>NC_085991.1:29321583-30023083 GCF_030014385.1 Trichomycterus rosablanca | reverse complement strand
CTGTGTAGGGAACATAAACCAATTGTCTAATTCACTATCTAGTGCACTATGTAGGGAACATAAATTCATATCTAAAATACTATCTAGTGCACTATGTGGGACAGTGGTAGCCTAGTGGGTCGAGCTTTCGGCTATCAACGGGAAGATTGGTGGTTCAAATCCAGGCTCTGCTATGCATCCACTGTTGGGTCCTTGAGCAAGACCCTTAACCCTGTCTGCTCCAGGGGCGCCGTAAGATGGCTGACCCTGTGTTCTGACCCCAGCTTCCAAACAAGCTGGGATATGTGAAGAAAAGAATTTCATTGTACTGTACACCTGTATATGTATATATGACAAATGAAGTATATCTATATCTATGTAGGGAACATAAATCCATGATCTGATATACAATCTAGTGCACTGTGTAGGGAACATAAACCAATTGTGTAATTCACTATCTAGTGCACTACGTAGGGAACATAAATTCATATCTAAAATACTATCTAGTGCACTATGTAGGGAACATAAACCAATTGTCTAATTCACTATCTAGTGCACTACGTAGGGAACATAAATTCATATCTAAAATACTATCTAGTGCACTATGTAGGGAACATAAATCCGTGATCTGATATACAATTTAGTGCACTATGTAGGGAACCTAAATCCGTTAACCATTACGCTACCTAAAGCATTATGTAAGAAACATAAGTCTATTATCTAGTACACTATCTAGTGCACTAAGTAAGGAACATACATTCTTTTCTAATATACGTACAATCTTGTGCACTAAGTAAGGAACATAAATTATTTTCTAATATACAATCTAGTGCACTATGTAGGGAACATAAATCTATTATCTATTATCACACTATCTGGGGGCTTGGGGGGTCGGGGTCCGGGGGTACCTCCCTGAAATGAGTTTTTGCAACTTGGGATGTCTGAGCAAATCAGTTTAAGAATGCCAAGATTCAACCAAGTGTTGCATTTATAACAACATACAGAACACAAAGATGTAAAAATGACTTACAATTTTTTGAGAGCTCCAAGTCCCAGAAAGGCTCCAGGCTCGATGCGTGAGATAATGTTATTCCGTATGTCCCTAAAAAAAGGGCAGACAAAATACACTGAGCATTTCCATGCAAACTGACATCTCTACACATTCAGACAATTACAATAAAAGTCAACATTTTACATTCAACTGAGAGACACGTCAATGCAGTCTTCAACTGCAGATTTATTCGTCCCATCACAAAAATAGCAGTTGCAGAAAAGACAATAGGGGAAATAGTTCTGTTTTTTCATGCAATGGCATCTGAGGGATCAAAGGTCAAACACATTCAACAGTGATTTTCAGTCTTGAACTACACAGATTTCTTTGAATCTTTTCCTAATACTATGTACGGTAGATGGTGAAGGACATAAACTGCTTGCAATCTTGCATTGAGAAGTGCTCTTTTTAGAACTAGACTGACAATTTTCTCACACATTTCAGTGAGCCCATTACTTACTCCAGTTCTCTATAATCCAATCATTGTAGTCTGAAGTAAACCTCAGCCTGGCTCTTTGTTGCAGCTCACTGGCATTTGAAAGTCTAATTTAACATACTGCTTAGTAGTGCCCAAGTATCCTTTATAAGATACACAGAACAGTAGCACTTTTAACAATCCTAAAAAGTACTATTGAATTCTATTGAATAAAACATACAAATATAAGAATTATGCGTAATGTTATTGTCTTTATCAATCATTTCCCTGTAATGATTACATTTCATTTTATTATATTTAAAAACCAGCCTTGGTTCACATGTATGGATGCTAGTATTCTAGTATTTTAGGCTAATAATTTAGAGTTCATTTGCTTTTAAAAAGTAAACACACAAGACTGTGATGAGTTATGCCATGACCTCCAAGGTCAGCACATAAAAAAATGACTCTCTCCATCTTTTAGAGTTCAAAAAGCAGAGTGAACAATGTTACAGACGACACCTGCACCAGCCAGCCAACAGCCAATCCTCTTCAAAAGCCCAACACAGCCCAGCGTCTCTATAGCTCAAAGGCCCGGAGCTTTTTGAAGTGCTTTAGTTGTGGTTTGAATAGAAGGTAGAGTGATGTACAGGGAGGCCGGGCTGGTTCACCTGAATGGTTTTGATGTAGTGGGGAACATGATGAAGGAAGAGATGAGCACAATGTGGACAGATGAGGAATTTGCTCCACTTCCCTGCTTTCACAAAATAAAAAGACTCTAAATAAAAAGCTCTGCAAATAGTGAGACGACAGTACAACCAAATAAAGTGGATCCTCCTTTTATACCCAGTAATGCCGGTTACCAAATTACTTGTTTACTCTGAAATACTCTAAAAAAATTGGTTTACATCATATCATGTCAAGTTGACCAAAACATTAAAGTTGGACTTAAATACAGTTAAATAAAGGTTCAAGAGAATTAACAAATCCCAGATTTGTATAGCTTGACATGACAATGTATTAAAAGAACAGGTTTCCCATACATCCTTATGGGGAAAAAATACCTTAAATCTCAAAGCCTTTAAAACTCAACACCACTCCCAGAACCAAATTATGCTGAGTTTGAAGATACTACTGTATTATATAACTGATAATATGGGGAGTATTACATAGGTGGAAGTTCAGACTGGTGGAATAATATGGCTTGGCATGCTCTCCAACAGCCTTTACGCTGCAGCTGGGTGACTTTATGCCACTTCTGGGGTTAAATTTAAACCACTTGGCTTTGTTTGATAGCTTTTGATAATCCATCTACCTCTTGATCACATTTCAAAGGTTTTTGATAGGGCTCTGGACTGGAGTTTGGGCTGGGTTCTTATCTGGTCGTCCTTTATTGACACCTTGATATAACTGACTATTTAGTAAGTGTGGACCAGATAACTTAATGTAGAATGAATAACGCAGTATGATAGAATAAAAATAGTGAGACTACAAGTAAAGAACTCTATCCAGAAACCACCCTGCTAGTGCTATTTCCTGCTCCAAATAAAATTACCAGAGCTGTTAAAGGCAAATTGGTCCACGACTCCTTGTGGTAACACGTTCCACATTTTTAACCCAGGAGAGCAAAGTATGTGGACTACTTGGCAGTTGGTATATCGGAGCTGCTAAAATGAATAACCGGAGAGACAGTTCTTATTTCACATATGGAAAGTTTATCTTTATCTTGCTTTTAGCAGACCAATCATGAGGCTTTCTCAAATTCTCCACCAGTGCTGAGAGAAGCTCATGGTCCCTCTAGAGCAGAAAGATAAACAAAGTTCTCAGTGGCTGTGTTTACCAAGCTTCTTTTCTCATGTACTACAAAAATAAGCTTCTGGCCCAAACCACACCGGGAGCCAAAAACCAAAGAAAAAAACGATTTGCTGTAATAAAAGCACTTTTCTATCCTAGGAAAAACCCAAATTTAAAATTAATTAAAAGGAAATGAGATACTAATCATGCATTTTGAGAAAACGTCATGCATACTGATGCATGCGTTGATGCATGCATTGATTAAAATGCTACAGAATAAACGTTACTCAGAAATGTAACTTCACTTATGTTTTGTCGTTGTCATCAACCGCTTTAGCCTGGTCAGGGACATAGCATACCTGGTTCGATCAGGAAACACTGGGCGCAAGGCATGAATACCCTGGACAGGGCGTCAATCCATTCCCCCTTTAGCCAAAAACAATCACGTCTGTGTAGACAACCGTTCGGCCAATAGCACCGCTAAGATTTTAACTCTGATTTCAGTGCTGGTGGGCTAGCATAATAGACCTTTAGGCCAGCTGAGTACCTATTTAATTGATAATATCAAGTTTGAATAATGGTTAGCATTAGAGCTGGGCAATCTTTCTATTTATTTATGCATTTTCTTCCATTTATCTCCTGATTTAGTATAGTCAATCTGTCTTCTGCTGCTGGTATATTTCCTGCTCATGCCTCCACCGACCCGTACGCAGTTCTTAGGCACAGGCGCCTATATCTGCTAATCAGAGTCCTTACACAGCGTTTGAAGACCCCACCCATATAGTCCGGTCATCCCACCCTAGCAGACACAGTAGCCAATTAGAGTCTGCTGCAGGCACTGCCAATTATGCCCGCTAGATGGTGCCTAGTCGACTGGTGGCGATGCTGAGTTTCAAACCGAGGAGTTCAGAATCTCGGCGCTGGTGTGCTAACGAAATATCCAGCTGCTCCACCTGGGTGCCTCACACATACATTTTACACAAAGTGTTTAATCAATTACCTTCTTTACCTTTTTCATTATAATCAAAACTCTATTACATAAATGTAAAAAATTATTTATTTTTTATTTTTCCCCTTTTTCTCCCCCTTTAGCGCATCCAATTGTTCAATTTGCATCGTGCTTCCTCTCTGTCTATGCCGAACCCTTCCCTGACCGAGGAGATCGAAGCTAACCTACATCCCCTCCAAAATATGGGCAGCAGCCGGATGCATTTTTTCCACCCACACATTGATGAGTGTTGTGCCACCTAGCGTTGCATGCGGAGAGACACACCCTAAGGGCACTCCTCCTCATCTCTGTTCAGGCGCCTCTAATCAGCCGGCAGAGGTCATAATCGCATTTTGACAGAGAGAGACCCACATCCGGTTCTTTGTCCCGCCCCCCCAACTGAGCAACCGGCCACTGAGCAACTGAGCTCATACAGCCACTCAGCCTCTAACCGGTAAGGCAGAGCTGGATTTGATACGATGTACTCAGAATCCAGCTCTGGTTGCAGCGTGTCTTTTTACCGCTGTGCCACCTGAGCGGCTTTAATTTTTTTTAACTATTAATTAAAACCATGTTTTGTTCTTTAACAGTTACATGCAGCTGGTACAGAATTATTAAATATTAATTAAATGCTGTAACAAACACCAAACAATATGCCAATTAATCATGGGGCCTCAGCCACCCCCCACAGACCAAGGCTACCATGCCTGTACGTAGACGCCCGACCAGCCGAAAGCACCACTGGCGATTCAAACTCTCATTCCAAGGGTTAGTAGGCCAGCAAGATTTACCGCTGCACCATACAAACGCCTGGAATATTCATAATGTAAAAAGCTCAGACACATGAAAAGCTGCTGGCCATTTCTTTTCACCAGACAGTGACGGATTCCTACAGAGAGCTTTAACATGCATGGAGAAAAATCGCATTCAGTCTGATTCATCTGCCACTCATGCTTAGTACGAGTCCCTGTTGTACGTGACTACGAAATATCCCAGCCTTACTTTTCTACGACTTAGGCAATAAGGTGTGTGTAACAGCCAACAAAGCCAGTGGTAGCGCTGGCACTAAAACAAATGGTTTTAAAGTATTACAGTTAAAACACTGCCGCCACTCTTTCACAAGATAAGATAAGATAAAGAGACTTCTATATGGAACATCTGAGGCACATGGGTATCCTTGTAGAGCAGGAGGTTTGGGTGGGTGATTAGTGTGGACAGCAAAAATATGGAATGTTTTTGGCAGGCTTTTCATTGGGTAAGGAAACAGCAAGGTTGCCACAGTTGTGCTAGAATTTCATGGCTGGGGGGGTTAAAGGTGAAAGGTGGGCTTTAACTGATTTCCTCATGCCATGCATGCCAGTCACACAGCAGGGAGGAGCTGCTGCTGCAGTGAGCACGGCTGTGGCGTGAGCTGGAGACTGTGGTGAGGCTTTATTCCCCATACAAAGAGATGGTAACTCAGCGCTCGCTTTCTATTCAACACACAAAAGCTGCCAGAGGCATAAAGCTTTAGGGGAGTCAGTGTGACACCTCTGGCCTCCGCTGGCCTAATTAGCATGAGAAAAGCAAAGCGTCACCCACAGTTAGGTGAAAGTGAGGGACGAATTTTACTGCGACTGCTAGCCTATGTATATTTGCAGGTATTGTGTACAGATGTTTAAACCAGTGACAACTAATTTACTTAACAATTTACATAATGTAATCGCATAATGATTGTGCATGCAGTAGGTGCTACTGTGGTAAGGCTTGCACCAAGAAAGTAATCAGTCACAAACACATTAAATACAAGTGTTTGAACACTGCTTGTGCCATAAAATAAGGCAGAAACATTTAAGGCACGTTTTTATCCCGTCTAAGCAACTGAGAGTGAAGGGCCTTGTCCAAGGACCCAAAAGTGGCAACCTGAAATTGGTGGGCTTGAACCTTTCAATTACTAGTCCAGTACCTTAACCGCTAGGCTACAACTGCCCCTATATCCTTTATCCCAGCGGTCCCCAACCTTTTTTTGCACCACGGACCGGTTTCATATAAGATATAATTTCACGGACCGGCAGGGGTGGGGGGATTTAATATAGAATAACTATAGAATGGAAAATCAGTGTGAATCCTGAGCTTTTTTCGATGCAACAAGAAGCTGCTCCCACCTAGTGGTGATTGGAGACAATAACACCCTAAGAGTGTTGGAAGTGTAATTGCTCTTGTAGCAATCTCTATTTATTATCTTTATCTTTCTGTGCGGCCTGGTAATAAATGACATACGGACCGGTACCGGTCCACGGCCCAGTGGTTGGGGACCACTGCTTTGTCCTGTTCAGGGTTGCAGCGGGTCTGGTTCCATCGGGAAACACTGGACGCAAAGCAGTAATACTATGGACAGCCCAGTCCCAGCTTTATTATTCATTTATTTGGATTTTAATGCCATGTTTAACACGTATGTGTCATTTTATGTCAAGATAGGTATTTTGTTTCTGTCTGCTTATTTTATCTTGTCTTTATAATTTGGGCTATATTTCTGGCTGCAAGGTAGATTAAGATCTGGTCCTGGTACCCAGCATAATTTTGTCATATTTTAGTTCTGTAAGTTTGTTGATTGTCCTTTGTATGTTCTTAATTATAGGGTGGTCTGATGTGCATGATTCTAGTGCTTTAAAGCATGATTGATCATATTAAGATTATGTCCCAGTCTCACCTATCCGTAGTCAATCATGTCTGTTTAGATGCCCGGCTGTTGATAGACTGCTATACCACCCAAACACCAAGCCAAAAATGTACACAATTCAACATATCCATCTACAATTTTAAATGTTGAAATGCTTCAAAATGCCCTACAGGTTGAGAGGAAGCGGCTCAGAATGCCAGTGATATGCACTGAAAGAAATGCACTGAAAAAATCCCAGGATCCCCCTTGGCTATTCTTCACACAGGATCCCAGAAAGGAAACAAAACTGTGTCCTTAAAATTCCAGTCAGATGACATCATGTTATTTTAGCGTTCAGAGAAAGGCGATGGTTACCAGGTTGCATGTTTTATCTTTTAAAGCACTAAATCACCCCGAAAACGACATAGCAGGACCCAAACTTTTGACTTTCAGGCTCTAGGGAAAAAACCTGGCAACACTTTTCTCATTTACTATACAAAAAAAAAATTAAAAACCACCTCAAAATTCTGTATTAAAGGAGAATTTTAGGTGCAAATAACCCCTATTAATGACTTTAACATGAATCCGTTATTGGCACAGAATTGTTTAACCTCTTTCCTCTGTGTCACCCACAAGCACAAACCAGGTCCGACAATAGTGATCCCTGAGGGCAGGAACTAAAATTAACTCTCGCCTCTACCCTCCTCCGCTCCCTCACAGCCACTTTTAGATTCCTCGACTTGTTGATGTATATCCGCTGGCAGCTGTCAGGCTAATATTGTAAAGAAAGTTCCGGGTATATTAGACAGTACAACAGTGACTGAGCCCATACAAGCCTGTATCATGGTAGAGTGGTATTTATGGGGCTTGTGAACAGACCAAACAAAACTGTGCTTTCTAGAGCAGATTAGCCACATTGCAAGTGTAAATTGTTTTGTTTACATCCGGACTACACATTGCGAGTGAGTTATCATTTAAGTTTACAGTAATTTTTGGTACCAATGCTGAAGGCAACAAATTACTAAAGTATGCCAGGCAATAGTATTAAATGTCTAATGCCTCAAATGCTATGAGTGGTGATATTAAAGGTAACATTACACCCTGACAATGTGCCAAAGATACAAATGCGCACTATCTGGAAAATAATTTGGTTAAATTAATATAATGACTATTAAAGAAACACAGGTACTGACCCACATTTTCTAAATTTTTAAGGTTTTTTTTGTGACTTCTTACACTTGAAATAACTTGAGGACCACGTATAATATAGGGGTGGGTGTAGGCAGAATGGACAATTTCTTAAACAAGCCAACCATAGTACAACAATCATGTACAGGGGCACTGTGAGGAATTTTGGGCCCCATGAGAAGATATCACATTGGGTCCCATCACCCCAGAAAATATAACACTGTGCAGACAGTCTTTTTCTCTCCGGTCTTGGTTTATTTTCTTTGCATTTTTGGTAACCAGGTTTTTCTTTAAAACAAAACATGACGCTTGACTCCTTGAAGGAAAGTTATATGCAGCTACAGATTAAAAAAAAGCACTTTCCTATTCCAGCATTACTGCGCTTACTGGCCAAGACATAAGTTGGCCAGAAAAAAACGTAGACCTTATTTATTTATTAGGATTTTAACATCATGTTTTATACTCTGGTTACATTCATGTCAGAAACGGCAGTTACTCATGCAGACATGGGGAAAACATGCAAACTCCACACAGAAAGGACCCGGACTGCCCCACCTGTGCTACCCACTGAGCCACTGTGCCGCCCAAACCTAGATTTAGACCAGTACTTCGGAAACAATGTGCTGTGGACATGTTTGGCTCAAACCAACCATAGCATTCGAGCACAAGAATGTCATCGGAAGCATGGGGGTGGAAATATCATGGTTTGGCGCTGCTTTGCTAGATCAGGTGCAAGCTCACCATCAAAGAATCCATTATAAATTCTTTATTGTATCACAGGGCGCTTGAGGAAAACGTGAGTCTGTCCAAAAATTGAAGCTTTACCCAAGGTGGACCATGCAACATGATGACAATGATCCAAAACATTCCAGTAAATTAATCAAGAAATGGCTGTCAAATGGGGTCAAAGCCTGGATCCTAATTTTACTAAAAAATTTGAGTAATTTTAAAAAGGATGTGCATGCAAAAAAAGTCAAACATCACACAGCTAAGAACGGCCAGTTGTATCCTAGCGGTTAAGGTACTGGACAAGTAAGCAAAAGGTTGTTGGTTCAAACCCCACCGCTGCCAGGTTGCCACTGTTGGGCCCTTGAGCAAGGCCCTTAACCCTCAATTGTTTGGACTGTATACTGTAAGTCGCTTTAGATAAAAGCATCTGCTAAATGCCAAAAACATTTTTAAAAAAAAATCCTGCATGGAGGAGAGGGAAACCTTCTCCCAGTGAACAACAGAGACTGGTAGACAGTTAAAGGAAATGTCGAATTAATGTGGGAAATACTAGCTATTAGTATAGCTAGGTATTAGTATATATTTTAGCTATTAGCTAACCAATATACTATCAGCTATTATACTAACGGATATATAGCAACCGTAACATTTATGATGGAGAAATTGAACACTCATTTTCAATGTTTTTGTAAACCTTTTTCAATGCCAGGTAGACAAGGTGTGACATCACAAACCCTATAACTTTGGATTTGGGTTTCAGGACATTCTATCACAACAGCTTAATTCTGCTTTAAAATACACAATAAGAAAAAAGCATAACAAAACAGCTCAACTTACAGCCTCTCCAGTGCAGACATTCCCATGAAGGATCCATTGAGGAGTTCCTGAATTTTATTGGTGCTTAAGATCCTGCAAAACAGCCCAAAGAAACAAAGATTAATAGACACATTAAGATGCATTAGAAAGGCTAAATAGTGACGGTACATCCGTTTACATAAACAGTGGATTTTTGCAGGTATCTGATTATTAAAATAGACATGTTACACGGTGCCAAAACTAAAAATACTAAACAATTGATTTAGACCATTGAATTATGGCCCAGCAATCAGGTTATTCAATGTAACACCACTCTCTGTATCAGATTTTTTTTCAAGTATGCATGTGTAGGAAAAAAATTCTGACTTGTGCCAGCCATTATTTTTTTTTATAATTTATTATACTTATTTGTAACTTATAACATATTTTTTTTATATTTTTAAGATAGACAGATAGACAGACAGATAGACAGACAGACAAACTGATAGACAAACAGACAGATAAATAGACAGAAACAGATAGACAAAAAGACAGACAGACAGACAGATTGACAGAGACAGACAGACAGAAAGATAGACAGACAGAGACAGGAAGACAGACACAGACAGATATAAGACAAACAAACTGACAGACAGACAGATACAGAGAGACAGATAGACATACAGATAGACAGACAGACAGGAACAGATAGACAAACAGACAGAGAGGTAAGACAAATAGGCAGATCGGCAGACATATAAACAGATACACAGACAGATAGCCAGTCAGACAGATAGACAGACAGACAGACAGATAGACAGACAGACAGACAGACAGACAGACAGACAGACAGACAAATGAATAGATAAACAACTAGATAGACAGACAGAAAGATAGATAGACAGACAGACAGACAGAAAGACAGGCAGACAGATATAAGAAAACAAACAAACTGACAGATAGACAGACAGACAAACAGAAAGATAGACAGACAGATAGGCAGAAAGATAGATAGATAGACAGACACACAGATATAAGACAAACAAATGGACACACTGACAGATACATAGGCAGACATATAAACAGACAGACAGATAGATAGACAGATAGACAGACAGATATATAGAAAGACAGATAAATACTTTATTAATCCCTTACAGGAAGTTTCTTTGTTACAGTAGCTCTCATCAGACAAATAACTTGCCACAGACATTCAACATTCACTGACAGTAAAAAAAATCCCCTTTATAATATAACAGTACTAAATAACTACAGGAAATCTAGATACAACATAAAAATAAAAAGTAGACATATGCAACAGCAATTATTGAATAGTCTGTTGTTAGAAAAGACTTCCTGTAACGTTCAGTCCTGCATCTTGATGGAATCAGCCCATGACTGTAGACTGTAATTTCTACGCTGACATAATAAATAGTGCACTATTAGATACATTGGGATATGTGATTAGAAATATGTAAACATGATTTACTCAATACATTTCAAACCAACATACCTACACTTAAGACACTGTGGTGAAAGCATGCAGTCAAAGTGTCACCGAGTCTATTTTCAGACATGCACAAACCAACTCAAATACTTCCACAGTATCACACTACAAGCAGCAGATCTGTCAGTCTGTGTTTACAGAACGCAACCAACATAAGATGTCTATCTTCCACACATCCAGCTACTTCTGAATTCTACATTTTAGTGGTTAACAGATTTATTTTGGAAGACTGGTTGGCTAGATTTAGTTTGGAGTACAGGAAAGGTTGTAACCACAGAGCAGACAGGGCATTACTATTAAGACTTCATACTTCATAACTTTAAGAATAAAATTAGTACAGAATGACATCCAAAAAAAATTACAACCTAGTTTATAACCAGTTATAAAGCCAGCTAGGTTCATTTAATTTTCATCAACTGCTGCAAACACTGGGCGCAAGGCAGGGATTTTTGGTTTCCTTGGACGGAGTGCCAACCCATTTGACATGGCCAATCACGTCTGTGTTGACACCCAGCCCATAGATAGCACCGCTGAAATTCAAACTTTTATGTCCCTAGAATCACTGGTTGCAACGCCTCACACACCTCAGACAGCACATCAATCCATCAAAGGCTACTGCACAGCACTCACCGAGTCCTGTCTGGTGTGTTATTGCATTGTGCCCAGTAATTCTGTGAAAGCTGGGCCCACAGCGACCTTGACCGGGATAAAGCGGTGGGGTAAGGCAAAAAATTTAAATAAAATGATTACAGGTTTGGCTATTGTTATTAAATTACTGTGAATGCAGTGACATAAATCAAAACTCCTTGAAGCCCATTAAGAGAAAGCTAGCCAACATGCTACCAGTAGTCCTATTAAGGTAGTCTGCATATGGTATAATTTGACCACTTTGACTACAAACAAATAATTTGAGGTTACAGTGCCCACCGAGCCACTGTGCCGCCACGCTTAACTAGCCAGACATCTTGTCAACAATGCACAATGTCAACAGTTGTATATAGCGTACCACATTAGCAACAGTAACCACATTGCTTTTAGTGTATTCATCTGACATACTATTTAATACAGCATTTGTGGTTTGAGACAGAGCCAGAATGGTGTTGGTTAATTTAAGGCTTATTAATAGGCTTTTTGAATTCCATACATTTAAATGGGTTTGATGGGTTTGGCAGTTTTATAAAGTGCTTGGAATATGATAACGCTAATAAAGACACTCTGTATAAGACATAAAAGATAATGCAGTTTATTAGTAATTATCCATATGGTCAGCTTATTTATTAATATTTGTAGATGTTTGCTCCTTGGCAATACGAGTTGCTACAGCAGTAGGATTAAATACTGGATATTAAGTTGAGAATAAGGTGTAGCATTACGTTTGTTTAAAAGACTCGACAGCATGGTAAATAGTTTTGAAAACATAGTTACCAGATGAATGAATGGTAAAAAAATCAACACACCCTGAAGGAAGTCTCTAATCAACATTCTCAGCTAGAGTTACAGGATATTGTAGCTTATACACCCATCCTGTACTCACACAGCGTACAGTTATTACAGGGTGCTGAGGGCTAGCTTTATTGCAGGCTAAACCAGGATTTATTACAGCTTCCTCCACCCTCGCTCAGGCACTACCAGAATTCTACAGAATCACATCACATTCCAGCCTTGTTTCCCTTGAGCAACACACTCATCAGCATAACGTTTAACACAAAGGATATTACCAGGTTACTTTTAAACCAAGTTCTCATCACACAACTTTAAACTAATAAACATGACTGTACAGTGTAAGTCCTTCTGTGAAGGGGGGTGAGTGGTGCATATTCAGTTTGGATGCTTATTACAGCACAAGGTCAAGGCTGTGCTATAAATGTAGGAGTGAACAGTCTACAAAATTTTCAAAAACGACATATATAAACTACTATATAGGAGGGATCTTCAAAAAGTTTCCGCACTTTTATGGTGAAACGGTGAGGGGGGTCGGAGCAATTATTGGGTCTTCATGTGATGATGATGTGAAAGCAGCAGTGCATCAGTGGCTACGAGCTCAACTAAAAACTATTTTAGCTGATGGCATTAAAAAGTTGGGAAAAATGCATCGGAAGGTGACTGTAGAAAAGTGATGTATAATAAAGTTTAAAAGGTGCAGAACTTTTTAAAAGAACCCTTGATTAAATAATATATATAATATATAATAACACATTAATATAACATATTAGCATATTCAGACAGTACGGTATTTTCTGAACAGAAGGCGTATGGTGTTACATGAGCCTAGCCATTGGAGGGGATACATATCAATGCACCCCTAGTGCCAATCCCAAACCCAGATAAAATAGTAGGACTGTGTCAGGAAGGGCATCCAATATAAAAAAAAAAAACCTGTTCCAAATCGAACAGGTGGAAAAATGGTTCGCTGTGGTGAGCTCTTACGGAAGCAGCCAAAAGAAATCCTCATCATGCTCAGTATACTAACATCAGCAATTGGGGAAGAACTAATTTAGCACAGTATTTAGTAAATATTGTGGGTTTTTTTGGGACAGGGCAGCTATGCTCTGCTCTATTTGCAGTCTAAATAAGTAAGTTCAGGATATTCCAAACATTTTTTAGCTGTATATGTGGGTAAAAAAATTTCTTTATTTAATTAGTGAATGTTTAGTACTCTCTCTACTTCACTGAATGTAATTTTTCCTCAAGCGCTTTACCCTGGTCGAGATCGCAAGGGGTATAGGTTCCACCACAAAACGCTGGGTGCAGACATCCCCAGGGCCGGCCACCCACATCCCCACTTCACACTCAGACAAGTCTGTAGACAATTGGCCAGCTGAAAGCACCAGAACCCAGATTTCAGCGGTGGGTGGACTAGCATACTAGACGGCTGCACTACCCGAGAGCTCCAGTACCCTTTCTCTCTGCAATAATAAGGCTTCTAAACAGCCATTAAAAAGTGATCACTACATGACTGAAAAGCAAATAATATGAAACATGATGGAAATTTCCAGAGGCTAAATGACTTTTCTCAGTAATTAACTGCACATTGTTAAAGTTTTTGTCTTGGCATCAGTGTAAAAATTATGTAAACACTGGTTTATGTTTACATTTATTACCATTTCAGGTTATTTCCTCTGTGAAAGTTCATGTGGTAAAGAAATGATTATGTACAAACATTTTTGGTCACACTTGGTTAATATTTTATACCACAGCTACAATCTGGTTTAGAAAACTAGTCCTTAGACAAAAATAAAAACAATAATAAATCAAAAGGCAGTTTTAACAAAAATAAGCATGACTTTTTCACTGTCTATATTTAAAATTAGTGAATGCAAAAAAGCCAACCAAGAGACATTTGTTCATCATTGAGTCCATAAGCCCTTATTTACCCATGACTCCCTGTTACTAAGACAGACTGTTCACTTTGTGCATAAATAATCCTACTGTTCCTAAAATACTTCCACTTGGTGATGGACTACAGCCGTGATTTATGGGTGCCTAAAGGAATTCATACCTGCGTCTTTTCCCAAAGAGCGGCTTAAGAGTCTAGAGCCGTGCAGGGGAGAGGAACCCTGATTTCAGACCTCTTCTGTGGCCTCTCCCAGGAAGTTTAGACAATTAGCATGTAAATGATTGTTTGTCTTGGTGCCTGTGGGCCTCACAGTCAAGGAGATGGAAATCTTTTCAGGAATTCTAGACCTTATCTTGATATTTAAAATAGTTCCCGGTGCCCAGGGGCTGACGCAACACAATCACATCGGAGTAGACTGCATGGATCCTTAAAAGCTACACGTGGTATAGATCTTTGTTGAAGAATGTCTGGTTAACATGTTTGATAACTGATTAAGAACCTTTAATAGTACGGGATGCATTTTTACTAGATAAAAATAAAAGGATCAAAGCCGAGCAAAACCAAATGTTTACAGAGAAGCTTTCCAAAAGCATATGAGTAAATAAAAGTCAGTCAGCAATGACCTGTTCATGGTACAGCAGCAATTGTGAGACAAAACAAATACTTTTGTGGCGAAAACAATAATAAAAAAAAAAGTCAGAACTATCTTTAAAAAAAAACAGAACTAAATTTAGCATTTGGCAGATACTCTAGATGTCTTTGGGTAGACTCATTGAACAGTTTTGTAAATGAGACTAGTGGCTATAAACGATCCAATGGCTAAAGTTGGCCATACACTTTCAAACAAAGTGTAAATATAAAATTAAAAAATTTGTCTTCCAAACAAAACTCCAAACATCGGATTGTTTGTTCTGAAGCCTATGGTCGGTCCATAAATGTAATTGTTCTCAGTCAACATCCAATGCAATTAAAATCTGCAGGGGGAAAAAGCTTGATACAAATGTTGATCTAAAAACTGGCCAAACTTTGGATGAAAACACATTGAGTAGTGCCCTAGGCTGAAGTGTAGTATAGACTACTTAGTGGAAAATTATTCAACCTAACTACAAATTAATCAGTAAAAAGGTAGCAACTTAAAAGTATAAAAATCCATCAAGAAATCAATATTTTTAACTACACCATTTGTACCACAATTATGGGGTGTACAAATATGAGGTGACACAGAAGTCAAATTTGTTTAATCATTCTTCAACACTGGAAAAATAAGAACACTAGGAGGAGTATAGGAGTATAGACCATTGTAAGTTATGGGATCATTCTAAAAATTAGCAACTTGCCTCAAAAATGTTCATATTTACAGTTAGGTCAATAATTAAAAGTTCTAATGCACTGGAACTGCGACAAACTTGTCTGGATGAGAACCCAAGTTTGTTTAGCCCCATTGACAGTGTAGAGGATGGTAAGAGAGGCTAATAAGTAATTATATTCATTATATATTTAAAAAAAGGCATATTAGGGTGACCTAGTCAGCCTTTCTTGTCATCTAACCACAAACGTAAGATGTATGGTCAAATCAAACAAGAATATTGCTTTACTCTCAAGGTGGGTTTGGTCTAAAAAGAAGTTTGAAAAGAACTTTAAGCTCACTTAAGTATAATGGAGGGTCTGTGATGATGTAGAACTGTTTCCCTTTAAAGGCCCTGGGAACCTTGTTAAAATGCATGGTATCTTGGACTTGTGAAAATACCATCCATTTGCCTTAACCAAGAAAATTAACAGTAGAATGTCATTACACCTTTCAGCAAAACTCTGATCAAAACCACATGTCCAAATCAACACAGAAATGGTTTATTGAACAAAATATCAAGCTCCTGCCATGGCCATCTCAGTCTCCTAATCTAAATCTCATAAAAGGTCTGTGTTTGAGCTAAAGTGGAGAGTGTACAAGCAAAGACTTCGTATTCTGTAAAGAGGAATGGTCTTAAATTCCCTGCTCTGTATTCGCCAACCTTCTAAGATGTTTAAGAGAATAAGTGCTGTTTTATTTCCAAAAAGAGGTTGTACAAAGTATTAAATGTATGGTTGCCAATAAATGTTGCATGTGTATTTGATTTCTTGATTCTTTCCAGTCGTTTACTCCCGTCCTTGTTGGTAAAGAGTGGCGTGCATTGTGGAGTCCAACCATAATCACATCATCCAGTAACACAGGCATTTTTTTACTGTCCTGTTGAGATTGCTAAAGCCTCTGGATACAATTTTGAGCTTTTTACCACGACAGACGTGCTGTAGCGCTATAAGTTTGAAACTCCCACTGGTGTATCTAGGAATGTTCAAGGTCTTGGAATTTTTTACTCATTGCCCTTTCAGTGCAATAAAATGATGATCTCACTTATCTTTTCGACAGCTCCTTAGTTTTCACCATGGTTGCAACACACCTTAAACACTTAAATCTCTGGGTGGTGTTTATATTACACATCACACCTGAAGCACATTAAGGGTGGTTATTGAGTACCAATCATCAGTCATTTTCTTTGTTTATATGCTTAATAATTTGACTGATAACGACTTTAAGCAAAAAGGTTTAGAGTTTAGACCTTTTATACAAAGCTGTCTAAAACTCTCTATGATTGGCCTCAATCTGAATTTGGGTTCTTAAACAAGGACATGTCATTGTACTCTTCAAGGCCTTTTGCATTTTGGCATGTGTAATTTATAGTATCAGGAGTGATGTCCCATCATCACATTTGGAGAATTTTTAACTCTATTTATTAAAAACTTCAAAAACAAATTACATCACTTCTGTACATTGTCACCTTCTGATGCATTTTTCTCAGCGTTGTACCAACTTGTTTTTGATTGAGCGCATAACCATTGATGCACCGCTGCTTTCACATCATCATCACATAAAAATCTTCTTCCCCTTAAAGCTTCTTTGAGTAGTCCAAAAAGGTGGAAATCAGATGGTGCTAAATCCAGACTATAATCTCTCTCTCCGTCTCTCAGACACGACCAGTTACTACTCCTCCCGCCCTTACCGTTTCCAATGAAAATATAAAAGTCCGGAAACTTTTTGAAGATCCCTCATATAGCCTATTTTATAATGTTAGTTTAATTAGCCTATTAAAACCAGTGACAAACACAGCTGGTAACCTGTATTGCGCTGTACTGTTAGTGGCCCTTAAGTCTCAGTATATACTGTTGTCTGTAGGACTCAGCTAACTGGTATGTGAAGGGGGGGTATCCTATTCAAAAAGAGTCTTAGCTTACAGTTTCAGTGACACTAGCGTATTCACTGTTAGTTGGGTGCATTTGCTATGAGTCAGCACATTAAAAAATGAATGGTGTCTTGTATATAATGGTGACTGTTCTGTCCAGTCAGCCTTGCCAAGACCACTATGATGCTACATTCAACATGGGAGTGGTAGTGACACTTCTAAATTACACGTACTAAGTCTACGGATGTGATATTTTGTTGACCTTGATATGTAACTACAAATTTTTGTAAAATTTAAAACTTGTTTATTTACAAAATACAATCAATAAAATCTATTTTCTTTGCACCTTTGTCAATTACATAAAGGTTTGTATTTATTATTTATTAATTCTGATTTTAATGTCATGTTTTACACACTTTGGTTACATTCATGATAGAACAGGTAGTTACTGGTTACACAAGATTCATCATTTCAAGTTTAATATCAAACACAGTCCTGGACAATTTTCCAATATCCAAAGGACCACCTGGGAATCGAACCCAGGATCTTCTTGCTGTTAGGGGACAGTGCTACCCACCGAGCCACTTTGACATCTACATAAGTGTTCAAGAGATTAAACAAATGACTTTGGTTTATATAAAACTGTTATAAGAATTACTAATTAATTCTGAAGATAGATTTTTTTAAAATGGAGAAAGAAAAAAGTAGCTACTAAGAGTAACTTGTCTGTGCAATGCTTAAAAACACACTTTAGAGGATCTTAAATTTACCTTTTCATTTAACAGCAGCTACAAACATTACAGCAAATAAAACTTATATTTAAAAGTATATCAACTTATGAAAAAGAAAAGAATAAAAGAATACTACAGGCTTGCCAGAATTAAAAGTGCTTGCTTTTGTGTAAGAAGTCATTTCTGTTGCAGTTGGAAAGAGGACCTAACTCGGCCTAAGTAGTATTTCCATAATCCCACCTGATTTTGTCTCACTGTGAACAACAGCATTTAATGGGAATCTGCTGGCCTTTTAAACTGAGAGCCCATTTCTCCCAGAGAGAGGAAGTCCCACATCCCACAGTGCTTAGCTAAAAGCACCAGGTGTGCTTCAGACAGAAAAAAAACGGCCAGGTGCTCTAGGAACGCTATTATTCCTGTACTTAACACAACCACAGGTGTGTGTACACAAAGAAATACATTCAAATACAGGCTGTCCCATTTACATCTTTCATGTGGTTAAATGAAACGGATACATGTAGAAAGAGCTGAACACAGGTCAGCGTACTGTCTATTAAAATATATTAAAATGTCTCTAAACATTTTTGTTCACGTAAAACAATCCTCTGATTAAAACATTCATAATAGCTTAGAAGTCCTACAGAGAAACATAAAGCCAGAACATGAATTAATTAATTTGGCACTGTTATTGTAGACTCCCAATAAGAGTGAGCATCCTGAAAGGTTGCACCAAGAGCTCAATATCTTTGCTGATCGAGAAGAAAGACAAGAAAATAAACACCAGTCTTTAGAACTTAAAAAGTTAAAGTCACTGTTGAACAAAGTGTAAATGAAAGCAAACGTTGACTTTAAAAAACACATTTCAGCATGTGAGCAAGACCACCCTGATGCTCTATACATTTCAAAGGCTATATCTTGTGGACAGGTGAAAACAAGGGCAAGGTTCACTAACAACAAAACGTCATGCCAGCTGTCCAGCATGGTGGAGGAAAAAAACATGACGTAGAGTTGACTAAGGGATGGAAAAAACTTGCTATCGTAACAACCAAGCCTGCATTACAATCAACAGAATGTTTCAGAAGATAAATAATCGGTTTCCACATCTTAACCTAGCTGAGATTTAGTAACATGACATGAAAGGGGCATAGCTAGCATAACTCTATGTGTGAGATATGGCTCTAAGTAGGAACCCAGCACTGGCAGATGATAAGAAGCGGTCGGAAAGATTGTACACATGTTGGAGGAGGCGTGTGGTGATTAGATTATGGTTTGTGCACATGGCACCTGATTCACAAATTGAATTTTCTGCCCTTATTTGCTGATATTAACAAAGTGAAAAATACACTATTAAATGTGTAATAACATTTGAGTTTCTAATAGCTATTTTAGAAAATCAACAGTAACTGTTTATCGAAGTGTGTGGATTTTTCCTTTTGCAGATGATGTTGCAAAAGAACATGGATATTCAAATCTTTGCAAAGAAGTGCATGTATTTAAACAGGAAAAGCAATATTCTGCAAGCTTGTGTGAGAAAACAAAAAAAACACCAACAGCAACTTGAACACGGTCCAAGAAAAAGTATACCCTAGTTAATGGTAGAGGATATGGCAGAACAAACCGGACAAGATCATATTTTATGAGTGGTGTGTTGGGATTGCAGGTCTTACTCTAGACCAGAGGAAATAACTGTAAAAGTCAACACGGACACAGTGGGAAACAGTTGTAAAAACATACAGCAACACTGACGGCTTCCACAGCATTACAGCTCATGACCTGGCTTATCACAAAATCTTCTGTAGGGTGATGTTTTTCTTTTATCATATATAACAAGATTTTATAATTATGTTTTCTTTTCTCCCAAATTTCATTAGATTTTTATTGTGTTTTTTACATTTCTGTCTACATAACAGTGTGTCTTGACTTAAATGCTTTGAATTAGCGCTATTGAAGAGTGGGTGCATGTCTCTATTTATCAGCTCTTTCTACTGACTGTCTGAATCTAATACACTTTTTATGTTTAGAGCCACGCATGCTTCAGTCCTATTATTTGATCTCTGATAGATTGTTTGAGGTGTCTGTACCTGTGTGCGCATGTGAGAGAAGAAAGAGCGGATGCCAGATTTAGACTGATGCCAGGTTGAGGTTTAGCTACAGCCTGATGAGCAAACTTTAATTGATTAGTGTAAATCAAGTAGAGTTAATCAAATAAACAAAGATCATTTTATGCCACTGGTTAATCCTCACAGTTACTGCTGGTTCCACAACATATGTATGAAAAGGCTGTGTCTCAAACACTGCTTGATCACTCCTCACCTTGTACACTCAGTAAACTGTTGTTTTATCTTCTTAGTCTAAGAATGCTGTTTGTTTATCACGATATTAACGTGATGTTTTACACTTTGGTTACATTCATGACAGGAGAGGTAGTTACATGTTCAAGTTCAGTGTCGAACAACCTCACGGCCAATTATGTATCTCCAAATTACCTAACTTACATGTCTTTGTACTCCTGAACACATGGGGAGAACAAACTACACACAGAAAGAACGTGGACAACACCGTCTGGGAATCACACACAGGACCTTCTCGCTGTAAGGCAACAGTGCTTCCCATCAAGCCACTGTGTCACCCAAAAGAGTTCTCAAGGTCCTTTGGGTGAAATGCATTAAGGACACTGCAGGAAAGACACAGACCTGAAGCTCACTAAAAAATAGTATATAAAAATGAGTCCAGGACTTATGCAATGAGCTCTCCTAAAACACATTTGTAATTACTTAAAAAAGCTGCATATTCCTACAAATCTGCAATTCCATTTATGTTTTTTTCTGCATTACAGATTTCAAAGGGCCCTTAATGTTAGAATTTTCTTCATTTTTTTATTAGCAGATAAAAACCAAGACAACTGTCTGTATTTGTTTATTTATTTATTTTTTATAAAGGGGTTACTGAGAAAATAAATGCCCAAAAATTGCCAACAAAATTAACATGTTCAAGAGGTAGATCTAGAGTTACTCAACAGACATTTAACTGGATGCATAATTACCCAAAGTAGCCTTCTGAACCTTTGCCAAAGAAATGGCTGGCAACGGTTAAAATGGAATCTAGACATGTGCATACTGATCTGATCTTTTGTTAGCAAGGGACCACACAGAGAAAGAACGATGATAACATCGAGAACCTCCAGAGAAAAAAAGTTTTATACAGTAGACGGACAACAACCCATATTTGCAGAACACGACTAGATTTCGGCCACGGTGACAAACACTGCAGCACAACATCCATGAACAAAAGCAAAAGGGCATCATAAAGTCATGTGGTAAACACTATGCACCATTATCTATGTTAGCATCGCTGAGATTCCTTAAAACAAGTGCAGTGTGCTGACACACGGCTTCAAGATGCTATCAATCATCCCCAACCTAGCCAGAGCCAAAACATTGGCACAGTAAGTAAATATTTTGGTGGCCAGGTAATGCAGTAATGTTCAAATTACAAATTTACTCAGTTAAATGTACACACAACTTAGTGCCAAAGTTTACAAACACTTGTAAGGAACATGTATGTCAAAGCAGTCTTGGGATTTGAAGGCAGTCTAAAATAGTTTCGCTTTAAGTGAACTAAACCATTAAATGTAATTTTTGACTATGATCTATATGCTCTTTAATACAGCACCTAGGACAAACAATTAGCTGTACAGTTATATGATGTTTAACCACAGTGGTCTCCCAAATCCAGCTAGTGAATATTTTGTGCCCTTACAAATAAAGCTAGTTTGAATACATAAATGCAAAGTACATGTGTTCCCACATTGTCAGCTTTTGCTAACAGCAAATTTGCCTAAGTAATCCAAGAATGACCAAGACCCAAGTCTACTATAAAATAGAAACTGCTGATGAAGATATTAACTTCAAATTGTTCACAATCCAGCTTTGCGTTGCCATAGTCTTAGCAACAAAAATGCAATGGTGTTTGTTGCTAATCATACAGGGACTGTACATACACCGTACAACACTGTACATACAGTGAAGCATGGTGGTGGTAGTATAATGCTTTACAAGCTGTTTTGCCATTACAGAAAGATGAGGAAATAATTAAGATGATGAAATGTCTATACCAATTTCCTGACCCAAACTCCCTAAAAACTCACAAATTTTATATCTGGCAACACTACTTAATAAGAATAAGCTGTTCATTGACAATTGTATCTGCTTAACTCAGCTCGCCTGCTCTTATACGTTTTATTATTGACTGTAATGTGTTTGATGTTTAAAGGGATGCAAGGCAGAAACTGTGACGAGCCAATTGCAAATAGATAGACAGTTATTATTACAATTACTGCAATTAAAATTATACAGTATGTTTGACTAAAAATAGACACTTAATTTTGCAATTATGTTACTTGTACTCTAGTTCTGCTAAATCCAATACACCTTATACTCTAGATGTTCATCAGTGTCAGTTTCTGACCTTTTTTGTTTGTGGTTGATGGACGATTTTATGCAACAGTGACACTGATTCACTGCTCCATAGTATGGTCGACCACACAAATGGTGACCCTTCCATTGATGGATGAGTACAGACAGGGTGGCTGAAAAAATTATGCATTGCAACAAACAGACTACGGTTTGTAAGTGCTCATCTCCAAGATGCACCGACAGCTATAATCAAAAGATTACACATTTGTAAACAACATGTATATCACTGCAATCTTTCAATTTCATTTTGGTTTAAAAGACCCTGGTTCAAAATGACTACCTTAAAACTACAAAAAAAATTGTAATTGATTAAATTCACAAATATAACACAGGAGTAGTCTCTCAAGGGGACCTACACCGATCAGCCATAACATTAAAACTACCTCCTTGTTTCTACACTCACTGTCCATTTTATTAGCTCCACTTACCATATAGAAGCAATTTGCAGTTCTACAACTATTGACTGTAGTCCATCTGTTTCTCTGCATGCTTTGTTAGTTCTTCAATGGTCAGGACCCCCACAGGACCACTACAGAGTAGGTATTATTTGGGTGGTGGATCATTCTCAGCACTGCAGTGACACTGACATGGTGGTGGTGTGTTAGTGTGTGTTGTGCTGGTATGAGTGGATAAGACACAGCAATGCTGATGGAGTTTTTAAACACCTCACTGTCACTGCTGGACTGAGAATAGTCCACCAACCAAAAATATATCCAGCCAACAGCGCCCCGTGGGCAGCATCCTGTGACCACTGATGAAGGTCTCAAAGATGACCAACTCAAACAGCAGCAATAGATGAGCGATCATCCCTGACTTTACATCTACAAGGTGGACCAACTAGGTAGGAGAGACTAATAAAGTGTAGTGAGTGGACACGGCATTTTAAATCTCCGGCAGCGCTGCTGTGTCTGATCCACTCATACCAGCACAACACACACTAACACACCACCACCATGTCAGTGTAACTGCAGTGCTGAGAATGATCCACCATCTAAATAATACCTGCTCTGTGGTGGTCTTGTGGGGGTCCTAACCGTTAAAGAACAGGGTGAAAGCAGGCTAAAAAGGTATGTAGAGAAACATTATATACGTATATAACGTATGTAAGAAAGAGAAGTGTCTACAGAATTAAAAAGTTGCAGAAGACATCTGTATGCCAATAAAAACAAGTATATGTATCTGACAAGTATATGTATATGGAAGGTGTGAATGCTCCCAGACAAATGGTCAGTCAAAGAAGGTGCTATCTACTCCCAGTCCCAAACCTGGTTTTATTACTAATTTAGTAGGACAGCAGAAGTAATTTAAGAAGATTTGTACTTACAGTGCGACTGTTCTGTTGGGGAAAGAGTGGGCAGGCAGCACCTGCTGGAGCTCCATGTTGCTACAGACCACTTTTTCACCAGTTTTCGACCGTTCTTCGTATGATTTACATTCAGAGGAGACTGCAGAGTTTGCACCTCTGAGCAGGGTATATACCAGAAACAGGAGGCACCAATATCTAGCCGACATTTCTACTTTCTGTCGTTGTTATGCGCTAAAATGCCAAATTGGGTTTCTTGGTGGCGTATTAAATAACGTACTGTGTTTATGAGAAACGCTTTCGTACGCAAAATCCCAGGTCATATTGAAGGTACCGTGTCCAAATCAGCGACATTCGGGTGAAACGTTGCTTTGTGTGCTCCATACCAATCAGTCCAAAGAAGCGCTGCGAGACTCTTTTGTTTTCCAGCTGCCTCGATTTCGAACCATAAAGTCTTTCAAGCGTGTCAAAACTCCAAAATTATTCATATTCAGTTAGGTGCTGCAGAAATAACTCGAGCATAGATTCCTGAACCTTAGTTGCCCGTGATCGTCGTAATCCACGTCGCGTACTCCATGAAGAAACAGCTGCAGCCTAAGACACACAAACTTTAGGTAATCTGGTCACGCTCCGCTCAAGCGTAAGTTTCTTTTGTGTCGACCAGATTTCCAACAATAAACTCCAGTTTCTGTAACAGTTAAATTAAACACAAGATCCAGCGATGAACGTCTGCACACTTCTCAAAAACAAGAGTTGAATGGAGCTCAAACGATCAGCATGCCAAACAATGTTTCCCAAAAACAGCGTGCGCGCTAAGTATGGTTGTTTGTTCGACTTTTATCAATCTTCAGTGATATTTAAACATTAAAGCAACTAGAAATTATAGTAGTTTCGCATAAATTAAAAAAAAAAAACACGAAAAGCAGTATTGTTGTAGCTGATGAACTCGTAAAAGTCCGTGTAAATGTCCCACTTCCGTCGCTGACGTCACTACAGAGCGGCTACCTTTTTGAGAAGGAATAGTGGATTACTAAAGATTCAGACTGGATATAGATTATAGTTGTTCTTTCTGTAATGGAGACAGAGAAACTATTGAGCATCTTTTTTTATGTCCCATTGTATCTATGTTCTGGCATGAGATAGTTCAGTTTTTGAATAAAAAACTTAAAATGAATTTGTCTTTGGATATGCAAGTTGTGTTATTACATTTCTACAGAGATGGTTCCCCTACAAATAGAAAATATGTGACTGATTTATTTTTGATACTTAAAAAAAAAACTGTCACCACCTGGATTTAACTAAGCAAATAGGTAAGAGCCTCCCATTGGATAATTACTTCATGGGTGATTATGTTTCAGCTGGCAACAAGTTATTTAACCCTAACTGATGCAGTGAGTAGCTTGTCATTTGTTAAACAACCATGTCGAAAGACATTCTGTTTCAGAAGGGTCAAATTATTGGCATGCATCAAGCAGAGAAAACATCTAAGGAGAAGCTGAAACTACTAAAATCGGGTTAAGAACTGTCCAACGCATTATTAAAAAGTGGAAGGACAGTGGGGAAACATCATCTTCGAGGAAGGAATGTGGTCAGAAAAAAATCTTGAATGATCGTGATCGGCGATCACTTAAACGTTTGGTGAAATCAAATCGTAGAACTCGGGGAGATGTTTAATAGTGAAAGTAAGAGCATTTCCACATGCACAATGTGAAGGGAACTCAAGGGATTGGGACTAAACAGCTGTGTAGCCTTAAGAAAACCACTTGTCAGTGAAGCTTACCAGCAAAAACGGCTTCGATTTGCTAGGGAGCATAAAGATTGGACTCTGGAGCAATGGAAGAAGGTCATGTGGTCTGATGAGTCCAGATTTACCCTGTTCCAGAGTGATGGGCGCATCAGGGTAAGAAGAGAGGCGGCTGAAGTGATGCACCCATCATGCCTAGTGCCTACCATACAAGCCTGTGGGGGCAGTGCTATGATCTGGGGTCGCTGCAGTTGGTCAGGTCTAGGTTCAGCAACGTTATGTGCCCAAAGAATGAGGTCAGCTGACTACCTGAATGTACTGAACCACCAGGTTATTCCATCAATGGATTTTTTCTTCCCTGATGGCACGGGCATATTCCAAGATGACAATGCCAGGATTCATCGGGCTCAAATTGTGAAAGATCATTTTCAAATCATTTTCACACATGGATTGGCCACCACAGAGTCCAGACCTGAACCCCATTGAGAATCTTTGGGATGTGCTGGAGAAGACTTTGCGCAGTGGTCCAAATCTCCCATCATCAATACGAGATCTTGGGGAAAAATTAATGCAACTCTGGACAAAAATGGTCCAACCAAATATTAGAGTGTGTGACCTTTTTTTTGGCCAGGCAGTGTATCATATACATCAAGCTAAATGGTGTAGTTTTAATCCCTGTTTCAGTGTATTTAATATAGCCCTTCTTAACTACATTGACTGTATCAAATTTTCCAAGAACAAGAAAGCTAGAAAAACTTTGGTATTACTGGAAGAGTTTGGAATTATTGCTGTGTAATGCCCACTGTGTAATGTAATGTATGTAATGTATGTTTATGTTCAACAATGTAAGAATATGTTTCAAAATAAAGAATTAAAAAAAAAGTGGACTAGGTGCATTAAAGGCTGCATTAAAGGTGCAGTCAGTCAGTGATTTCAAATCATGGCGCTATAAACGGGATCAAAACAAATCAGGACACAAAGTCATCTTAGCTAACAATATGAACACTTCCTAACGTGTTTTTTGCTCATAAAACATTCACATATAGACTCATCTAACTTTAATGTCATTAAGTTGTTGTGGTCAGCATTGTTGAATTTGGAGGGAAACAATAACTGAAGTCAAGTTAGGATTAGGACTCGGTTCTAAAGCGGTGCTCATTTCTGCTCAGACATAAGGTCATTAATGGTCAGCCTTAAGATACTGTATTTCTCCATATACACCTATCAGCCATAACATTAAAACCACCTCCTTGTTTCTACACTCACTTTCCATTTTATCAGCTCCACTTACCATATAGAAGCACTTTGTAGTTCTACAATTACCGACTGTAGTCCATCTATTTCTCAACATACCTTTTTAGCCTGCTTTTACCCTGTTCTTCAATGGTCAGGACCACCACAGAGCAGGTATTATTTAGGTAGTGGATGATTCTCAGCGCTGCAGTGAAAATGACATGGTGGTGGTGTGTTAGTGTGTGTTGTGCTGGTATGAGTGGATCAGACACAGCAGCGCTGCTGGAGTTTTAAAATACTGTGTCCACTCACTGTCCACTCTATTAGACACTCCTACCTAGTTGGTCCATCTTGTAGATGTAAAGTCAGAGACAATCGCTCATATATTGCTGTAGTTTCAGTTGGTCATCTTTGAGACCTTCATTAGTCGTCATAGGATGCTGCCCACAGGGCGCTGTTAGCTGGATATTTTCGGTTAGTGGACTATTCTCAGTCCAGCAGTGACAGTGAGGTGTTTAAAAACTCACTGTCACATCAGCGCTGCTGTGACTTATCCACTCATACCAGCACAACACACACTAACACACCACCACCATGTCAATGTCACTGCAGTGCTGAGAATGATCCACCACCCAAATAATACCTGCTCTGTAGTGGTCAAGTGGGGGTCCTGACCATTGAAGAACAGCATGAAAGCAGGCTAACAAAGCATGCAGAGAAACAGATAGACTACAGTCAGTAATTGTAGAAATACAAAGTGCTTCTATATGGTAAGTGGAGCTAATAAAATTGACAGTAAGTGTAGAAACAAGGAGGTGGTTTTAATGTTATGGCTGATTAGTGTAGATCAGAATTGCATACAGTAAATGATTAGTTTACACCAATTTACACCTCCACAACCATTACACTACCACCACTGGTCTAAACAGTCAACGCAAGGCAGATTGGATCCATGGATTCTTGCTGTTGCCAAATGCTGACCATTAGAGTGTTAAATAATGTCATTATACAGTGACATTTGGGGGGTCAACTTTGTATATCTTCAATAAAATTGCAGTTGCGCAAGCCAGAGAAAGCACTGTATGTTAATGTTAGCAGCTATCTAGCTTAATATACTTTACTATACACATTCAGTATTTAATATTTATAGATACACATGTACATTTACTTATGCAGAGTGTAAATATTTTTTTGTGATTTTTACTACTATTTTTCTCTACTGCTGCTACTACCTCTATTGGAGAGAGCTATACAAAATGTTATTGTACCTGTGTATAGTGATATTCTTACATTACATTTGTGGCATTTAGCAGACGCTTTTATCAAAATGACTTATAATTATGACTGAATACAGTTTGAGCAATTGAGGGTTAAGGGCCTTGCTAAGAACAGTGAGGCTTGAACCTGCAACCTTATGATTACTAGTCCAGTACCTTCCCCACTGAGCTACCACTGTCCATGCTCATTTATTCTATTATTGTTTTAACTATATTATCTGCATATTGATGAATGCTAACATCAGCTAGTTTCTTAGTTTTACCTTAAGTTACAGTTTAGCTAACCTCTTTTTGGTATTAATTAGGAGGGTCAGATCCCCCCAATCCCTCCATAATTCGAACCATGCTGACCCTATTATTATTATTATATTATTGGCATGTCTGAACAGAAATTGACATTCATAAAGTCAGCCAATATTTTAAAAAACTGTATAATTTTGGAGACTCAATGCCCACTGTAGCCTATAATTCTTGTTGGCTGTTAGGTGTAGAACCCATTGTGGTCTTCTGCTGTTCCAGCCTCTTCCTAACATGGTTCAACAAGTTCAAAACGTTCTGAGATGCTTTTCTGCCTACCACAGTTATTATCTGTAAAACTTCAGCTCACTTGTCTTTGTTTTTAGATAAATTTTGCGTTAATTCCTCTTTACACACAGTTGTAAGTTGTGTCAGTCTCAGACATACCAAAACAAGCCAGTATGGCAACACCAATTATGCCATGACTATCACTCAGATCACATGTTTTAAATCCCATTGTCATGTTTTATGTGAACTGAAGCTCTTGACCCATTGTCTGTATAATTTTACACAATGTGCTGCCATGTGACTGGCTGAATAGATAAAATACACACTGGTGCATGGATATACAAATGTTTCTAATAAAGTGACTGGTGTGTGTGTGTGTGTGTGTGTGTGTATTTAATTTACATTTATGATGGATGTTACCTCACAAACCTCAAATTTTCCCTTAAAAAGTTTTGCATATACAGTGGATATAAAAAGTCAACACACCTAAGAAGGTGTGCATACTTATTTTTTTTTCACTCAAAACTATATCATTAAACATATTGCTATTGTATTATGGCAAATTATGTCACATTAAACGTGGAAATCTAAAACGAGTTATTATAGTCAAATTTTTACATCACAAAAACCTACCATTTTAACAGGGATGTGTAGACTTTATATCCAATGTTTATCTAAAGCTAAGGTATAATGAAATTTAAACATGTTAAATCCTGTTAGGTTTTTGTTCTACTGAATAAACACTGTGTCGGCACGGTGGCGCAGTGGGTAGCGCTGTCGACATAGAACAAATATGGGCTGGGTTTGATTTCCCGGCCAGGTGGCCACGGTCCCTTATGTGTGCAGTTTGGCATGTTCTCCCTGTGTTTCCTCCAGGGGCTCTGGGTTACTACCACAAGTCCAAGACATGCAGTCGGGCCAATTGGAGCTGGTTAAAACTGCCCTAAGTGTGTGTGTGATGGACTGGCAATGAATTGGACTCACTGCGACCCTAACCAGCACAAAACAGACAATGAATGAATGAATAAACACTGCTAGAGCCGATGTTTATGTTTCGGAGTGCGTGATGACGTACAAATACCGCACGTCCATTTGCTTTGGCTGCGTCTTAAACCTTAAACTACGTTACTAAGTAGTTCGTCAAAATAACATTGGCAGTGTTCCGATTTCACACACTATTAAGTGTGGTAATACGTGGTTTGAGACTTAGCCTTTGCGTAAGCGTCCCTAGTTCTGTATTGAAAACTAAAGAGCACACTGGGTTTCAGGTGGAAGCATATGAAGCTGTAAAGTCTACTAAACATTTATTAGTAATAAACACACTCGAGCAGTTATGGCGCTTCCTCAGCACGTACCCGTCCAAGTTTTTCCTCAAGATTTCGCATGGGGAGCTGCTACTGCCGCGTATCAAATAGAAGGTGAGTTAGCTCTGACTGAGACTGTTTTGGTTTAGTTTGGGCTCCAGCTACTGAAAATGCATTGTTAAACCTCTACTAGCATACTAAACAGTACAAAACAAGTGGTGTAGTACTTTGGTACTTTTACTGTTCAGTACAGTAGTATGTTTGATGTAGATGTTGTCTGTAACTGCAGCGTTTTAAATAAATCGATTAAATGTAGATTAAATGCCACCAAATGAGAATTTATATATGTATAAATGTATAAATATTACTATTATCATAAAACATTTATTTTAAGGTAAACTATGGTAAATACTTACCTTTATTTAAAACTTTATTTGTACTAATATTGAAAGATTTTTATATTTAGTTTGATTTCATTAACAAGCTTAATTTAAGTATGTTTAGTTTTGAATACAAATAAAAAAAGTACTGCTTAATCTTAGATAAGAATGCATACACTTGAGGTCAAAGGTGGCAATTATTGCATGTTATGTCAGATTTGTGCGGCATGGTGGCTCAGTGGGTAGCACTGTCGCCTTAGGAAGTTTCTGGGTTCCATGCCCAGGTGGAGTGGTCCTGGTCCTTTCTGTGTGGACTTTGCATGTTCTCCCTGTGTCTGTGTGAATTTCCTGCTGATGCTCCAGTTTCCTTCCACATTCCAAATACATTTAGTCAGGTTAATTGGAGATATTAAAGTCCCCCTAGGTGTGTGTGTGTGTGTGTGTGTGTGTGTGTGTTTGCCTGTGATGGTGACCTGTCCAGAATGTTTCCTTCCTCTCGCCCAGTAAATCAGACCCACTTCGACCCTTAATAGGGTAAAGCGGTGGTAAAACAGACAATGAATGAATGAATGTCAGATTTAGGATTGTATAGTTTCTTTAACTACTGTTTTTTTTGTGACGAAGGATTGGGGGAAAGAAAAAAATAGGGTAAGGATCAGGATTTTGGTTAAGCTGGTCCAGAAGCTTAGTTTTAGCCTGATTTAGCCATTCCAAAATAAGTTTTGATAAATGTTTTGGGTCATGTCCTATACATTTATAGTTCCACTGGCAGCAAAACTGCCCCTGAGCATAATAACACCACTATAATGCTTAACAGTAGGTACAGTGTGATTGGGTGTGAATGTCTTATGTTTTTTATTTAAGCATACTCCCAGTCACTGTGACTCAAGCTTTATTTGATCTGATCTGTAAAACAATAAAATTCAGTTAAGCTTTAAAGATTTTTTCTAGCATGGCAACCTCTATGCTGATCACACTGTAACATTCACTAGACTGTTTTTGATGGTTACTTTGTCCGGATACATTTCCTTTTAGCATAAGGTGATATTTATTTCTAAAGGGCTTTCTTTCAAATCATGGCTAGATACATTTTCTATTTCATTGTAAAGTGTTCCAATCATTCAGTCACAGAAAAGAGCTGCTGCAAATATAAATGCAACCCTAAGAAATGACATGTCCCTTACGTATGTATATAAACTTTGGCCATAAGAGTATACTTAGTGTAATATCAGTAGATACTAATAACCCTGGTTTGTGTGCAGGTGGCTGGAATATGGATGGTAAAGGCCCCAGCATATGGGACACTTTCTGCCATGCTAAAGGTCGAGTGTTTGAAAACCACTCTGGAGATGTGGCATGTAACAGCTACCAGCTTTGGGATGAAGATCTGAAGTGTATTAAACAGCTGGGGCTTACTCACTACCGCTTGTCCTTCTCTTGGTCACGGCTGCTCCCTGATGGAACCACAAGTTTTGTCAATCCGAAAGGTACAGCATGTGTATATTGGAAACTGAATCAGGCTAGAAATGTCCACATTATATCAAGAATGTTTTTAGAAAACAACATACTATATACACAGACGAAGCATAACATTGTGACCACTGTTAGTGGGTGGGATATATTAGGCAGCAAGTGAAGCAGGAAAAATGGGCAAGCGTGAGGATTTGAGCGAGTTTGACAAGGGCCAAATTGTGATGGCTAGACTACTGGGTCAGAGCATCTTCAAAACTGCAGCTCTTGTGGGGTGTTCCCGGTCTGCAGTGGTCAGTATCTATCAAAAGTGGTCCAAGGAAAGAACAGTGGTAAACCTGCAACAAGGTCATGGGCGGCCAAGGCTCACTGATGCACGTGGGGAGCGAAGGCAACAGACGAGCTGCTGTAGCTTAAATTAACGCTGGTTCTGATAGAAAGGTGTCAGAATACACAGTGCATCACAGTTTCAGGGCTGTTTTGGCAGCAAAAGGGGGACCAACACAATAGTAGGAAGGTGGTCATAATGTTATATCTGATCGGTGTATATTTTTTCATTATTCGTAAATTCAGAATGAATTTATATAAATATATTTTTTTGTCAACATAATTTATTTATCATAATTTACAAAGCATATGCTGGGTTGTGTGTTACTTCTGTAGGGTTAGTCTGTAAGTTAGTCTGTATGCACTAAATATATGTCCAGAAGTATGTGGACACCTAATTATTAAACTGTTGGTCATGCCTTTCCAAAATCATGTGCATTAATGTGTCATTGGCCCCCATTTGCTACTAGAACAGTCTCTATTTTCTGGGCTTTCAAAATATTTTGTCTGAGAGAATTTGTGCCCATTCAGTTAAAAAAAGCATTTGTGAGGTTGGGCATTAATGTTGGATGAAAAGACCTGGCTTGACATTCCAGTTCATTCCAAAGCTGTTTGTTGAGGTTGAAATCAGGCCTCTGTGTGGGTCACTGGAATTCATACAAAAACATGTCTAACCATGACCATGTTTGTACACAGAGGCACCATCATTCTACCACAAGCAGGCATAGCATTTATTATATATAACTGATTTTGTATATCTGTTAGGAATGGCTGTGGCTAGACTTAATAACTGGAAAAGGTGTCCACATACGTCTGTCCTTATAGTTTATGTTTTAACTAAAAGTTATTTTGTACTTATATATAATAATTTCCCCTGTTTATTAATCCCCAGGTGTACAATATTATAACAAGGTGATTAACGACCTAATTAGCAATGCTGTTACGCCCATGGTCACCCTAAACCACTTTGACCTGCCTCAGGCCCTCCAGGATGTTGGTGGATGGAAATCTCCACAGATTGCAGACTTTTTTGACAACTACGCCCGGTTTTGCTTTAAGACCTTCGGCGACAGGGTGAAGCTCTGGCTTACGATAAATGAGCCAATTATTTACGCTAAACTTGGCTATGAGAAGGGACTTTTTGCCCCAGGCCTCAAGGAGCTTGGAACCTCTGTCTACCTAGTAGCTCACAACATGCTTCGTGCTCATGCTAAAGCCTGGCATAGCTATGATGCTCACTTCAGACATGAGCAGAAAGGGAAGGTGTCTATAGCTCTTAACAGTGACTGGGCTGAACCTTTGGATCCAAGCCTTCCTGGAGATGTAGCTGCCACAAAGCGTTACATGAATTTCGAGTTGGACTGGTTTACTTGCCCTTTATTTGGCACAGGGGACTATCCAGAGTCCATGAAGTGCAGGATTGAGGCCCAGAACCGGGAACTAGGATTCACTGGGGGTGAACGGTTGCCCAAGTTTTCAGAAGATGAGCCAAAGCCTTTGGGCACGGCAGATTTTTTTGCACTAAACTACTATACATCACGAAAAGTGAAGGAGATGACCTCTTGTTCTAGTGAAGTTAGTCTTGCAGGCGACCTGGGAGCTGAGCGTGTAATGGATCCCTCATGGCCAGTGTCTGGGGTGTCCTGGCTTGCTGTGGTGCCTGAAGGACTTCGGAAGTTGCTGAAATACATAAAGGTACATAAATAGTAATTAGTGAGATTCCAGCAATGATGGTGACAGATAATAAAGACTTTAAATATTAATGTTCATGTAATTATAGCTACAGTATTTATCAGATTTATTTATCCATTCATTGGCTTACACTGTGCAAGGTCCGTAAAGAGACGAGATTGGTCTTGAGGAACCTGTGAGCTTTGACCTTAACTACTACTGAACACATGGCCGCTCAGGTGGCGCAGCGGTAAAAACACACGCTGGAACCAGAGCTGGGCTCTCGAATACATCGTATCTAGTCTCAGCTCTGCCTGCCGGCTGGGCTGAGCAGCCACATAAACAACGATTGGCCTGTTGTTCAGACTGGGGTGGGATATTAAGCCAGATAGGGACTCTCTCATAACTAATGCAACTACGACTCTGCTGACTTGATTGATGGCGCCCTCACAGAGATGGGGAAAAGAGTGCTGTCAGGGTGTGTCTCCCCGTACACAGAGCTGATCCGCATTGCACTTGTCAAAGTGTAGGTGACAAAATGCATACGGCTGCTGCCCACGTGTCGGAGGGGTTGTGGGTTACCTTCGTTCTCCTCAATCAGAGTGGGGATCGGCTTTGGTGGAGAGGAAGCATGATGCAATCGGGCAATTGGACGCGCTAAAAGGGAGAAAAAGGGGAGAAAATGCATTAGAAAAAACTACTACTGAACACTTTTGGGATAAATTTGACTGTTAGTTGCAAGCCAAGGAATTGGTACAAATTCCCACAAGCACACTCCAAACCTTGTGAAAAGCCTTCCCAGAAGAGTGGACAACGCCGTACTCCAAATTCATGGTTTTCAAATGTGAAGTTCATTAGGTTTTAGGATGAAACGTTTAGTGGGTTACTCTAGCTCACTACTGCTGGGATCCAGGGTTCAAATCCCCAGCGGTGCTATTGGCTGGGTCATCACACACATTTGTATCTGCAAGAAGTGTGTAAAATAAAGTGACCTTATATATAACAGAATATATAACCTCACCTAAACATGATTTTACTAAATCTCTTTTAGGAGACCTGCAACAATCCTGCTGTTTACATAACTGAAAATGGCTTCTCACAGGTGGGGCCTGTGGAGCTGGAAGACTCTGACCGCTGCCAGTTTTATCAGGACACTTTGCTGGAAGTATCCAAAGGTCTTGCATTATCAGTAATCATTAAACTTTATACACATGATGTAAACTAGATCAGGTTTATTTACAAACACCTTGTTAGGGTGTTTCTAAATAATTAAACAGTGTTTTAAAAGGGAAGTGTCATATGTAGGTATTTATTAATATTTGAAAATGCTGTGTTGCCAGATCTTTACAAAACTACCAAAGCCGTTATTCATTCTTTAAATTATCAAACTAAACCTAAGATGTCTCTGTGTCTACATCAAACAGTGAAAAAACTCAATTCTATTTTCTAGACTGCTTTTTCTTTGATAAATTGGTCAACATTTTTTCTTGAATTCCCCAGTTTTATTGTTTTTGTTCCCTTAGAAATGGTTTTAAAAGTAAAAACTACAGCAATTTATTTTTCAAAGCTCGGGCATTATGCAATCTTGCAAAGAGAAATGCTACTGTTCCTTTATAATCTATAATAACTTTTTATAAATTGTTAAACAATCCTAAATTAAAGTCTTTTGTACACTAATGTTTAGTGTACAAATTAATTCATCATTTACATTTCATTTGGAATTATAAATAAAGCATGGCGCTAATAGCACCAGGGTTCTGAGCACCTGGGCTTTAAAACTTGACTTTAGGGCTGGACATGTTTTCTTTTGTGTCTCCAGTTACTTTAGTTTACTCCTATATAGGTTGGTTGCTCCAAATGAGAGTGTGAGTGTATTCCTGCCTTGTGTCAGATGGCTCTGGACCCACAGCCTTGATTAAGCAGTGTTTTTTTCACACTCCACATTTATAGCTTCTAGTAAACTCCAGATACAAGGAGGAAATTACTTGATTTAACATGCTGGAAATGCATGTGGGTTTCCTCCAGGAGCTCTGGTTTCCTCCCACAGTCCAAAGACATGTAAGTGAGGTGAATTGGAGATACAAAAAACTTCTCCATGACTGTGTTTGACATTAAACTTTAACTGCTGAATCTTGTGTAATGAGTAACTACCTACCATGAATGTAACAAAAGTGTGTAAAACATGACGGTAAAATCCCAATATAAGAAACATAGCAGACACGTTTATTCAGAGCACCTTTCTACTGCTGCTATTACCTCTATTGGAGAGATGCCATACAAAATTATATTGTACCTGTGTATAGTGACGATAAAGATTCTATTCTACTCTACCCTACTCTGCTCTGCTCTGACCAAATAGAAGATTAAGGGCCTTCCTCAATGGGCTTAAACCACCTTTTACTAGTCCAATACCACAACAGCTGAGATACCTCTGGGGCGGCACGGTGGCTAAGTGGGTAGCACTGTCGCCTCACAGCAAGAAGGTCCTGGGTTCGATCCCCAGGTGGGGCGGTCCGGGTCCTTTCTGCGTGGAGTTTGCATGTTCTCCCCGTGTCCGCGTGGGTTTCCTCCGGGTGCTCCAATTTCCTCCCACAGTCCCAAGACATGCAAGTGAGGTGAATTGCAGACACTAAATTGTCTAGGACTGTGTTTGATATAACCTTGTGAACTGATGAATCTTGTGTAATGAGTAACTATCATTCCTGTCATGAATGTAACCAGAAGTATAAAACACATCGTTAAAATCCTCATAAACAAACTGATACCTGAGACCTCTGCCCTATGCAAGAACACATTTTACTACTGTTTAATTACTATGTTGCCTTACCACTCACAATACTGTATTTTGTTTTTCAGCTGTTAGCAAAGATGGTGTAAATGTGAGAGGATATTTTGCCTGGTCATTGCTGGATAACTTTGAGTGGTCAGATGGCTTCAGCGTGCGATTTGGTCTCTTTCATGTGGATTTCTGCAGCACTGAATGTAAACGCACTATGTACCGTTCTGGTAAAGAATATAAAGCTATTATACAGAGACATGGTACCAACATCAAGGTAGAGAGTGGTAAAGGTTCAAAATGACTGGGAGGAAAAACAATCACCAAACAGTACTTTTTAAATACATGATTCTTAAATGGACAAATACATGTTTTTTGCTTTGTCAGATTAAAATTGTACTTAATTTCATATTGAAATCACAAGCATAAAAGCTAATTAGTATCAGGCTATGAGTTTCTCAAAATTTGAGCATTAATTGAGGGTACTGATTCTACTGGTATTACAAGACAAATATGGAATTTTAAATGCTTGGCTGATCAATTACAACACTAAAATTTTCAGCCTGTAAAACTTTAATATATTGACATGAATTCCAGAATAAATAACTGCTCTGATTTTGTACAGTTACTATTCTGTTTATTATTTGATATTTGATTAACAGGACAGGCAGGGTAAGTCTGCTTGTGTTTTGTGATCTTACACTGCCACTATGTGGTGGAAACTGGTATCACAGGTACAGATACAGCTTCTTTAATAAGTTGCTCTTGGTCCTTAAAGTGGTTGTATCAGACGAAGATTCGTCCTGGTTGGTGTATAAACCATGAGCTATCAGTAAGCAATGAACAGTATCTACCACATTACAAACTAGTTAAAATACCATTGTACCTAAAAAAAAACATTGTACATTGTCAAGTTATGTGGTTATTCATAACGTTTTGATACAATATAAAATACTGTTGATGTTTCATAATCATTAATGATGATTTCATTATTCATAATTCATCATTATTTTTCTAACAGTTAACATAAGTTTGTAAAGGGAAATGTATAATAAATCTTGGTAACAAATAACATGTCTCTGTAGTTTATTAGACATCAAATTAGATAGGTGGTTATTTATTTATAAATATGGCTAGACGACTAGGTCAGAGCATCTCCAAAACTGCAGCTCTTGTGGGGTGTTCCCAGTCTGCAGTGGTCAGTATCTATCAAAAGTGGTCCAAGGAAGGAACAGTGGTACACCGGCGACAGGGTCATCGGCGGCCAAGGCTCATTGATGCACGTGGGGAGCGAGGGCTGGCCCGTGTGGTTTGATCCATCAGACGAGCTACTGAAGAAGTTAATGCTGGTTCTGATAGAAATGTGTCAGAATACACAGTGCATCACAGTTTGTTGCGTATTGGGCTGCACGCTGACCCCTGTCTACTGTCGAAAGCGCCAACAATGGGCACGTGAGCATCGAAACTGGACCTTGGAGCAATGGAAGAAGGTGGCCTGGTCTGATGAATCATGTTTTCTTTTGCATCACGTGGATGGCCGGGTGCGTGTGCGTCGCTTACCTGGGGAACACATGGCACCAGGATGCACTATGGGAAGAAGGCAAGCTGGTGAAGGCAGTGTGATGCTTTGGGCAATGTCCTGCTTGGATAACTTGGGTCCTGCCATCCATGTGGATGTTACTTTGACACGTACCACCTACCTAAGCATTGTTGCAGACCATGTACACACTTTCATGGAAGCGGTATTCCTTAATGGTTGTGGCATCTTTCAGCAGGATAATGCGCCCTGCCACAAAGCAAAAATGGTTCAGGAATGGTTTGAGGAGCACAACGATGTTTGAGGCGTTGACTTGGCCTCCAAATTCCCCAGATCTCAATCCAATCGAGCATCTGTGGGATGTGCTGGACAAACAAGTCCGGTCCATGGAGGCCCCACCTCACAACTTACAGGAGTTAAAGGATCTGCGTACATATGAGCACCAAGCTGGGGAATAAGTAAATAAGTCCCATACTTAGCAAGCTGTGATGCGCTGTGATGCACTGTGTGTGTGTGTGTGTGTGTGTGTGTGTGTGTGTGTGTGTGTGTGTGTGTGTGTGTGTGTGTGTGTGTGTGTGTGTGTGTGTGTGTGTGTGTGTGTGTGTGTGTGTGTGTGTGTGTGTGTGTGTGTGTGTGTGTGTGTGAGAGAGAGAGAGTGTGAGAGAGAGTGTGTGTGTGTGTGTGAGAGTGACACCATTCTATCACAGCCTGCATGAGCGTTTTACTACTTCCAACACATCAACTTCAAGAACAGATTGTTCACTTGCCACCTAATATATCACATTCCTTAACAGGTACTATTATAATGTTATACACTTCACCTGTCAGTAGTTTTAATATTGTGGCTTACTGCTCTATGTGAGTGAGTAAGTGAGTTACAAGTCATGTCCCAGATTCTCAAAACTCTAAGGATAGTCATTATCGTACCTTTTCAGCATCTGTCATAACTGGGTGCTCAAGTGATCCTCAAAACATTTTAGGTGCAATATTGTCATGTTTTTCAATATTGTTCTATTTGTATAAGTTTTTGACTACCCAAAATATTACTAAAACAATATTTTACACTCGCAGGATAGTGCACTGAATGGTCTTTTAAAACTGTCATGAACGCTACTGTTAATTTGCTTGAATTGAATTATCTCCCCCCTTTCACTGATTCATTTATTAAAAGGAGCTGATGAAGCCCATTTCAAAAATTAATATCACAAATTAAAGTAATAAATTATTCAAAAAGAGATTTAATTCCTACTATATAAACCACTCAGATTCTCATCAAGATACTCTTGTTATCTTAGTCCAAATTGTATTAATTTTTGATCTGCCTTCATGTTCCATTTTCACTGAGAAGCATTCAGAATTAAGCTGCTTGTCTGGTTCACAGCTATCTTTACTGGCTTTACATTACTTCCAGGATCTAGTTCAAAACTCTTGTCCTTGTTTTCCAGACCTTAAAAGGCTTTGCTTCAGTCTATCAGGTAATGAAAATATACGAGCGGCTGCATGCGCCATGCTCAAAACACTTGACTGAGGGCAGAGTGGGCTTAAACAACATCACAATTTCAGCATTTAAGTCAGGATTTTATTAAAGTCCTAAAATGAGAAAACCTAATTTGAATAAAGCTTGGGTTCAGTGTAATATATTATTGCTTGATCCCACGTGTACCTTGCATACTTGGAACGCTGCTTTTCTGTCAGATCTATCACTGAAATGTCAATTTGGATATTATTTTTATGAAAATTAAACTTGACTGCTAAGGCTGTCTAGTGGGAGGGCACAGAAAACCTATAAACTGTATGATTGAAGGACATTATTGTTCTCCACTTGAATATGAGCAGTATATACAATACATATATACACTGATCAGTTATAACATTAAAACCACCTCCTTGTTTCTACACTCACTGTCCATTTTATCAGCTCCACTTACCATATAGAAGCACTTTGTAGTTCTACAATTACTGACTGTAGTCCATCTGTTTCTCTACATACTTTTTTAACCTGCTTTCACCCTGTTCTTCAATGGTCAGGACCCCCACAGGACCACCACATTGCAGGTATTATTTAGGTGGTGGATCATTCTCAGCACTGCAGTGACACTGACCTGGTGGTGGTGTGTTAGTGTGTGTTGTGCTGGTATGAGTGGATCAGACACAGCAGTGCTGCTGGAGTTTTTAAATACCAAGTCCACTCACTGTGCCCTCTATTAGACACTCCTACCCAGTTGGTCCAAAGTCAGAGACGATCGCTTTTGCTGCTGTTTGAGTTGGTCATCTTCTAGACCTTCATCAGTGGTCACAGAATGCTGCCCACGGGGTGCTGTTGGCTAGATATTTTTGGTTGGTGGACTATTCTCAGTCCAGTAGTGACAGTGAGGTGTTTAAAAACACCATCAGCGCTGCTGTGTCTGATCCACTCATACCAGCACAACACACACTAACACACCACCACCATGTCAGTGTCACTGCAGTGCTGAGAATCATTCACCACCCAAATAATACCTGCTCTGTAGTGGTCCTGGGAGAGTCCTGACCATTGAAGAACAGCATGAAAGGGGGCTAACAAAGCATGCGAAGAAACATGGACTACAGTCAGTAATTGTAGAATTACTACAAAGTGCTCCTACATGGTAAGTGGAGCTGATAATATGGACAGTGAGTGTTAAAACAAAGAGGTGGTTTTAATGTTATGGCTGATCAGTATACGTACTGTATATACATAATTAAAAAAATAGTTGGTAATTTTTTGAAATTTTGCATTAATTTAAACATTTTAATTACGGTCTGCACTTCATTCAAGTCCTAGTAATAAACAAACTCATTATGCCTGAACTAACAAGTGAACAGTTTATGTATAATGAAACACTGATTAATTTCCATTTATTCTTTTTAATTGCTTCATACTGGTCAGTTTAGCAGTGGATCCTGGGTTACCATGAGCACTGGGCTTAAGTTATGAATACTTTCTGGACAACGTACCAATTCATGGCAGGAAAACACAGAGTCAGCCACACCTAGGGGCATTATGCATGTTTTAAGAGATTGACAGTACAGCTAAGATTCGAACCCAAATCTCAGGGGTGGAGGGCTAGCATGACAGACCCACAAGCAGCTGTTCTCATAGATATTCAGGTTGTTCTAAATATACTCTTGTATTACATAGCAACAGAAAAAGTTAAACACTCTTCTCTGTAGATACAGATACAAATAAATGATATGTACAGGTAAGACACATCAGCATGTTTAATTGTAACATTTAATCATATTTTGCAATAGACCACTACACAGACGAACGTATTAGCTAATTACCACAGGGGACACATTTGTATTTGCCTGAAGTTAACTTGTTATATTTTTGACAGGCATAATGAAATATTCAGTGACAAGGGTACTCAATCGCTTAATATAAATTAACTGAATAATTTAGCTTCTAATTAGCTATCTCAGTTACAGAGAGGTTGACTTGTGGCAAAGAATGACTTTTTATTTTATAACTGATCACCCTCATCTGCGTATTTCTGACGCCATGAGAGTCCAAGTCGCACGATCACTTTATTTACCCTTGAACACAGATAGTCTATGCATTGTAGGTCTTTTTCTCTGGTTTTCTCTGCTTTCATGACCTCCTTTTCTCATTGCATTACAGAAAGAAAAGGAAACAAGGTTGGGAAGGCCATTGTTTCATCACCTTCACTTTCTATATTCTTCATTTTTTATTCTCAGAAGACAAGAACAAAGAATGAGGAGAAAGAGGTGAGAAAACCATCCACTGTCTTGCGTCGTGCAGTTTTGTTCTATTTTGTTCAGAGCCCTGTTTCGTTCAGTGTGTGGCGTATAGTATGAATTGAAACCATCACTTCTGATGTCTATAGCTCAGCCTGAAGTTCTTTGAATGCTGTATGTGGTTTATGTGCCACATTGTGGACCACTTTTTGTAGGGTTCTCTCATCGGTTTTCCTCCTTCCACCAGACCCTGGGGGGTTCTTCATTGTTTCATGAGGGGCAAACTTCTGATAACATTTTGAACTGTTGAGGCAGAGATGTCAAGGTCTTTGGAGATGGTTTTGTACCCTTTAGACTGCTTGTGCTTGGTGATAATAGCATTTTTGGTCTGCTTAGACAGCATTGTAAACTAGGATCAGGCGTGAGCAGCAATACACCCACCTCAACTGAATTAGGGATCCCCCAGCAGCGGAAGACAAACTGACTACGCTAAATTGGGGGAAAATGCATAAATAAAAATTAATTTATTGTTAAACACAGTCATGGACAATTTTGTATCTCCAATTTACCTCACTTGCATGTCTTTGGACTGTTAGAGAAAACCTGAGCTCCCGGAGGAAACCCACACAGACACAGGGCATTGTCTAGTGATACAACAGAAAAAGGAAAAGACACTGCTGTCCTTTAATTTATATACCAGCAAGTGGCTTGAAAAAGCTATAATGAAATAGACCATAATAAACTTAATTCTAATGCATTATTTAAATCAAATTGCAGCCCATTTAGACCACAACATATATTGAATTAGGATAGCTTTTTCATAAGAAAGCCTTGAACATTCCTACTTCTGGTCAGAACCCAAATCAATTACTTCAGCGTTGTTATTTCTTCCTCTAAACAGTGTGTTGACCCTAGGAGTATTTGCTTGACTGGATATATATACACCGATCAGCCATAACATTAAAACCACCCCCTTGTTTCTGCACTCACTGTCCATTTTATCAGCTTCACTTACCATTTAGAATCACTTTGTAGTTCTACAATTATTGACTGTAGTCCATCTGTTTCTCTGCATACTTTGTTAACTTCCTTTCATGCTGTTCTTCAGTGGTCAGGACCCCCAGAGGACCACCACAGAGTAGGTATTATTTGGGTGGTGGATCATTCTCAGCACTGCAGTGACAATGACATGGTGGTGGTGTGTTAGTGTGTGTTGTGCTGGTATGAGTGGATAAGACACAGCAATGCTGATGGAGTTTTTAAACACCTCACTGTCACTGCTGGACTGAGAATAGTCCACCAAACAAAAATATCCGGCCAACAACTCAAGCACAACACACACTAACACACCACCACCATGTCAGTGTCACTGCAGTGCTGAGAATGATCCACCATCTAAATAATACCTGCTCTGTGGTGGTCCTGTGGGGGTCCTGACCATTGAAAAACAGGGTGAAAGCAGGCTACAAATGTATGTAGAGAAATAGATGGACTACAGTCAGTAATTGTAGAACTACAAAGTGCTTCTATATGGTAAGTGAAGCTGACAAAATGGACAGTGAGTGTAGAAACAAGGTGTTTTTAATGTTATGGCTGATCAGCGTGTATATACAGTATATAATACATACATTATACAGTATATCCATAATGGCAATATGAGCACTTATGTATTGTAGGTGTAAATGTGTATAGACAGGAGGTACTCAGCAGTTGGTTGAAATCTTATGTGGTATAATGTGGATAAAATAATTTTAACTGCCCCTACCTGGAAATGAGTGTGTGTTTGATGCCCTGAAATGTATATGTAGCCAGTCCAGGTATGTATTTTCATCTTTTCTCCAGTGTTTTAGATAGGCTCCAGACCCACTGCATAACTGATCAGTAAAAGGATAAATAAAGAAGCCGATTGACTCAGCACTATCATAAAGGGTGAGCTCGCTTTTCTGTCCCTACGTACTTTCGAGACAAACCTATGATTATGCATATTAGTGTAAAACAAGCCTAAAGTAATTAGATAAGGGTATAAATAGAAGGATGGCATGTAGAATTTAAGTGTTGACAGGAGACATCATACTCAAGTATATTAGCATCTTCACTACAGACAGTTTGAAATGTGGTGAATAAGCACTATAATGACACAATTAGGAGGGGATTACTAGAGAATACGGAGTGTACTTTTAGCAGTCTGTTCAGTGTTGAATGTACATTTTCACTCTCATTTACATCAGAATAATGGACTCTTGCTGTGAACGAGTTATACTGGAGAAAGTGAAAGAGGCCTCCCCGGGGTCTCAATAATCACAGCATTATCATCTGGCATTGCTGCCGCATGGTCCTTGTTTATACAAGGACTTTTACGAACTCTTATCAGTCTCTACTAAATAGCTCTGAATACTATCATTTCTTGTACATTGCACTTCAGGAGAAAAAATGGGCTCTCATCTCAGGCATTCATGAATTCAACTGTGCTGTCAGAGAGAAGATAAATGCAGACCTTAATATGCATGAGAATGGGTAAAATAGTGTAGTAATATTGTATCTTATTTTTGTATTTTCCATATTATATTTTATATTTTCCATATTATTATTTAGGATTAAGATACTAACAAGTGTAATACATCTGCACTAATATCCTGTCTGGCCCTCAGTGCATGGTTGATTCCTGCCATTTACCCAGGGTTTCTAGGTAGGATGCGGTGCAGACCTGATCAGAATACTGAAGCTAAAGATAATAAATGAATGATTGCAGTTAACAATACTGCCATTACTCCACCTTACCACCAGAGGTCTCCTTAATCAGAATACAATGACTATACCTAGTCACACACACCACTCTGCTGCCTTAACACAGAGAAGTTCTGTTGTCTCCTTGTTACTTTTCACTTACTTGATCCATATTTGTATATTTAAGAGACTTACAAAAGCATCACTTCATAGTGATGTCACTCATCAAAGCTGCTGCCTGTCACTGGAATTAATTCAAATGGGCAACTTCTTAATTACCATTTAACAAAAAGTTGGATAAAATGTTAAAAGATCTAAAAGCACATCATTTGGTCCCACTATTATTAGCAGGGTGCTTCAGATGTAAGGGTGGATATTTTATAACACCATGTACTAAGCCAAAGAGACTTCCATGTAGGCCAGCGGTCCCCAACCTTTTTTGCATCACAAACCAGTTTCATAAAAAATATAAGTTCACAGACCAGCGGGATTGGGAGGATTTAAAATAAAATTATATGACATGATGGCGTCCCCTCGTAATCCGAGGATAGATCTCCAGTACGATGCTTGGTTCTCCGTCAGTGTTTGGCTCTCTGATGGCTTGTGAGACCAGTTCTTGAGACAAACATTCTTGGACAATGTTCACAGGGGATTGTATGAGCTCGGGGTTGCCATGCTCTTTCCTTCCTCCATTGTTGTCTCGCTTCCACTTCTGCAGTATCACTTCTGTTTGCTTCGAAGAGTGTAATTCCTCGTTTGACAGCTCTTGTCTACAGTGGTCTTTCTTGAGTTGATGCTTCCCAGGTCTTGGGGTCAATGCCTGTAGATTTTAGGGTCCGCTTTGTAGCGTTTCCGTGCGGCACCGAGGGGTTATTTCCCGATGCAAGTTCACCAAACAGGATCATACGTGGGAGTCGAGTTACGTGGCCTATCCACCGGAGTTAATGTTTCATGATGGATGCTTCAATGCTGACGGAGGAAGCTCTTTCCAGTATGGCATTATTGGTCACATAATCATCCCAGTTGATGTCGAGGATGGCTTGCAGCTTCTGTTGGTGGAACTGCTCCAGCTTCTTCCGATCTGCTTGGTAGAGGGTCCAGGTTTCACACCCCTACACCCGACGACGGCGTTATAGACCATGAGTTTTGTTCGATGGATTAGATCCTTGTTATGGAAGATACAGCTGGTGAGTCTTCTGAAAGCTTGATGTGCCGCTTGGATTCTGTTTTCTACGTCCTTAGATGATGTGCACTGGGTGGACAGGATGCTGCCAAGGTACGGGAAGTGGTCCACACATTCTAGGGTCTTCTTGTTGATTGAAATGAAAAATAAATAAATAAATAAATAATAATAATAAACACAAAGTACTGTACATAACAATACTACTCACCAATGATGGAGAGTCAGTGGGAACCCTGAGCTTTTTTCACTCCAATGAAATGCTCCCACCTAGTGGTGATACGAGACAATAACACCTGAGGTGTGTTCCTTATGTCCAGTCTACTCCATAACTTCATTTTGGTTGCCATCGCTGCAGAAAATCCCACTTCACAAATATAGGATGATGGAAATGGAAGCAGTGTTTTTATTGCTTTTGTAGCGATCTCATTTATTCTTTCTGTGCGGCCCGGTAATAAATGACCCATTCCAGGCCTGGTGGTTGGGGACCACTAATGTAAGCTACAACAATGTCCTTGCTCTAGAAGCTTGTTCTACCTAGCTCTTTAATTTCTCTAAGCACATGTAGAGAATTCAGACCTTCTTAAAACCTGTCTGACTTTGATTTCTGGGTTTAGGAATCAAGAAGGCATCAAAAGGACTCGAGTAATTTACCAGCCTTGCCAATTTATGGTATTTCAGCCTTTATGAGCAGTGTTTTTGTTGATCTTTTGATTGCTATCTTGTGAACTGTACATTGCTTTGCCTTTTTGACCTTGCTTTTAGGATTGCCCCTGTTTGAACTCTGTTTGTATCCTGGTTGTGTACTTAAACTCTTTACCAGTTTCTGGACTGCACTGGGACATGTTTGGCATTGTGCTCTTGAAATGTATTTACACCCACCTGTCTAATTTTACATTTACATTTTCAGCATTTCGCAGACGCTTTTATCCAAAGTGACTTACAACTAAGACTGTTTATATTGCAAGCAATTAAGGGTTAAGGGCCTTGCTCAAGGACCCAGCAGTGGCAAGCTGACAGATGGGGCTTGAACCAGTGACCGTCCGGCTACTAGTCCTGTACCTTAACCGCTGAGCTACCCCTGCTCAGAGAATAAAATGCCTTTATTTGTCAAAAATACATATACAGGTGTACAATACAACAAAATTCTTTCTTGTTTGGAAGCTGGGGTCAGAGCGCAGGGTAAGCCATCGTACGGCGCCCCTGGAGCAGACAGGGTTAAGGGCCTTGCTCAAGGGCCCAACAGTGGCTGCATGGCAGTGCTGGGAATTGAACTCTCAACTTTTCAGCTGATTGCCCAAAGCTCTACCCACTAGGCTACCACTGCCGACCACTCTGTAACACTGACCAGAAATATACCCAGATCAGGTTGTCAGTTCATTGCAGGGCACAGAAAACTCACATATTTACTCACCCAGTCACAACCAGGGCCAGTTTACGGTAATCAATCCACTTGTGTGTCATAGACAGAGACAGACGGCAATGATTAATCCATTGTAGTTGTTATGTTACCAAGTAAGCTCACCACTTTCAACACAGTAGTGTTGTGCTAACATGTTTACATTACAACCTTATAAAGGAATATTTAAATTAAGGAGTTTTATTATTCACATCGCTGCTAAAAAATCCTAGACCAAATTAAGCTGATTGCTTGGCTAACTAGGTTTCTAGTGTCAAATAAAGAAGTATTGTGGTTTAAATTGTAAATTGCTGGTGCCCAGGTGGCACAGCAGGATATTCCGCTAGCACACCAGCGCCGAGATTCTGAACATCCCGGTTTGAATCTTGGCTCTGCTACTGGTTGGCTAGGTGCCATCTAGTGTGCACAATTGGCAGTGCCTACAGCAGACAAAAATTGGCCAATGTGTCTGCTGGGTGGGGAAATGACGGGACTAAGTGAGTGGGGTCTTCAAACACTGTGTAAGAACCCTGAGGTGCCTGTGCAGAAAAAGAAGGGGTCTGCTATGACAGTGCAGGTCATGTGAGCAGCAATGTTCCCTCCTCGAACACAATTGGGGATCCACAGCAGCAAAAGACAAATTGACTACGCTAAATCGGCAGGAAAAGGAAGAAAATGCATAAATAAATAGACAAAAATTGTAAATTGCTGTTTTTGCATTCAAAACACATTCATGCAATGCCATTGACCTACAGTTGTGTTGCTGATGTTTGCTGGTCTATTGTTGCTTAATTTAGTTGCAGATGAGTATTTGTTAGAGCTTTTAAACTTCATTATTCTAGATCAATTTCCAGCTTTTACTATTTGTGTTTATGCAGGAGTCAGGGGGCAACCCATTATGTCTAGTTTAAGCTGACTACCTAGGGTAACCAGCTATAACTAACTCCGTCAACAGTCATCGATTTTAGAAAACTGTTCCAGGCAAGAGCAGTCCCCCAAAAATGGCTTAGATTTTAGCAGTGCAATGTGAACAAACTCTTAAAAGTTAAAGTTTTCCAGTTAATGCACACCTATCATGTCATACTTTGGCCAGCTGAAGGGGGCTGCTTGTTATAGCAATTTGCTTGTCTTCTTTCCTAAAATTCACCACTTGCCCAAACACACACACGCACACACATATGCGCACCTGCAAAAACCCAAAACAACCAAACAAACCAAAGAAAAAAATCATGGCCAGACTTGCCACCTTCCGGTAATGTCAAATTGTTAAGATACATACTACCAAATGGCTTTAATATCATACCTGATAAATAAGGTTATGAAATATATTTGTGCAGGCAATGTTGTAGGTAATCATCTCAGTCTTTTAATAAACAATGTTATAATTATAGAATAGATCAACCTTATCTAGCTCTTGTAAATGTATTAGTTTATTTGCTGTAGACTAAGCATATTCATTATGTTTTATCTCACTCTTCAATCTCTTTTAGTTTTTTGATCACCTTTTGTCCAATTTTGACCTGACTGGGGTGTTTCCTACCTTTCGCCCAGTGAATCATACCCACCACAACCCCGAAAAGGAAAAAAAGTTGTGACAATGAACGAGTTAATGAAGGACTGTATTAGTTAAGAGAGAGTGAAGAAGAATCAGAAGAAAATGTGAAAAACTGTGAATAGTAAGAGAAACTGGGAGATGGAGAGGGGATTGATAAGAAAAAAAATAAATGGACTAACAAGACCTATGCCAGCCAAATAAAATAAGCCATTTTTAAGTAGTAATAATAAGTCATTTTTTAAATCTGGTCACCTTATTAAAGCTAACTAAAGCATTTTATATCATTTTATCTCTTACACCGACTAGGCATAACATTATGACCACTGACAGGTAAAGTGAATAACACTAATTATCTCTTCATCCCAGCACCTGTTAGTGGGTGGGATATATTAAGCAGCAAGTGAACATTTTATGCTAAAGTTGATGTGTTAGAAGCAGGAAAAATGGGCAAGCGTAAGGATTTGAGCGAGTTTGACAAGACAAATTGTGATGGCTAGACAACTGGGTCAGAGCATCTTCAAAACTGCAGCTCTTGTGGGGTGTTCCCGGTCTGCAGTGGTCAGTATCTATCAAAAGTGGTCCAAGGAAGGAACAGTGGTAAACCGGCGACAGGGTCATGGGCGGCCAAGGTGGGAGCAAAGACCGGCCCGTGTGGTCCGATCCAACAGGCGAGCTACTGTAGCTCAAATTGCTGAAAAGGTTAATGCTGTTTCTGATAGAATGGTGATGACAGACTCCATGCCTCGATGAATCAGGGCTGTTTTGGCAGCAAAAAGACAATATTAGGAAGGTGGTCATAATGTTATGCCTGATCGGTCTATATAACCACTTTATTTGACTAGTTTTAGTTTTTATGCTTTTTAGAATTAGTTGTTCCCAGTGTAGAGTGAAAGTGACCTCTTGACGGTCTCAATGATCACAGCATTATACGTATACCTTGCTACTGCATGGCCTTCATTTATACAAGAACTGTTCCTAACCCTCATCAGGCTCAGCTTAATGGCTTTGAAGAAAATCATTTTACGTACACTGCTTTTTAGAAGAAAAATAGGGGCTCTTTTCAGGCATGCAGTAAATCTTAACTGTGCAGTCAGGAGGGAGATAAATGTAAACCATGCCTAGCATAAAACCAACGTCAGGTGAAAAGACTAATTGTTTTATTTTCATATTTTAATGAATAATGAAAACTGTATAAACATTTTAAGCAAGTAACCACCGCTTTTCAATTGCTATTAAGCCTTTAAGCAGAGCGACTATGCCATTATCAGTAATAGGAAGTTCATTGGCATGCAGGTCCTCGCAGGTAAGTGACAGTCATCCATACAACCGAGCCGGGGAGCTATCAGCAAAGACACACGCTGATTTATTGGGGAACGTACCATGCTAGTGGCGGTGTCCTGGAACCCAATGCAGCTGTGAAGAGATGGATGCCACCCTGCTTCGGGAGCGCTGAGGTGGCTGGCCCAGAGGAGGGGCAAGGCTCAATCTCAAAAGCCAGACAAGAAGAATGTGCACCCTGGTTGAGAACGGCTCTGGCTGAGATAGATTGGTTGACGATGTGTCCCAGGCCATATGGAGCGTGCTCACTGGTGTTAATGTGTGAGGGGGAAGTTTATGTTTTCAGTGCTTTAATAGGTGAATGCTTTATAGCCAAATTGTAAGAAATTGTTTCTAAGCAAAAGTGGACAATACTGGCACTAATATCAAAGGAAGGTTATGGTCGGAACAGGATATAAAATACATGGAAAACATGGTGAATTGGTAAGTGTGCAAGTAATTTGAATTACTTATATGATAAACAATGAATGATGCACAGTTTGTGTAACATTTTCAAGAGATGGGAGACTCATATAGATATGGGAAGATATGGGAAGAGCTCCATGCAGACAGTGAGGTTTGGATTAAATCCAGAATCCTGGAGCTGTGTGGCACCAATACCACCTGCTGTTCCACCTTGCCACTTCAGTATAAACTGGTAATAAAATGTTCAGATGCTTTTTTGTACACTTTAGACTTAGCGTTGCTACTGGCCTCAGTCAATGTCTGAGGGTGAAGAGGCCAGATAGGAAATTGCATTCTTGCTGCTACATCAGTGACTCCTACTGTCTGGTTTAAGTTCTTTGCATACAACGCTGAATTCACAAAGGGCTTCTTTAAACTTTCCAGATGAGGATTGTTTTTTTTTAGCTTAAAATGGATTTTGTAAGGTTCATAAACACAGTTTTTAGGTACAGTCCAAACTGTGCTAGCACACCAGAGCTGACTTCACAAACTCGTTGGTTCAAATCTCAGCTCTGCTACCGGCAGGCTGGGTGCCTGCACAAACAATGATTGGCTCGTTCGTAGGGAGGGTGCCAGAGAGGACCTTGTAACTGGTGCAGTTACAACCTCTGCTGGCTGTTTGATGGACAAGGATGAGGGATAATGGAGATCAGTGCATGGCTCGCATCTGTTCCACATATGAACTCGCCTCTTGCAGGTGAAAAGATGCAGTCGGCTATTACACACGTGTCGAAGGGGCCTTGTGTTAGTCACGGCTCTCCTCGGACAGGAGTGAAGGTCAACATCAGTAGAGAGGAGGGGTAATGTAATCGGGTAATTGGATATGACTAGATTGGGAGGAAAAATTAATAATAATAACTAAAAATAAATAATAATAACAACTTTAATTTATATAGCCATTATTCATACCCAATGTTGCTGTAATTACTGTAAAATCAGCTGAGTTTTAATGGCATATATTGGGACAGTGAGTGACACTTATAAAGAGATTGTGGTAATCTGTTTCCCAGTTTGGGGGCCATAATGCTAAAATATCCCCAACAGTAACCAGTCTAAGACAGATAAACACCATGTATCAGAGGACCTTAGTGTTTGGGCAGGGCAATAAGGGTGCAGGAATTTGGCTAAATAGGCTGGTCCTAGCTCATGTAGAGATCTGTATGTTAGCAGGAGTTAAAACTGAAAACAAAGAGGGACAGGTAACCAATGTAACTAAACACATAGAACTGGGCTGATATGATACTGTAGATGGTGAAGAATTTTGTTTGGGACACCAGTAAAAAGTGAGTTGCAGTAGTCCAAGCAAGTTTCAGTATTTCTCATAGAGAGCATGGGGTGAAGACAAGCAATATTATGGAGATGAGAGACCCTGTTATGATCAGAGCTCTAATATGAGGTAAAAAAAAAAAAACCTGGATCAAACAGTATAATAGTTTACTTTCATCCATTGTCTGAGATCGTGATTTCAAGATATAAAAGCGGGGTTGGGAGGTTAGGTAGGTGGTAGATTTGATGCTGACGTAGATCAAAATATCATTAGCATAACAGTGAAAATGAAGTCCATGATGGCAGATAATCTGACCGCTGGGTAACACATAGATAATGAAGAGTAGAGGGCCGAGGACTGATCCCTGGGGAACACCTTGTGTACAGCTCTAATAGCAGAATGATGCTTACCAAGAGCAACAAAGTGAAATCTATTAGAGATGTAGGATAAGCTAGGCAAGGGCAGTTTTAGAAATGCCTATAGCTGAAATGTGGGAGATAAGAATGTCATGATTAATGGTGTTAAATGCAGTGCTTATTTCTAGCAGTAGTAGAATATTGATATCACCAGAATCAGTAATATGGAGCAGGTCATTTAGTACTCATAAAAGACCTGTCTCAGTGCTATGCACTGTACAGAAACCGGGCTGAAAAGGTTCAAAAAGATCATTGTTTATCAAAAAAGATTGCACTTGAGAAGGTATGATACTGTCTAAGATCTTGGCTAAAAAGTGCAGATTAGAATTTGGCTGATAGTGTTCAGGGGTTGCTGTAGCAGTGACCTGGTTTCTTAAGTGTGGGAGTGATAGCACAGGTTTTAAGAGTGATATGGACATAACCTGAAGCAAGAGATGAGTTAATTAAATGAAAGATAGGGTCAGAGATAAGTGAAGGACACTTTTTAAGAAGTGAGGTGGGGGCAGAATTGAGCTGACAGGTAGATGCGTTTGATTTGGCAGTTAACTCAGAAATAAAAGCAGGGTTAAGAGGGATGTTACTATACACAGGTGTTGAGAGGGGAGGTGTTGTTGGTAGATTTGACTCATTTTGTCTGTGGAAAATCTAAGAAAGACTCCAATAATGTATTTTACAAATGTATCTTCATCCTGGTCAGACTGTTGGTGTCTATATGTGATGGAGTAATTAAATAGGTGATTGACTGGTGCCCTGCAATGTTCTCATTCCCTGTCCAGTGCTTTTTGTGACTCTGGACTCCCTCTGGCCCTCTTTTATTAGAATAAAACCGTTATTAATGATTAACTAATGACTTGTCACTGGTACATCATCACACCACTCAATCTTGCAAAGATCAATTTAAACAAAACTTTTCTCAAGGACTAGCAGATGGCCACAAAGGTGAGCTGCTTCCATTCTGCTTTACCTTGGTACAAAAGTAGCTCGGTTGATGTTCTACATCAGTCCACTAAGCTGCCCCTTTAGCAGTGAGAAAGGGCTAAACCCCAGGGAGAGCCTGCTATAAGCATCCTTTTTGTCCTTTACATTCTGCAAGTCGCTGCCAGCGAGTATTTTAAAAATACTTCACCTGCCTGCTAATGTACAGTCTGCTCATGCCCATATCCCATCACACATGCACCCTGGCAGAGCTAAAAGTAATTGCTTTCCATATCTGTTGGTCATATATTTACTGGTTGTTTGTGCTTTTATCACGCTGTATGTGCAGAATGAAATAATGATCCCAGTTATTACCTCCATTCAGGCTTCAAATCATTCAGCATATATGCAGAATAAATTACGTTTACAGCCTGTTTGAATCAGGCTGCATGCTAAAACTATCATGTACAAATCAGAAATAAATGTCAGGATGGGGATTGTACAACAGTGAGAATGAGTAATCAGTGATATACCCATCCTTCAATATTTAAAATCTATCATCCCGCTTTTTGGCTTCAACCAACCTCTGAAGTGCGAGCTGCACAGAAATCAATGCGTCCCCATTGCTTTTGTCTTACTCACCGCACACACATATTGGGGAGAAGAGCACCCATTCACCAGAGGACAAGGGAATCAATTTCCTTTATTGAAACAAATGGGAGCTCTCCATTTGAGCTGCATATTTTTGTCTGCCTCCTTGTTATCATAATTACCCCCCCCCTTTTTGAAACCAGGTCTATGCTGCTTCCTCACATACAGTACACGCCACACCACACCACGCCACCTATTCCTTTTAATGTAATGAACAGCTCTGGTTTGTAGATAAGCTCTGTATAATTCATGGTATTTCTGACATGCGAAAAGGGATGCCAGAACCTGAGGGGGCATTAGGGGACAGCGTGAGATGGGGTTACCCCTTTGTTTTATGGTAGTTTAAATAAGAGTCATGGATTGCCCGTTTCTACAAGATGAAAAGAGCATGCTAATAAACTTAGACAAGATTTTATTTGAAGGCTTTCAAGTTGCTGGTCTATAATTTATTACAGGCAGGCAGCAAATTGAAGGTTGAACTCTTCGTTGAACAAGCTGTCAGTACACCTTCAATATTGTTTGGCATGGATTCTGCAAGTCTATGGAAGGTTACTGGATAAATTGAACACAGTTTTAACAAAGATATTATCTTTGTTGGTGTTTTAATGATGGAGAGAAATGTCCAACACATTGGCCCAACATTGTCGTTGATTTTAAACTTGATTGAGATCTGTTTTGTGTAAAGGCCACATTATAGAAAATGACCAACTCAAACAGCAGCAACAGATGAGCGATCGTCTCTGACTGTACATCTACAAGGTGGACCAACTAGGTAGGAGTGTCTAATAGAGTGGACAGTGAGTGGACACGGTATTTAAAAACTCCAGCAGCACTGCTGTGTCTGATCCACTCATACCAGCACAACACACACTAACACACCACCACCATGTCAGTGTCACTGCAGTGCTGAGAATGATCCACCATCTAAATAATACCTGCTCTGTGGTGGTCCTGTGGGGGTCCTGACCATTGAAGAGCAGGGTGAAAGCAGGCTAACAAAGCATGCAGATGAATAGATGGACTATAGTCAGTAATTGTAGAACTACAAAGTGCTTCTATATAGTAAGTGGAGCCTACAAAAAATGGACAGTGAGTGTAGAAACAAGGAGGTGGTTTTAATGTTATACCTGATCAGTGTAATCATCATGTATGGCAGGGTTTGATCCTCACGTTTGGTCAAAGTCTGTGAGGAGTTTCTCTTGTTCTTCCACTGTCCATTTGGGTTTCTATGGTGGGCAATCAAAAGCCACCTTGACTTATTTGTATTTATTTGCTCCGCCTGTCTATACTCACAATAATACTTAGAATTATTATTCAATTTCAGTAATATCTTAACTCTAATATATGTTTATACTGTACAAAAACCTCCATTATCCAGGGTAACAGTGTGCACATATGTAATTTTTATTTAAAGTATTATGTTTAAGGATTCTCACTGGTTTCCCTGTATACTTTTTCTACCTTGTCCAACACCTGATTGATTTTAAGCTTGCATTGAGCAACGTACAGGATCAATACTAACTGAGAAAAAAAAAAAACGGGGTCACCTTATGGTGTGTGTGACCTCCAAACCTGCACTATATGTCATTTGACACCTCAGACCACTTTATCTAATGGTCTATGTATGTACACTACACAAATTCACCAGAGATCAAGGAGAGCCCCGGCCCACAGTGACCTCTGTAAGCAAACAAATCTAATGTCATTAAATAAAAAGTACTGAGCACCAGTCAATGCTCTGCTCTGAATCTTGCTATTTGTATTTAACATTGGTTAGTTTATTTTTTTCAAAACATATTTCAGAAATGGGTGGTACAGTGGCTTGGTGAGTAGCACTGTCGCCTCACAGCAAGAAGGTCCTGGGTTCAATTCTGAGATGGAGCGATCTGGGTCCTTTCTGTGTGCATGTTCTCCCAGTGTCTGTCTGCATGGGTTTCCTCTGAGTGCGCCGGTTCTCCAAAGTCCAAAGACATGCAGTCAGGTTAATTGAGGATACAAAATTGCCCTAGGTGTGAATGTGTGTGTGTGTTTGCCCTGTGACGAATTGTCCAGGGTGTTTTGTTTTGACCCTGACCAGAATAAAGTGGTGGTAAAACAGACAATGAATAAATAAATGAATGAATGAATATTCCAGAAATACTGTGTAAACGGTGAGAAAATAAACCCAAAACAGGATGTAATTCTATTGCATGGCACCTGTAGTGCCTATTATGCTCTCTAGGGCAACTGACAGTTGTGACTTAATGCAAGTTGGCAGTGGTAGGGCTTAAACCAACCACCTTCTGATTAGCAGTCTTGTACCTTAACCCCTGGGCTACTACCATCTTGTTTTCAAAAACTACATCTAATTTAAACACTGTTTAACCAAATCCTTTTTTTTGGTTCAGTGACCCACTACTACTACTTTAGACGTCAGTGTAACCTGTTATCAATCCTTTTAATCCTAAAACTATGATGCAAAACTACTGATGTTAGTAAAATCCCTTAAAATAAATATTATTTTGCTTTTAAATTGTATTGACATAAATCTGGTGTCACTGGGTGTTCAGCTGGATCCTCTCCTTTACACAGCTGGCATAAAAACAAGTAAGCCACAGGCCACACTCTCTATTACTGGCATGCCAGTTTGCATACGCTGCATGGCATGCTGTTAAAAACAAGTGTGGCTTCAGGTGTGAGGCAGTCTTACAGAAAATGAGCGCATTAACACACACACACACACACATCCAAAATATCTTTTTAAATGCCAGTGCTGGTAGGGAGTCAGGGCAATCAGCATGACCAAAGGTAGTTTAAGGGCACTTGTAATTGCTGACCTTGTGTATACCAATGAACATGCCAAAATACAGTGGGAACACCTGATGCTACTTTATGCTTATTAACTCCAATACATTAAACAGTGTATTTATCATTTGATGAACATAGCAAAATAAGACATGTGAGCCCTACATGCTAAGAAATTCTGTATGCATTTTTTATAACATCCAATCTTAATCTAACTTTAGCTGGTCTAACTCGCAGAGTATTTAAATAAGCTTTTTTGGACAACTGCAGGTTGTTTTTTTTAACATGAAAAAGGCAGATTACATTACTTCAGCTGTGTGCATACCGTACTGATCTCCAAAAGCATTTTAGTCTATTCCACACACTTTGCTTAACCAAGATATGTACAAGGATTATAACTCAGGCAGAGAAATATATTTTTGTAGTACCAACACAAAACTTTAAACTTACATAAGCTAAAAATCAGGAAGATAGCTAAGGACACCAATCATCCCAATAATGAGACTGTATACAGTGGTACCTTGAAACTTGATGTCAGTTGGTTCTAGGGACTGGCATCGAGTTTCAAAGTATTTTTTCCCATGAGTATGTATGGGAAACCTGTTAATGTGTTCCATGGTCCTGTGGAACTGCATATATTTTAGGCTAATGTAAAATAATGGGTTTATTTTTGACATGTAAACACTAAAAATTATACAAATATAATACACAATACACTAAAATACAGTTGAAAAACAGTAAAAATTCTATATAAAAATACAATAAAACCTGCACTACCTTTACTTCTTTATTGTTTTCTTATGCTTCTTAATTGTAGAGATGCTTGATCTTGGAATACCTTGGAGTATTCCTTAGCGAGTTAAATAAGGGCGCATTCACATGAGAAGTGACAAAACCGCTTTTGCACTGGCTGTGCCGTTATTTTCTATGGAGTGGGGCAGTGCACAAAGCTTAACATGACTTATTGTAATAAAACATTAAGCGAGGAATTTTATTAGTGGAAAGAACTTATGAGCAGTAATAATTAAAAGAGGTTTCGTGTCCCTATGTCGTTCTTTTAATACATTAAGTCACATTAAGCTTTTTTTTTTAACGATAAGTGTTTTAGACTCTCAGAAATTCTGACTTTCACAATTTCTCAGTACCCCGAGCTGTAACACAAGTTTTAAAGTGAAAAAGAAGGAAAATCCAGCTAAACACAGATACATGTGGAAGCTTACAAATAAATTAAAAGTAAATTTGACGATTATTCTACACAAATGCAGATTCGTCTCATATTTGCACTTTGATGACGTTTTACCAATGTTTGTTTCCCTTTTTCTAATATAAATTAGTTTTATTTTTTTAATAATATTTTTATTTTATTTTTGAATTCAAATTGTTCAAATTGTCAAAATGTTCAAATGTTCTACCTTTTTTTTTCATTAAAAAAACCATTTCTATTGTGTAGTAATATTTTTCTGTCCAATTGTATAATTACTAAAGTGGCCAAGCAGTCACAAAAGCATTTCACTGCCAGTTGTACTGTGCATGACTATGTATGTGACAAATAAACTTTGATTTGATTCGAGCTACCCAGATTAAAAACTTGATGTTCTTCATAGTTTAGCACTTGAATATATTACTGATCTCCTGAGCAGTATTGCACATTCTTATCAATTTGCTTAGGAAAGTCTGCTTGCTGTCAATCTTTATTATCACTTCCAGCTGAGCCGGTAGAAAAAGCTTTTTGTTATCTACCCTGAACTCTAAAATAGTGTGCCATATTACATAAATAGATGTACTTTATTTATCCTAAATTTGCCTGCCTGCTTGCCTGCCTGCCTGCCTGTCTAACTCGCCAGTCTTTTTTTTTTTAAATAAGATTATTAATAATAAGACATAGCACATTTTAAACCATATTAAATTTGATACGATGGTATTGTTATTAGTCTGTCTCTATGCTTTGACATCTTGAGTAACTCTACTACACTTGCACCTCTAGGTCTACCATGGTAACAACCAAAGCGGCATTTCCATTTTTCTCCTGTGTTCTTTTCTTTTCCTCCCTTGGCCCTTTTTTTCCTCTTTGACTCTCTTTAGAGGCCTGATTACAAATGGTCAATTTAAAAATGGAGTTCAAAGTCCCCAAGGCTACTCGCTTGTCAAATTGAAAAGGCACAAGGACGATCGTAGCCCCAGTCGCTCCTCGCCTGGAAAAGAAGAAATGAGAGAACATAACAAATACCCCTGTGTGACAGCACGGTGCCTGGTAAAGGAAAAGAGGTGCAGGGAGGGAGAACTTGGATCTCCAACATCTCGCCCTCAGCGTTTGTATCACAAGTCTCCACAAAGCGGCAATGGATCATTCAAGTCAGCTGGTGTTAGTGGTATCGAGAAAAGCCATGGGCTGTCACCAAGTGTAGGTCTTTCATATTTTACCACAGACAGCGCCTTCTCTTTTCCAGTCTCACTCAAAGCTGCCATCTCGTCTTTGAGGATAATATCTTTAAAATCTTCCGTCTTTCTTTGCTGGGAGGCTATTTTTGAATCTGTTGTCTTCGCCACCATGCCTTATACCGCAAAGCGTTTCGCAGACTGCATGAGCAATCAGAGCACAGTCATTCTCCCCAAGTAGATGTGACACTGTTCATTTTTCTGTCAAGTGCAATCTGAAAGGCCTTTGTTTCTGCCTGGGTTTGTCACTTCCGATCAGTATTTTAAAGGGCATACTATGTTTTTTCTTTGACAATGTTGCATTTATTTAATTTCTGTGGAATTTTAAGATGCGTTGGTAAATATTTTACTCTTTTTATTATTACAAGTAAGGTGTAAAAATTCACAGAACACAGTAAAACACAATTCAAATAATGTACAAAAGCAACTTATCACACAGCCACAGCACAACCAATCAGAAATCTTTTATTTTCCTTAAGAGCTGGTGATCTACAGTGGCATGAGGAAAAGCATAGGGTGATATATTTACATAATGTGATACTTGTACAAGGGTTCTTCAAAAAGCACTTCTTTAAACTCTACTTCAAGCGCACCAGCTCAGAGATTTTGAACTCCTCAGTTCGAAACTTGGTGTTGCCACTGGTCAGCTGGGCGCCATCTAGCAGGCATAATTGGCAGTGCCTGCCGGGCAGGATGACCGGACTATGTGGGTGGGGTCTTCAAATGCTGTGTAAGGACCCTGATTAGCAGATAGAGAGGCATCTGTGCAGAATGCATGGGTGAGAAAGGGTTCTGCTAAGGGGTGCACGCGGGTCGGAGGAGGCGTAAGCAGCAAAATACCCACCTTGACTGCAATCAGGGATCCCCCAGCAGCGGAAGACAAATTGACTATGCTAAATTGGGAGAAAATGGGAGAAAATGAATAAATAAAATAGAAAAAAAAAGAATTTCAAAAACAAATGACATCACTTTTCTACACAGTCACCTTCCTTTGTGATGCATTTTTCCCAGCGTCGTACCATTTTAATGCCATCAGCAAAAAATGTTTTTGGTTGAGCCACTGATGCACCACTGCTTTCACATCGTCATCACATGAAAATCTTCTTCCCCTTAAAGCTTCTTTGAGTGGTCCAAAAAGGTGGAAATCAGATGGCGCTAAATCCGGACTATAAGCTCTCTCTCATTCTCTCAGACACGACTAATTAAAACTCCTCCAACCAAAATATAAAAGTCATTTCCAACCAAAATATAAAAGTGCGGAAACTTTTTGAAGATCCCTCGTACATTGGCTGTATTGGTTGCTTCAAACCACTAATAATCAAACTAAATATTGTCAGTACACCACCAGTGTTTCACTACTACGCTATGCAATACAGCGGCATAAGATGAGCTACACAGTTCATGTGAATGTCAGTGGATGCTGTCATTTAAAGAAGGATTTGAAGAGTGAGCATGCACTGGCTGAATGCTACATAAATGATTAGGGCTCTGGGTTATCAATCTGAAGGTTGAGAGTTTGAATCTTGGCCCTGCCAAGCCGCCAAAGTTGGGCCCAAGAACTAAGCCCTTAATCCGTTTGGCTCCCGGGGGCTGCATAATTGTTGACCTTGCACTTTTAGGACAAGCTGGGATATGAAAAGAGGAGAGTTTGATTGTATGGTACAAACACCGATCAACCATAACATTATGACCACCACCTTGTTTCTACACTCAGTGTTCATTTTATCAGCTCCACTTATCATATAAGAGCACTTTGTAGTTCTACAATTACTGACTGTAGTCCATCTGTTTCTCTGCATGCTTTGTTAGCCCCCTTTAATGCTGTTCTTTAATGGTCAGGACCCCCAGAGGACCACTAGAGAGCAGATATTATTTAGGTGGTTGATCATTCTCAGCACTGCAGTGACACTTACATGGTGGTGGTGTGTTAGTGTGTGCTGTGTGCTGGAGTTTTTCAATACCGTGTCCACTCACTGTCCATTTTATTAGACACTCCTACCTAGTTTGTCCACCTTGTAGATGTAAAGTCAGAGCTCATCTACTGCTGCTCTTTGAGTTGGTCATCTTTGAGATCTTCATCAGTGGTCACAGGACGCTGCCCACGGGGCGCTGTTGGCTGGATATATTTTTGGTTGGTGGACTATTCTCAGTCCAGCAGTGACAGTGAGGTGTTTAAAAACTCCATCAGCATTGCTGTGTCTGATCCACTCATACCAGCACAACACACACTAACACACCACGACCATGTCAGTGTCACTGCAGTGCTGAGAATGACCCACCACCCAAATAATACCTGCTCTGTAGTGGTCCAGGGAGTCCTGACCATTGAAAAACAGCATGAAAGGGGACTAACAAAGCATGCAGATAAATAGATGGACTACAGTCAGTAATTGTAGAAGTACAAAGTGCTTCTACCTGTATATGGTAAGTGGAGCTGATAAAATGGACAGTGAGTGTAGAAACAAGAAGGTTTTTTTAATGTTATGGCTGATCAGTGTATGTATTAAAACAAAGACATTATTACTCTCACCTAAATAAGGTTGCCAAATCTCAGAACAGGACTGTGTTTAACCAACTCACTAGTTTCTGCATTTAGCAGACTCATTTATCCAGAGTGACTTACAGTACTGCGACAGTATACATTCTAAGCATTTGAGGGTTAAAGGCCTTGCTCAAGGGCCCAACACTAACAACCTGGCAGTGGTGGGGCTTGAACCAGCGACCTTTAGATTGCTAGTCCAGTACCTTACCTTCACTTATTCAGGTGTTGATGTTTAAAACAACCTGACTGCTTTTTGTGGGATTCATCATCTACATACAGTACAATAAAGACAACTTTTCTACATTTTAGGTCCATGTTCAAAATGTTGCAGTATACTTGTACAACCAAGCAACTAGTAATAAACTAGCAACGTTGGGCAAAAAGTCACTGCTGATGTTTTGTTTGTTTTATTTGGATTTTAACGTCATGTTTTACACTCTTCGGTGACATCCATGACAGAAATGGTAGTTACTCATGACACAAGATTCATCAGTTCACAAGGTTATATCGAACACAGTCATTGGAGATACAATTTTGTATCTCTAATTCACTTCACTTGCATGTCTTTGGTCTGTGGGAGGAAACCAGAGCGCCCGGAGTAAACCAACGCAGACACAGGGAGAACATGCAGAATGCAGAACTCCACACAGAAAGGACCCGGACCGCCCCACCTGAGGTTCGAACCCAGGACCTTCTTGCTGTGAGGCAACAGTGCTACCCACTTAGCCACCGTGCTGCCCCAACTGCTGATGTGACATGTGAGCTTTTTTGTTTGGAGAAACCTTCAGATCACGCTATAGACATTATGCTATAGACATTACGCTATAGACATCCTTCAGAAGCTATTTATCTTATTTATAATTTTACTTTTCACAAGTAAAAACCTTGGCTAACATATTAGGATAGCTGGTTGTGAGGGGAAAAAATATAACCCATGCATCCTTATCTGGGAAAACAGGCCTTAAAAATAAGTTGCTGACGTTTAAGAGTTTAGAAAAAATATAAGCTTTTGAGTCATCTTCTGAAATATTTTTGCACACATCATTTTGTTTTCAAAATCAGGACAGCGTATAGCAGATAGTTTCCATTCCCCTAAGATTCAGAGCACAGCATCACTGTTGTCCTGAAGTATAATGCGTAAAGAAAACTTATAAATAGTAACAGAGAAATTAAATGGTGACTCACAGTAGACAAAATGAGTCATTGTTGAACTGGAGCCTAATTTTGGAACGTCTCAGTATGAGTCTCAATTGTGCCATATGCCTTACTGATGAGATGCTGCTGTTAAATGATACACTGAGGAAAGGCAGAGGATGCATGCTGTCTTTCCATTCGAGAAATTATATTTATATTCGCTGACAATTTAGCTCTTTAAATATAAAAATAAACACAATTTATGGGTTGGATGGATAGCATGGCTGTACTCTATTCTCTAGGTGCCACTTAAAAGTACATATCACATTTAAAATACAAATAATAGTAACTACATTTCTAAATCTTATATATCTGGACTTATACACTACATTTGCCAGGCTTTTAAAGCTAGGATACATTAGTGTCTTTTGCAGTTCAAAGTCTTTTGCAGTGTAGTGCATGATGTAGCCTACAATTAAGTCCTTTCTCCACCCACACCTTCATATCTGGAGCAATTAGCAAGAGATATCAGGGCCATATTACATGCTTTTATGTAACACTTAATTGTATGATAATAAAATACAATACAACACAATTAGCCTATTTTAATTAATTATAGTGACAGGTCACACAGCTGGTAACACACCATCCATTAGTGTAAGCCAGGATATCTCATTTCACTAATATGTTAAGCCCTGATTCATGTGTCCTCGTTTCCTCACTCTACTAAAAAGAATAACATAGAAAATAAGTGAAGTAAATGAGGAGACAGCACTTAAAGAAATGGGATGCACCCACTAGGTCATCCAGAAGGCAAAGAACAACAAATACAGAATTCAGCATAACACTATAACTCTGTTGTTTGGCTCTGCAAGACTTGGTGTCTGTACTGTGTATTCGTATGCTATTGCTCTTTAACCAAACAAATCCTAAAGCCCCAGAACTGTAAGCCACCTGACCAGACATGAGATAAAACTTATTTATTGCTATTTAATTAATGCATTTTCATTTAATTAATGCAGGGTATTTTTGCCTGCCTCACGCTCCCTCAGACATGTGCGCAGTCCACCGACCCCTTCTTATTCCCCCACACGTTCGGTAAATTTGTGAGAGCCACGCACTGATCTCTGTGCTCCTCCACTTTCTATACAGTCGCCTCTGGCTACTAACCAGGGTCCTTGCACAGCGTCAAAGACCCCACCCACTTTCAGTCCTGTCTTTTTCCACCTGGCAGACTTAATGGCCAATTTTGTCTGCTGCAGGCATTGCCAATTATGCCTGCTGGGGCTGCCCAGCTGACCAATAGCAAAGCTGAGGTTCAAACTTGGGAGTTCAGAATCCCAGTGCTGGTTTATCATTGCGGATTATCCCGCTGTGCCACGTGGGTGCCCCGCTAAGAGTTTTTTGGAGAAATGCTTAGCACAAACCAGTGTGATCAGACTGAATTGTAGGAAGATGCTTTTTATGGTATGTGTTTTATATTTATTTAAGGATTCATACATGCAATTGTTTTGGCCTTTAGTGGCTACTGGTTTTTAATGGGACAAAGATTTAAACAAGATACTGGTCCATAGCTTTTGCTAAAATAGAAAACAACCTTCACATATTTTATGCTGTAGTATTAAAATATTCATTATCTTACATAAAGTGGCCCAGCCCAAGCGATCAAAAACACCCCAGACCATTATTTCTCCATGACAGAGAATGTGTTGTCACCTCTACAACAGTCCAACAATGTGTTTAGTGTAATAGGCTGATGCTTAGTGTAACAGACCCACCTGTAATGGAGATCAGCAAGGGGAATGAGTTACAGAATCATGACTACTTGCCATGATGTTTATGGGTGAAAAATTGGGCATGGGGGACTAGACAACTGACATTGCAGTTTCTCTTAACTGGCAGTTACTTGCGCTTTGTTGAGTGTTATTTTGCTCCAGGTGAACGGATGTGTATTTAATCATGGTTTCTCACTCACAGCATTGTTTATTCTTTTCACTAGTTATAACTCTTAGTTTAAATTAATTTTGTTTAATTTAAATTTCCTTTTGAGTCTGGTTCCTCTCAAGGTTTCCTCATGTAATTTTAGTAATTTTTTCCTTGCCACTGTCACCCTTGGCTTGCTCAAAGGGAGTTTTTGGTCTGTCGGTCCTGTATTCTGTTGAGCTGCTTTGAGACAATGTCTATTGTAAAAAGCGCTATACAAAAAAATTTGACTTGACTACTGGCTCCTACATTGGCACCTCTACTCTGAAATCGTGATACTGGGTTTGATCAGGTTCGTTTTCTGCTGGTGCCAATGGGAACCGAGCAGGAGTTGTGGCATCTTTCTGCTGTCACAACAAAACTGCCCTGGATGGACGATTTGCTTCCAGAGGCAGTGTGACAGCCCTTTCTGGAGCCCCACGTTTGGATCTATGCTCTTCTTATTGTGACCCTCAGGTTTCATTCTTCCCTTTTCTATTTTCTTTCTCTGTTGAGCGCTGCAGATATTTTGTTCCTTTCTTTTCTTACTTTTTTGTGTGATTTTCCTTTTGCCCTTTTTGCTTGTGGCTTTTTTTAGCTTGTCCTACCTGGTTAAGTATTCTGCACACTGAGTTCATGATGACTTTAATCAAGTGCTGACATTGCTTTTAGAGGTAGTGTGGAACTCATTAGCAATATTGCAAACATAAAAAGACACTTTAGCCTACACAAGCTTACAGTCCTGTTCTGTGAGCATGCGTGGGCTATTGTTTCGCAAATACGCTGTTGATGCTTCTAGACATTTTTACCCACACATCTAATGGTGCCATGTTAAAAGTCATGAAGTTCTTCGGTGTGACACATTTAAGAGCCATTGTTTGTCTATTGAGCTCCCAGGTTCCATGCTTAATCTTTGCAATGAATGCAACTGATTAAATTATGGCAGTGTAGCGTATGCATTATAATTCAACTTGTTGTGCCAGACATGCCATAGTAGACCTACCACATGGAGAACAGGATACAGATTAAACTGTGAGTTATATGGAGGGTAATAAATAACAAGTAGGCCTGAGGCTGTATGTACTAATGAACAGTTTCCTATTCTATTCACATCTGACTGCAGCACATTAGTATGACACATACAATCTCAGAGGATATGGCTATAGCTTTTACTCTGTGACCCCAGTGAACCTGTTGCTGCTGAGGAAGATGGGTTATGTCTCTGTCCAAATGTGATGGAGAAGAACCTCAAAGGAATCATGCTGCTCTTCAATTCATCTTTCTCACACATTTTGCTCCTGTTGTGAGAAAGGTTGCCAGAAAAGGTTTTTTATCCACAGCTAATATTAAATTAGTTGGTTTGAAGATATCCAGTATAATATTAAACCTGAACATTTAAATTTTATATGTGCAGGATAAAGAACATTTTATTTTATGCACAGGAAATAACCTTCACTTTATTTTATCTCAAATAAAATAGTGTACCAAGATATTTTACAGTTCATAAATACCCCACTTCTCCATTTATTGATTATCTGACTGTCATTACACACTGTCATATTCTTAGAGATTGTTTCAATGGCAGTCAAAAGTCAAACCTGTTAACAACCTATTTATATATATATACAGTGTATCACAAAAGTGAGTACACCCCTCACATTTCTGCAGATATTTAAGTATATTTTTTCATGGGACAACACTGACAAAATGACACTTTGACACAATGAAAAGTAGTCTGTGTGCAGCTTATATAACAGTGTAAATTTATTCTTCCCTCAAAATAACTCAATATACAGCCATTAATGTCTAAACCACCGGCAACAAAAGTGAGTACACCCCTTAGTGAAAGTTCCTGAAGTGTCAATATTTTGTGTGGCCACCATTATTTCCCAGAACTGCCTTAACTCTCCTGGGCATGGAGTTTACCAGAGCTTCACAGGTTGCCACTGGAATGCTTTTCCACTCCTCCATGACGACATCACGGAGCTGGCGGATATTCGAGACTTTGCGCTCCTCCACCTTCCGCTTAAGGATGCCCCAAAGATGTTCTATTGGGTTTAGGTCTGGAGACATGCTTGGCCAGTCCAACACCTTTACCCTCAGCCTCTTCAATAAAGCAGTGGTCGTCTTAGAGGTGTGTTTGGGGTCATTATCATGCTGGAACACTGCCCTGCGACCCAGTTTCCGGAGGGAGGGGATCATGCTCTGCTTCAGTATTTCACAGTACATATTGGAGTTCATGTGTCCCTCAATGAAATGTAACTCCCCAACACCTGCTGCACTCATGCAGCTCCAGACCATGGCATTCCAACCACCATGCTTGACTGTAGGCATGACACACTTATCTTTGTACTCCTCACCTGATTGCCGCCACACATGCTTGAGACCATCTGAACCAAACAAATTAATCTTGGTCTCATCAGACCATAGGACATGGTTCCAGTAATCCATGTCCTTTGTTGACATGTCTTCAGCAAACTGTTTGCGGGCTTTCTTGTGTAGAGACTTCAGAAGAGGCTTCCTTCTGGGGTGACAGCCATGCAGACCAATTTGATGTAGTGTGCGGCGTATGGTCTGAGCACTGACAGGCTGACCCCCCACCTTTTCAGTCTCTGCAGCAATGCTGACAGCACTCCTGCGCCTATCTTTCAAAGACAGCAGTTGGATGTGACGCTGAGCACGTGAACTCAGCTTCTTTGGACGACCAACGCGAGGTCTGTTCTGAGTGGACCCTGCTCTTTTAAAACGCTGGATGATCTTGGCCACTGTGCTGCAGCTCAGTTTCAGGGTGTTGGCAATCTTCTTGTAGCCTTGGCCATCTTCATGTAGTGCAACAATTCGTCTTTTAAGATCCTCAGAGAGTTCTTTGCCATTAGGTGCCATGTTGGAACTTTCAGTGACCAGTATGAGAGAGTGTGAGAGCTGTACTACTAAATTGAACACACCTGCTCCCTATGCACACCTGAGACCTAGTAACACTAACAAGTCACATGACATTTTGGAGGGAAAATGACAAGCAGTGCTCAATTTGGACATTTAGGGGTGTACTCACTTTTGTTGCCGGTGGTTTAGACATTAATGGCTGTATATTGAGTTATTTTGAGGGAAGAATAAATTTACAATGTTATATAAGCTGCACACAGACTACTTTTTATTGTGTCAAAGTGTCATTTTGTCAGTGTTGTCCCATGAAAAGATATACTTAAATATCTGCAGAAATGTGAGGGGTGTACTCACTTTTGTGATACACTGTATATATATATATATATATATATATATATATATACACCGATCAGCCATGACATTAAAACCATCTCCTTGTTTCTACACTCACTGTCCATTTTATCAGCTCCACTTATCATACAGAAGCACTTTGTAGTTCTACAATTACTGACTGTAGTCCATCTGTTTCTCTACATACTTTTTTAGCCTGCATTCACACTGTTCTTTAATGGTCAGGACCCCCACAGGACCACTACAGAACAGGTATTATTTGGGTGGTGGATGATTCTCAGCACTGCAGTGACACTGACATGGTGGTGGTGTGTTAGTGTGTGTTGTGCTGGTATGAGTGGATCAGACACAGCAATGCTGATGGAGTTTTTAAACACCTCACTGTCACTGCTGGACTGAGAATAGTCCACCAACCAAAAATATATCCAGCCAACAGCGCCCTATGGGCAGCGTCCTGTGACCACTGATGAAGGTCTAGAAGATGACCAACTCAAACAGCAGCAATAGATGAGCGATCGTCTCTGACTTTACATCTACAAGGTGGACCAACTAGGTAGGAGTGACTAATACAGTGAACAGTGAGTGGACACAGCATTTAAAAACTCCAGCAGCGCTGCTGTGCAGTGCTGAGAATGATCCACCACCTAAATAATACCTACTCTGTGCTGGTCCTGATCATTGAAGAACAGCATGAAATGGGGCTAACAAAGCATGCAGAGAACCAGATGAACTACAGTCAGTAATTGTAGAACTACAAAGTGCTACTATATGGTAAGTGGAGCTGATAAAATGGACAGTGAATGTAGAAACAAGAAGGTGGTTTTAATTCCATTTCTATAAAATCAAAAGAGACAGATCTTAACTAACAGCCTATTAATCGCTAAGTAGAGAACAAAACAAAGTACAACCATCTACTCTGAGTATTTTGAATAAACTAGTATCTCTCCAAAACCATGTTCAAATTGGAAATGATCTGACAGTGGGCTTTGACAGCAAGTTTGCTTTTGTGGACATGTAAGCCTAGTGCACAAAACAGACGGCAGATAGCCTCAGAGCAAGCTGGCACAAACAAACAGCGATCTAGACTCAGATCCTTAGACAGGCACTGCGCTTGTCTGTCAAGCATAGCTGGGCAATTTGAATGCACAGCATGCATCTGGACTTCATCGGCTTTGAGCGAGGGTTTACATTTCTGTGTCGTTTCCCCCCTCCTCTTTACGGATTTACTGTCACTCGTTTGTATAGCATGTCAGTTTGATATCTGCTTCCATAGTGCTGGAGCAGAAAACTTGCTGAAAATGATGCAAAGTTTGGACAGAGTGTTTGCTGTTGAAATGCAATGAGCTTTATATGCTGACAGTTTTATAATAAGAGGCTATGAAGTGATCTAGACAGAAGGTGAAGAGACTGGCTATTTATCAATGTTGTGCCACCGAATGTGGCATATGCTGAGCGCATGGTTGTTTATATGTAAGATTATATGTACAGATAAACTTGTTACATTTGTTACGAGTCAGTTCCTAGTCTGTCAAGATAAAATTCTTAGCTCACTGTCCTGAGAATTAAATTGGGGTTCGACCGCTCCAATGTCTCAGACCACTTTATTAATTTTTATTATAGCTATCAATGTGGATTAAAGAATTACAAATAATAATGGCCATACGTAGTCTACTCTCTTCCACTGAAATGATCTAGAACCGACACTGCTAAAATTATCGTTATTCTAATAATATTATATTGTCTGGTACAGTGGTAGCCTAGTGGGTAGAGCTGAGAGTTTGAATCCCAGCTTTGCCATGCAGCCACTGTTGAGTCCTTGAGCAAGGCCCCTAACCCTGTCTCTGACCTCAGCTTCCAAACAAGTTTGGATATGCGAAGAAAAAATTCTGTTGTACTGTCATCTGTATATGTACTGTATATATGACAAATAAAGGCATTCTAAGCTTACCTGTAGTGGTTCTATAGGGGTCCCTTGAATTTTTTGGCTAGGGTAGAGGGAAGCTGACATTGTCATAGCAAACAATAGGCTTTTTGAGTGGATGCATTCAAACTAGCACTAAAGAAGTCCAGCTGTAGTCAATCTTAATCCAAATACAGTGGGGCCAAAAAGTATTTAGTCAGCCACTGATTGTGCAAGTTCTCCTACTGAGAAAGATGAGAGAGGTCTGTAATTTTCATCATAGGTACACTTCAACTATGAGAGACAAAATGAGTAAAAAAATCCAGGAAATCACATTGTAGGATTTTTAAAGAATTTATTTGTAAATTATGGTGGAAAATAAGTATTTGGTCAATAACAAACAAGCAAGATTTCTGGCTCTCACAGACCTGTAACTTCTTCTTTAAGAAGCTCTTCTGTCCTCCACTCGTTACCTGTATTAATGGCACCTGTTTGACATCGTTATCTGTATAAAAGACACCTGTCCACAGCCTCAAACAGTCAGACTCCAAACTCAACCATGGCCAAGACCAAAGAGCTGTGGAAGGACACCAGGAAGAAAACTGTAGACCTGCACCAGGCTGGGAAGAGTGAATCTACCATAGGCAAGCAGGTTGGTGTGAATAAATCAACTGTGGGAGCAATTGTAAGAAAATGGAAGACATACAAGACCATTGATAATCTCCCTTGGGGTCAAGATCTCATCCCGTGGGGTCAAAATGATCATGAGAACGGTGAACAAAAATCCCAGAACTACACGGAGGGACCTGATGAATGACCTGCAGAGAGCTGGGACCAAAGTAACAAAGGCTACCATCAGTAAACACACTACGCCGAGAGGGACTCAAATCCTGTAGTGCCAGGCGTGTCCCCCTGCTTAAGCCAGTACATGTCCAGGCCCGTCTGAAGTTTGCCAGAGAGCATATGGATGATCCAGAAGAGGATTGGGAGAATATCATGTGGTCAGATGAAACCAAAATGGAACTTTTTGGTAAAAACTCAACTCGTCGTGTTTGGAGGAAGAAGAAGAACCCAAGAACACCATACCTACTGTGAAGCATGGGGGTGGAAACATCATGCTTTGGGGCTGTTTTTCTGCAAAGGGGACAGGGTGACTGATCCGTGTTAAGGGAAGAATGAACGGGGCCATGTATCATGAGATTTTAAGCCAAAACCTCCTTCCATCAGTGAGAGCATTGAAGATGGAACGTGGCTGGGTCTTCCAGCATGACAATGATCCCAAACACACCGCTCGGGCAACGAAGGAGTGGCTCCGTAAAAAGCATTTCAAGGTCCTGGAGTGGCCTAGTCAGTCTCCAGACCTCAACCCCATAGAAAATTTGTGGAGTCCGTGTTGCCCAGCGACAGCCCCAAAACATCACTGCTCTAGAGGAGATCTGCATGGAGGAATGGGCCAAAGTACCAGCTACAGTGTGTGCAAACCTGGTGAAGACTTACAGGAAACGTTTGACCTCTGTCATTGCCAACAAAGGTTATGTTACAAAGTATTGAGTTGAACTTTTGTTATTGACCAAATACTTATTTTCCACCATAATTTACAAATAAATTCTTTAAAAATCCTACAATGTGATTTCCTGGATTTTTTTTTCTCATTTTGTCTCTCATAGTTGAAGTGTACCTATGATGAAAATTACAGACCTCTCTCATCTTTCTAAGTAGGAGAACTTGCACAATCAGTGGCTGACTAAATACTTTTTGGCCCCACTGTACATGCTAATATTAAACAAAATAGTGGCAGAAATAATTAAAATCTTAGGGCTTGGTAAACTGATACATAAATTTAGATTATATTTATGAAAAACTGTACACTATGTGTAATATATTTTTGCATTTATTGCATTTAAGAACAATCCTGACACCAGGGGTTCATGAAAAAAAATCAGATTTTTGAAATCTGACTTCAGAATTTCATCAGAACGGTAACTTGAGGTGTAAGATGTGTGTCAAAACACAGTAAGATCAAATACTCTTGCACACACCCACACAAACATCCTGAGAGAATGGAAAAATCTCTTTTAATTCCAGTACTGTTTCCAAACATTGTGACCTTTGGTTCTGTCACCTACAGCATTGATTGTACAGTCACTTAGTGGTGACCAGCAGCCCTTTGACCTAACCACTTAACCCTGTGGCTTTAAGAAAGTGTCACAAACCTGAGGTCAGCCAGGTTAAACCTCCAACTCCCTCACACACACACACACACACACACACACTCACACACACACTTACTCAGGCACAGGCTCTTTTATCTCCTCTTACTCCCTAAAGCCCATGAGATGCATTACCTTTTAAATGAGCTGTTAGTGAATTAAATAACAAAGCAGAATATGCTATATGAATAGCACAAGCTAAATATAGCTGGTGATAATTGTAGCGACCTGGTCGTCCTCGGCAAAGACGACGCTGCTGGGTGAAGCTTACATGTTCAAGTCCAGCAGTTGCTCGTGACACCGTAACCTTAAAGGCAGGGATGCCTGTAGGAAAGGTGAGAATTATCATTTAGTTACCTGGTGAGGTGGAGAGGCTAAAAATGGAAAGTTTTATTTTTATTTATGCAATTATCTTGAAAAACCAGTTGATCTTAAACTGGGACGCTGCGGGTCAGACGTGAGGCAGGAATACACCCTGGGTGGGGCACTAATCCTCCTCACCACACACACATACACTCACAACTAGGGGGAATTTTAGAACAGCCTTTTTACCTTCTGCATGTTTTAAGAGGTGAAATAAACCAAAGAATCTAGAATAAAACACAACCCAGGCACAGGAGGAATATGCCAAACTCCTAAAAGCCAAAGATTTAAGTCCAGGTCCCAGGACTCACACTACCTGCCATCAATTTACTTCTCCAACACTGGGCACAAGAAAGGAATACATACGGGATGGAGCACCAATACGGCAAAACACTCACTCACTCACTCACTCACTCACTCACTCAGCAGCCAATGCTTTCTCTCTTTAAGGACTTAAGGGAAAGGAAACAATGAAGCAGAATGAGTTGAAGCACTTACAAGGTGAGTTCATATGCGGATCAGCCTTGTGCAATCAGCCAGCAGAGGTCGTAATTGTATCAGTCATGAGGTCCCTATCCAGCTCCCTCCCTGTATGAACCAACAAGCCAAACATTGTTCATATAGCCGCCCAGCCCAGCCGGATGGCAGAGCTGAGATTTGATACGATGTATTCGAAATCCCAGCTCTGGTGTGCTAGCATGTTTTACCGCTGCTTTTGATGCCATCATCAAAAAATGTTTTTGGTTGAGCGTGTAGCCACTGATGCACCGCTGCTTTCACATCATCATCACATGAAAATCTTCGTCCCCTTAAAGCTTCTTCTTCCAAAAAGGTGGAAATCAGGTGGCGCTAAATCCGAACAATAAGCTCTCTCTCAGTCTCTCAAACACGACCAGTTACTAATCCTCCTGTCCTCACCGTTTCCAACCAAAATATAAAAGTGTGTAGTTGAAAATTCCTTGTAAAAGCAGGTTTAACCCAACTTTAGTAAAAAAAGTTTTTCTATTTAGAAAGTACAATTTAATTTCTGTATGTGAAATCTCAATAATACATGAAGAAAATAGTAGTATTAAAGAAATGAAAAGCTTCAGATACATGAGCAATCTGTATGATGTAGACAATAATAAACATGCATAAAACAGTCTGACCAGTGGAGTTGCCTTTTGTCTCATCAAACCATTAGTCACGATTAAAAACATACTGGCTAATGTTTCACAAAAGTTATGAAGAAATTGTAGTAAAACATATTAAAAGAAAAATAATACACCCAGTGTTGTTTCTTCATATTTGTTTTCCCTGATGCTAAAATCAAAGTCTTTTTCTTTGATATTTTCTGCAGCAGCAGGGCTAAATTACAGCTCTGTATAATTAATCCATGTCAGCCTAAAAAGCTGATGTAAGGTGCCTTTGAAGATGCAAGGCTTTTGCCCTCTCTATCCTGTACATTGGCCTGTGAGGTAAAATGTGGAATTCCTACGTGTAGCCATTTCTTCAGTCCCTTCATGTTTCTGATGGCAACCAAAGAAATATTAGACACATCAAACATTTAAACATATCAAATAGGCAGAATCTATCAGAGCTGGGTAGTACCTGTGAGATACTTTTAGAGTTTAGTTTAGTAAATATAAAAACTAGGGATGTAATGATGCACCACAAGACAGTTAATAACCGATTCAAAAATTCCCCCATTCAAATTGATTTGACATGTATAATGAATCGATATTTTCTTTAAACAGCAGAGGGCACTGGCGCTATACACATTGCCTGGTTGACGTCACTGGCGCTATACCAGGTTGCCAGATTCGGGGTTTTTCAGCTAAATTGGGCTAATTCAAAATTGTTTTGCATAGTTTGTATCTACCTCAGAAATAAAAGGGCATTCATTATTTAGATAAATAAAAGATCACAAATACAGTATTTTATTTTATATTTTTTAAGAGAAATAATAAAAGGAAACTTTGTCATAATTTGTCTTCAATTTCAGTTTTAAAAAAATCAGGAAAAAATCGTATCGTGAACCCAGTATCGTGAATCGCATCGCATCGTGGATAGAGTGTATCGTTACATCCCTAATAAAAACATTTACTTTGTTACTTATATTACTTACTTATATATATTATTACATGTTATGTTATTATTACATTTTATTGGGGCTGACTTTTAGATGAAAGGTAATTTCCCTTGGTAGCGTCATTATGTAGGGTGTGAATACTCTTCATTTGAACCCTATATAAAGTGTATATGCAGTGAAAGGAAAGTCATTTGGAAATAGGATCAATGTAATCTGCTTTCCTTAAAGGTACTGTAATTGTTTATAGAACCGCTCCTGTACTTAGGGGTCACCACAGTGGGTTTGGTGGACACAGTGAAACAAAACTGTTAAAACAATATAATTAAATCTTGTTTGAAGAAAGACCATCATCTAAATACACAGAGCTGTTGTCTGTATTGCTAGCCAAGCTTGACATGCTATGCATTGCTAGTCTTAACTGTTTACAATTGTAAACATGGCAGACACGCTAAGTGGCCATTAAATGTCTGAGGTGATATTAACTCTGTGCAGGTTTAGTATTAACGACTGGTTGTGCTTCAAATTCATTAAAGACATTCATATACATATTCAAATGTTAATGAAAATTTTAACTTGTATCTGGTAATGCTAATGGCTAATGTCACCTACAAGGCATGGCTTTAAATACTAAAATGCAGTCTTTTTAATCCTAATAAATGACACACAGTCATACCTGGAAACTTTACATGTGTGTCCGCTCTAAATGATCTACAATCATTGGTATTTTGATAAATTTGTTTTCCATTTGCTGCCCTAATAGACTTCTGAATAGATTTTCTGAAACACTTTCCACCAGATTCATTATTCACTACTCAGACATGCGTGCATTTTAAAGGGTCAGGCACTAGTTTTGCACCATTTAGCTCCAATACAAATTTCACAGCTCTAGTTGCCAATTTCTGGCCCAACTTTTTTTTGGAAATACATCTTGTTTCAATCACTGCCACTTCATTGAGCTCTTATAAGACCTATCCTCCAGCCCATATTTCCTACAAGTTTCTCTCGACTTTAGGTTTAGGGTTCGGTAAAATCATTAATTTTCTTCCATACCGGTGCCCAGGTGGTGCAGCGGGATATTCCACTAGCACACCAGTGCTGAGATTCTGAACTCCTCGGTTCGAAACTCGGCGTTGCCACCTGTCGGCTGGGCGCCATCTAGCAGGCATAATTCGCAGTGCCTGCAGCAGACATGTTTCTGCTAGGGACTATGTGGGTGGGGTCTTCAAATGCTGTGTAAGGACCCTGATTAACAGATAGAGAGGCGTCTGTGCAGAATGCATGGGTAAAAAAAGGGTTCCACTAAGGGCTTGTGGAGGCGTGAGGAGGCGTGAGCAGCAATATACTCACCTCGACTGCAATCAGGGATCCCCCAGCAGCAGAAGACAAATTGACTACGCTAAATTGGGAGAAAATGGGACAAAATGCATAAATAAAATAAAAAAAAGTAAGAAATGTTCCCCAACTTCATGCCACAAAGTTGAAAGCACAGTAGAATTACTGTAGCATGTCAAAATTACCATGAAGATGAATCATTTTTACTGTTTTTTAAATGGTTAAATCCATTGAATCACCTTTTACTTTACAACTTTACAGTTGGTTACTTTACAACTTTACAGCTGGTTTTGTTTTTTATTGCTCTAGAGTTCAATAATTGTGTGCTTTACACCATTTAAGATAATTACTGCTATGGTAATCTGAATAGCTCTAGACTGTACATGTGCTGACAGATGCAGTTTGGAGTTCGGTAGTGGGTGTTGAAGGCACCATTGCAACACATGTCCATCCCATTCTTTGTGTCTGAGCTGTTGTTGCTGCTAGATATTTCCACTTCTAAGTGACAGAACAACAGTTATTTGATAGATGGGGCACAATCTATTACAATAGTGCCATGTTGTAATTCACTTCATAGGGGAACTGTCAGAGAGGGCCTATGATATTCCAAAAATAATATTATATATATATAATAATATAACACTTTACTAGGCTTTCAGGTAAAAACGAATTTGTCTGTGGAAATTGCATAGCTGTTTTATTGCACACACAAAAAATGATTCATCCTTAATTTTTCAACCACCGCCATGTTTACCTCTCATGTTGAACCAAAGCATCTTTTTGAGCTTTAAGGATTATACTAGATTAACTGACTGCATATATGGAACATCTGCAGAGATTCCATAAAGACCAGCTGATTTTAATGTGTGACAGAATCTAAGTATCATATGATGGGGGTTTAATCCAGGGCCAGCTGCAGATTTTACTCTGCCTCCACCAAGATCATGACCTAAAATGACAGCTGTCCTACCCCCTCTCAATCTCTCACAGAGAAACCTGTTGGGAATGAACCCAGAACATACACAATCCACACACACAGATTCTAAAAGAGAATATAAAATTAGCAAGAATATACCCATGGATATCCCTGTGGATTTTCTTCTTTCAACTTTTACGCACAGGTGCCACCATGGCCTTATTTCAAATACAAGAACTTCTATGTTCCCGTTTTAGCTTGGTGTTTCTAGCTTTTGAAATAATACAACTGGAACAACAAATTTCAAGCCAGACAAAGAAAAAAGTAAGAACTCAGAAGCAACATTGTAAAACTTCAATCCTTATTTCCACTTAAAATAGATGTGTTCCACTGATAGCCTCTTGAAGGATAAAGGATTTTCAGCTTCCATCCCTACCCTGATCCTCATTTAAAATTTATTAATCTTATTAGTCACCCAAATGTACACATTTAACAATTTTGGGTTGGTTTTCACTTGATGATGGAAAGATGCAGGATGAAACGAATGTGCTTTACAATACCTATAAAAAATTACTGAAGCATATAGATGAGGTTCAGATGGCTACAATTTATCAAACCATTACAGCAATTAATTTGCAGGGCTCGAATGAGGCAGTCTTTAACGGTACACTCAGTTCTGTCCTTAGCGGCCATAACTCTGAGCCGTTACCCATTACTTACAAAAGCTTAAAACTGAAAAGAAATTATATCAGAATGTGTTTAGATCATTCTTTTGAATTAGATGAATTATTAGTCGACAAAATAGACCCTATCAGTTTATGAAAAAAGAAAGATGGATGTGATAAATAAAAAGGGAGATGGACTGTTTGTGTACTATTGCTTGCACTTTCTCATCTGTTTCTATTCATGAAAAGGAAGTGACATAGGATTATCAATTCGGTGCCTTTTGTGTCCCCAGTACTGATCACTGTATTTATTAAGTAAATTTTAAACAATACAATTTCTAAACATCTTACTGAAATAACACTTTCAAATACTAAACACAATGTTTTTCTACCCTCCCAATATAAAATGACTGTATACATACTGTTTTTATCTCTTAGATACCAGAGGTTTTCCCATGTCCCCAGTGCTTTTCAGCAGGGTTTAATAACCTAAAAACGTGACAGAACTATAACGGAAAATCTCAACTCTCAAACTTATCACATTGATTGACATCCACATCTTCCAATTGTAGACACTTTGCATGACACACCGTAAAGCAAGATGTGTCACCAGAACAACAGCTCGAACGTAACCAAAAATGCTGTTAAATGTTCTGTGTGTAAAAGTTAAAATAAAAACAGCATAAGTGTGATGTTGTAGGTTCTGTATTTATTTCTTTAGAATATTTGTTTCACAGTCTGAGCATTGTTATTTAGATAGCTAGTTTAACCATGGTGCACTGAGACACGTATTATTACTGCTTAGTTGTTTGAAAGGAGAAATGACGGTATCGGATTGGTATCGGTATCGGCAGATACTCAATTTGCAGTATCGGTATCGGACATAAAAAAGTGGTATCGAGTCTTTACAGTTAATAGTTCTTAGCTAACATACTGACAACCAGGCCCATGTAGCTGTTACTAAACGATCCCTTTGGCACCTTTGCCATTTCACTTCTACATGCATTTAATGAGCTCAATTTTGAAATAATCTGCAAATTTGATGATGCAGTTGTGTTTTGCTTATCCAGAAAGCCAGACTGTCGAATTTAGGGTCTCTGGCAGATGCAGCGGCCTTGGGGACACCAGTGCCGAGCAGAAGTAAGAAAGAGATTTTCATCTACAGTGACATTTAATCAAATTAAAACCAAACCACTGTAAAATTCCCATCTGTTGTGTCTTGGTTTCTCGGCTTTATTGCTCTTATTAGACACAAAATGGTTAAATTGCGATCGCACCTACATTGCACCCAACAGCTTGCAAAACATTTTAGACTGCAATAAAACAGATCGTGTCTTAGTACACAGCATTTTGTCCTTGTTGCCTGTCTTTGTATGGGTTTAGAACATGGAGGTGGGAATAGATTGGTAGCCTTAGGTAGGTGAAAGAAGGCCCATTTCCCAAGAGAGATGGATTAAGAGAGCAAGTGGAAATGAATGATCTGACTTTAAATAGCCTTTTGGCTTTCTTTGTCCCATTCTATTCTGTTTTTCAGTTGGAGGATGGCTTGACATTCAGCTTACTTTCTTGTTTGGTCTGACTTTGATTTCATCAGTGTACCAATGTCTAAACTTAAGTTTATTTGTCCACCTTACACAGTCAACAATGTTGCAGCTTTATTAAACTATCTGTCTAAACAGTGACTTCAATCCTGCTTTTGCAATATGTAGTTGGTATTTTGAAACATATTTAATAAAATTCTATTTATAGCTGGTGGTTTGATCTGACTTGTGTCTGGATTGGATCGTGACATTTACGCTAGTGAAATGCATTTAAGGTAACACAGATCATAATCCTATTGGTGTGTCATACATGCAAATCTCTGTGTTGCATCTTTTTTCCAACAATTTTGCAATTACTTAGCAATTACTTATATATATAATTTATTATATAAATTATAAAAATGATATTTATTATATAAATTACTCTTTTCTCATCTCTGTGCAGGCGCCATCAATCAGCCAGCAGAGGTCAAAATTGCACCAGTCATGGGAGAGAGACCCCATCTGGCTTAGTCCCGCCCAAATCTGAACAACAGGCCAATCGTTGTTCATGTGGCCGCTCATCCTTAGCCGGTAGACAGAGCTGAGATTAGATATAATGTATTCGAGATCCCAGCTCTGGTTCCAGCATGTGTTTTTACCGCTGCGCCACCTGAGCGGCTTAATCTATCCCATAATTCAACTGAAGCTGCAATAGAATTCATAGCGAAGAAGAAAGATGGCAGAAAGCGGAGTAAGACAAACATTACAAATTTACAACCCTGAATAAGGTTATGAGTAGCTTTGTGGAGAATGACAGAATTCATTTTGTCTGATTTTAAAATTGTTATAACTGTGGCAATGTGACATAATGCATCACGTGACGCTGGTAAAATGGCGGATGTGGTACATCTGAAAAGGCATGCATACTACAAACTGCGTAATGAAAGAGATTACTGTTTTAGTGGCCGAGCAGTGTGCACTGCCCCCAATTTACTACAGACTGTTTAAGTATGTAATTTCGGATGCAGCCTGGTCTGTCCCACCTGCTGGCCAGTTTTCTATATGATATGTTAGGTCATCTGACTGTCCTGAATTTCAGCCCTCAAGAACTTGGACTTGCCAGTCTGTCCTTAGGTTCAGAGCTTGGGGGCTTATGGGCTTAGAGATTTGTGGTGATCAGGGATGTTGGGTTGCTGTTGTTCTGGCTCTCACATATGATCGCTCAGGTTTGTTGATAGAGTGGGAGATGGGTGTCGTTGTCCTGTAAAAGCCAATATGGCTGTGGTACCTTCTTGTTCTTGCTTTTAGTTATGCTGTAATAATAGGGGGTGCCAGAGTCTCACTTTTCATGCACAATTTATTTCTTACTATTACTGTTTTTAGTTAATGTCATATTTTAACTACACATTTTGTTTCTTTGCTCCAATGTGGTTCTGATGTAAACCTTTTCAACCACCTGAGACTAAAGCCTGTAGATTTGAGGTTGCCATGACAACATTGCTATCCTGCTGGACTTCTGGATGTGATCGGACTCTGCAGTGACAGCCCTGAAAATGTGAAGAACTTGTTATTGGACTTTATTGTACCACAGACTATACAGAAGGATGATAAACCTTTTTATCATCTACACAGACATGATTGGCTATATCTGTGGGGGAAGGGGGGGGCAGCCAAAGCCCTTGCAAACATTTTTTAAATATTTTAGGAATCGAGGACACTAACTGTTGCAGTTTTGCAAGTTAAATTCTTGTAAATTTTTGCCTGATGTGGGATTTGAGCTGCTTAACAGTCCATGGTCATTGTTGTCTGATTTTCATCTTCATGCTGCACTATACATTTTCAACAGGAGACTGGACTTTAGAAGGCCATTCAAGCACACACATTCAGTGTCTATGAAACCATGCTGTTGTAGCACATATAGAATGAGGCCTGGCATCATGTTGCTGAAATAATCATGGACTTCACTGGAAAAGACGTTACCTTGAGAGCAGCAAGCATTTTCTCTGGAAAATCCCCATATAATCACTGTCCTTATGTACTGTACTTATGGCTTGGAGTAGCTATATAATAACCTCTAAACATTCTTAGAAAAGGGACTGTACAGGTACATGAGTTACTTGGGGCAAAGGAAACCTTTAATAAGTCATTATAAGCAATTAATGACTTTAGGTGGTTAGGTGCTGGAGCCTATTCCAGCTTTTCAATGGACGCAAGGCACACAGTAACACCCTGGACGGGGCACCAGTCCATCGCAGGGCAGATACACACACCCATTCACTTATAGGGCAATTCAGTGTCCCCAATTAACCTGACTGCATGTTTTTGGACTGTGGGAGGAAACCGGAGCTCCCGGAAGAAACCCACGCAGACACATGCAAACTCCACACAGAAAGGCTGCCTGGGGATCGAACCCAGGACCTTCTTGCTGTGAGGTGACAGTGCTACCCACCGAGCCACCGTGCTGCCCTATTAAAAAAGAATAATGAAAATTTGCGTCTCATTATTTTGCTTCTCACTCACTCACTCACACACTCATTCACACTTAGAGGCAGTTTAGTGGTTTATTGCAGCTAATTTGCCTTACGCATACTTTAAGAGGTGGAAAGGAAAAGGATTTGGGAACCATGTTGCTGTGTGGCACCCACTCAACCTAATTTACTTCTTTTCACTTTCTATTTATTTATGCATTTTCTCCCGATTTAGCATGGTCACTCTGTCTTCCGCTGCTTGGCATCCCTGATTGCATTCGAGGAGGATTGCACGGTGACCAATGTCTGCAGTGTCTGCTGCAAGCACTGCCAATTATGCCCGCTAGACGGCACCCAGCCGACCGGTGGCAATGCCGAGTTTATAACAAAGGAATTCAGAATCTCAGCGCATGTGTGCTAGCGGAATATCCCACTGCGCCACCTGGGCGCATAACCAGCATATTTTTAATCAGCATAACCAAAAAAAAAAAAAATGTCTTAAACACTAGACAAAATGACTTATAATAAACTTAAGCTATTGAAAAAGCAGTTTAAAGTCAGTTAATGGTTAGTCATCGGCAGCACCCAAAGAGCATTATCTTGACCACATGAGTCAGAAGTCTTAAAAAAGCTACAATACAGTAGCTGACTTCAGTCAACACCAGCTCAAAATATAGCACAGCCATTTATCTTGCAATATTTCATGGAAAAGCTGAATGGATGTCAGTAATAGTTGAATAATACACCCCTCTATTACTTTATATGGAAATGCAGCCTTTGGGCCTGGCATAACAAATGTAGCCTGTTTTAATTTCTGTTATGGTAAGTTTCATTAAGATTTATCATGCAGCCCTGAGATCGATCTTCATAAAGGTTCCATGAGAAATAATATAGCCGATAATGATTCAGTTGGATTTATTCCTTTTAAAAACAGAAATGCTGAGAAACCATTTTATGTGACGCTGTAATAGATTGTTATGGCATAGCATAAAGGCAATCCCATTCATGAAATATATAAACTCGAGCCTTAAATAAAAGTAAATAAGGAAAATTTTAATATTTTCAATATGTTCCTGTGCTATTTTAACACACACAGGGTAGAAACGATCATACATAATTACAGCTGTTGGAGCAGTTGGAGAATGATCACAGATGTGAATAAATGAAGCTTTATTTTGGCAGGGTTAAGCGTGGCTGGGTCGAGGATGAACATGTGGGTAGATCACAGATTAAATGAGGTTGGGGGTTTGGGCTTGGCTCTGGTTGGAGAGACTGAAGATAGTGAGCAGACACATCAAGATGGATGATCAGCTGGACATGACTCCTCCATCATCATCCAGGTGTGTGTGTGTGTGTGTGTGTGTTTATAGGTCTGTGTGAGTGTGTGTGTAGATGAGAAATGGTGGTGAAAGGTTATTTATTTATTGCCACTTTTTGTTTTTACTCTCCAAAGATCTGGATCTTGCTGTCCCTAAATTTTTGTCAGGCTCCCTTTATTACCACCCAAAAGTGGAAATAAAGGGAGCTTGTCTTTGTCCTGAATGTCTTTGCATAGTATTTTCTTAACCTTGGGGTTGGGAATCCACTTGGAATCACCTAAGATACAGATGGGGATGCATTAATCTGAAGGTTGTGGTAAGGCACATCACAAAATGTTAGAAACCCTTAGAATAGGAGCACTGGGTAAAAAAAGTTAATTCATTATTTGATGTTTCTTTATATATATATACATATATACTGTATATATATATACAGTAGAAATATATATAAAACTACAGTATATATTTATAGTATATACTGTATATTTTGTAAACTGCCATAATAAAAAATAACATTTGAGAAGAGCAACTTTGTGGTACAGCAGGTAGTGTAGGTGTCATGTAACACGGGCGTCCTGGCTCAAACCTTGTTTCTGTTCTCTTTATGTATGGATGGGTTTCCTCATGGTACTATCAGAGTTCCTCCCCCTTTCCAAAAACATGCATAAGGTGGCTTGGTCACTGTATGTTTCTCTGAGTTGTAGGTATATGAGTAAATGTGTGATGTCCTGCAATAAAGTAGTGCAGTCCTAACTGTATTTCTCTCCTACCCCATTGATTTAGAGTGGTGCTAAACTCACCCTGATGCTGATCAGGATGAAGTAGTAATGAAGATGATTTAATAAATTAATAATTAAGTACTGCCTTTAAAACAAGCTAAAACAGACACAATTATAGGTCATTTAACTATATCAGTCTGTGCATAAATGAATGTTTAAATAAAATCAAGTCAAAGTTTATTTATTATATACATAGTCACACACAGTACAACTCACAGTGAAGTTTTTTTTTAACTGGCCACATTAGCGTGTAAAAAACCCCAGCAAATTTAAACCTGAGCTCCCAAAGGAAACCCACGCAGACATGGGGAGAACATGCAAACTCCACACTGCCCCAACTGGGGATCAAACCAAGGACCTGTTCTTTGGCAAAGCAAGCCCAGTCAACTATTGTAAAGATACCAGACGCAACAACTGCACAGCCACAAACCACCAGGACTATGAGAATGGGCTTTGGCTGGTCAGCCGTAGTCAGTTCAACCAAGCAACTCTGTCCTTTTTGATGGTTTCCTTTTCCTTTCAGCCTCAGAGGAGGCTTGATCACACCCTCACGGCCACGGTGATGTAGAACAAACTACAAAAAGAATCTGGAGAAGTGAATATTCTCTGACGTGATAAATTATGCATTGTTGAGGAATAATGGTTTAGGGCTTTTTTGAGCTGGGCTGTTTCTGTCCAGTAAAAAAACTGACATAAATGTGTGGATTCATTACAGAAAATAGATATATAATACAGACATAAGCCTATTTCATGCAGAAGGTAGTGTGGGTATAACCAAGCAACATGTTTTTCCCACCTCCCAAAACATTAAAAAATTAGATTGACTGTTGTAAACTGCCCCTAGATGCAAGTGTTAAAATAAATGGGTGAGTTTATGGTAATGGACAAACTAAACCCTTATTAAGATGAAATAGTCAATAAAAATGAAAAAAGATGACTAATACATAGAGTAAATAATGTTTGACTATACAAATATTTACAGAAAGTCTTAGTCTTTTCTCCCACCCATGAATTTACAGTCAGCCAGGATGCAGAAAATAGGCTTAGGAAGTCCATTCCTGTGTCACCTGCTTCCTCAGCCTGTCGATAACTAATCCTAACCTTTTCCCATCCACAAAATTGAAAATAAGAATAAAATAAAATAGATGGTGGGTGCTATCAAGGGCAGCACAGATAGGCAGGAGGAAATTGTGTCACTAATGGATTTAGGGATGGGAAGGTGGAAATATATATGATAGCAGTTCTGGGATAGCCCTTTCAGCCCTGGGCAAGATTCATTCACACATACACACACACATTTGGAAGAGTGTCATTTTTCCTGCTTTCAACTGTGTGGTGATCACACTTACGCCCACTCACGCGTGGGTGACATACAGGAAGCATTCTTGTCAGCCTTGGAGGAAGGTGTACTGTAGATGAGAAGATGCAATAGTATTCAAGCCGAAAAGGACAACTTATCCCGATGCAGATATCTTTCTAGGTGGGTCTGCTATACCAACCCACTGGCTTGTTCGGGGCTTGGAAGAATTGAATCGATATCAGAGTGCCAGGTTACCTGTGGCCTTTCCTCTCTCTGCTTTTCAGCAGTCACACCTGTTAGAGCTGGAAATTACCTTCTTCCAGAATCGCCATGCATCAGGAACACGCTGCATATATTTGGCTACCAATACGCCCCAAGCTGCACTGAAGATAGAATGCTGCATATCAAACTTGGCACAGAAAAGACATTTAATTTTGCTTGATAAAGCTAAGATAAAGTTCTGATAACAGAACTGCTTTTTTCATCCAAACACCAAGCCTTTTTACTGGCAATGATATTTTTCCCACCTCAGGCTAGAGCAGCTCTTTTCTGATAACAAACATCCTGCTCTCCAGTTTTTCTTCAAGTGGATTTATTTACCCAGCAATGCTCACAACAGCATAATATTATAATCAAGCCAGCTTAAAATATTTGATTTTTTTTAGTTTATTATCTAGTTCTTTAATTCCTTCCACTACAAATTCATACCACTAGCACCGCCCCCTAAATGCCCCCTCTGACACATGGATAGTCACTGGTCACATCTTTTCACCTGCTCACAATGGAGCCTCTGCAAGAGCTGCATTGCTTTTGGAGAGACAAAACCTAGATTTTAGCAGTGGGCTAAACCCTGGGGGTTGTTGAAAAAAATAAAAATAAACGCCCCCTTGTGGAGGCTTTATGTTACATCTTGTAAATCACAGTGAGACCAGATAGAGTAAGCTACATTGTTTGTGTTGCCTGTGTCACAATAGTTTAAAAACCTTGGGCTAGTGTATTACACTGCTTCACTACCCAAGCTCCCATATTTACACTTCCTCACCCCCCACCACCATCTGAAATTCATTTTTATTAATTCATTCATTCTCACTAACTGCTTTATCGTGGCTGGAGCTGTGGCAGGTCTGATCCATATTAAGAGTCATGTCTTTTTGCATTGCCATTTTTGGCCAGCAGAGTGTACACAAATGATCAGATGATCGATGTGTCAGTCTCTCTTAATTGACAACTACCTGCACCTCATGAGCATTAATTCGCTTTAGGTGGAAGTTTTTCTATATATATCCCATAGTTTTTCCCTTTCGGCTTTGCCAGCTCCTTAATTGGCACACTTGCTTTTCTCTTGAGTTAGTGATGTTGGGCTGCTTTGTCCCGCCTGGTCTTCTGCAGGTGTTCCTTGATTGCAACTCAGGTTCTATTTCCATTCTTGCAGGTGTGTGGATTTGCCCCACCAATCATTAGTGAGGCGTGTCCAAAGCAGATACAGTCAGTCTATTGTAGGCCAATATACAGCCACACATTTACTTATTTACTCACACCTAGGGGGAATTAAGGGTAGTCAATTTGCTTTCTGCATGTTTGTTCATATTACATTTCAACTACGAAACCCATAGGTTTGAGGCTGCTATGCCAACAGTGGTAAATAACAGATAAAACAGCAGGTAAAATGGCCAAATATCCCATGTCTCCCAGATTTGATAGACAGTCACAAATCTTCTTCCATTCTGATTAATGATGAATGCACCAGGCTTTCCATTATTAGGTTCAGGCCTTTCTAAGACACACTTCTAAAATACAATATCTCAGCCTTTGCTCTGATTGAAGGGCTGCCACTAAGGGACCAGCATTAATTCTGCTATTTTGACTCCATGGAGGTTTATGGTGGCATGGTATACAATTTCCATAAATAAAGGCACAAATCTCACTCATAAGTGTAATTAATTTGATGGGCACTTTTACTTCTTTTTTAATGTAATAAAAAGTAATGACAATTTACTTCATTGTATTTGTTCATGTTCTTCTTACTACATTTTGGTGATTACAGGTGGCATTCTTTTAAAAATATAGTGTTCAACAGTGACACCATTTTAAATGCTGTGATGAAATTAAATAAAGTTGCAGTTTTGCTAGTCTACCACTATTAATCTCGGCATAAAAACATATAGACAATTATAGACAACAGTTTTTGACTGTTTGCATGATATGAGTATTAATGCTATTTTAAAGTAGATGGGAGTCTCTATGAAGAGGAAAATCTGTTGTTCAAGCTTAATCGGAGGATCAAATGTCCAGACATCATCAGTTAAAATGCAGACTGCATAGATAGTGAGTTTGCAGTTTGCAGATACCCAGGGTCACACGCTCAGTCCTCTCACCTGATATGACCTCACTAAAGAGGAAACATTTCTAAGACAATATACACAATATATATATGCTTTGAGAAATGATCCTGTTTTCACCACAGCTTTTGAACAGAATTGCAAATGCAGCCTCGGTAAGTTTTCCTATAGGAACTGAAATGCTGAGGATCAAGAAAATCTCTTGTGAGTGGAAAAAGGTGCCACATTATTTTGCTGAAAGACAGTCTGAGAAATTTTGTGGAAGCTTTTAGCTTAAAGTTAGGTGGAAAACAAAGTCTCAGTCAGACAGGGACAAGTTTGTTTTATTAATCCAATCAGATCTCATGAGGACAGGACACAAAGTAAGGATGAGTATTAAAGCAACCTGCATCCCAATTCACACAATCCTGTTCCAAAAAGTATACCTAATTAGTGCACTGCAAATGGGATTGTTACACACTATGTAGCACACAAGATGTGGTTTGGGACACAACCAGGAAATCACTAAAATGACTGAATGAGTAAAAGTCACCATAAAACATGTCAGTGTTAAGTAGTGTTTCACAAAAATGAAAGAAAAGCAGTAAAATTAAATATTCTTTGTAAGATACAAACAGCATACTCTGTACCAATGAGAATGGACGCAAAATAGTACATCAGTGAAACACATTATATAAAAAAATAACTACAAAGTGGCAGCTGCTGAAGTAGTTGGGCAATAAATAATTTAAAACCTATGTCCTTCTGCATTGCCAATTTAGCTGGCATGGAGGCATTAATGAGCATCATTAGCTTCATGGGCATTAATTCGCTTCGGGTGGAAGTTTTTCTATATATCATGGTTTCTCCCTGTCACACTGGCCAGCTCCTTCTGTGGCAAGGTGGGCCACGCCTTGCTATTGAATTGCAAGGTTAGACCCACACCTTCAAGAATGAATTTATTTTACCAAGGTAGAAAAAACTGGCTAAAAAGCCACCAACAAAAAAAGAGAACCATCTTAAATAAATAAGGTGGCCAAAAAAAGAGACAATGTAACAAGTCGAAGACACAATAGCATTTGCAGCTCGCAATGGAGAACGTGGAAGGAACTGGTATAGCGCAGAACTGAGAACTGGTAAACAAAATATGACAGGATGCCCCTGCTGAAAAAAGTAGAGATAGGAAACTCTCAGATAACCCTCAGGGAACACTAGGGAACAGCAATGCACAAGCACTAACCCAACCACACCATAACGTTCATTTATGCTCCAGAAACGGGATGTCACACCACCTCGGGGGCAGTCTGCTCTTTCAGGGCGGTTCCATTGCACAGCGACCCTGGTTGTGTTCACGAGGTGCAGGTGATTGTCATTTAGGAGAAAGTGTCACATCAATCATCTGCGCCTTTATGTCCCCTCTGCCGGCCAAAATGGCAGCACAGAAGGACATGATTCTTACCGTGGCCCATGGGCACTAGTCCAGTTAACTTGTTTAAGATCCATTCTTGTGCATAGTTCTTTTTTTAAATGAGTAAAATGTAAAGCATGTGAAAGCTTGCATTCATACAAACAACAATCATTGTATTGTTTAGACTTTGACACCTAGGTAATGTTCCTATATAACAGAACCTGTTATAGAGTCTATGAAGCTGTGCTTGTAGACAGTGTTTTTTTACTTTCAAATAGGGATCCTATAAAATGTAAGACAATTCAAACCAGCCTGCTTGAATATGTCAGTGTTTTGAAATAGTTTACCCTTTAAAGACTTTTTTTATTCTTTGAAGTTTCATGGTATCATGCAATGCACTGGTTTTCAGAGCTCTTGATTATAAGGATGTGGCATGGCAAAAATACTAGTTGACACATTTACATTTATCTAAAGCGACTTAGTGTGACAGTATACAGTCTGAGCAATTGAGGGTTAAGGGCCTTGCTCAAAAGCCCAACAGCAGCAACCTGGCAGTGGTGGGGCTTAAAGCAACAATCTTTAGATTACTAGTCCAGTAACTTAACTGCTAGGCTACAATTGCCTACATTAACCTGGAATTTGAACTGAACTACCAAATTCCACATCACTGGGAGTATAATTGTATTAATTCCTTAAAATATGCACTTATGAAACCATGCGGACCAATAGTCTCCACATATCCATCAATAGTGAGTTTTTATTCCCAAAATGCAGTTAATGAGAGGAAAACACTTCCTTTTTACCCAAAATATCCTCCAATTTTCTGACAGCAAAGTTAGAAATATAAAATATGAGTCTAAAACATGTCAGATGCCACTAGAGGGGGTTTTGTATATAGCTGATAAGGCTGAGGCTGACTAATCCTTTAGTGCTTTGAGGGTGCACCTATAATCTCACAACCACAATCATCCTACTCTTCCGCTCAGTTTTTGATTTTATTACATTGCAGACAGTTTAAAACTGCTTGGAGGAAAGCAAACAACATCAGTTAGTAATTTCCGGCTGCTAGTTGTTTACAATTCTGAACCTATTTAATTAAGGAATGATCCTTGTTCTAAATTCGAGTACCAGGGAGACTTTTCAGTACATGCCAGTATACACACAGTATACACACGTGCACAGCCAGACATTTGTTTAAAAAAAAAAAAAAAATTGGTTTCATGCCATTAGTTACTCAGTGTGTGGCAAGCCTTCACCAGTTCAAAAAACCAACAAACCAGCATGTCAGGCTTATAAAGAACTACACGCTGACAACTCTGGAACCAACCATCCTGCTCTAAAGGATGCCGACAGCTCCCAAAGGAACTGACAAATCTTATTTTCTCTATTCCAGGTCAATTGGCATTGCCCTCTAGTGTTTTTTGTCCCTGGGGGCAACCGCTATCTCTGTATTTTAAGAAATCTAGCTGCAGGCGTTAACAGCTAACTTAATTAATTTGTGTAATTATTTGCTTAGGCAGACAAAGTGGACATTTTGTCCACATTCAGCACTTCTTAAGAGAGAAGCTTTCCCTCTTTATTAAGAAAAAAATATATAAATAAGTGTTTGGAAATGCCAAAAGTGCGTGGTTATTGCAAATGACAAAGGCGTTGGGCCTTTTTTATTTTTTTCTCCAATTAACATTCATTAAATGTAACAGGGTGGCTGTAGATTGGGGCTCAGCAGCTCATCCACAGTAGGGGTCAAGTGCTGCCGACAAACGGACTGGGTGTGTCCCTCTTTATAATTGAATTGCGGTGTTTCATTCAGTCCCATTGCCACAGATGTCTAAAATCAAGCGCCTAGCTGTGGAGTCTGAATTTACAAACATTTGAAAAACAAGGTTCTAAGAAGCACACTAAAGTCTAGCTTGGGTACTGTAACAGGATGCCACTATTGCAACAAGTGAGTTCGTAAAACATCTTTCCTCTTAGATGTTCTACAATCAACTGTAAAATGTGTTATTGAAAAATTTAAGTGTTTAGGAACCACAGCCACTCAGCCATTAGGTGGCAGACCACATAAAGTTACATAGTAAAGTGGCTGAGGTACATATTGCATAGAAGTCGCCAGTGTCAACACTGCTGACTCAATAACAGCTAAATTTCAAACCTCCTCTAGCATTAACATCAGCCAAAAAAAACCCCCTGTGTGCTAAGAGCTTCATGGCATGGGTTTGTTTCCCTTTCTGAGCAGCTGCATGTAAAGCTTACATCACCAAGAGCAGAGTCGAATGGGGTGGTGTAAATTCCCACAGACACACTCCAAAATCTTGTAGAAACTCTTCACAGAAGAGTGGAAGCTGTTATAGTTGCAAAGGGGGGGGGATTCCATATTAATACCTATGTATTTAGAATGGGATGTCATTAAAGCTTCTGTAGGTGTAATGTGTAAGTGTTCCAATACTTTGGTACAGTGTAGAAGAGAACTGTGTAGATGTACCTCTCTCACCCCCCCTACACACACAACCCATAGCAACTCTGCCACAAACACAATGAAAAATGTTTTCCATTTTGCCACCTGTATCAAGGATGAAGTCCCCAAAATACCTCAAATCTGTCCATCTGTCAAAGTGTCACAGACTATGAATCACCAGTTGTCTTCAGAGCAGTGAAGTAAAACAACTGAAGCTCTCAAAAATGCAAAAGCAGACCTTGCAAAATGGAATTTGATAGACGGCATGCTGAAAATGGCACAGAGTGAGGCATCCCCGACGAACTGCTCGGCTGTGGATGCAGACTGAAGTTATCTTCTGATGCACTGTAGCTTAAAAAATAAGAAAATTGTTTGGGCATTAAGTCATTCGTATTCGAGAAAAAAAACACCCATAACAAGATTATTTGTTTGAAATTAACAGTAACACTTAAAATAATTTATCTGCACAAAAAGAATAAAAAATTAAACACATTTAGAAATAAGTTTAGACACATTAAGTTTTTTTTCCCCTATAAAATAGTGTATTCTTACTAAATAGGGTGTACAATAATGATGCACTTCTAAAGTGCACTACAGGCTCAATAGAGCATCATTAGAAATTGCATATAATATTCTGGCATGAGCTCTAAGCTCCTTGTTAGTGGTTGTGTCTGGTAACTTCTTTCTGTACATATAAAAAAGACTAATTTGGCTGCAATAGTTAAAAAGCACAGCGTTCTCTTGCCAAGCTTTAGGGGAAAAACCTTAAAATAATAGTTCCATGCTAAGAGAAAATTTGCCTGCATAGTCAGAAGTAATTTAAGAACCATAAAAACTGGACTGCCATGCCATGAGATCAGAGCTGCTAGAACCTGGGTGACAATGCATCAAGCTTTATGTGGCTACAGTTTAAGCCTGTGCTTAGATGCTGCTATGCAGAAAAAAAACTGACAACTGTATTTCATTCTTTATTTTCATATATAGTGGGAGCCAGATCTGTCTACACACTTGATGTTATCTGTGGACTTTTTCAAAGCTGAAACAAATTACAGTAACAATGTGTAGTATGATATTCGAAGGTGACTTATATTCATCCCTTGATGTCCGTATTAATTTAGGATTACTAATAACTTTTATAGGGTTTTGCTGTTGTGGGAGTAAAAAAATGCCTATCTATCTGTATATATCCCAATCTAATTGTATCCAATTACCCAGTTGTATCCTTCCTTTACTGCTACAGACCTCTACCATGACCAAAGAAGGCTATACCTTACACACATCCCTATCCAGCACATGTGCAATTAATTGCCAGCCACTTCTTTTACCTTGCCAGACAATTTCACAGAGAGTAGTATCGCATACGTAGCGTCACACACTGCTCTCCATTATTCATTATCTCTGTGCAGGCACCTTCCTAATAGCCAGCAGAGGCTACAACTGCAGCATTAATGAGGACTCCCTTTGACCATCCCTCTTGACAGACACAGCCAGTCTGTGTAGGTGCCCAGCTGGTCGACAGCACAGCTGACAATTGTACTTAGATCTTACTGGTGGTGGACTGGTGTATTAGAATAGAATATAATAGAATCTTTATCGTCACTATACAAAGGTACAATGTATGGCATTTCTCCAATAGAGGTAGTAGGAGCAGCAGAAAAGAAAATAGTAGCAGTAAAATCACAAAAAATTATTAACAATAAAAAATATATAATAAAAAAACACAAATAATAACAATAAAAACTGTGCCGCACGAGTATCAGCAATGCTTTATGCAGAACTCCACAGCAAACCAAAATAAATATAGCTAAAAGACAAATGACAAGTTGAACTATATTAAATATACCCACAGATAACAAAATACACATACAAATACAATAATATTGACCAATATTAACAAGGCATGTTTTATTTTCACTAACTAGTGTTAGCCTAGCTGCTGTATTTGTGCTGTGCTGTACAGGGCCCTGTAATAGACCAAATGCAGATGTAAACTGAGCTTCAGAACAAAGCGAATTCTTCTGGTTTACAAATTATGCACAAGCCAAACTTTAGTTCTAGACACAATCTAAAAACACTGAAATAATTACATGCTTTGAAATATATAATCTAGGATGCACTGAGCAGGATGAGCTCAGGGGACAATACATTTTACTCCAAACACTGGGATCCTTTTGCCCCCCTTCCGCAAACCTATGCCTACGCTCTCTGCCGAGCTCACTTTCTGTGTCGCTAAACTAAAGTGTCAGAGTTGTTTACTGTGTTTTTTTTTTACTGTGAACTGCTTGAACTGTGCAGAAGTTGAATGATAATGCTCTTAAATTCCCAGTGGACTACTACCTACTCTCTACTGAGTGACTGGTTCAAACACCAAACAGAGGTTAGCATAGATGTCATAGGCTTGCAATAGCACTTGTTTGGAAAAGTGATATCAGTCCATTGTGAAATAATGAAATGTCAAAATACAGAACTGAGGGCTCAGAGAATCAAACATGTCAGAAAAGCTTCTCAGCAATTTTTTAACCTACAGTTAAACACCTACTTCTTTGTCCAAAAAACTTTTACAAATGTATGTTCTACCATAAGTTTACTGTGTTTTTTTTTTTTTTAAGTTTAGTGTGGGTTCAAGAATGTACATACAACACACGTCACTCTGCTCTTTTCATTCCTACCATTTAATTTTGACAACTTTCAAGCTTTTGGCACAACTCTTATTTTTCTTTCACTTGGCAGCATTGGTAGGGTATAAAAAGGGTTTTCCGGCACAGCCTTAAATTGCCCTATATTGGTGCAGCCCACATATTTCCATGGATTGAGGTTGGAACTTTGGGGAAGGCCAATTAAAAGCTTTTCAGCCTTTGATGTGATTTTGAGTCATTGTACTGCTAAAATTTCCCCACCGTGCCCAAAATGTAACCACCTGGCTAATGGCTTGATGAAGTGCTGACAAATTGTGAGATAATCTTTTATCTTAATTTGTCTACTTTCTGCAGTGCACCAGTTCCACTGGTAACAAAAGAGTCCCAAGGGCAAAATACTACTAACAATGTAGAGCAATGTTTGTTGGTGTATGCATATTTTTGCACCAGACATTACAAATGCTTTGGTATTTACATGTTTACTTATTTTTTTGTATTGAAAGAACACAAAAAGCTGACAAAAAATGATTCTACACAGAACTCCAGTAATTTACTCCTCAACTTAATATTTGGTAGCACACCCTTTGGAAACAATAACTGAAATCAAATTCTTCTTGTAACCATGAAAACGTTTCCTACACCTCTCTACTGGAATGTTGGTCCACCCTTTTTTGCCATCTGCTCTCTCAGATATGAAGGGTGCATTCTCTCAGCTCCTGCTTAGAGATTGCTCCACATGTGTTTAATGGGTTTTAGATTTGAACTCATTGCCGGACACTTCAGAACTCTCCGGTGCTTTGTCTTAATCCATTTCTGGGTGTTTTTTGAAGAATGCATTGGGTCATTGTACTAATGGAAGACCCATGACCTCTGATGGAGAACCAGCCTACTGATTTTATCCTACATTGCACTCCAAACATTGCGTCTTTACATTTTATGATGTTGCAGTGCAAGAAGCATCTAAGCAGCCCCAAAATATCAGTGAGCCTCCCCCATGTTTGGTAAATGCCTCATTTTGTTGTCTGTAATTGGTTCTATGGTACTTTACTAAAAAGCTCTATTTTGATCTAATCTGTCCATATTATATTCTACCAGAAAGATTGTGGCTTCCTCTGGTAATTATTGACAAACTCCAGTCTGACTTTTGTAGGCTGTCTGACTTCCTCCTGAGTCCTATAATAGCATTCCATTTAATTCAGATGTCAGAGTAGTGCAGTACCCGGTGTTTAAATTTGTTTAGAGGTTGATAGAGGTTTTTTATCCACCATTCAAATACTGCTTTATTGCAATCTTTCATCAATTTTTCTCCTCTGTCTATGTCCACGGAGGTCAGCTACAGTGCCATGAGCTGGAGCTGTACCTTCTTAATTAACTTGCCCACAGTGGACACAGGAACATTACATTCTCTGAAGATGGGCTTGTAGCCTTGAGATTGTCCTTGCCTTGGACAATTCTTTGTTCCTCTTTCTTTTCTCCATGCTCAGTGTGGTACATATATAGACACAAGGATGGAGTCAGCTTTCAACACTGCAAGTGTGATTTCTATATGTCCTGTCTGGAATATATTTTGCAAATACATTGTCTATATCATGTAAAATAATTATGATAGAAACCAATACTTTAATTTCACGTTTAAGTGTCAACATAACACAAATAGCAAAGCATGGAGGTGTTCCACATCTGGTATGTCTACATGTATTTCAAAGTGCTTTGCCCAAAAGACTAGCTTGACAAATGAAAATTTGGTTGACAGTCATAAGACATTCCAACACTTACTATTACCACTATTGTATTGTGCTTTTTGGTGGAGAGTTTGTTCTCTGGTGAACAATTAAAAGTCACCTTTACTCAAATTAGCTCACATACATTAGTGTATGACAGCGACATAATGAGCTGAAAGACCTACATGCACAGAGCTTTCAGAAATGGGAGGAACCAAGTCTCTTGCAAATGAATTTTCATTCAAAACCCTTTAAGCCTAGAAGTCTTTAATTAATATATGACACAGGCAATGATATCAGGAACATAAAAAGCAGCAATAATTGCAGATCATGAGCCAAAATGTACATTAAACTCTGTTTTGTGAAATCACATTGCATTTTCCTGTCCCTACATCATAAAGGTAACATTACTTTATTCTTTCATACATCAAAATAAGGGCAAAACTATATCTTTTGTCTGTAAGTGTATAGTTACAAATGAGCAGTTTTAATTCAAACAAATGATCCCATTCGACAGCAGTGTCAAAGACATGATGACTAATGCTTTGGCTGGCATAGTGCCGCAACTGATTGCTTTTCTATTGCATCAAAATCAGAGATTCATAGATCATGATAAAACCCAGTAGCCTGAATACCTCTTCATTAATGATTGTGGGCTGAGAGTGGGGAATCAGCTCCTAAACTGACTTTTTTCAATATTAGATTGAAAAACCAAAAATATAAAGCCAGCAGTGTCCGGTGAGTAGAAAGTATCCACTGACAGTTCAGTAATAAGGATAAAAAAGGAAAGTTTGGTAAAAACAAAGGTAATTATGTATTTTAATTTTAATTAAGAATTTAATTTGTTTATTTAAAATTAGATGTAGACTTATTAGCTATTTGATTACGATAATTAAAGGGGTCTAAAAACGGCACACTAGCTGCTATATAGTATGTTAAACTATTGCACAACCATTGTTTTAATTTCTTTATTGACACACTTGATAAAGTTCATTTTCCTTTCTTTTTTACACTGTAGTATTTTAAGCTTTCTATTTTTGTGAATTAAAACATGGAATTTTGCTTATGAAAGAAGAAGTTATGATGCTAGAGAAGCAATGATAATGTCCACACAATCAGTGCAGTCAAACTAGACCTACTTATATGGGAACAGAGAAGTCACCAGTTATAGTTGGACATCAACTTTAATGAGGAAGATGAAATACCACAAGTATCAATGACATTATTGAACTAGCATTACACTGGCAAACTATTACACAAGCAAATAAATACTTTGAAGTTGCTATATGTATATTTTTTACTCAAAATTTTCAAAAACCTACAATAAATATATGCATAAAATAATTCACTCATTTGGAACTATCTTTAAATAAACGCATAAAGTAATTTAATCATTTAGAACTTTCTTTTCCACAAAGAATTTGATTATTTAATTATTGAGCAGTGTATCCTGGGTAAAAAGTGAGCTTGATATCCTTTTTGTAGATCAAAATCTGAAAACACTGTTTTGACAGCAATAATGTAAGTGTAATGGCTCTAAAGCAAATTTGATGGAAATTCTGATTTCATATCCTTGTCTTTACTGCTATAATTTTATGAAATGGAAACCCAAGTATTCCTTCCATGTCATTTACTGAAAATAAAAAAAATACAACATTATACAGTAAAAACTCTTTACAGCCTTATTTACAGTATTAACATGTACTTAGGTAGCTCTTTCCAGGGGCAAGGTCCCAGTTTTAGTTCCAGTGGTAGTTTCAAGAACTGTTTTGCACAAATATAAACTGTTTCTTCTGACAACAATGTTTTAACCAGTATCTAAACCGAATCTAAACAAGAAGAATATCACCAGACTTTAAACAAGCTAAGCTCTCTACGGAAAAAAGATAAAAGAACGGTGTTAAAATGAATAACATTCAAAAGACACTTTTATTTAGTCATTTAACAGAAGATTTGTAAGATTTGCAGACCCTATGCTTTACAATTTGTCATTTATATGGTTTTACCATATTTGAGAACTGTTTACACTTTTCAGTTTTTCTAAAATGTACAAGTTGTAGCCTAGTGGTTAGGGTACTAGACTAGTAATCAGAAGGTCGCTGGTTTAAGCCCAACTTCTGCCAGGTTGCTGCTGTTGGGCCCTTGAGCAAGGCCCTTAACCCTCAATTGCTCAATTGTAACTGTAATGTAAGTCACTTTGGATAAAGGTGTCTGCTAAATGCCGAAAATGTAAATGTACAAGGAAATATAACATGTATGTCCTGTTTAGTCTTAGATGTACGCTAAGCTCATGCTTGGAACTTTAGTTTTTTATGAATGTACACCATGCCAAATTGGCCACAATATGAATGCATTTTTGAATGGTGCTTCCATCTGCCATGGCCATTATAGGTGTGAACATTTACATTTACATTTTCGGCATTTAGCAGATGCCTTTATCCAAAGCGACTTACATTACAGTTACAGTATACAGTCTGAGCAATTGAGGGTTAAGAGCCTTGCTCAAGGGCCCAACAGCAGCAACCTGGCAATAGTGGGGCTTGAACCAGCAACCTTCTGATTAGTAATAGTCCTGTACCTTAACCACTCGGCTATGGCTTGCTCAGGTACTGTGAAAGGGTGGTGTACACTGGACACACTGCTTGACTACTGAGGATTCTCTGCTTTTTGGGGCAGTGAAACAAACCCCTCAACACTAAGAGTATAAATTTAAAAACTCACAAAAATCTGTGCGTTAAGCATTGGACAATCCATCCAGGACCACTGATCACTGACTTTACAAAGTCTATTGAAGTGGTTAAAGCTTTGCTTTAATGGTTTTACCTAAAGGACTGTAAAGGCATGCTAAAACAAGAAATGACATAGTATTTTACTAGAATACCAGAAAAGGAGGCCGCCCACAATTACTAAATTATTAATGGCAAATTCAAGAGCTTTTAAATTGACAAAATTGTCTTGCCTTAAAATGTATTAACATTTACATCTTCAGCATTTAGCAGACATCTTTACTCAAAGCAACTTACATTACAGTAACAGTATACAGTCTGAGCAATTGAGGGTAAAGAGCCTTGCTCAAGGGCCCAACAGCAGCAACCTGGCAGTGGTGGGGCTTGAACCAGCGATCTTCTGATTACTAGTCCAGTATAAACTATAGTTTTTTTAAACTGTAGAACATACACCCAGCATAAAACCATCATGAAATCATCAATAAGCTAAAAAGAGACCCATATATACAGTGTATCACAAAAGTGAGTACACCCCTCACATTTCTGCAAATATTTTATTATATCTTTTCATGGGACAACACTATAGAAATAAAACTTGGATATAACTTAGTAGTCAGTGTACAGCTTGTATAGCAGCATAGATTTACTGTCTTCTGAAAATAACTCAACACACAGCCATTAATGTCTAAATAGCTGGCAACATAAGTGAGTACACCCCACAGTAAACATGTCCAAATTGTGCCCAAAGTGTCAATATTTTGTGTGACCACCATTATTATCCAGCACTGCCTTAACCCTCCTGGGCATGGAATTCACCAGAGCTGCACAGGTTGCTACTGGAATCCTCTTCCACTCCTCCATGATGACATCACGGAGCTGGTGGATGTTAGACACCTTGAACTCCTCCACCTTCCACTTGAGGATGCGCCACAGGTGCTCAATTGGGTTTAGTCCATCACCTTTACCTTCAGCTTCCTCAGCAAGGCAGTTGTCATCTTGGAGGTAGTGTTTAGGGTCGTTATCCTGCTGGAAAACTGCCATGAGGCCCAGTTTTCGAAGGGAGGGGATCATGCTCTGTTTCAGAATGTCACAGTACATGTTGGAATTCATGTTTCCCTCAATGAACTGCAGCTCCCCAGTGCCAGCAACACTCATGCAGCCCAAGACCATGATGCTACCACCACCATGCTTGACTGTAGGCAAGATACAGTTGTCTTGGTACTTCTCACCAGGGCGCCGCCACACATGCTGGACACCATCTGAGCCAAACAAGTTTATCTTGGTCTCGTCAGACCACAGGGCATTCCAGTAATCCATGTTCTTGGACTGCTTGTCTTCAGCAAACTGTTTGCGGGCTTTCTTGTGCGTCAGCTTCCTTCTGGGATGACGACCATGCAGACCGAGTTGATGCAGTGTGCGGCGTATGGTCTGAGCACTGACAGGCTGACCTCCCACGTCTTCAACCTCTGCAGCAATGCTGGCAGCACTCATGTGTCTATTTTTTAAAGCCAACCTCTGGATATGACGCCGAACACGTGGACTCGACTTCTTTGGTCGACCCTGGCAAAGCCTGTTCCGAGTGGAACCTGTCCTGGAAAACCGCTGTATGACCTTGGCCACCATGCTGTAGCTCAGTTTCAGGGTGTTAGCAATCTTCTTATAGCCCAGGCCATCTTTGTGGAGAGCAACAATTCTATTTCTCACATCCTCAGAGAGTTCTTTGCCATGAGGTGCCATGTTGAATATCCAGTGGCCAGTATGAGAGAATTGTACCCAAAACACAAAATTTAACAGCCCTGCTCCCCATTTACACCTGGGACCTTGACACATGACACCAGGGAGGGACAACGACACATTTGGGCACAATTTGGACTGTGGGGGACACATTTGGGCACAATTTGGACAATGTTCACTGTGGGGTGTACTCACTTATGTTGCCAGCTATTTAGACATTAATGGCTGTGTGTTGAGTTATTTTCAGAAGACAGTAAATCTACACTGCTATACAAGCTGTACACTGACTACTCTAAGTTATATCCAAGTTTCATGTCTATAGTGTTGTCCCATGAAAAGATATAATGAAATATTTGCAGAAATGTGAGGGGTGTACTCACTTTTGTGATACACTGTAACACTTCTGAAGGAGTAAGTCATGGTGTGTGTGTGTGTGTGTGTGTGTGTGTGTGTGAAATCACATATCACATTACTCACATGGCAATTGTAAGAATGGGTTGAACCAGTTCCAAATGCCCATTAAGTGTTTGAAATGTTTAGTTAGTGATTAACACTGAGAAGCCTACTTGTCCTTTCTGTACAAATGGCAAAGCTGGCACTCTATGTAATTAAACATGCCAAAGTCAACATTACAGCAGTTATAGATAAAACTCTTTAGCTGGTGTGAAGCAATATGCCAGGGTTCATACAATCACGAGATTCACTTCAGTGAAATGAATGAGCCAAGATCTACAAAGATTTCAGTAGAAGAGAGAAAACAAAAATGGAAATGGAGATGAAATACAGAATAAAGCTGAATAAAAGATGCGGTTTTACCAGTCTTGACAAATTATTTATTTATTTACAAAGACAAAGATCAATCCCAGGTCCCCTGGACCCATGTTGCTATGCAGCATCCACTTAACCAGCTGCACCATAATGCCACTCACTGTAAGGGTCATCTTTATTTAAAAAACAATAGAGTGGAAGAGGTGTCTACGTGATGTTTGTGTTGTAACTCTCCAGGTTCTGGCACCATCATGAAAACACTGAATGCACAGCACATGTCAAATAACCAATTCATCTTCTGTATGTATGACGAAAACCCATGCACACACAGAGAGACCATAAGAAACTCGTCACAGACAATGACTGGAGGTGAGGACTGAACCCAGGTCTGCCACTGCACTGCCCTTGCAAGATGTTGCAAGGACTACATAAAAATACACCAATCAATTAATTCATGAGGAACAGGTGTACCCAAAGACAAAGCTCAATCAATTACAAGTGGACCTGTGATAAGATAGTGTAGAAGCAGCTGGGGATGTGACAACCAGCAGAAAAAAAACATTCTGGAGTTAAGATCTGATGAACAGGTTGGAGTGAAGAGAACCGTCTTCTCTATGGATATGGTCTGGCAGATGGTGAAAGCCTCCCTGGACTGGGGTTGCTCTGAAAAACCTCACCACACTTATCAAACACACACACACACACACACACACACACACACACACACACACTGCCAGACCCTATAGATCTCAAAATGTCAGCAGGGTGTTTCCTCAGCACATGCTAACACCTCTGCCAAACTTAATTGTTTCGGTCGTACTGTGCACATATGGTCTTCCATGTAGACCAGGTATGATGCTAATAACTAATCTACATGCTATCTGTGCTAACATGCAATCATAAAAACACACAATGAATGTGTTTGTATATATTAAAACATAAAAAATCTTCAGTGACACAAGAAACATACAAGGTCAATAGATTATTACAAATATTGAAAGAAAATTTTACATTAATTGGATAATAATTAGTTGGTGGATGTAAAGGAGCAGTGACTAAGACTAGGATTAGAACAGCATTAATCCAGCTCTGTACTCTTTCATACAAGTACTGAAAATTTGTGGTTTACTTCACAGTCTGTGCTCCAGAACTTTTTACTATGGATTAATGTAAACTACATCTGCTAATTGTGGAAAACATGGAAGAAGTTAAACAGGACATTATTATTGTAAAATACAGTGGTGCCTTGTAATTCGACGTCCCCTAAACGCAAGTCTTTGAAACTCGACGCACTCAACGTTTCCCTTAAACTGTGTGTGTGTGCGACTGTCGCTTTGTTCATCAAACTATCAATATTGACAATATTTGTATCAAACAAACCAGCAGAATCTCACAATCACATTCATACTGTCATATATTTGATAATGCTTTGCTATCGTTACAAAATGTAAGCACACGGTAAACAGCAGCACCACGACTCAGATCAACCACACAGCAGCATAAAATCATAACCGCTGCTTACCTTGCTTCTCTTCTTCAAACTGAGAACAAATCTACATCTCTGTGTTGTGTCATTAGAGATATAATCCACTTGTTTTTCTTCTTGGCGGCCATCTTGTATGTTTCCAGAATGTTTCCAGAATATATAAATCCATAGCCAACTGTGTTTGTCCACCTAACTAACAAAAAACATCTTAATATACTTAATATCTTAATAATTTACTCTCTCTGCATTCGCGGTGAAAAGCTAAAAACTGGTAATTCGTTAATTAACCTCTACAACCAATGAAGAGAGAGTTTTTCATTGCCAGTTTACCTAAATGACCCACATTGGAGAAATAAAAAACGTTAGCATATTGCTTTGGATTACAGGAACAACTAAAAATTCCACCCAAAATCTACATTCGGAAGCTTGGATTGGTTTATACAGCTGTTTTTTAAATGCACTGCTCTATGGAGTTGTTTACACTCAACACCATAATGAAACAGAGTAAGCAAAACGAATGAATCTTTACCGTAGATAAGAGCATGGCTCCCTGATTCGATTCCAATGAATGATTCATTTGAAAAGAGTCGTTTCTGACTTGTTCTGACTCAGTGATTCAGTTTGCTGATGTGAAGAAAACTGGGAGGGGTAAATTTCATGTGTATGGATAGAGTCTGACAGAGCTTTAGAGCCGGAAAGGCACAAATGTATTGAATGATGACACTATAAAGTACAAATAATTCACCTTACATGTTTTTTTTGCTGTATAATTTGTTTTGTTTTGTGTTGGAAAGCTTTGGAGACCAACATGGACACTTTTTACTCCTTCCAACTTCAGTAACTCCAGTGTTAGGCATTCTAATTCATGGGTTTAGTGGGGTTAGAGTCAGGTATCATTAGACTTTCTTGAGACCAAACTCATCAAACCTTGTCTTTATGGACCTTGATTTGTGTACAAAACAGTAATGCTGTGGCAGGAATGGGCCTTCACCAAATTGCTTCCAGAAAGTTGGAAGCATAACATTTATATGCTGATGACTCCCATTAGTGAACCTAGATAACTTTGCACATGTATTAGCATGTAACAGTGGCAGAAATGGTTCAGGCTATTTATTTGCTAGGGTAAATGATAAAAGTGAAGAGTATAGTGAAATACAAAGTCTTTAGAATCACACCGACTATCAAACAAGCCGTGCAACTGAATGGCAAGTAGATTAGCAGTACTGAGCTGGAGCATTATAATTGTTAAAGAAATATTTCTACTTATATCCAAATGATAATTGACATTGATAAAATATATATTGTACAGACAGGTGGATAAAAAGAGAGAGACTTTCCAAATGACCATCAATCATGGCTTCTTTTCTCAGGAAAAGAGCCCCCAAAGGTAACACAGCTGTCAATCTCGAGGTAAATTGCTCTCATCTCCAGAGATGTGTCAGGCCTGACTTTCAGCGTCAGGCTAGAGTTTATCTGCTTCTTTCATCCAATTAGGATATGAGTTCACTTTAGAAAGTCCACACAGTACTGAGGAATACCAACACACCCGGACAGCCCAATCACTAGTACTGAGTCTCCATTTAGATCTCAGCAAAGATAACCAGGTAACACACGAACACACTCTTCAGCACAATCCCTCCAGACTCACATATCTTCTCCTTAGTTCCTGGACACACACACACTTACACAGAACTTGGAGCGGTGTGGGCCCTGCGCGTGAGATAAGCGACAAACCCGGGGTGACAGGCTCGGTTGGGCCATTATTGAATTGCAGTGAAGACTATATTACTTTAGAGGGAGATAAAAGACTACATACAAGACAGATGGGAAGGGGACATCAAACAAGACCGTGTCCGTATTGTGCCAAGACGAATCCCACTGAAGGCAGCCTTGATTTCCCTTTAGGCCAGGTGCCATTTCTCCTTGAATAATTCTTATGAGCAATCTGACCTGCTCTGCTTTGGCTCTTTTTCCTCTCCCTTTTACTGGCTCATCTGGCTTGTTTCTCTGTCTCTCTCCTTGGTTCTACTCATGAACAAATGCTCTGCTCTGATGTTCTTCAAAACCATTTAATTTCACCATGTGTGCTGAGGCTCTTGAGGGAATGCCTTGGCATACGAGGCAGGAAGGCCTGTGGGAAATCCACAATGTACTTGCCAGGATAGCCATCGAAAGCAACAAGCACTATCACTGAAGTAGCCTGCCATCAACATGCTATTCATTAGTCTAGGTGTTTATTGAGCTTGCTCCACTTCAAGAAGCTTCATCCGAGCTCATCAATAAGAAATATGCAGCAATGCTCTGAAAAAAGATATACAGCTATTAGTTACCATTACCATTTATCTATAGCTGCAATCAAAACTATTCAACCACTATTGTAAATTAGGTTTATTTGTGAAATATAAACCATTTAAACAAAAAAAAACACAAGCTCACTACTAATAATTAGTGGTTTCTCCAAATTTAACACAACTTGCCACTTTTAATGACTACTGCAGTCCCTCATAAGTGCACAACGTTGCAAATCAGCTGTTGTCTTAAGCACATCTGATGCAACTAATCAATGGCTTCATTAGCTGCATCAGGTGTGCTTGAGAACATCACGTAAAAAATCTGGACTGGCTATGGGTTTGTTGACTGTGATGTTTGATTGCATGTTAGAAATATGGCAGGAGATTTGTCCAAAAAGTAAGAGATAATTGCTTTGATCTCAAGCTCTCCGATTCCTAAGGTTAAAAACGAGTGACTGCAAAAAACCTTCAGCAAGATTTTGTGGCTGCAGGCACGGAGGTTTCAGTTTGCGCAGTACTGAAAGCTGAAAGTCTCAGGGCGCTTGGGTGACGCAGCGGTAAAACACGCTAGCACACCAGAGCTGACATTTTGAACTCGTCGGGTCCAACCTCAGCTCTGCCATTCAGCAGGCTGGGCTCCTACACAATCAACGATTGTCTGTTGTTCAAACAGGGTGCTGGAGGGGACCTCATAACTGATCAAATTACGACCTGCTGGCTGATTGATGGGGCCTGCAAAGAGTCGAGGGATAATGGGGATCAGGGTGTGTCTCTCTGTACACAAAGCTGTTCCACATATGAACTCGCCTCGTGCAGGTGAAAAGATGCAGTCGGCTACTGCACACGTGTCGGAGGGGGCGTGTTTTTGTCACAGCTCTCCTCAGTCAGAGTGGACGTCAACATCAGTAGAGAGGAGGAGTAATGCAATCAGGTAATTGGATACAACTAGATTTGGAGGAAAATTGGGTGAAAATGCAAAAAAAAAGTCTTCATGCTCTGAACTCTGAAACGTACACCTCTACTGACCCAAAAGTACAAGAGAAGTCAGCTACAGAATGTTGAAAACCACATTAATAAGCCACAGAAGTTTTGGGATTCTGTTCTGTGAAGTGATGAAACAAAACTGGAACTTTTCAGGCCTTTGATTCAGTGGTCTGTCTGGACTAGGCAGACATGAAGCATGGTGTTAAATGCTGGGTAATAACCAAGTTGCTAGTTTTAGCATCTGTATTAACAGTATTATTTCACAGTAGTATTTCTCTGTGTTAGCTCCATAAAATTACGTATTATAGTGTTTTTTGAAACATTGTATACATAATAACTCATTGAGAATGTATTAACGTCAGTTTAGTATTTGATAGCCAGACCTGCTATGCTAATGCTATGCTTCTGCTAATAGCTATTATTTAGCCTAAATAAAATCATTAAATAACAATTTAATAAAATCCTCTTCATGTCACTGGAAAACATATCAATAAAGTTATCATGGCAGTTGGTATATACTGTCATGAGTTGTAAACAGCTGTATTGCAGAATTGGTAATTGTCAACAGTATCATTATAACAGCTGTCATGGCAGTTACCGGCAGAAAAAAATCTAACACCTTTATGATATTCTTATGTCAGTGTCATGGCAGAGAGGTTAAGTAATGTTACCAATCATGGTTATAATGGTTTATTCTAAAACATTTGACTACTTATAAATAAATGATAAGAATGTATTAATGAGCACAGGACAACCAGTGCTAACAGACAATGTTATTTACTTATAAAAATCCAGTTTAAAATGTAAAACTCCTAGCCGCTCAGGTGGCGCAGCGGTAAAAAGAAATGCGCTGCAACCAGGGCTGGATTCTGAGAAGCGTGGTATCGAATCCAGCCTTGCTTTACCGGTTCGAAGCTGAGTGGCTATATGAGCAACGATTGGCCGGTTGCTCATGTGGGGGGTGGGACAAAGAACCGGATGTGGGTCTCTCACTGTCAGAATGCGATTGCGTTCTCTGCCGGCTGATTGGAGGCGCTTACACAGGGATGGGAGAGGGTGCCCTTAGGGTGTGTCTCTCCGCATGCAACGCTAAGTGGCGCCAAAACTCGTCAATGTGTGGGTGGCAAAGATGCATCTGGCTGCTGCTCGTGTTTCGGAGGGGATACGGGTTAGCTTCAATCACCTCCGTCAGGGCAGGGTTCGGCATAGACAGAGAGGAAGCACGATGCTAATTGAACAATTGGATGCGCTAAAAGGGGAGAAAAAGGGGTAAAAATGTAAAATATAAAAAAAAAAATACAAAAAAAATAATAATGTAAAACTCCTAACAACACCTGATACAGGAACATACCTCAACAAACACCACTATGCCATTACCATGATAGTTTCATTGAAGTGCTGAGAATGATCCTCCACCTGAACATCATCTGGCCATTGAGGATCCTGACATGGTTGCAAGTGTATCCCAAATGGTTGTAGACTTTTTGCACCTCATCTATTTCTATGACAAAAACTAGCTTTAGGCTATTTAGGATAATCATATATTTGTAGAAACAAATGCAAAACACAAGAAATAGCTTTATTAATTAAAATAAAATGTTATGCTACACCTACACCCAACACTTAAAGAAGTAATTCCACCCTCCTAAAGTTAAAAACTGGTCATGCCACCTTTAGCAGCAATAAAAGCATCTGCGCTCAACTGCGCTTGAGATCAGGGACTGATAACCCAATATTTTCCTTCAGAATTTTCTGGTAAAGAGCTAAATGTGTGGTTTTGTCAGAATAGGTCATCTGGGTCCTAAAGCAGCGAAGCAACTCCACACTATTAAACTACACTGTTTGTTGCTATGATGTTCTTATTGTACAGTAGAATGCTGTGTAAATGTTAGGCCAGATGTAATGGGACACAAAAACTTTCATTTTCCATTTAGAGCTTGGCTAGAGGTGGTTCTCGCCTTTTAATTATGCCATAAATACCGTTTTGCCCAGTCTCTTTCTAATCATTGTTATTATTGAATTATTAATGCTGATACTATCAAAGGTGAGTAAAACAATGTGCACTCTTAAAATTCACTTACATAACATATAATATTTTTCTTCTATAAATGTTACTTTTAAAACCTCATTGTTCTGCCATATGTAACAGATCCTCTAATTTAGTGTATAACATTTACAGAATGTACTCATACATTCTAATTAGAATTGAGAGATTGTATTTTATTATTTTTTATTATTGAATTAGCTTCTGTTTATTGTGAAAGCTGGTATCAGTTGGCACACAATTACCACTTCCACCACTAGAATGAAAAGAGAAGTTTGACATGCACTAGTTAAAAAGATGCATATAACCTTTAAGTATTAAGTAGCTGGAATGTCATACCTGATCAGAGTTCCACTTTAGAGCAGAGTTCCACTTTAGTGCTCTTGCTTCCTCTAGCCTAGTTAGTATCTTTTCTTTTTGTGATGTGATTGGCTTTACTCAAGGAACTGATAGCTTATTTGTTCTTTTGTTAGGCAGCTCACTGGTATCTCAGGCAGTGGTGTGATTGACTCTGATGCTCTACAGTGCTGATTTGAGCCCCACTTGCAAACTGAAGCTGATAAAATCTCTTTCATTTTTTTGTTGCTTCTGTCACTTCTGACACTTAGTCTTCAATGGACCCAGCACAGTTGGACAGAGTGAAATGAGCAAGTGAGAATCAGGGCCCCATCCTGGACCAACCCAAGCAGGTCCTGAGGCAGATTCTTTATTCAGTGCCAGGAGAACCAGGCTGAGGACCGCCATTCGGGTGGTGAGCTGGGTTGACCACTTATTTCCTTACACAGACTATAAACAAAAAAATCAACAAACAATACATACATGTTTTAATTTGTTGCTTGTTAGGTCCAACCTCAAACCAGATGCCACACAATGATTTTTAACTAATGAATACAAAATTAAATATTAATAATTATGGGTTTAAAAATAACGTTCTATTTGCTATTGGAAACATTATTTTTTAAGCTCTTTTCCACTTTGTTTTCTCTGCTTCTTCACTGCTGCATGTCACTGCCTCTGTTGACCCTGATGCATTTTGCTTTTGAGTCTTTTGCCTCCTCTGGGCTCAGCTAGAGGTGCAGAATGCTACAAAAAATTCTTGTTCAAAGCTGCTATCAGAAAAGACTGAGAAAATCAATTTAGATTGGTCACATGACACTCAATTTTTTGTCTAGTGTCTATAAGGACAACATATTAGGTCCAAACTAAAGCTGATGCAGATATTAGAGAAATATGCATAAAAACAGGTATGTAATCAGTGATGGGCTTATTTTCATTTAGACAAAAAGAGACAGAGAGATGTTTTGAGAAAAAGATCCCATTTTTTGTACTGATAATGACACTAATCTGATTTCAATATTTTCCCAGTAGTCAAGCTGACACTGCAAGTTAGACAAATTTTTAAGTGTCACATGCTTTAATGTCATTTTGCTCCTGTGTTGATGTGGGTTGTATTTGTGTTGCGTAAGTCAAATGCCTGGAATTCAAAGGTGCTTTAAAAACAAGGACTTTTGTTTTGATGTGTGGGATGTCAGCTGAGTTTGTTTGTGTTTGGGTATTAAACAGGAAATGTATAAATTGTACATTTCATAAGGAGTGATTTTCAGAATAATACATTTGTGAAATGGGCTATTTGAATGTACCTGGTGGATACTGAGAATAGGCTGGTTTCACAGAAAAACAACCTTCTGGGCCCATATTTACCGTTCTGCGCTAAGAGTTCCTATGAACAGTTTATAAACCCACCATGAGCACATGTTCCTGACTTGGCACAAATTTGCATAAAGACAACACAAAAGCTTGTGAATACCTTTTCCAAAACAGTGTAGGTTATTTTCACAAGGGTGGAGACTCTATATTATTGTTCATGGTTTTATAATGGGATGTCCAAAAAGCATATCCTATATGAGAGCAGTTTTCCAACACCAATATTTAAAACTATTTACCTACCTAACTGGTTACACCACCTTTAATAAGTGCAAGTAAATGATTTCTATGAATTGATATGTCTTACACATTGCAGCATTGCAGCATTACACATTCCAGGTCTTACTACAGCCATCAATTCAGGACCTTGACATTCTTATTAATTTCCTTAATATTCTTATAGAATTCATATCCAGCTGCATAACCCACTTACATGTTCACATCTTTCTTTAAGAATGGCATCCACATGCTTTGTACTACCATTGCCATGTTGCAAGGATAGTGTTCTTTTGTTTTAGGATAGCTTACAATGTTGTAACTACAAAATTTTGCAAATGTGACCCTTAACATGCTCAAAAATGTTTTTATTTCCCCCCCCAAATCTAGTTCTGTCCAATCACCTAAATGCTTGTTTTCTTACCATGATAAGGAGGGTTGTCCCTAACAGGCCCACTTTGATGTGTGCATTTGGCATACGTTTTACCATCCGGAGACAGGTTTACACAGAGAGCAGTATCATGCACAGATAGTCCTGCACTGCTCTCCATAATTCACCATCTCTGTGCAGGCGCCTTCAACCAGTCATAGCTGAGATTTGAACTCGAATCTTAGTGGTCGTGGTTGGCTAGTGCTTTAGAGCGCTGTGATACCAAAGCTCCCAAAACAGTTACAATGTCAATTCATCTGTCTATAGAACCTTATTCCAAAAGGTTTGAGGATCATATAGATGTTTTCTGAGAATGCCAGAAGAGCACATATACTGATCAGCCATAACATTAAACCACCTCCTTGTTTCTACATTTACTGTCCATTTTATCAGCTCCACTTACCATATAGACGCACTTTGTAGTTCTACAATTACTGACAGTAGTCCATCTGTTTCTCTACATACTTTTTAGCCTGCTTTCACCCTGTTCTTCCATGGTCTCATACCTAGTTGGTTCACCTTGTAGATGTAAAGTCAGAGATGATCGCTCATCCATTGCTGCTGTTTGAATTGGTCATCTTCTAGACCTTCATCAGTGGTCACAGAACACTGCTTACGGGGTGCTGTTGGCTGGATATTTTTGGTTGGTGGACTATTCTCAGTCCAGCAGTGACAGTGAGGTGTTTAAAAAAACTCCATCAGCACTGCTGTGTCTTATCCACTCATACCAGCACAACACACACTAACACACCACCAACATGTCATTATCACTGCAGTGCTGAGAATGACCCACCACCTAAATAATACCTACTCTGTAGTGGTCCTGGGAGAGTCCTGACCATTAAAGAACAGCATGAAAGCAAGCTAACAAAGCATGCAGAGAAACAAATGGACTACAGTCAGTAATTGTAGAACTACAAAGTGCTTCTATATGGTAAGTGGAGCTGATAAAATGGACAATGTGTGTAGAAACAAAGAGGGTAGCCACTCCTGTGTAGATTCATCACTTTTCTACTGTATTATACATCTACCCTTATTTTAAAGACTCTGTGGTTACTGTGGAGTTCTAAAATCTTAGAAGTTGTTTTGTAACTGGACTGAACTTTTTCTTTTAGTCCTTTTGGAATTTCTTTAGATTGTTACATAATGTTTCTGTGAAAAGTTTTTACTGCATTTTACTACAATTATATGCAACAGGGCTGGCAGAAATCAAGCCTGGTTAATTCAGTCGCTAAGCTTTTTTAAGCAATTAAATTGTTCGATTGAGTGACCAAGAACATAATTAATTTTCCACATAGTTGATATGAGTGTTGAAAAACTATTACTCCAAAATGTCAAAATGACTCATAAATAAATATATATATATGTACTGTATCTGTTGGAGAACAACAAACTAGCAGAATGCTGCAGAATGAAGTCATGCTACACAATTTAAGCTTCTTGTGAGTAACTCCAAATTAGAAACACTGTACAACAGGTGAGTTGTGACATCTGCTAATGCACACCAGCAATCACATGCCTTTTTAATCGTGACATCCATTGACAGCATAGCACAGACTGTTTATGAGTCACAGGCAATTTGTAATCTGTATATTTTGCCAACATCTTCAGAGTTTTTTTTATTATTATTTTATTTATGCTTTTTCTTTTCTTTTTCTCCCAACTTTAGCGTATCCAATTACCCAATTGCATTATGCTTCCTCTCTACCGAGACTAACCCACGCCCCCTCCGACACGTGTGTCGTAGCCGACTGCATCTTTTCACCTGCACGAGGCGAGTTCATATGCGGATCAGCTTTGTGTACCCCGTCTCAGTGCAGGCACCATCAATTAGCCAGCGGATAGCAGAGCTGAGATTCAAAACGATGTGTTTGAAATCTCAGCTCTAGTGTGCCAGCTTGTTTTACCGCTGCACCACCTGAGTGCCCTTCAGAGGTTGTTTTAATTGTAGGGCTTTAAATTGAGCTAATTAAAGTAATGAGTGAGTGGAAACTAGGTATTCAAGAGTCAGATTACATATCACTGTATACCAAAAGCATGAAAATACAAATAAAGCTGTCTTTAAATCAACTTTACCACAATTGGAATACACTTTACGTGAGCTAGTACTGCAACCATTGTTAGCGGTGGGCTACAATTGGAATACACTTTACCTCAGCTAGTACTGCAACCATTGTTAGCGGTGGGCTACAATTGGAATACACTTTACCTCAGCTAGTACTGCAACCATTGTTAGCGGTGGGCTACAATTGGAATACACTTTACCTGGGCTAGTACTGCAACCATTGTTAGCGGTGGGCTACAATTGGAATATACTTTACCTGGGCTAGTACTGCAACCATTGTTAGCGGTGGGCTACAATTGGAATACACTTTACCTGGGCTAGTACTGCAACCATTGTTAGCGGTGGGCTACAATTGGAATACACTTTACCTGGGCTAGTACTGCAACCATTGTTAGTGGTGGGCTACAATTGGAATATACTTTACCTGGGCTAGTACTGCAACTATTGTTAGCGGTGGGCTACAATTGGAATACACTTTACCTGGGCTAGTACTGCAACCATTGTTAGCGGTGGGCTACAATTGGAATACACTTTACCTCGGCTAGCACTACAACCATTAGTGCAACCATTAGAACTGTGCTTTTACTAAAATAAAGATCTGTGATGGCACCACAATCAACATTACTGGTGCTAGAATCATAATCATCTTAAGCGCTGAGCTATTGCTGTAATCACTTTTGTTAGAGGTGGCACTGCAACCAGCATTAACACTATTCCAACGGCAAAATCAGCATCATTAGTGCATCAACTAAGGAACCATCCTGTGCCTCAGCTACAACTAAAAGACATTATTGAGGTCAACACTGCAGGTATAATCAGTAGTGTGCTGCCACAAAATTTACTCATGCTGCAACTATTATTAGTTCAGTTACATCACTACAATCAACATTACTGGTGCTAGCACTGCAACTATCACCAGCCCTTTGAACCACTTAACTCACCAATATCGGGGATAGGACTGAAAACTATTATTAACATAGTAATCCATTATCAGTGCGAGCACAGCCACACCTGAAAAAAAGGCTCTAAAAACTGTTTAGCATTCTCAATTTAAAAGCCAGACACACAGGTGTCAAATTAACCTCGGTGGAGAACTGACGATGTGGCAGATGGAGTGCTTAAGTTCTGTTCCTGCTGTCCTTTGGGTGTGTTTGCAGAGGAAAAATAGAAAGAATACATCAAGGTAAAGAGCTACATAAATATCTCATTTATTTTCTTACCCCCTAAGATTAGCCTAATGATTCACAGCAGTGCATTTTGACCACGTGCCAGGACGTGCACTGAAAAGTCGCAGATTAGGACTTAAAAGACAAATGGGTACGTTTAAAAAGGGACATAAAAGGTATAACCTCAAACAGTAAAAATAAGTTTCATTCGGAGCTGCAATGCACAGTGCATAGCCTGATACTAGGTAACCAACTACTCATTAAAGGTCGGAAATAACAAGAAAATGTAAATCAGTGGCGTATAACCAAAATTTAGCTGTAAATGATAAAGAGACACACAGGACTGACCACCACTCCCTGTTTTTTCTCTCTTACTGCTTAAATATTTAGACAACAACAGTCAATTATGCATAATTATAGTCAGTGCCAATTTCCTCTTATATTTTTATATTTATGCATTTTCTCCCCTTTTTTAGTGCGTCCAATTGCCCGATTGCATCATGCTTCCTCTCCACCAATGCCGATCCCCGCTCTGATTGAGGAGAACGAAGCTAACCCACGCTCTCTCCGACACGTGGGCAGCATGTGGTATGCATCTTATCACCTACAATTTGTAGAGTGCAGTGCAGCTCAGCACTGTGTACGGAGAGATACACCCTGAGAGCACTCTTTTCTCATCTCTGTGCAGGTGCTATCAATCAGCCAGCAGATCATAACTGCATTAGTTATGAGAGAGAGACCCTATCCGGCTTAATCCCACCCATATCTGAACAACAGGCCAATCGCTGTTCATGTGACTGCTCAGCCCAGCCGGCAGGCAGAGCTGAGATTCGATACGATGTATTCGAGATCCCAGCTCTGGTTCCAGAGTGTGTTTTTACCACTGCGCCACCTAAACGGTTGTGCCAATTTCCTCTTAATAAACACCTTAAAACAATAGAATGCACATCATCTAAATTTTCCATATTTCCATATTTCTGTAGACGAATGCCTATGTTTTTGCATATATAATCTCCTCTTAAGCCATTGTAAATAGGGGGTTGTATCATAAGATTTGGAGTTTTCTTTTATTTAAATATTTACATACATTTTCTCTCAACCTTTAGCTTATCCAATTACCCAATTGCATTACTCTTCCTCTCTAATGATGCTGATCCCTGTCCTGATTAAGGAGAGTTTCATCTTGCATCTTTTCACCTGCACAAGGTGAGTTCATATGCGAATCAGCTTTGTGTACAGAGAGCCACACCCTGATCAATGCATTATCCCTCGTCTCGAGTGTGTGCAGGAACCATCAATCAGCCAGCAGAGGTTGTATTTGCCTCAGTTATAAGGAGTTCCTATCCGGCTCCCACTCTGTATGAACAACAGCCAATCATTGTTCACTTACCATTCATATACCATTAAGTCTATATGTCTTAATGGTATATTACTTGTGTATTAATTGGTTAAAATGGGCACCAAACCATGCTGCTATATTTAAAGGGCTTAAAAAAGGGGTGAGTGTGCTGTCATGACCTACATTCCCATGGCCTTGTTCCTTGCAGATTTCAGAAATCTTTTGTTATGTCAGGTAGATGCTGGACGTCTCCCAAAGCCCCTCAGGCATAGTGGTACTGCATGTCTGCAGAAGTAATAGAGGACGACCGAAGGTAACAAGGCTTTTTGGAACAATGCTGAGAACTGAAATCATGGCAGCAGGGCTGGAGGGTACTAAGCAAGATTAAAGTAAATGTTTTAGCTACAAAGGGCTGAGGGAGACTTTATTCTTAAAAACAGATATTTGAACAGTACTTCTCCTTATGTCAACACTAACCTGAGGTGATCAATGCTGCTTATAAATAATATTACTTTATTTGATGCATGAATAAGTTAAAACTTACTAAGAGTAAATATAGCATATAGCACCAGTGTTAGTACTTGTTGTTACATGTTTTTTTTTAATCTGTATTTAAAGGTCAGAACAAAAATAAAACGCACCCAGGTGGCACAGCGGGATATTCCGCTAGCCAGCGCCGAGATTCTGAACTCCTCAGTTCGAAACTCGCTGGCTGGGCGCCATCTAGCGGGAATAATTGGCAGTGCAGCAGACACGTTTCTGCTAGGGCGGGATAACCGGACTATGTGGGTGGGGTCTTCAAACGCTGTGTAAGGACCCTGATTGGCAGATAGAGAGGCGCCTGGGCAGAATGCATGGGTGAAAAAGGGTTCTGCGTGCGGATCGGAGGAGGCGTGAGCAGCAATAGCAATACGCTAAATTGGGAGAAAAATGGGAGAAAATGCATAAATAAATAGAAAAAAAGAACTAAAACAAACAAACACAAACTAACTTTTGTTCTGTTTTCCATGATGCATTACTTTATATAGGCATCAAGTGAACTAACACAGGATTATATAGCGTTTTAGGGCATGTAAGCTTGCAACAGAGCTGATCTACAGCTAGTAATTCTCTGTATCATATCAACTTCTGTTAGTGAACAGTATGTTACGAAAGCTATTGTGCTGCTTCTTATGTGAATGCGCCCTTACTGAATGGAATACGGTATTCCAAGATCAAGCATCTCCACAATTAACAATGTGTAAGAAAACAATAAAGAAGTAAAGGTAAAGTACAGGTTTTATTGTATTTCTAATTGATTTTTAACTGTTTAATTGCATTTCTGTGTCTTTTATATTTTATTTGTGTTATTTTCAGTGTATAGTGTCAAAAACAACCCTATTATTTTACATTAGCCTAAAATATATGCAGTTTCACGGGACCATGGAACGCATTAACAGATTTCCCGTACATCCTTATGGGAAAAAATACCTTAAAACTCAACGCCTTTTAAACTCAATGCCACCCCCAGAACCAACTAATGTTGAGTTTTAAGGTACCACTCTAATACGAAAGTTTATTCAAATGGGTTTATTTAAGATTATGAAAATGCATAAAACTACATACATATAATTTATGAATTTGCTGTAGGTATGTTATTATTAATCACAATTAATAAGTGTGTATTTGATTAGTTGCAGTAGGAGTAAGCAAACTACGTTTAAAACCCTAATTGCACTATCCATTTGTAATGCTTAAACAAAACACTAAACGGCTTTATATGCTACCTACAACGCAGAACCTAGTAATCTAGTGGTTTACTACATACCCAACATAATGTCATTAGAGATTAGATCTGGTAGCTGAGGATGTCACTGAAGTACAGGAAACCTACTAATGACTTATGCATTGTGACATGACATCATATTGGAATGGTCATATTGGTAGTCATTACAAGATGGGTTGGATGTAGCTATAAAGGGATACACAAGGTTAGCATGTATACTCAGATAGACTGTGGCATTTAAATTATGATTGATTGCTATTAGAGGTACCCGATCAAAGCAGTTTGGATACATGGATTCATGTTGTTAATGCCAAATTCGGACCCTAACATTTGTATGTTGCAGCAGACGTTGAGATGAGATGATGAAAAATATTGGGGTTGGAAAATTAATTCTAATTCTAATTACTGGATTCAAGTGTTTCAGCCTTCAGCCACAATGATTTCTAACAGGTGTAATTAATCAGCTAAAGGAAACTATATTTCCAACTGTGTTTCCAACTTGGCACCAAGAGTTTAGGGAAGGCCCCTTCCTGTTCCAGCATTACTCTGCCCCTGAGCACAAAGTAAGGTCTATAAAGACATGAAGAAACACTTGGTTTAAAGAAACTCAAAAAATTAAAATAAATTAAAAAAACTCAGCACCTTAGAAGCCTCCACTAAACATATCAACTGTTTAACAATACACTACACTACAAATTACAATTAGCTGTTTACAAAACAAACATCTGGCATTGCTGTGGGTACAGCAGCTTTATGAGCTACAATCAACCCTTAAAAACCATACAAGCACCATTACAACCTTCCAAATGCATCACCTGAGACTCCTCACAGTCTGCAGAGCTTAATCCATGGAGATAAAAACCTTAAAACAATACTGTTTTCACATTCTATTTTTGTCTGTCTGTCTCTCTTTCTCACACACTTATTAGTCAGTTACACACTTCATTAATCTTTTTTAAAACCTACCATTTTCTTTACCAGCTAAACAACTTGTTTTAGACATGACAAAATCCTAATTTAAGCATCAGAGTTTGCTACCTCCCTCATATCCTGTTTATGCCCTAATGAAATTGTTGATAATGCACACTTATTTTGTTCATGTCTTTGCAGATGGCAAACAATAGCCTGCAAGTTTGAGACTGCCATGACAACAATGCTGCTCATGCTAGACATGATCAGAATATGTGTCTGTGCTCAAAATTTCAGACTTTACCACAGACTGGACTGAATAATGAAAACCTCAAAATTTTATTTTTTGTTGCTTTGTTTTTTTAATTATTATTTTGTTTATGCATTTTCTCCCCCTTTTCTCTCGACTTTTTAGCGTACCCAATTACCCGATTGCATTTCGCTTCCTCTCTACTGATGTTGATCTCCAACCTTAGTGAGGAGAGCTGAGACTGACACACGCCTCCTCTGACATGTGTGCAGTAGCTGACTGCATCTTTTCACCTGCATGATGCAAGTTCATATGTGGATCAGCTTTGTGTATGGGAAGCCACACCCCATGCAGGCACCGTCAGCCAGCAGAGTCGTAATTGCATCATCAGCTCCCACCCTGTATGAACAACAGCCAATTGTTGTTCTTGTAGGACAGCTGAGCTGAGCTAAGATTCAAAACAAAGAGTTTGAAATGTTAGCTCTGGTGTGCTAGCGTGTTTTACTGCTGCGCCACCTGAGTGCCTGTTGTTGCTTTGTTTAAATGTAATTCCACCGAAAGAGAATGGGTTCATGTTAAGTCTGGTTCCTCTGAAGGTTCTTCCTGTAATTTAAGAGTTTTTTTCTTGCCACACTCTCCCTTGGCTTGCTCAACAGGGGGTTTGTCGGTCCTGGATGCTGTAAAGCTGCTTTGAGAAAATGTCTATTGTGAAATGTGCTATACAAATACATTTGACTTGACTACAGTATCTTGTGGAAAGCGAGTAGATGAGTGGAGGCTGTTATAGCTGCAAACTTTATATTAATGCTTGTTTTTGGAATATACTTTTGGCCACATATTGTAATATTGTACATGAAAACAAACTAACCAATTAACCAAGCAACTAACTATAAAAATAAATAAAGTTTATTTTGTAAGTTTTACCTGAAAAACAGCAATGTATACTCTGATCAGCCATAACATTAAAACCACCTCCTCGTTTCTACACTCCAGCCAACAGTGCCCCATGGGCAGCATCCTGTGACCACTGATGAAAATCTAAAAGATGACCAACTCAAACAGCAGCAATAGATGAGCGATCGTCTCTGACTTTACATCCACAAGGTGGACCAACTAGGTAGGAGTGTCTAATAGAGTGGAGAGTGAGTGGACACGGTATTTAAAAACTCCAGCAGCACTGCTGTGTCTGATCCACTCATACCAGCACAACACACACTAACACACCAGCTAAATAATACCTGCTCTGTGGTGGTCTTGTGGGGGTTCTGACCATTGAAGAACAGGGTAAGAGCAGGCTAAAAAAAGTATGTAGAGAAATAGATGGACTACAGTCAGTAATTGTAGAACTACAAAGTGCGTCTATATGGTAAGTGGAGCTAATATACAGTATATATATATATATGTATACTATATATATATATATATATATATATATATATACAGTATATACAGTGTATCACAAAAGTGAGTACACCCCTCACATTTCTGCAAATATTTTATTATATCTTTTCATGGGACAACACTATAGAAATAAAACTTGGATATAAGTTAGAGTAGTCAGTGTACAACTTGTATAGCAGTGTAGATTTACTGTCTTCTGAAAATAACTCAACACACAGCCATTAATGTCTAAATAGCTGGCAACATAAGTGAGTACACCCCACAGTGAACATGTCCAAATTGTGCCCAAAGTGTCAATATTTTGTGTGACCACCATTATTATCCAGCACTGCCTTAACCCTCCTGGGCATGGAATTCACCAGAGCTGCACAGGTCGCTACTGGAATCCTCTTCCACTCCTCCATGATGACATCACGGAGCTGGTGGATGTTAGACACCTTGAACTCCTCCACCTTCCACTTGAGGATGCGCCACAGGTGCTCAATTGGGTTTAGTCCATCACCTTTACCTTCAGCTTCCTCAGCAAGGCAGTTGTCATCTTGGAGATTGTGTTTGGGGTCGTTATCCTGTTGGAAAACTGCCATGAGGCCCAGTTTTCGAAGGGAGGGGATCATGCTCTGTTTCAGAATGTCACAGTACATGTTGGAATTCATGTTTCCCTCAATGAACTGCAGCTCCCCAGTGCCAGCAAAACTCATGCAGCCCAAGACCATGATGCTACCACCACCATGCTTGACTGTAGGCAAGATACAGTTGTCTTGGTACTTCTCACCAGGGCGCCGCCACACATGCTGGACACCATCTGAGCCAAACAAGTTTATCTTGGTCTCGTCAGACCACAGGGCATTCCAGTAATCCATGTTCTTGGACTGCTTGTCTTCAGCAAACTGTTTGCGGGCTTTCTTGTGCGTCAGCTTCCTTCTGGGATGACGACCATGCAGACCGAGTTGATGCAGTGTGCGGCGTATGGTCTGAGCACTGACAGGCTGACCTCCCACGTCTTCAACCTCTGCAGCAATGCTGGCAGCACTCATGTGTCTATTTTTTAAAGCCAACCTCTGGATATGACGCCGAACACGTGGACTCAACTTTTTTGGTCGACCCTGGCGAAGCCTGTTCCGAGTGGAACCTGTCCTGGAAAACCGCTGTATGACCTTGGCCACCATGCTGTAGCTCAGTTTCAGGGTGTTAGCAATCTTCTTATAGCCCAGGCCATCTTTGTGGAGAGCAACAATTCTATTTCTCACATCTTCAGAGAGTTCTTTGCCATGAGGTGCCATGTTGAATATCCAGTGGCCAGTATGAGAGAATTGTACCCAAAACACCAAATTTAACAGCCCTGCTCCCCATTTACACCTGGGACCTTGACACATGACACCAGGGAGGGACAACGACACATTTGGGCACAATTTGGACATGTTCACTGTGGGGTGTACTCACTTATGTTGCCAGCTATTTAGACATTAATGGCTGTGTGTTGAGTTATTTTCAGAAGACAGTAAATCTACACTGCTATACAAGCTGTACACTGACTACTCTAAGTTATATCCAAGTTTCATGTCTATAGTGTTGTCCCATGAAAAGATATAATGAAATATTTGCAGAAATGTGAGGGGTGTACTCACTTTTGTGATACACTGTATATATATATATATATATATATACTGTATATATATATTACAAATAGTGGTAAGGCATTCTTTTCTGTTTCACAATGCCTTTCATATTATTCAGCATGCTTAATTTTATTTCTGCCAAACAGCTAAGCACAACACTGTTAAATAAAGGTTTCTTCGATGCTTCGTCCTTTCACTGTATTCCCATTATATTAACTTATACCCAATATTTTCATGCATGTGATTTAGCCATTGATGTCTATAAGGGAGAGGCACGCTAAAAGGGGTGAACTTTACACTCAGTGGCTCTCAAATGCCCATGGTGCAGCCGCGGTATCAAATTCAATTTACATCGCCATATAACCTTGACTGAAGTTTTGAATCACTTGATTAGTTTTCCACTAAACCTGCTCGATCAGTTTAATAGGATTGTGCTGCCTCTAAAATATGCCTCCTTCACACAGTGGGAAGCCTTCTTGCTGACTGGCTGTATGTACTTGCATATTTCACCCTGTCTAGTTCGTTTTTAGATTAGTGGTGATGTTTAATAAAGCAGGATTAGCCAATACGGTGCCTTTTCTTGTTAGTGCGTGTTCTGTATATGTTTATTCTAATGGGACATTCTTTATCCTGGATGAATAATGGAAACAGCTTGAAGAAATACAGTTAGCTTGACAAAGTAGCTTTATATTTACAATGAGGAACGTACTGATCACCATTACTGCAGTGAAAGTATCACTCAGACTTTTTGATATATGAAGTCGTAAGCCATACGAGTCTGTCTCTGTTGCTTGAGGACCCTGTGCTGAATCCCAGAGGCGTTAAAGAAGATGAAGAGAGGCGAGAAAAACACCAAAACATTGACTAAGCAGAAAGAAAAGCTCAATTATCATAAACATCCGACCCCGCGCTCAGTGCCTCGGTAAATCCCTGCGGTCTGCTCATCAACATTCCGGGGAAACCTGCCAGATTACTCAGTGCGCTCTGTAATTTGCAGTAAAGAATAAAGATGACGCCAAAACAAAAACAAATCTGAGATGCAACAAATTAGGGGTGCGCTCAGTTAGTCTGTCAATGCCGTAAATTCCCAGCATGTAAAAACGTCATTCCGGGTGCGGCAGCTTGAACGAATTAATGAGCTGTCCATTTGCGTTACTTTATTCCCTTGCATTGCCTGCGTTTTCGAAATGATGGTGAATCAATCTGCCTTTATGGTAATGAAGCTTCAGTGCTGGAAATGATTACATTCAATGGATTGCGCTGATTTGGAGCGTTGGGAGGCCCATGCTTTGGCCTGTGTCTCTCACCTCTGTATCTCATCCAAACGAAGGAAGATTTCAAATGGGCTTATTGTTTTTTTTTTGTTTTTTTTTGCATTTTACACAACATCTGTTTTCAACATCTGTTACACCCTTTAAGATGCTCAGTACATTTAAATTCACTTTGAAGACATGCTGATGAAACACCAAGTTTGTGGATTACATCATTCTACCACTGTCTGCACCTGCTAAGGACTTTGTTCTGCCGCTGCCTGAGTTTGCGGACCCTATCAATCAGGTACAGTCAGTTTTTGATCAGGATGTTGTTCTGCCTCCACCTGGGTTCTCCAAGGACTTTGATTTGCTCTGTTCACCCCTGTGCTGTTTTCTAACCTACCAAGGTGTGAATTATATGTTTTTTTTTCAATTATACCCTGAGCATCCAGTTAGGCCACTACTCCCAGTCCATCAGTCCAGTCAATGCCGCCAGTAAGTCCACCAGTCCTGTCAATGCTTCCAGCATGTCCTCCAGTCATGTCACCGGTCTCAGCCAGTTCCATAGTCATGTCACTGTTCCCAGCCAGTACTTTAGTCCTGTCACGGGCTCCAGTAAATCCACCAGTCAGGTCCCTACTTCCAGATGGTCCCATTGTCTGGTCACTAGTCACAACTGGTTTACCAGTCATGTCACTGATTCCAACCAGTTTCCTGCCAGTTCCCCAGTCCTGTCTAGGGTCAAAGTAGAACCTCCAGTCAGGCCCCTGCTCCCAGCTTGTCCCATAGTTATGTGACTGGTCCCAGTTTGTCCCACCTGGACACCTCTACTGCTTTATCTAAAGATAAAAAAGGTTGGTACTAGACAAAATTAGTGAACGTTAAATGCTTATTTCATTTTTTTAATGAACAAAGAAAACATTATGAGACAGCAATGTTTAGAGTATAGACACTGTTACGACGAGGCCATTATTGAAACAACAGCAAAGGTTCCAACATTTAAATATTTAATATTAATGCCAAAGAGATATAATTAGCCATGAAAAATGCATTGGAAAACATGATTTAGTATCACTTAGATAAAATATTCTTAATCTTTTAACAAACTAAATGCCACTTACTCCACTGCTGGTTCCACTTACGGTCAATGATTTCACAAGTTTTAGAACTCTCTTATATATTGTGCTGCCCCCAGTATAGTTTTCACTCATTCTACTACCTTTACTGTATTTAAATTGAACCTGTTATCTGTTATAGCCTTTTTCTGAAGTGCTAAATTAAACATGGTTGTGATTTTTTTCACCTAAACACATTTACCCACATGACCCACCGTCGCCCTGACCAGGATAAAGACAACAAATAACAACAGAAATCAGTTTTTACACCAAACACCTTCTTGTGATTTAAAAATAAATAAATAAATAACAGAAAGAAAAAAACAAATAAATTAATTAATAATGACTTCTAATTATTAACCATAATTAAACTTATTTTATTATCCACAGTATATTTTGTTACAAAATGTTAACTGTAAGGTTTTGTTTCACTTTCCTGTTGGAGAAAAGGTCAATCCAATACGACCACCCTGAAACACCAGTGCATCAGATGGGGTTTGCATGATTTATATGATCCAGGAAAAACAGCATCAGGATTAGACACCTGAGTTTTATGTCAGGTCTCATGGGATTAGTGCTGTAGCACCTCTGGGCTTGACTGTGCCAGCAACCTGCAAGCATCTGCACCTGACGGTCGAGTGGAACGACTCTCCTGAGCCCTCGGTGACGTGAACATCATGCACAATTTGTGCTGTATGCAAATCTCTGATAAGAGCAGAAAAAGAAGCTGTAACATGACTGTTTCTTATTGTAATGCTTAATTCTTATTTATAAGCTTTGAGTGATTGAACACAACATACAGCAACTTTATTTTTTAATTTGATGGTGAAGAAATTTGTCATTTAACTTTGTAACATTGCTTCATAATTCGATTAGCAAATATGATTTAATATGTCTGTGATGATTTATGAATATGATTTATTATTAGCTATCCTGCTTTAAAATAAGCACCACAATTGTTTTGCTGATCAAATACAAATAAAGAGCAGGATGAGGATGTCTGTCTGGACAAATTGTGTGTAAGCAGAAAGTGACAGTTTGGGTTTTCATTCAGATTCTGTGTACTTGTCATGGGTGCAGTAAAACTAAACCAATTTATATAGACACAGAAAACAACAAACTGTGATGAACTGTGTATTCTGACATCTTTCTGTCAGAACCAGCATTAATTTCTTCAGCAGTCCGAGCTACAGTAGCTGTAGGACCACACGGGACCAACCGCTCCTCATGTGCAACAATGAGCCTTGGCCATGACCCTGTCGCCGGTTTACCACTGTTCCTTCCCTGGACCACTTTTGATAGATACTGACCACTGCAGACCGGGAACACCCCACAAGAGCTGCAGTTTTGGAGATGCTCTGACCCAGTCGTCTAGCCATCACAATTTGACCCTTGTCAAACTCGCTCAAATCCTTATGCTTGCCCATTTTCTATTTTATTTATGCATGTTCTCCCCAATTTAGCATAGTCAATTTGTCTTCTGCTGCTGGGGGATCCCTGATTGCAGTTGAGGTGGGTATATTGCTGCCCACGCCTCCTCCGACCCACGCGCAGCCCTTAGCAGAACCCTTTTTCACCTATGCACACTGCACAGGCGCCTCTCTATCTGCCAATCATGGTCCTTACATAGCATTTAAAGACCCCACCCACATAGTCCGGTCATCCCATCCTAGCAGAGTCGTGTCTTCTGCAGGCACTGGCAATTATGCCCGCTAGATGGTGCCCAGCCGACCGGTGGCAAAGCTGAGTTTCGAACCAAGGAGTTCAGAATCTTGGTGCTGGTGTGCTAGCGGAATATCCCGCTGTGCCACCTGGGTGCCGTATGTATATTTTTAAGATACATTAAGTCTTGAATGTACATTTTGTCTACAATTATTACAATTACTGGTATACAATTACTGCCTGTAGTCCACTGTTGCTATATACACCCCTTGTCAACCCCCTCTGTCCCATTCATTAACTATTATTTGGGCAATGTACATTATTTACTCAGCACTCCAATGACACTAACATAGTAACAATATGGTAGGGTGTGTTCATCGAGATATGAGTGTATTAGGTACAGCAGTGGTGTTGAGATATTTAATCACTCTTTAAATGTACTAGTCTATTTAATAAGATCCCATAATGTGTGTTAATCTTCCTTTTCCTCTGTTTTAAAATCCAGACTGCTGCACCAATACAACACACATTACCATTTCATTACCATATAAGTGTCACTGCAGTGCACAGAAGTAAATTAAGTCAGTAACCGTAGTATGATATCAGGTTCCGATTACAGTAATCTACTGCTTTGTGATGCGTACCTTCTCTTTCCAACACTACTGGCAACCATGTTGATGCTACACTATATGCCCAAAAGGATGTGGACACATAACCATGAGATAGTTTGACATCCCATTCCAATACCATGGAAATAAGTATAGTGTTGGCCCCCACTTTGCAGAAATCACAGTCTACTCTATTCTTGGAAGGTTTTCTACAACCTTATGAAGTGTTTACAGTATGTAGGAATGTGTCCCTATGAAATAAGAGCATATGTGAAATCAGGCTTGCTCTGCAACTGATGTTCTACTTTCTTTCTAGGGTGTTCAGTAGTGTAGAGGTCAGGGCTTAATGCAAGCCACCAGTGTTCCTTCACACCAAACTCATTAAATCATATCTTTATTAACCTCACTTTTTGTACAGGGGTACAGTCAGATTGGAGCAGGAATGGGCCTTCCTCAAACTGTTGCCACCAAGTTAAAAGTATAAATTACAATTTCTGTCAATACTTTTTATACACCTGTTAACAAGAAATGTGGCTGAAGCACCTGAAGTTAATAAGTAGGAGGGATGTCTACATACCTCTGGCCATATAGTTTACAGTGCCTTGCAAAAGTATTCAGCCCCCTTGAACTTTTCAACCTTTTGCCACATTTCAGGCTTTAAACATAAAGATATGAAATTGTAATTTTTTGTGAAGAATCAATAACAAGTGCGACACAATTGTGAAGTGGAACGAAATTTATTGGATATTTTAAACTTTTTTTAGAAATAAAAACCTGAAAAGTGGGGCGTGCAATATTATTCAGCCCCTTTACTTTCAGTGCAGCAAACTCACTCCAGAAGTTCAGTGAGGATCTCTGAATGATCCAATGTTGACCTAAATGACTGATGGTGATAAATAGAATCCACCTGTGTGTAATCAAGTCTCCGTATAAATGCACCTGCTCTGTGATAGTCTCAGAGTTCTGTTTAAAGCGCAGAGAGCATCATGAAGACCAAGGAACACACCAGGCAGGTCCGAGATACTGTTGTGGAGAAGTTTAAAGCCGGATTTGGATACAAAAAGATTTCCCAAGCTTTAAACATCTCAAGGAGCACTGTGCAAGCGATCATATTGAAATGAAGGGAGTATCAGACCACTGCAAATCTACCAAGACCCGGCCGTCCCTCTAAACTTTCAGCTCAAACAAGGAGAAGACTGATCAGAGATGCAGCCAAGAGGCCCATGATCACTCTGAATGAACTGCAGAGATCTACAGCTGAGGTGGGAGACTCTGTCCATAGGACAACAATCAGTCGTACACGGCACAAATCTGGCCTTTATGGAAGAGTGGCAAGAAGAAAGCCATTTCTCAAAGATATCCATAAAAAGTCACCTGGGAGACACACCAAGCATGTGGAAGAAGGTGCTCTGGTCAGATGAAACCAAAATCGAACTTTTTGGCCACAACGCAAAACGTTATGTTTGGCGTAAAAGCAACACAGCTCATCACCCTGAACACACCATCCCCACTGTCAAACATGGTGGTGGCAGCATCATGGTTTGGGCCTGCTTTTCTTCAGCAGGGACCGGGAAGATGGTTAAAATTGATGGGAAGATGGATGGAGCCAAATACAGGACCATTCTGGAAGAAAACCTGTTGCAGTCTGCAAAAGACCTGAGACTGGGACGGTGATTTACCTTCCAACAAGACAATGATCCAAAACATAAAGCAAAATCTACAATGGAATGGTTCACAAATAAACGTATCCAGGTGTTAGAATGGCCAAGTCAAAGTCCAGACCTGAATCCCATCGAGAATCTGTGGAAAGAGCTGAAAACTGCTGTTCACAAACGCTCTCCATCCAACCTCACTGAGCTCGAGCTGTTTTGCAAGGAAGAATGGGCAAAAATTTCTGTCTCTCGATGTGCAAAACTAATAGAGACATACCCAAAGCGACTTGCAGCTGTAATCGCAGCAAAAGGTGGCGCTACAAAGTATTAACGCAAGGGGGCTGAATAATATTGCACGCCCCACTTTTCAGTTTTTTATTTCTAAAAAAAGTTTAAAATATCCAATAAATTTCGTTCCACTTCACGATTGTGTCCCACTTGTTGTTGATTCTTCACAAAAAATTAAAATTTCATATCGTTATGTTTAAAGCCTGAAATGTGGCAAAAGGTTGAAAAGTTCAAGGGGGCTGAATACTTTTGCAAGGCACTGTATCTAGCTGGCCTGATCTTGTCTGTCTAAATATGAATCTTAAGGTAAAATATGGTAAAATGTTAGAATGTAATCGGTGACTCCAATACTAAAATCTTTATATATATATATATATATATATAAACCCCTGTGTGTATGCTAATAAATAAATTGCTAAGAATTTATAGTTGTAAATTAAGGCTATAGATAGGTTGCTACTGTAAAAAAGCTGCAAAAATAATGCGACAGAATGATTCATTTTATAAGAGGTAACAAGACATATTTATTTAGCATATTTATAAACATTTACATGTTCACCCTGTGTCTGTTTCCTCTGTGTGCTCCGGTTTCCTTTCACAAGTCAATGACTTACAGTCAGGCCAATTAGAGCTACTAGAAATGGCTCTAAGTGTGTGTGTGTGTGTGTGTGTGTGTGTGTAAGTGTGTAAATGTGTGTGTCTGCCCTGTGATGGATTGGTGACCTGTCTGGGGTGTTTCCTGCCTTTCACAGTGGTAAAAAAGACTGAATAAAAGCATTTTTTTAGATTCTGGTATATTTATTAAGGGGAAAATGTTTCTAAACCTATTTTAGCACACACAGTCAGTATTTAATTTAAAGCTACAATGTAAATTTACTTAAGAGTGCAAAGATTTTTATTTTTATCTTATTTTTAGAGTGTAAATAATTTTTGTGATTACTACTACTGTCTTTTTCTACTGCTGCTACTCTACTGGAGATGCCATTCGAAATTTCATTGTACCTGTGTATAGTGACAATAAAGATTCTATTCTATTCTACTCTTTATTGTTTGGTGGTCATTAAAAAGATATACTTATGTTAACGTATGTTCTACATTTACATTAAAAAAACATTCCAGTAGCAAAAGGTTCACACAATCAGGAAAACTGCACACCACAAGTCGGCTTCACAATTATTTGCTCTCTGGATTTTAAAAAGAAATCCTGTAAACACTTGGAATTACTCAAACTCAAAATGGCAAAGCACCAGGTGTCACCTTGACAAAAAGAACATGCCAAAACTCTCTTGAGATAAATTGCTGCTTTGAGAGAGAAAAAGCCATATATGCTGAGATAAACCAAAACTGCATTCATAACTTAGGAGCTAAATATAAATATATACATTTGTGTTTTCCAACTCATTGCAGGTGAGATGCATGGCTGGAGACACTAGACTCGAATAATCCATCATGTCACCATGAGCAGCAGCACCAGCAGATATGCTAGCTGCTTCCTCAGTAGACCCCAGCGCTGATGTCAGAGGTGATATGGGCAGCACTTCCACTTCTCCCGGGGGCCGACACTAGTTGAAAAGGGTGCTTACGAGAAGCGGAACATAAAAATACCCCATCCGTTGCTTATGCCCAGAGGTTTCCTAAGCTATCGTGTATCCATTATGGCTGCTTTTTGCAGCTCGTACATCGATACAGCCCAGTGCAAGCGGGCCAGAGGGAGCATGACAGACAGAGTGCAATTCTGCAAAAGCCTGTCTTCATGGATCAATAGCTTATTAATACAGGACAATAGGGCATGGGCGCTGGCATTGACCATGGTGGACGGTGCAAGGTCTTCACATGGACAGCCTGGCAGTGATTGGGGGCTTTTGGCTGTTGAACTCATAGGATTACGGTCACTGAGCCACAATGTTCATTGCCTTCAAGTCTGACAAGGCTGTTAGTCATCAGAGCTGGCATAACAACTAAGGACCAGTGCTTTAATGATGGGTGCTACTGTATAAAAATAATAAAACATTTCCAAAAATAGACAATACAGTGGCACAGCAAGTATTGAGCATGACAGACAGCTCCAGAGTCCAGAATAACCAAGTTTAAACCTTGCATCAGGTAACTTTGTGTGAGGAGTTTGGCATGTTGCTTTATTTTATTATTTTTTTTCTGAATACACAGGCTAATTTCAACCTCCTAAAACATGTCTGTAGTTGGATTGGCTCTTCTGAATTCCCTAAACAGTAAGTAAGTGCATGAACAGGTAAGTGTGTGATGTCCTACAGTGTGTTTGAGCCTTGTCCAGGGAGTGTGGTAGGCTTCGGACCTGTCAGTAATCATGACATGTCATTATAGATTATTGAATTAATGCTAAAGGTCTTTAAAGATGAGGCTATATTTTTACTGCAGGTGTAAACATGATTATCACATTTTTATTCTTTTTTTATGTTTTTTTTTTTTCTCCAATTTTCCCCTCAATTTTGTCCCCTAATCTAGTCGTATCCAATTACCCTGATTGCGTTACGCTTTACCTCTACCGATACAACCCTTCACTGCTGACTGAGGAGTGTCGCGACTGACACACGCCCCCTCCAACACGTGTGCAGTACCGACTTCATCTTTTCACCTGCAGGAGGTGAGTTCATATGCAGATCAGCCTTGTGCATGGAGCATTATTCCTCATCTCTGCAAAGGCGCCATCAACCAGCCAGCAGAGGTCATAATTACACCAGATATGAGGATCCCGGTCTGGCTTTTCCCACCCTGTAAACAACATCCAGTTGTTGTTCATGTGGGCGCCCAGCCCAGCCAGATGTCAGAGCTAAGATTCGATATGATGTATTCGAAATCCCAGCTCTGGTGTGCTAGTGTATTTTACCGCTGCGCCACCTGAGCACTGTATATTTTTATTTTTAATAATAAATAAAAAAATGAATAATAAACAATATCTGGAGCACTTTTATATACAATATTGAAATATGATACGTGCATTAATGTGAACACCTGCAGTCTTGCTCGGCTTTCTAAACACAAGATTTCCAGATTTTGTTTATGTGCCACGCCCTCTCGTTTCCGAGAGCACATACACATACCCAAGTGTTTGTGTTTATGTTTCACGCCTCCCTAGTCTCCGCCACGTCTACTGATTTACCCTCATGTTTATGATCACCACCTGTTCCTTGTTTTTAAATGACTGGATTAAGTTACCCATGTTCTGTGTCTTGTGTTTGAGGGCTGTTGATGTTAAATTGATGTGTGAATGATGTTGATTATGTTAGACTGACTTTTTTATGGGTGCTACTGGTGTCTAATGATGAAAGATCTTCACTAAGAAATGTTCTTTTTTAACTGATTGACAATGCGTTCATAAAGTTTGGCGCAAAGTGGTGTCTTTTGTGGATCCTCCTTTTATACTCAATTATGATACCATTAATTTAAAATATTTAACACAATCAAGATGGTCAACAAACATTAAATGGCACAGATTCTTGGTGTATTGCATGACACAAATGTATTATTTAATGTTAATAATATTTGTAGAAACACATGAATGTGGCTGGAATCCTAGCTGTGTTGGTTAATAGGCCAACATAATATTACCTTCCAGTTTTGACAAAACTACACCACTGATTTATACTCATGATTAACTTTGTCACATATTTATACCTGTCCAATATATAAGTCATTTTTAACTATTTGTGACAATTTAGAATGTCAGGCAGGTATCAAACTGGAATTTTCTCTTTTTCATATTTATGTATTTTACCTTCACCAGCGAGGGGTTTATTTATGACCTATCATATCAGCCTGCCTGTAGAATCCCGAGATCACATAACAACAGTAATCAATCAGTTACAATGTGCTCTGCCATACTCAATTTTTTCATATATGCACATGGCAACATGGCCACTGTTTTGAATTGTGTCAGTGGTGTGCATGTTAATTTTGTTAAAAGGTAAGAGATAAATCAATATATTGTTCAACATCCTCCACATAGAAGGTGCATCTTGTGTAACGCAACTCATCAAGTTAGAATAAAGGAGGGGTGATGTTCTATACACCCACATATACAAAAATAAACACACCCACACACACATGGATGGAGGATGTTGTCTCTTGAAGGAGGTGTTTTCCATTCAGCAGCCCTGCAGGAAACCTGTTTACAGCTTTTATTGGAGTGGCATTGAGGTCCACGCCACACACAGCACTCCTCAATGAATAAATCACTCCCCTGCTGTGCTTAGGGTAGAGGGATCATGCCACTGCATGGGGAAAGGAACTCTTAGCTCCAGTCTGTCCTCAACCACTTATTACATTTATGGGAAGTGGCTGCTCCGAACTTGTGGCCGGGGCTTGTTTACTCCTCTTACTGATTTGTTGGCAAGTAGAATAATCCTGCTCTGAAAATGTACACTCGGGGCGTAAAACATACATACTCCAACCAAATACACATACTGCAACCATGATATGATGATAGTTGTACACATTTTAAGAAAAGGACACACAGTGTCATATCCCAGCTTGTTTGGAAGCTGGGGTCAGAGTGCAGATTCAGCCTTTGAACGGAGCCCCTGCAGCAGACAGGGTTAAAGGATTTGCTCAAGGGCCCAGCAGTGGCTGCATAGCAAAGCCCAAAGCTCTATCCACTATGTTACCACTGTCCCTATTAATTAATTAATTAATTAATATGAAGCAGCAGTGAAATTAGTCCCAATGCACACAGAACTGCTATAATAAAATATTTCTACTAGTAAAGAATTATCCTGCTAAACATGAGTTAGTAGCAGAGTAAGTGAGAGACAAAGTAAGAAAGTGAGTGAGAAGCCAGGACCAGGTCCCTGACGTTTGGTTATGACTCACTCACTCACTCACTTTCTTAACCACCTATCCAATTACAGTCGCGGAGCCTATCCCAGCTTTTCAATGGGCGCAAGGCACACAGTAACACCCTGGACGGGGCGCCAGTCCATCGCAGGGCAGAGACACATACACACACACCCATTCACCTAAAGGACAATTCAGTGTCTTCAACCTGACTGCATGTTTCTGGACTGTAGTAGGAAATCTGAGCTCCCGGAGGAAACCCACACAGACACGGGGAGAACATGTAAACTCACGCTCGCTAAGAAAGGACCTGGGCCACCCTGCCTGGGGATCGAACCCAGGACCTTTTTGCAGTGAGGCGACAGTGCTACCCACCAAGCCACCGTGCCACCGTTGGTTATGACTAATATTTTAATTACTCACCATATTTGTTTGCTCCAGTGTCTAAATTAAATGAGCATCTACACTGTAAATCTCTTCTTGATTTTACAAGTAAACAAGAGCTTTAAGGTATCACCAGGCTTAAAAACAAAATTTCATATAGTTATCTCTGCTTGGATGGAATATTGTGTATTTTTTGCTCCACTTGTTTATTACAGTGCCGAAGTCATTTACATTTTTGGAAATTAGCAGATGCTTTTATCCAAAGTGACTTACAGTACTGTGACAGTATATTGTCTAAGCAATTGAGGGTTAAGGGCCTTGCTCAAGGGCCCAACAGTGGTGGGGGGCTTGAACCAGTGATCTTTCAATTACTAGTTCAGTACCTAGTCCAGTCGTGATTTCCTCAGTCATGAATTATACAGTATATATATATATATATATATATATATATATATATACAGTATATATATATATACGTTTATACAGTATATATATATATATATATATATATATATATATATATATATACTGGTGCTGGTCATAAAATTAGAATATCATGAAAAAGTTGAATAATTTCAGTAATTCCATTCAAAAAGTGAAACTTGTATATTATATTCATTCATTACACACAGACTGATATATTTCAAATGTTTATTTCTTTTAATGTTGATGATTATAACTGACAACTAATGAAAACCCCAAATTCAGTATCTCAGAAAATTAGAATATTGTGACAAGGTACAATATTGAAGACACCTGGTGCCACACTCTAATCAGCTAATTAACTCAAAACACCTGCAAAGGCCTTTAAATGGTCTCTGTCTAGTTCTGTAGGCTACACAATCATGGGGAAGACTGCTGACTTGACAGTTGTCCAAAAGACGACCATTGACACCTTGCACAAGGAGGGCAAGACACAAAAGGTCATTGCTAAAGAGGCTGGCTGTTCACAGAGCTCTGTGTCCAAGCACATTAATAGAGAAGTGAAGGGAAGGAAAAGATGTGGTAGAAAAAAGTGTACAAGCAATAGGGATAACTGCACCCTGGAGAGGATTGTGAAACAAAACCCATTCAAAAATGTGGGGGAGATTCACAAAGAGTGGACTGCAGCTGGAGTCAGTGCTTCAAGAACCACCACGCACAGACGTATGCAAGACATGGGTTTCAGCTGTCGCATTCCTTGTGTCAAGCCACTCTTGAACAAGAGACAGCGTCAGAAGCGTCTCGCCTGGGCTAAAGACAAAAAGGACTGCTGAGTGTTCCAAAGTTATGTTCTCTGATGAAAGTAAATTTTGCATTACCTTTGGAAATCAAGGTCCCAGAGTCTGGAGGAAGAGAGGAGAGGCACAGAATCCACGTTGCTTGAGGTCCAGTGTAAAGTTTCCACAGTCAGTGATGGTTGGGAGTGCCATGTCATCTGCTGGTGTTGGTCCACTGTGTTTTCTGAGGTCCAAGGTCAACGCAGCCATCTACCAGGAAGTTTTAGAGCACTTCATGCTTCCTGCTGCTGACCAACTTTATGGAGATGCAGATTTCATTTTCCAACAGGACTTGGCACCTGCACACAGTGCCAAAGCTACCAGTACCTGGTTTAAGGACCATGGTATCCCTGTTCTTAATTGGCCAGCAAACTCGCCTGACATTAACCCCATAGAAAATCTATGGGGTATTGTGAAGAGGAAGATGCGATACGCCAGACCCAACAATTCAGAAGAGCTGAAGGCCACTATCAGAGCAACCTGGGCTCTCATAACACCTGAGCACTGCCACAGACTGATGGACTCCATGCCACACCACATTGCTGCAGTAATCCAGGCAAAAGGAGCCCCAACTAAGTATTGAGTGCTGTACATGCTCATACTTTTCATGTTCATACTTTTCAGTTGGCCAACATTTCTAAAAATCCTTTTTTTGTATTGGTCTTAAGTAATATTCAAATTTTCTGAGATACTGAATTTGGGGTTTTCATTAGTTGTCAGTTATAATCATCAACATTAAAAGAAATAAATCAACTTTTTCATGATATTCTAATTTTATGACCAGCACCAGTGTATACATACATATAGATAGATAGATAGATAGATAGATAGATAGATAGATAGATAGATAGATAGATAGATAGATAGATAGATAGATAGATAGATAGATAGATAGATAGATAGATAGATAGATAGATAGATAGATAGATAGATAGATAGATAGATAGATAGATAGAGTGGGGGAAATAGGTATTTGATCCCCTGCTGATTTTGTAAGTTTACCCCCTTACAAAGACTTGAACAGTCTATAATTTTTATGGAAGGTTTATTTTAACAGAGAGAGACAGAATATCAACAAAAAGTCCAGAAAAAAACCATTAAATAAAAGTTAATTAATTAATTTGTATTTAATTAAGGGAAATAAGTATTTAATCCCCTACCAACCAGCAAGAATTTTGACCCCCACAGACCGGTTATGTGCCCATGAGGCACACAAATTAGTCCTGTCCCTGTATTAAAGACTCCTGTCACAGAATCAGTTTCTTCCGTTCAAATCTCTCGACCACCATGGGCAAGACCAAAGAGCTATCAAAGGATGTCAGGGACAAGATTGTAGACCTGCACAAGGCTGGAATGGGCTACAAGACCATCAGCAAGAAGCTTGGTGAGAAAGAGACCACTGTTGGTGCGATAATTCGAAAATGGAAGAAATACAAGATCACAGTCAATCACCCTCGCTCTGGAGCTCCATGCAAGATCTCACCTGGTGGGGTAAGAATGATTCTGAGAAAGGTGAGGTCAGTCCAGAATTACACGGGAGGAGCTTGTCAATGATCTCAAGGGAGCTGATATTCTGTCTCTCTCTGTTAAAATAAACCTTTCATAAAAATTATAGACTGTTCAAGTCTTTGTAAGGGGGTAAACTTACAAAATCAGCAGGGAATCAAATACTTATTTCCCCCACTGTAGATAGATAGATAGACATATTGTTATATATGACATTAGTTAAGAGGATAAGTATAAGCGTAAGTTCTAGGAAAAAAATTTAGAAAAATCTAGAAAATTTAATCCTAATTAGTCCAGCAACAAGAAACCTGAGCTGCCTCAGCTGTAGGGAGACTCATTGTAAAGTCTGATAGTGATGGGTAAAAACAACCTCACATGCCACTCTTTGGCACAGCACATCTGTTTTAGCTGGTTGCTGAACACATGCTTTGCTCCTTCACGGTAGAATGGAGGGGGTGGGCGGCATTGTCCAAAATCATTAAAAGTTTATTAAGTGTTCCTTGCTCAGCGACAGTTTCCAGGGAATCCAGCTTTCCAGGGAGACAGCCTTTTTGATTACTTTGTTGGGTCTCTTTGAAGCACTGGTTGTAATGTCGTAGCCCTAACACACAACAGTGTAAAATAGAGCACTGGCAATGACAGACTGAAAGAAACCCACAGCACAGACGTGTAGATACCAAAGGACCAAAGTTTTCTCGGAAAATAGAGGCAACTCTGGTTCTCTGGTTCTACTTGTACACAGCATCCTCCAGTATGTCATTCAAATGCACTACCAGGTATTTGTAGGTTCTTACCATCTCACCATCCACCATCAATGGTAACTGGTAGCAGAGGAGGCTTGGACCTCCTGAAATCTATGACCATCCACTTGGTCAAAAGTAAGAAGGAAGAAAGCCAATGTGTCAGTAAGTACAGTTTCCTAGACCATCAAATGACTCTTGAAGACTTTGGGACTCTGACAGTAGGAAAACAACTTCAAGCACATCTTAACACTGGTCAAAGCAAGCAAGTCTCAGTTTTCACTGTGAAGAGAAGACTTCAAGCTGCAGGTTTGACAGGTTGAGTGGCAGTAAGAAAGCCATTGCTAAGATGGCAAAATGAGAAAAATAAAAAGCTTGTCTGGGTCATGCAGCACCACAAGAGGACTTGCGAGGACTGATGAAATCTTTTTATTTTTAATGCTTGTTAACCTGTTAAATATGAACTATCAGCAGGTCTTATGTAAGACTTGGGGTTGTTTCTTATTGGCATATTTCTACATATTTATTGATTGTGTCTCTTTATTTTTTATAATGGTCAATATAATTTTTTAGACATCAAAACATCAAAATAGTTCAATTTTATATTAGTTGTTTTTACTAAACCATTTAAGTGTACTTTACAAAGTGGGAGCTGTGCATTGATTTCTGCATTAATTTTGGGTTTAAATTGCAACCGCATTGGGCGCCCAGATGACACAGTAGGATACTCGGTCGCCTGGGGGCCCTCTAGTAGGCATAATTTGCTAATGCCTGCAGCAGACAAAGTTGGCTTCCAGTCTGCTGGGTGGGAAAGACTTGACTACGGGATGGGGTTATCAACACTGTGTATGAACCTTGGTTGCCCAGAGCGCCTGTACAGTAAGTACAGGAGCGCAGAGATCGGGGTGTGGCTCTCCTCACACGAAGCCGCCCTCACGCGCAAATCCACTGAAGCATGAGTGAATAAGAAGGGCGAATATTCACCCTCCTTGAATGCCGTCGGGGTCCCCAGCAGCAGACTGGCTACACTAAATTGGGAGAAAAAGGGGGTAAATGCAGGTGGGTGCATGTTAGGATGGGTACAACTGATTCTGCCAAACACCAAGCAGAAAAACAACAATCACAGTCAACCCAGCTGGTGTTTTTTCATCATAGGGTGAATACACACCAAAAAGTAGGCAATGACATTTTCAACTTCAACAAGTAGAGTACAGATCAGTCAGCTTTAGTTTTCACTAAAGAGGACGTCCTGCTACGTTGCTATTATATTTCATATGCAACTAAATCTGATTCATTTGAATTTAGATGAGGCTGTATTTCATTTAGATCGTTAGCTAATGGAATGGAGTAGTTACTCATAGTTTGGTAAATCAAATGTCCATCCACTGATAAATCAGTACCTACATTTTCATAAAGTCATATTTAACCAATAGTTTTATCTGTATGCTGGATAATTAATGTCCTCATTTTAGAAAAGCGCTACTGCTAAATTATCAACATAATCATTGTAATTATTTTATGTATTTCACTCTTTGCCAGCTGTGCAACATTGTGCAATCTCCCGTTAGCGGCGGGGTGAGTGTGTGAGAGGCAGAAGTGTAAATAATTTGCAGAACTCACCAATTGATTCAGGAGGATGGCAACCTGGCTGCCAGTTTGTTATCAAAGTTCATGCATCGTAGTTACCCCAGCATGATTACCTTAACAAGGAATATAAATCACATAATTAATCCGGCCGATTACCATCAAAAATCTATAAAGTTCTAGAATGTTTCTCGGCCTTGCCAGCATTAATTATGCAACCACTGATAAAAAAGTGAGACCGATGACACAGAAAGAATTATGTACACAATTATGTTACCATCTACTCTGTGCAGGGCTTGGAGTGAGAGCGGGGCTTGCATCTAGCTTATTGAAGTCTTGAGTACATGTACAGATTAAACGGCACTTTAGGAAAGAATTATGATATCACAGTTGGTTCATTTGTATTGTACAAGGAGTTTTTAAGTTAAGTGAATCTTTACAGTGTAGAAGTAACATTTTATTAAACAGGCCTCACAGCTCCAGGGTCCAGGTTTTGATCCTGAGCTCTGGTTACTGGCTGTGTGGATTTTAGCATGTGCTAAAGCCTGTGTAGATTTCCTGTGAGTTCTTTGATTTTTCTTAAAGCTGTAGCCTAGCAGTTAAGGAACTGGACTAGTAATCAGAAGGTCACTGGTTCAAGCCCCACCACTGCCAGGTTGCTGCTGTTGGGCCCTTGAGCAAGGCCCTTAACCCTCAGTTGCTCAGACTGTGTACTGTAACTGTAATGTAAGTCGCTTTGGATAAAGGCGTCTGCTAAATGCTGAAAATGTCAAATGTTAAAGGTAGGTATGGCTACTCTGAGTTGTCTCTGTGTAAGTAGGTAAGTGTGTGGATAGTCAGATAGTTATGGATTGATGCCATGTACATTTTTGCCATTTCTATCTTGCTGTTTCTGTCTATTTCTGATTTCTGGCCAGTGTTCTAAGGTTTGGCTACAGACCCACTGACCCCTAATCATGATAAATCTGTACATAAAGATAAATAAGATAGATAAGATTATGCATTTCTACTGGAACTTCAATTCACTGTCTTCTTACTAAAACATGCCAGTAGATTAATTGGCTTCAAAAGAGTTAAATATCAACTGCTTTATCCTGGTCAGGGTCTTGGTAGAAACACTGAGTGCAAGGCAGGAATACCTGGCAATCAAACATATGGCTCCGGCCACCCCCCTCTCAGAAATAGCCATTCATGTCACCATGTGTAGAAACTCAGCTGGCTGTCTGCACCACTAAGATTCAAACCAGGATCCCAGCGGTGGTGAGCTGGCGTAACAGACCACTGCATCAACCCAAGCATCCAATGTTTATTGATTCATGTCATAACTAGGGATTGATACATTCGACAATCTGTAACACAGTGGCACAGCAGGTAGTACTTTGAGCTACACAGCACCTAGAGCCACAGGGACCTGAGTTTAAACCTCATCTCTGCTCACGGTGTTTGGGGAGTTTGTCATGTTCTTTCCAAATATTTATTATGTATGTATTATAATTTTAACGTCATGTTTTACACACTTTGGTTACATTCATGACAGGACAGGTAATTACTTGTAAAACAAGGTTCATCAGTTCACAAGTTTAATGTCAAACACAGTCATGGACAATTTTGTACCTCCAATTCATCTCACTTGCATGTCTTTGGATTGTGGGAGGAAACCGACACAAGGGGGAACGTGCAAACGCCACACAGAAAGGACCTGGACCGCTCCACCTGGGGATCAAACCCAGGACTTTCTTGCTGTGATGCAACAGTTCTACCCACTGAGTCACCTCGCTGCCCTCTTCCCAAATACATATAAGCTTCAGGTACTCAGGGTAGTTTCATCACACCCTCCTAAAACATGCCAGTTGTTAGACTAGCTACTGCAGTTTGACCCTAGGTGTGACTATACACTGATCAGCCATAACATTAAAACCACCTACTTGTTTCTACACTCACTGTCCATTTTATCAGCTCCACAGTGCTATCTCTACAGTGCTGAGAATGACCCACCACCCAAATAATACCTGCTCTGTAGTGGTCCTGGGAGAATCCTGACAATTGAAGAACAGCATGAAAGGGGGCTAACAAAGTATGTAGAGAAACAGATGGACTACAGTCAGTAATTGTTGAACTACAAAGTGCTTCTATATGTGAAGCCGATAAAATGGACAGTGAGTGTAGAAACACGGAGGTGGTTTTAATGTTATGGCTAATCGGTGTATATACTGTATACTAAATATACCGTATATGTAAGTGTGTGTCTTATGTGTATTCTGTTCTTGCACACAATGTTTCTGGGTAACACCAGACCTGCCGGGACGCTGATCAGGATGAAGTGCTTACTAGAGCTTGAATAAATGAAGGAATCAGTAAACAGTTTGTAATAAAGCCCGTAATCAGTTACACTTACAAAAGTGGTGAGTAGTTTCAGGATTTAAAAGAGTGCAGAAAAAACAGACATTACAGTGCACACAGCATGGCGTGCCATGGCAAACCAGTGCTCTTTTTCTGCTGTGGATAAGAGAGCTCTGCTGCAGTCCAGATGAGTTAGCTTAACATGGAGCCACCTGTTCCTCTCACCAGTAGCGTACCCCCTGCCCCCCATCTCTTCCCCTAAATCCCTTTAATTTATCCTTCTTTGTCGGCTCTCCAAGTGGCCACCTTTCAAACACTGCCTTCAACCCTGCCAACCTTAGTAAGAACAGGACATGGAAAAACATAAGAAGAAGGGGCTTAAGCGATTGTCAGTGCTTACTCACTGTTCTCTGGCTGGGACTCTTGACAAACATCTATCAGTGGAGACAGGCTGTTTTCACCGGGGTCTCGGCCCCCAGCGTCGTGGACTGACCTGGATGTCTTATCGGCCCATCTGGCCCACAGTGTTGTATCCCAGGCTGCTGTCCCTGTGCTACCATCTCATCTCCTCACATCAATCAAACAAGCTTTTTAAGGAGGGAGAGTGTGCATTTCCAGGACACGTTCAGTCTCAGCTGGCTGCTGCATTTTCTTTTGTTTCTATCACTTTTTTCTGTATTTTATTAAGCTTCTCTGTCTTTTAATCTGTCTGTTGTATACCACATTTCTCCTGATTCACTTAGTACCTTAACTTTCTTCAGCTGGGCAACTGTGACAGTGCATATTTTGATATCTTCCAGCATGTCCTAGCTTATTGTGAATTCATTGCAGAGGAACAAGGATCAATAAGCAGGATATTCACACAGGATAATTCATTTAATATGGCTGTGCTTAAACTATCAACACTGTAATGTACGGAAATTAAATTCCTGATAATACACTTACACACATTATCTCCCTTTATTATAACATGCATCAATATTTATTAGATTTATCTCTTGTATTTTCAAGGGCTTTTATGTATCCTATTTTAATCTTTTTATCATGACATTCCTTTGTGGTCTGTCATAGCACTTTAATTGACCCTTATTGGAAAACCCTACTGCACTTATGTTCTTCTCATGTTCCTGGTCCTGTTTTAGCTTGTGATCGGAAGTTGGAATACATTTAGCAGGCATGTTTACCAACTGCATTCATTTATGTATCCTAAATGTTTTGCTCTGGTCAGGGTCAGGGTTGTAATGGGTGCATTGCTTAGCAGCACAACACACAATTACACATTCACTTAACCGCTTAGACCTAGTGGCCAATTAGAATAGCAAACCCATCTTTTTTAGTCTTTTTGGAGGTGGTGGAAAACCAGAGAACACAATTTCTTCCTTAACTACCCTTAATTTAATTAAACTATTGTTTTATTTAGCATTGCAATGCAATGGTATAAAAGCTAATATAAATAAAACATAAAAATTTATATTTTGTCATCACATTTGTAAATCAAACAGGCTAAGTGTCAGATATCATGTAAACCAGAGGTCACTAACAGGCGGACCGCGGTCCGGATCCGGATCCAGAAGCTGTCCCATACGGACCCGGACCTACAGCCAAAACATAAAGTTATTATTTGAAACCTGACGGAGCGCTTCTATTTTAACCGGCGCAGCTTTTGTAGTCTTTACGGTAGCGGTTTAGCGGATGAGAAAACGCACAGACCAATCACGTGACACCACTCAGCCAATCAAGTCTGTGCATTCCAGCCGGTAAACACTGCGACTCTACAGTGCAGACAGATGAGAGAGTTAGAGGCGAGTTACATGTGGAAAGACGGTGGAAAGAAAAAGAAAGATAGCGAACGTAGAAAAAACGAAGGGAGAGATACAGACGACTGTGCAGGAGAAAGTTGAGAAAAAGACGAGTGAGACAGGAGACAAATAGCGCTCTCCAAAAAAGAAACGTGTACAGCAAAAATACAGCATTTAATCCGTGATGGAGAGACTCATTTCTGTTCTTACTTCCCACTGGAGCACAATTTATTTTTATTTTCTCTTAATTTGATAAGAGAAAGGTTTGATAAGGTGGGGCGGCACGGGTCCTCTCTGTGTGGAGTTTGCATGTTCTCCCCGTGTTCGCGTGGGTTTACTCCAGGTGCTCCGGTTTCCTCCCACAGTACAAAGACGTGCAAGTGAGGTGAATTGGAGACACTAAATTGTCCATGACTGTATTCGATATAAACTTGTGACCTGATGAACCTTGTGTAATGAGTAACTACCGTTCCTGTCATGATGTAACCAAAGTGTAAAACATGACGTTAAAATCCTAATAAACAAACAGACATCTGATTTGACAGTCAGTTATTGATTACATGCAGATGTTGATACAACTACTAGGCTATTTATATATATTATATATCAATATATATGTTATATATACAGTATATACTGTATATCAATATATATGTTATATATATACGTATATTTACAGTGTATCACAAAAGTGAGTACACCCCTCACATTTCTGCAAATATTTTATTATATCTTTTCATGGGACAACACTATAGACATGAAACTTGGATATAACTTAGAGTAGTCAGTGTACAACTTGTATAGCAGTGTAGATTTACTGTCTTCTGAAAATAACTCAACACACAGCCATTAATGTCTAAATGGCTGGCAACATAAGTGAGTACACCCCACAGTGAACATGTCCAAATTGTGCCCAAAGTGTCAATATTTTGTGTGACCACCATTATTATCCAGCACTGCCTTAACCCTCCTGGGCATGGAATTCACCAGAGCTGCACAGGTTGCTACTGGAATCCTCTTCCACTCCTCCATGATGACATCACGGAGCTGGTGGATGTTAGACACCTTGAACTCCTCCACCTTCCACTTGAGGATGCGCCACAGGTGCTCAATTGGGTTTAGTCCATCACCTTTACCTTCAGCTTCCTCAGCAAGGCAGTTGTCATCTTGGAGGTTGTGTTTGGGGTCGTTATCCTGTTGGAAAACTGCCATGAGGCCCAGTTTTCGAAGGGAGGGGATCATGCTCTGTTTCAGAATGTCACAGTACATGTTGGAATTCATGTTTCCCTCAATGAACTGCAGCTCCCCAGTGCCAGCAACACTCATGCAGCCCAAGACCATGATGCTACCACCACCATGCTTGACTGTAGGCAAGATACAGTTGTCTTGGTACTTCTCACCAGGGCGCCGCCACACATGCTGGACACCATCTGAGCCAAACAAGTTTATCTTGGTCTCGTCAGACCACAGGGCATTCCAGTAATCCATGTTCTTGGACTGCTTGTCTTCAGCAAACTGTTTGCGGGCTTTCTTGTGCGTCAGCTTCCTTCTGGGATGACGACCATGCAGACCGAGTTGATGCAGTGTGCGGCGTATGGTCTGAGCACTGACAGGCTGACCTCCCACGTCTTCAACCTCTGCAGCAATGCTGGCAGCACTCATGTGTCTATTTTTTAAAGCCAACCTCTGGATATGACGCCGAACACGTGGACTCAACTTCTTTGGTAGACCCTGGCGAAGCCTGTTCCGAGTGGAACCTGTCCTGGAAAACCGCTGTATGACCTTGGCCACCATGCTGTAGCTCAGTTTCAGGGTGTTAGCAATCTTCTTATAGCCCAGGCCATCTTTGTGGAGAGCAACAATTCTATTTCTCACATCCTCAGAGAGTTCTTTGCCATGAGGTGCCATGTTGAATATCCAGTGGCCAGTATGAGAGAATTGTACCCAAAACACCAAATTTAACAGCCCTGCTCCCCATTTACACCTGGGACCTTGACACATGACACCAGGGAGGGACAACGACACATTTGGGCACAATTTGGACATGTTCACTGTGGGGTGTACTCACTTATGTTGCCAGCTATTTAGACATTAATGGCTGTGTGTTGAGTTATTTTCAGAAGACAGTAAATCTACACTGCTATACAAGTTGTACACTGACTACTCTAAGTTATATCCAAGTTTCATGTCTATAGTGTTGTCCCATGAAAAGATATAATGAAATATTTGCAGAAATGTGAGGGGTGTACTCACTTTTGTGATACACTGTATATATATATATATTAGGGCTGTCAAACGATTAAATTTTTTAATCGCGATTAATCTCAGAATTTCATATAGTTAATCGCGATTAATCGCATTAAAAAAAAAATCTGTGTAAATGTTATAGAAAACAAGGATTTTTAAGTGAAATGTTACAATTAAAATGGTGAACACATTTTATGCTAAATGTACTGATGTTAAAAACTGCTGGGACAAGAGAAAACTGTAAGGGAGTTTATTCACTCACATACTAGGCAGTAAATGTCAGATTGTAGGTTAGAATTTCTCCATCAGCAAACATTGTAGATCAGCGGTGCTTTAGGTGGGATAAGGCGTAGTTATTGTATCAGACTTGTCTGTGGTTGTATCGTGACGATGGTTTGATGGACGTTTCTACACGAAGTGAGTGTGTTTTGACCCTTTGGGGCTTCCATAGTTCATGAACTAACGTGCTCGACTCAGCTTTCCGGTATTCGGTACAGAAGAAGAAGTTAATTAAGTGTAATAAAGTGTTCTGCTCCCGACAACTTGTGAATATAGCGTGTATTTATTTCTTTATTATGCAAGTGCATCACTACCACGATCGGTTACATTATGTTAACAAACCGCAAATGAAAAACGGTGGCAAGTCCGACATTAAAACGTTTGTTCTACCAGTCAAGTGTCAACATGAACTAGAATTTGCGTTAACGGCACTAATTTTTTTAATCGCGTTAAATTGAGGTCGCGTTAATGCGTTATTATCGCGTTAACTTCGACAGCCCTAATATATATATACAGTGTATCACAAAAGTGAGTACACCCCTCACACTTCTGCAAATATTTTATTATATCTTTTCATGGGACAACACTATAGAAATAAAACTTGGATATAACTTAGAGTAGTCAGTGTACAACTTGTATAGCAGAGTAGATTTACTGTCTTCTGAAAATAACTCAACACACAGCCATTAATGTCTAAATGGCTGGCAACATAAGTGAGTACACCCCACAGTGAACATGTCCAAATTGTGCCCAAAGTGTCAATATGTTGTGTGACCACCATTATTATCCAGCACTGCCTTAACCCTCCTGGGCATGGAATTCACCAGAGCTGCACAGGTTGCTACTGGAATCCTCTTCCACTCCTCCATGATGACATCACGGAGCTGGTGGATGTTAGACACCTTGAACTCCTCCACCTTCCACTTGAGGATGCGCCACAGGTGCTCAATTGGGTTTAGTCCATCACCTTTACCTTCAGCTTCCTCAGCAAGGCAGTTGTCATCTTGGAGGTTGTGTTTGGGGTTGTTATCCTGTTGGAAAACTGCCATGAGGCCCAGTTTTCGAAGGGAGGGGATCATGCTCTGTTTCAGAATGTCACAGTACATGTTGGAATTCATGTTTCCCTCAATGAACTGCAGCTCCCCAGTGCCAGCAACACTCATGCAGCCCAAGACCATGATGCTACCACCACCATGCTTGACTGTAGGCAAGATACAGTTGTATTGGTACTTCTCACCAGGGCGCCGCCACACATGCTGGATACCATCTGAGCCAAACAAGTTTATCTTGGTCTCGTCAGACCACAGGGCATTCCAGTAATCCATGTTCTTGGACTGCTTGTCTTCAGCAAACTGTTTGCGGGCTTTCTTGTGCGTCAGCTTCCTTCTGGGATGACGACCATGCAGACCGAGTTGATGCAGTGTGCGGCGTATGGTCTGAGCACTGACAGGCTGACCTCCCACGTCTTCAACCTCTGCAGCAATGCTGGCAGCACTCATGTGTCTATTTTTTAAAGCCAACCTCTGGATATGACGCCGAACACGTGGACTCAACTTCTTTGGTAGACCCTGGCGAAGCCTGTTCCGAGTGGAACCTGTCCTGGAAAACCGCTGTATGACCTTGGCCACCATGCTGTAGCTCAGTTTCAGGGTGTTAGCAATCTTCTTATAGCCCAGGCCATCTTTGTGGAGAGCAACAATTCTATTTCTCACATCCTCAGAGAGTTCTTTGCCATGAGGTGCCATGTTGAATATCCAGTGGCCAGTATGAGAGAATTGTACCCAAAACACCAAATTTAACAGCCCTGCTCCCCATTTACACCTGGGACCTTGACACATGACACCAGGGAGGGACAACGACACATTTGGGCACAATTTGGACATGTTCACTGTGGGGTGTACTCACTTATGTTGCCAGCTATTTAGACATTAATGGCTGTGTGTTGAGTTATTTTCAGAAGACAGTAAATCTACACTGCTATACAAGTTGTACACTGACTACTCTAAGTTATATCCAAGTTTCATGTCTATAGTGTTGTCCCATGAAAAGATATAATGAAATATTTGCAGAAATGTGAGGGGTGTACTCACTTTTGTGATACACTGTATATATATATATATTAGGGCTGTCAAACGATTAAATTTTTTAATCGCGATTAATCTCAGAATTTCATATAGTTAATCGCGATTAATCGCATTAAAAAAAAAATCTGTGTAAATGTTATAGAAAACAAGGATTTTTAAGTGAAATGTTACAATTAAAATGGTGAACACATTTTATGCTAAATGTACTGATGTTAAAAACTGCTGGGACAAGAGAAAACTGTAAGGGAGTTTATTCACTCACATACTAGGCAGTAAATGTCAGATTGTAGGTTAGAATTTCTCCATCAGCAAACATTGTAGATCAGCGGTGCTTTAGGTGGGATAAGGCGTAGTTATTGTATCAGACTTGTCTGTGGTTGTATCGTGACGATGGTTTGATGGACGTTTCTACACGAAGTGAGTGTGTTTTGACCCTTTGGGGCTTCCATAGTTCATGAACTAACGTGCTCGACTCAGCTTTCCGGTATTCGGTACAGAAGAAGAAGTTAATTAAGTGTAATAAAGTGTTCTGCTCCCGACAACTTGTGAATATAGCGTGTATTTATTTCTTTATTATGCAAGTGCATCACTACCACGATCGGTTACATTATGTTAACAAACCGCAAATGAAAAACGGTGGCAAGTCCGACATTAAAACGTTTGTTCTACCAGTCAAGTGTCAACATGAACTAGAATTTGCGTTAACGGCACTAATTTTTTTAATCGCGTTAAATTGAGGTCGCGTTAATGCGTTATTATCGCGTTAACTTCGACAGCCCTAATATATATATACAGTGTATCACAAAAGTGAGTACACCCCTCACACTTCTGCAAATATTTTATTATATCTTTTCATGGGACAACACTATAGAAATAAAACTTGGATATAACTTAGAGTAGTCAGTGTACAACTTGTATAGCAGAGTAGATTTACTGTCTTCTGAAAATAACTCAACACACAGCCATTAATGTCTAAATGGCTGGCAACATAAGTGAGTACACCCCACAGTGAACATGTCCAAATTGTGCCCAAAGTGTCAATATGTTGTGTGACCACCATTATTATCCAGCACTGCCTTAACCCTCCTGGGCATGGAATTCACCAGAGCTGCACAGGTTGCTACTGGAATCCTCTTCCACTCCTCCATGATGACATCACGGAGCTGGTGGATGTTAGACACCTTGAACTCCTCCACCTTCCACTTGAGGATGCGCCACAGGTGCTCAATTGGGTTTAGTCCATCACCTTTACCTTCAGCTTCCTCAGCAAGGCAGTTGTCATCTTGGAGGTTGTGTTTGGGGTTGTTATCCTGTTGGAAAACTGCCATGAGGCCCAGTTTTCGAAGGGAGGGGATCATGCTCTGTTTCAGAATGTCACAGTACATGTTGGAATTCATGTTTCCCTCAATGAACTGCAGCTCCCCAGTGCCAGCAACACTCATGCAGCCCAAGACCATGATGCTACCACCACCATGCTTGACTGTAGGCAAGATACAGTTGTATTGGTACTTCTCACCAGGGCGCCGCCACACATGCTGGATACCATCTGAGCCAAACAAGTTTATCTTGGTCTCGTCAGACCACAGGGCATTCCAGTAATCCATGTTCTTGGACTGCTTGTCTTCAGCAAACTGTTTGCGGGCTTTCTTGTGCGTCAGCTTCCTTCTGGGATGACGACCATGCAGACCGAGTTGATGCAGTGTGCGGCGTATGGTCTGAGCACTGACAGGCTGACCTCCCACATCTTCAACCTCTGCAGCAATGCTGGCAGCACTCATGTGTCTATTTTTTAAAGCCAACCTCTGGATATGACGCCGAACACGTGGACTCAACTTCTTTGGTCGACCCTGGCGAAGCCTGTTCCGAGTGGAACCTGTCCTGGAAAACCGCTGTATGACCTTGGCCACCATGCTGTAGCTCAGTTTCAGGGTGTTAGCAATCTTCTTATAGCCCAGGCCATCTTTGTGGAGAGTAACAATTATATTTCTCACATCCTCAGAGAGTTCTTTGCCATGAGGTGCCATGTTGAATATCCAGTGGCCAGTATGAGAGAATTGTACCCAAAACACCAAATTTAACAGCCCTGCTCCCCATTTACACCTGGGACCTTGACACATGACACCAGGGAGGGACAACGACACATTTGGGCACAATTTGGACATGTTCACTGTGGGGTGTACTCACTTATGTTGCCAGCTATTTAGACATGAATGGCTGTGTGTTGAGTTATTTTCAGAAGACAGTAAATCTACACTGCTATACAAGCTGTACACTGACTACTCTAAGTTATATCCAAGTTTCATGTCTATAGTGTTGTCCCATGAAAAGATATAATGAAATATTTGCAGAAATGTGAGGGGTGTACTCACTTTTGTGATACACTGTATATAGTTAAACATTCCGGACCTTTGCTTCAAGAAATTTTCTCTAACTGGACCTCTTTACATTTTAGTTGAATACCCCTGATGTAAACTATTAAACTTCAACACTAAAAAAAAAAAAAAAAAAAAAAAAAAAATTGTGTATGTGGGCGGCACGGTGGCTAAGTGGGTAGCACTGTCACCTCACAGCAAGAAGGTCCTGGGCTTGATCCCCAGGTGGAGCTGTCCGGGTTCTTTCTGTGTGGAGTTTGCATGTTCTCTCCGTGTCTGCGTGGGTTTCCTACGGGAGCTCCAGTTTTCTTCCCACAGTCCAAAAAACATTTAGTCAGGTTAATTGGAGACACTGAATTGCCCTATAAGTGAATGGGTGTGTGTGTGTGTGTGTGTCTGCCCTGCGATGGACTGATGCCCCGTCCAGGGTGTTACTGTGTGCCTTGCACCCATTGAAAAGCTGGGATAGGCTCCAGCACCAACTTACCCCCCTCCCCAACCCTGATTGGTTAAGACAGTGAGTGAGTGAATAAATGTTTTGCTCTGGTTAGGGTTGTGATGGGTGCACTGGGTGGGAAACACTGGGTGCAAGGCAGGAATTGCTTAGCAGCACAACACACAATTACACATTCACTTAACCACTTAGACCTAGTGACTAATTAGAATAGCAAACCTATCTTTTTCATGCCTTTAGGAGGTGGTGGGAAACCAGAGTACACTATTCATAAGTATTTATTTATGTTTTAATCTTATGATCACTTAGTGGAGACAAACTGATGACGATAAGCACCTTCAGCAGTGAGCCACAGTGGAGATGTGTGTTTATGCATTGCCATTTTTGGCCTGCAGGGGAGGCATGGAGGTGCAGATCCATGATGTGTCGGTTCCTTTGAATTGACAACCATCTGCAGCTCATTAGCGTTAATTCGCTTCAGGTGGGAGACTCTCTAAATTTCCCACCAATAAATCAAGGTTTCTACTTCACATAATTGCCAGCTTCTCTGTCTGGTAAACCTGTTTTTGTCTGGAACTATGATGCCAGGCCTGGTCTGGTTCAGCGTATGAGGCCAGCAGACTATACCTATTTTCAGGAAATTCAGCAGGTGTCGCGGCAGTTTCAGCAAGCTGCCCCAAAGGTGGTTTGTTGACCATTTTCCAGACTGGTCCCCACTTAATGGAACCACACTGCCCATTGGCTGCACTAGTTGATGATAGTAAGCTTACTGCATGTGTTTTATTGTACAGCCAGTTCTCAGTTCTGCCTACCCATGTTTTATCGCCTTTCTCTGTTGTGGGTTGTGAATATGATTTGTGTCTTTTATTTGTTACTTTGTTTCTTTTATTTTGACCACCTTATTTATTTGCGATTGTCCCCTTTTCTATTTAGTTATTTTATTTTATTTAGTTTAGCATTTTTTCCCCTGTTTCTCCTGATTTAGCGTAGTCAATTTGTCTTCTGCTGCTGGAGATCCCATCTGCGTTTAAGGAAGGTATATTGCTGCTAACGCCTCCTCCGACGTGAGGCTCATCCACTTTCTGCAAGGCGCTTCTGTCTGCTAACCAAAATCCTTGCACAGCGTTTGAAAACCCCAACCACTTAGTCCAGTCATTTTCCCACCCAGAAGACTTGGTGTGTCACGGAGGGGCTAAGGCTGAAACAAGGAGGGCGGACACACACGCAGAGATGTTCAAACTAAATAATATTTATTAATAACAAAGGACAAACAAGAAGAACCAAAACTAAACACAGCTTAAGAAAGCTAAACAAAAGACAAAAACTAAATAAGGCAAACAAGAGCTAGGAACATGGCTAATCAAGAGCTAGGAACATGGCTAATCAAGAGCTAGGAACATGGCTAATCAAGAGCTAGGAACATGGCTAAACAAGAGCTAGGAACATGGCTAAACAAGAGTTAGGAACATGGCTAAACAAGAGCTAGGAACATCACTAAACAAGAGCTAGGAACATGAATAAACTAGAGCTAGGAACAAAGCTAGAAACAAGGCCCATACCACGTCAAACAAAAGTCCAAAATAGGTCAATAACTCCCAGCGTCTGTGGAGAAGCTGCCTCCTTAAATCAGGAGCAGCTGAAGCTAATTAGTTCAAATGAACCAATTGTAAGAGAGGGTGTGGCAGGAGACAGCGTGTGCTCCCAGTGAGAGAGGGGTGTGGCACATAGGCACACTGGAGCACACAAAGGCTCCAAATGTGACAGATGCCCCTCTTTAAAGGCACTACTCCTGGAGTGCCTTAAAAAAAAGAAAAAACAAAAACAAGGAGGTCCTGGACCCTGAGGGGCAAATTTGAAGTAGTTAAGAAAGTTCCGAGGCAGGCATGACAAAAATGCTGTAAAGCGGGCTGTCGACGGAAATCCAGAAGCTCCGCCGGGGGGGCGCCAACGAGAGTTCAGAAGTGCCGTTGGAGGGCATCAACAAGAGTTCAGAAGCGCCGTCGGGGGGCGCTGACGAGGAGCCAGGAGCACCATCTAGGGGTGCCGACAAGAGTTCAGAAACACCCTCTGGGGGTGCTGACTTGAGAGCAGAAGCACCATCGGGGGCATCGACTCTAGAGCAGAAGCACCATCTGGGACGCCAACAAGAGTTCAGAAGCACCCTCCGGAGGTGCCGGCCTGAGAGCAGAAGCGCCATCAGGGGTGCCGACTCGGAAACAGGAGCGCCATTGGGGGCGCCAACTCGGGAACAAGAGCGCCATCGGAGGGCGCCAACTCGGGAACAGAAGCACCATCAGGGGGCGCCAACTCAGGAACAGAAGCGCCATCAGGGGGCGCCAACTCAGGAACAGAAGCGCCATCATGGGGCGCCAACTCGGGAACAGGAGCGCCATCGGGGGGCGCCATCTCAGGAACAGAAGCGCCATCAGGGGGCGCCAACTCAGGAACAGAAGCGCCATCAGGGGGTGCCAACTCAGGAACAGAAGCGCCATCATGGGGCGCCAACTCGGGAACAGGAGCGCCATCGGGGGGCGCCATCTCAGGAACAGAAGCGCCATCAGGGGGCGCCAACTTGGGAACAGAAGTGCCGTCGGGGGGCACCAACTCGGGAACAGAAGCGCCATCGGGGGGCGCAATCTCAGGAACAGGAGCGCTATCTGGGAGCGCCAACTCGGAAACAGGAGCGCCATCGGGGGGCGTCAACTCAGGAACAGGAGCGCCATCGAGGAGCGCCAATTCAGGAACAGGAGCACCATCGAGGAGCGCCAACTCAGGAACAGGAGCGTTATCGGGGAGCGCCAACTCGGAAACAGGAGCGCCATCGGGGGGCGTCAACTCAGGAACAGGAGCGCCATCGGGGGGCACCAACTCAGGAACAGGAGTGCCATCGAGGAGCGCCCACTCAGGAACAGAAGTGCCATTTAGGGACACCAACTTGGGAACAGAAGCGCCATCGGAGAGCGCCAACATGGAAACAGAAGCGCCATTGGGGGGCGCCAACTCAGGAACAGAAGCGCCGTCAGGGAGCGCCAACATGGAAACAGGAGCGCCATCGGGGGGCACCAATTCAGGAACAGAAGTGCCGTCAGGGAGCGCCAACATGGAAACAGAAGCGCCATCAGTTGAATGGCTTTGTGAATCAGTTGCTTGGAACCTGAAGATTCGTCTTGAATCAGTTGCTTGGGTCCTGAAGAGGCTTCTTGGATCAGCTGCTTGGAACCGGAAGAGGCTTTGTGAATCAGTTGCTTGGAACCTGAAGATTCGTCTTGAATCAGTTGCTTGGGACCTGAAGAGGCTTCTTGGATCAGCTGCTTGGAACCGGAAGAGGCTTTGTGAATCAGCTGCTTGGAACCTGAAGAGGTTTCTTGAATCAGCTGCTTGGAACCTGGTGGTGGCAGCAGTAGAGCTGAAGGAGAATTGTCTGTAGTAGACTGTGGCTTGAACTTTGCAGGCTGGAACATACAGCTTGGAACTTTGACAGGAAACAGAACTGGAGAGGACTTGGAACTGTTCGACTCTGTCTGGGTGGCAGGAGGGCCCGAATGTACAAAGAGACCATTTTTGAAACCCTGACCTGCTGACTGACACCTAGAACTGACAGAGACAGATGAACACGGAACAGGACTAGACAAACTAGAACTCATGGAACCTGACTTAGAGACATGACGGACTTGGACAGACGGACAAGACATGACAGCATGACTGACTGAATAAGCATGACCAGACAAACTAGGACTTACTGAACCTGACTTAGACACAGGACAGACTTGGACTGGCGAACATGACATAGACTGAACTGACAGGGTACGGCCATAGACTTTCTTAGACAAAGACGTAGACTGACTATGAGTCAAGGAAACAGACGGAACCGGCCTAGGACTGACCCAAATTTGAGTACACGGAACTGGAGCCGGCAAATAAACAGGAGGACCCCTGGAGCCTTTGGGGTCATTACAAGGAGCAGGACTAAACAAAGGATCCTGACTGGCTCCTAACATGGATGTGGGACACTCACGAGCATTAGAAGCGGGCACTGGCACCCGGACCACATCAGCAGTGGGCACCCGGGGAAATTTAACCTCCCCAGTGGGCACTGGATGCCGGGTATAAGCTGCAGTGGGCGCTTTGCTCCGTGAAGTGTCTCCAAAGGGTACGGGAGGTTGGGTAACCTTCCCCACACCAAACCCGTAGGGTTCTTCACCTGAAAATTGAGCTCGCATGAGGCCCTCAAACTCTTGCACAGAGTTCAGCTCAGCTCCCTTCTCAGACCAGAGCTTCCTAGCCCATCTGCGAGCTGCACCACTCAGCCGAGACATCATAAACAATACTTGCTGTTTTTTCAGTGGGCTGAGGGTCACGAAGGTGCTGCAAATAGAGCCGGCTCTGAAGAAGGAAGCCGCCGACACACGAGTCGCTTCCATCATAGGGAGCTGGCTTACTAAGTGTAAAGGTCTGATGGAACCACATGGAGTCAAACACAGGGAAATTATTAACACAAGACATCTCGCTGTGTCCTCAGGTGGGGAACTACTAAAGGCTCCAAATGTAACATGGTGGTAAATTTTTGTCTGCTGCTACCGAGCAGAGCTGAGATTCGAACCGGGGTGTACAGAATCTCGGTGCCGGTGTGCTAGTGGAATATCCCGCTGCAAATTGTCCCTTTTTTTGTAAGTGGCTTGTAGCCACAGTGTAATTCTACCTTGGTCAAGCATCTTCCACTTGATTTCATGTTCATTCTTGCAGATGCAGGGCTATACCTCATGCTTCACTCACCAGGCATGACCCAATGTTTTCCCTAACCACTAAAAAAATTGTATTCCTGTTAATTGTTTTATTTCCTGGCTTTGAATAGCTGCTTTATCTAAAATAGTCTTGTAGTGGGTCTGAAATCACCCTAGAACACACAATGCACGTCACTCACTCGCACCTAAAAGCAAATACAAGCAGCTAATTAACCTTTTACTCCTCACAGACAGTGACTAGAGATTAGGTTCCAACCCAGGACTTGTGAAGCCTGCTGCACCACCATGCTTCCATTCTGATTAATGTGTAACTTACTATCAGATTTGTATTACAATTTGTAAAGCAGTAACAAAGAAGTGTGTGGATATTATAAACACTTTGACTTGGGTAAGCTTGTAAACTGGCTAACTTGTTTCATTGAAAAGAACCAGTTCAAAGGAGGGACCTAATCATAAATAGGACGCTACTGGTGCTAGGTAACAAATTCACATCCACATGCATACTGCGTCTCGTGGTGTCACAGTACAGTTCATGCATTATATGAAAATCATAAATCACCTGTCAAATATCACCCTATTTGACTATGCTGTAACCTGAAAAGTCATGGATGAAGGTGGAACAGGATAGACAAAATTAGAAATATCAGCTTTGGTATTTGAGAATATGGAATTTGGCTTCCTGCTCTGTACAGGGCAGCTTCAGACCTTCTTTCAGCCTAATACATTTATATATTGAACAATTTATAGCATAAAACTAGGTCACTTTAAAAGGCAACAGACCCGCTGTTATATTCTTCAGCTTTGAGCAGGCATTGTACATTGAAGGTTGTTCTCCTTAAACCAGGTATGGTTTACATAGTTACATGTGCTTGAAGCTAGGTTTGGCTGTCACTGTAAAATATTTAAGCCCTTAAGTGTTTTATTGGAATCAATATTGTTGTCTGCCTTTATCCTGATCTGGCAGATATGAATCATTCAATTAATATTTTATCTTCAGTAATCATTCTTGTTCTGTGTGTGTAAAATACAAGAGAAATACACTCTGGATATACACCCTGGACATTGTTAAAGGAGTGGTACATTGATGTTAAAAGGTTTAGATGGCTGATTTAAACCACACTAATGCTAGGTTGCCACTGAGCCACCTGATCAAGACACTTAACTCTCAATAGCTTGAATTGTATTCTATCACAACTGTAAGTTGCTTTGGATAAAAACATCACCTCACACCTAGAAGCAATTTAAAGAAGCCAAACTACAGTGTATCACAAAAGTGAGTACACCCCTCACATTTCTGCAGATATTTAAGTATATATTTTCATGGGACAACACTGACAAAATGACACTTTGACACAATGAAAAGTAGTCTGTGTGCAGCTTATATAACAGTGTAAATTTATTCTTCCCTCAAAATAACTCAATATACAGCCATTAATGTCTAAACCACCGGCAACAAAAGTGAGTACACCCCTAAGAGACTACACCCCTAAATGTCCAAATTGAGCACTGCTTGTCATTTTCCCTCCAAAATGTCATGTGACTCGTTAGTGTTACTAGGTCTCAGGTGTGCATAGGGAGCAGGTGTGTTCAATTTAGTAGTACAGCTCTCACACTCTCTCATACTGGTCACTGAAAGTTCCAACATGGCACCTCATGGCAAAGAACTCTCTGAGGATCTTAAAAGACGAATTGTTGCGCTACATGAAGATGGCCAAGGCTACAAGAAGATTGCCAACACCCTGAAACTGAGCTGCAGCACAGTGGCCAAGATCATACAGCGTTTTAAAAGAGCAGGGTCCACTCAGAACAGACCTCGCGTTGGTCGTCCAAAGAAGCTGAGTGCACGTGCTCAGCGTCACATCCAACTGCTGTCTTTGAAAGATAGGCACAGGAGTGCTGTCAGCATTGCTGCAGAGATTGAAAAGGTGGGGGGTCAGCCTGTCAGTGCTCAGACCATACGCCGCACACTACATCAAATTGGTCTGCATGGCTGTCACCCCAGAAGGAAGCCTCTTCTGAAGTCTCTACACAAGAAAGCCCGCAAACAGTTTGCTGAAGACATGTCAACAAAGGACATGGATTACTGGAACCATGTCCTATGGTCTGATGAGACCAAGATTAATTTGTTTGGTTCAGATGGTCTCAAGCATGTGTGGCGGCAATCAGGTGAGGAGTACAAAGATAAGTGTGTCATGCCTACAGTCAAGCATGGTGGTGGGAATGCCAAGGTCTGGGGCTGCATGAGTGCAGCAGGTGTTGGGGAGTTACATTTCATTGAGGGACACATGAACTCCAATATGTACTGTGAAATACTGAAGCAGAGCATGATCCCCTCCCTCTGGAAACTGGGTCGCAGGGCAGTGTTCCAGCATGATAATGACCCCAAACACACCTCTAAGACGACCACTGCTTTATTGAAGAGGCTGAGGGTAAAGGTGATGGACTGGCCAAGCATGTCTCCAGACCTAAACCCAATAGAACATCCTCAATATCCGCCAGCTCCGTGATGTCGTCATGGAGGAGTGGAAAAGCATTCCAGTGGCAACCTGTGAAGCTCTGGTAAACTCCATGCCCAGGAGAGTTAAGGCAGTTCTGGGAAATAATGGTGGCCACACAAAATATTGACACTTCAGGAACTTTCACTAAGGGGTGTACTCACTTTTGTTGCCGGTGGTTTAGACATTAATGGCTGTATATTGAGTTATTTTGAGGAAAGAATAAATTTACACTGTTATATAAGCTGCACACAGACTACTTTTCATTGTGTCAAAGTGTCATTTTGTCAGTGTTGTCCCATGAAAAGATATACTTAAATATCTGCAGAAATGTGAGGGGTGTACTCACTTTTGTGATACACTGTAACTACTGACTTTTTTATACCAAAGGAAAATTAGCATCTAGACACTCTATACACAGTAAATGAAGGCAGAGATTAAACCTGGGTCACAAAAGTGGAGGCTTATGACAAATTAAGGGAAAAATCCAAAGATACATTTACATTTTCAGCATTTAGTAGATGCCTTTTATTCGAAGCGACTTACAGTACTGTGACAGTATAGAGTCTAAGCAGTTGAGGGTTAAGGGCCTTGCTCAAGGCCCAACAGTGACAACCTTGGGGCTTGAACCAGCAACCTTTTGAATACTAGTCCAGTTCCTTAACTGGTAGGATACAACTGCCCACAAGATAAAGTGTCTGTGTAATGTGCTGGGTGACCACAAGCCACCAGATACTCCAAAATACTTGAGGGGTGAGGCATTGTTTTTCTAGAAGAAACCTCTACTATTGGGATAAATATTTCCCATCATATTAATCAGGTGATCAATAAAAACAAATCTGTATTGATTAATAATGCATCTTTCCTTTAAACGATCAAGTGGCTTTAAAAGCAGCATCATAGGTACACCACTGGAAAAAAAAGATGCTGATTAGTATTTGCAGGAGCACTTAGAACCTGTTTGCTCAGCATGTTCCCCCACATTTAATGAGTATTTACACATTACACAAACAAATAAACTGGCCTGTTTGCATATGCAGAAGAACAGTGGTAGGTCATGATGGCACAAACAGAAAATAAAAGGATGTTGAAGTAAGGATGAGCTCACAGCATTTAGAAAGAAAGACAAGCTAATCATCAAATCACTGACTTCCCATTTCATGTCACAGTACACATTATACGGGATACAATATACTGTATATATACTATATATTACTGACTGTAGTACATCTATTTCACTACATACCTTTTTAGCCTGCTTTCACCCTGTTCTTTTATGGTCAGGACTCCCACAGGACCACCACAGAGTAGGTATTATTTAGGTGGTGGATCATTCTCAGCACTGCAGTGACAATGACATGGTGGTGGTGTGTTAGTGTGTGTTGTGCTGGTAGGAGTGGATCAGACAAAGAAGTGTTGCTGGAGTTTTTAAATACCGTGTCCACTCACTGTCCACTCTATTAGACACTCCTACCTGGTTGGTCCACCTTGTAGATGTAAAGTCAGAGACGATCGCTCATCTATTGCTGCTTTTTCAGTTGGTCATCTTCTAGACCTTCATCAGTGGTCACAGAGCGTCCTCTGGGGCGCCCATGGGGCGCTGTGGGCTGGATATTTTTGGTTGGTGGACTATTCTCCAGCATTTACATTTACATTTTCAGCATTTAGCAGACGCCTTTTATCCAAAGCGACTTACATTACAATTACAGTATACAGTCTGAGCAATTGAGGGTTAAGGGCCTTGCTCAAGGGCCCAATAGCAGCAACCTGGCAGTGGTGGGGCTTGAACCAGCAACTGTGTCCAGTACCTTAACCACTAGGCTACAGCTGGCCCAGCAGTGACAGTGAGGTTTTTAAAAACTCCATCAGTGCTGCTGTGTCTTATCCACTTATACCAGCACAACACACACTAACACACCACCACCATGTCAGTGTCACTGCAGTGCTGAGAATGACCCACCACCCAAATAATACCTAGGTCCTAGGAGAGTCCTGACCATTGAAGAACAGCATGAAAGGGGGCTAACAAAGCATGCAGAGAAACAGATGGACTACAGTCAGTATTTGTAGAACTACAAAGAGCTCCTATATGGTAAGTGGAGCTGATAAAATGGACAGTGAGTGTAGAAACAAGGAGGTGGTTTTAATATTATGGCTGATCAGTGTATATATACTATACATCAGATTGATTTTAATACACAAATGTGTATGAAAAATGTATTGGATGGCAAAGTGGGTTTCAGGGCCTTGGTTCAATCCACGCCTTCAGTTACTACCTGAGTTTTGCAGCTTTTTAATTTCTGGATGGATTTTCACTTGGTATTTCAGTGTCCTCCCACCTCCAAAAATACTCCAGAATGACTTCATGCATAGGACATCATTGGTTCTAGGGGGACAAAATCACTAGATGCATAAAATAAAATAAAAAAATCACTAGATGCATAAAATGGATAAAATAATATGCATACTGCATCTTATAGTGCCACAGTACAGTTCATGGATTATATAAAATTCATAAATCAAAAATTTGCCTACTTGATTACACTGTAACCTAAAAAGTCAGGGATGAAGGTAGAACAGGGATATAAAAAATTAGAAATTTAAATTTTATTTTGGCCCTTTGGCTTTGTGGTCTCTACAGGCTAGCTTTAGACCTTATCAAACTTTATACATGTACATTTGAACAATATATATAGTGGCACAGTGTTGTGTTCACACTGTTCAAGGATCCAGGGTTCACTGTTTTGACTTTGGCATGCTTTTTTTCCGGGTACAATGGTTCCCTCCCAATGGCTAAATGATTCCCCTAGGAGGACTGTGTCCTGCCCCTAGCTGTGGGTATGGGTCTATAATTAAGTATGCACTATATAATATGGCCAAATGTATTTGGACGCCTGACTTGCTGGACATTGAAAACCCCAACCACTTGCCCATTAAAAAAAGGTAAGCAAACACAGAAATCTGAAATGCTTTGTTAAACATTTAAACCTAAACCCTCTAACTCTGTGGCATTACTTAGAAATGTCAAAACTCTTATCTTTTTTTATCACATTTTGTCATCTTACTGTTTACTAACTTACATAAAAGCTGACATCCATGCAACACAATTTAACCTGTACTTTAACACAAATCTGACTAGTTTAAGTGTACATGGATAGAAGGGACCATCCTGTCCCCATCATAAAATGTAAAGGTCAAAAACAATACTTCATCATATAGCACGGCTAAGGCTGCTAGCATAGGGGAACAATCTCTTTGAAAAGTAAAATTAAATGGGATACAAGAGACCATTAAACTGACCAGGTGATTAGTATTCCTGTCGTGGGGATTAACAGAATATATGAGAGCTCTGGTGAGAGTGCAGCAGCACTAAACTCAATCAGTTCTGATTTTCTAACGTTTATCCACCTCTTGGTTCTGGACTGGCATTAATATTAATGTCCTGTGAATGAGCCTGAAAAACAAACACATTAAAAACAAGCTCACTGACCAAACTGCTCCAGTGACATTTCCAAGTTTAGATTTATTAGTATTTTATAACAGTATTTTGTTTGTGATTTGAGCTATTCCTCAAGGGTGCAGGTTGTAAAGTGAACTTGTCCATTGCTGGGCATATTCACTTACTTATTCACAACTCACACCTAGTGGTAAATTTGAATAGCCCTGTTTTCCAAACTGTGGCACAAAAAAGTATTTGGCTGTTCAGGTTAGCGGTGCTATGCTAATGTTCTGTGCTGAAGTGTAGGCAACCTAGGTTGGTGTGAAGACTCATGAGAATTCATATCATTCACACAGCTGTATAGTCTAGTCATGTTTACCTGGAATACTTTGATGCACCTCTGCTCCAGTCTTCCTAAACCAATCTAAATTTGGTCATGAAATCTTAGTTCAGTTTTGCTCTGTAAATCCATGTCTTACGCCAACAGTTTATTAACACAGACATTAGCATTTTGCAACATTTTTAATTAACTTTCTAGGGCTGCTCTTAAAGTGAGCACTACCAGTGGCATGCAAATGTGAACATCATATTTTAATCCAACCAAAGCACTGATGAACTAAACAAAGGGTTATTTGGTAATACTACTAAATAGTACATGAACATAGTTAAGACACTGTTAATGGTGTACCAATATGACATATCACGTAGCACATTTGTGCTCATCTTTATCACCACCAGTTATCTTCCAGTTTTCAGACATCTACTGTTTTAGTTGCACCTCCAACCACTAAGAGGCAATGGTACTTACCACACTCTAGTTTTTAAATCATGAAAAAGATGGATCCTACACAGGGTGTTGTGAAGTGTTACCTACTACAGGTGCCTTTTTAATTATGGAAAATTTTGTTCAATGGTAAAAAGTAAGTACAGTTTTTATTTTCATGATTATGCTTTGAATAATCTTTAATATTTGTGTTAAATGTGGACAAACATGGCCTTTGATAAGTTGTATTGCTTATCTTGCTTGATGTGTCTATTTTCTGGTAGGTTTTAATTAATTTTCTCTACCCTGAATATTCCACAAAGAGCAAAGTACCATGCTGCTTATATGTGACCTTATAAGTAGATGTATAGCCAAAAGTAAATACAGTTCCTGCAAACCAATACAATGTTATCATTGATGATTTAAAGATTTCTATTCTAAATTTTATTGAGCAGGTTTCTTTCAGGATGGCAATTCCCAAATCCACACAACATGAGGCGTGTTATAAATCATATGCTATGGATTTAACGTCAACAGATTTCAACACCAAACATTTGCCTAAATGTTGATGTACAGTTGTAGCCTAGCGGTTAGGTACTGGACTAGTAATCAAAAGGTTATTGGTTCAAGCCCCACCACTGCCAGGTTGCTGCTGTTGGGCTCTTGAGCAAAGCTCTTAACCTTCAATTGCTTAGACTGTATACTGTCCCAGTAACCAGTGCTTTGGATAAAGGCATCTGCTAAATGCTGCAAATGTAAATGCAAAATAATTTAATTCCCATTGCAAACTAGATTAATTAGCAAAATTTACAAACTTTCAACTGTTTACAATAAACCAGCCTATTATAAGCAGCATTATCAGAATGATGGTGGCCTAGAGTCCACTTTAGAAATACCAGACGCAAAACAGCTAAGACAGTGTTTATGACAAGGCAGTTATCGTAGTGGTTTTAATGATATTGTTTTCTTTTTATGATTTTAAGTCTTTATTAAATAAACTAAGCTGCTCTTGTGGTTTGGGGAGTTTTTAGTAAACAGCTTTTTGTTCTCATTTCAGTACAGGAAAATGTGTTGAAGTGAAATCACCCATATCCTGTGCCTTTGCCATTGATTGAAATGAGGTTTAAATGCTAATGTATTCGTTTAAGACTGGATTTGGCTTCTGATGGTTAATGTTTAAACTGAGCTTCACTAGTATTTTAGAAAAGGGAAGGAAAATCCTTTATGTTAGGCACATCTTTTGTACTCCGTTTCCCTAGCAACTTAGTCCCAGCCTTCCAACTTCTGCACCATCTGCCTGGCCACAAACCAGCAGGAGCACTATACACAGTGCACATACACCTGTGCCTTGCCATTTCAGATAGGGCTGTCTTATCCACACATCCCACCCCTAAACATAATGAAAGACGCCAGAATAAAACTTTATTTGCATGCTTATGCACTTTTCTTTTTGTTTTATTTAGTGCACAGTCTGCAACCTGGGTTATTATGTCTTGGAAAAAATGAGGTGTAGCGTTCTAGAGGTGGTTTGCTCAACAGGGATGGCTCTTGGGATTAGCATATTGGGTTTTCTGTTCTGTGCTTTTTGGCTACGTTCACCCTGCAGGTGGAAGTGTGTTCTTTTTCTCTTGTGTGTGCCACAAATGTGTCTTTTTCATGACAGTGTAAAATAATGTGATCTGGGCCAATTTTAGATTTGGTACTGAGGTTTAATACAATAAAAGCTGACAATATTGTAATTGAAATACTTAAAACATACAATCTTCTAACCTCCCCTCAAAAAAATAATACCAAAAACACCATTAGGACTACGCGTGCTGTACACAAGTCAGTAATGTTTTTTCTTGAAATAAAATGTTTCATTTTTAAGTCTTTGTTTGGTTACATTTGGCTAAATTCCCTAGCATATGATTCCCACTTGATCTTCATTACAATATTCTCATCCCAAATTACATTTAATACATTTTTATAATATACTTTTAGATTATAGTTTATACATTTAATACAATAAGCTCGAGCTGTAGTGCACTATGGTTTTTTTTCTGTTTTATTTATGCATTTTCTCCCATTTTCTCCCAATTTAGGATAGTCACCTTCTCTTCCGCTGCTGGGGGATCCCTGATTGCAGTCGAGGAGGGTATATTGCTGCTCACGCCTCCTCCGACCCCTGTGCAGCCCTTAGCGGAACCCTTTTTCACCTACGCACCCTGCACAGGCGCCCTTTATATATTTAACTCTAACAAAAATGAATTGTATTAACAGTGAAGTTTGTTCTAAAAGCCTTAGTGACTATCCTGTATAAACATCAGATAAAGCAGTATACTGTGCATGCAGGTTAATTTAGAAGTGTGATCTGTTCATCTTAGTGTCAGATATATAGCACAAAATACCATAATTCATTCATTCAGTGTCTGTTTGACCACCGCTTTGTCCTATTCAGGGTCATGGTGGTCCATCACAGAGCAAACACCCATACAATCACACTTAGGGTAATTTTAGTAGCTCCAATAAACCTGCCTGCATGTTTTTTGACTTCCGGAGGAAACCCACATGGACACGGGGAGAACATGCAAACTCCACACAGGAATGACCTGGGCCGCTCTACATTGGAATCATACCCAGGACCTTCTTGTTGTGAGGCAACAGTGCTACCAACCGACCCACTGTGTGAATGAACGTAAACAGCCAAAAGCAATTAAAATATATAGCACTAAATCCTGCAGTGTGAACATTTTGTTTGTGTTGAACATGACCTAAAAAACAACACTTTACACTTGGTTGGTCTGATGGCTAATGTATCAATCAGTCTGGAGGGCAGAGCAGCAACTTGTGTAATCAGGAGTCAGACTCACCTGTCAGTTTAGATGTCTTTCTTCCTAAAAGTTTGTGAAATATGTTCTTCAACCCTCGTACTGACTCTTCAGTTTTATACTTTACAAACACAAAGGTATTTACATTCAGGAGGCCCATTACCATGCAATGTGGTATTTTTGTAGTTATTTAAAAGATTAATATCTAGTTTTACAAGATTAAGATTCCATACATGTGCTACAGATGCTTAAATTGAATTGAAAATGGGCAGCACGGTGGATAGCACTGTCGCTATACAGCAAAAAGGTCCTGGGTTTGATTCCAAGGTGGAGCGGTCCAGGTCCTTTCTGTGTGAAGTTTGCGTGGGTTTCCTCTTGGAGCTCTGGTTTCCTCCCACATTCCAATAACATGCAAGTCAGAAGAATTAGAGATACATAATTGTCCATGACTCTTTGACATTAAAAAAACTTGAACTGATGAATTTTGTGTAACCAGTAACTACCTGTTTTGCCATGAACGTAACCAAAGTGTAAAACATGACGTTAAAATCCTAATAAAATAAAATAATAAAACTGAATTGAGCCTGGGAACAGACTTGACTGGATTGGTATAAACAAGCAAGTGAGAAAAATGAAAGCAGTTAGGGAGGAAAGCACAAGCGCGCTCACACATTTGCTCCTACAGTTTTATGATGTAGAGATGGCAGTGCAGGGCATGTGGGCACTCTCTTACTCAAACGTTTTCTTAAAAAGAGAGAAGCAACGATGAATATTAGTCTACAGGAAGAAGTGCAATTAAGGGAGGGGCAGGTGAGCAGATCGTCCAGACGTCACCCCCATTTCGAGCGTTTCATGTACTCAGTCTCACTCTCATTCTTTAACTCTGTGTCTCTGAAGGTTGCTCATCTGATGATAACGCATCAGTCTCAACAGCTAGAACCATCTGCTGGATTTAAAATATAGCCATCATTCAGGCAAGGCTCTTAAGAGTGCTGTTGAATGTGGGCTTAAATGTGAATGTAAATAAGAGAAAAACCTTATCTAAGGAAAAAATAGCAAAAATAGCAAAACTAATAATTTTTTTGCGTTTACAGTTTTATGAAACGTTGTGGATTATTTAATATAATTTTTAAGTCGTAATAGAAAATATGTCCTATATTTAATAAAAAGTATTTTTTTCCATTTAATTTTCATGTTTTATAACCACTTTGAGTTTGCATATTCTTCCCGTGTCTGCGTGGGTTTTCTCTGGGAACTCCAGTTTCCTCCCACAGTCCAAAGACATGCAAGTGAGGTGAATTGAAAATGCAAAATTGTCAATGACTGTGTTTAAAAATTTGAACTGATGAATCTTGTGTAGGGTGGCACGGTGGCTCGGTGGGTAGCACTGTCACCTCACAGCAAGAAGGTCCTGGGTTCGATCCCCAGGCGGGGCGGTCCGGGTCCTTTCTGTGCGGAGTTTGCATGTTCTCCCTGTGTCTGCGTGGGTTTCCTCCGGGAACTCCGGTTTCCTTCCACAGTCCAAAAACATGCGGTCAGGTTAATTGGAGACACTGAATTGCCCTATAGGTGAATGGGTGGGTGTATGTGTGTGTGTCTGCCCTGCAATGGACTGGCGCCCCGTCCAGGGTGTTACTGTGTGCCTTGCGCCTATTGAAAAGCTGGGATAGGCTCCAGCACCCTCTTGCGACCCTAACTGTATAAGCGGTTAATAAAGTGAGTGAGTGAGTGAATCTTGTGTATCCAGTAACTACCTGTGCTGTCAAGAATGTAACCAAAGTGTAAAACATGACGTTATCACCACTTTATCCTGGCCATGGTCATGGTGGGTCTTGCTTCCCCTGAATCACTGAGCACAATGCAGTAACAGACAAGACGCTCATCAATTGCAAAGCCAAAAAAAACAAAAAACAAAACAAAGTTGCAGGCAACTGCTGTGAATTTACTTTTTATTTTTATATATTAACTTTTTTTATCTTCGGAAATACATTAGAAAATCCAACACAGATAGTTAATATTCAGTATTTATAGCAAAAAGTTCAACACCAGTCCACAGATAAGGAAATATGGGTCAAATGGCTCAGCACAGAATCATAATTAAATGGAAACATACTTCTGTTGAAAAAAAGATACTTTAAGACATTAAAAAGCAATAACAACACACGTTCAACATTTTCTTGAGTCAATTTAGTGCGTTAGCCTGTGAATTTCTATATATGCCTTCCTCCAACCTTGGAAGGAAAAAAACAGAAAATTAGACAGCATTAGTCAAAGGTGAATAATTGATACCCATTTAAAATTCAGATGAAGCTGCAATAGGTTCTCAAACTGTGCTGTGTGTATGAGTGTAAAAGAAAGCCTGTCAGGAGAAAATGTATGTTTTATAATGTGAGCCATGTTCCAGCTGTGACTGACTTTATCAATTCGTGTAAAGCATACCCATTCCAACATCACTTCTCTAGGTTTTAGTACTAATAGTGGTGCTTAAACTAGTTCACAAAACTTAAAGGCTTCAAAAGGCACTGCATATCAAACTGTGTTCAAATCTCGTTTTTAGTCTGTCTAGGTGGAGTTATACAATACATATTTATATATGTATTTACAGTATATGTTGTATATTTGTAGCATATAACTTCTTCTAGACAGACTAAAGGAGAGATTTAAACCCATCCTACCAGATGCACCAAACTGCTGCCCTGTTAGTAAATCACGTCCAATTGCCCGATTGCATCATGCTTCCTCTCTACTAATGCTGATCCCCGCTCTGATTGAGAAGAACGAAGCTAACCCACGCCCCCTCCAACACGTGGGCAGCAGCCGTATGTATTTTTTCACCTGCACTAGTTGAGTGCTAATGCGGATCAGCCCTGTGTACGGAGAGACACACTCTGATCAACGCTCTCCTTCCCCGCTCCTGTGCAGGCACCATCAATCAACCAGCAGAGGTTGTAGTTGCATCAGTCACGAGGAGACGCTATCCGGCTTGCTAATGTGTGTTTTACCGCTACGCCACCTGAGTGGCCATTAAATCTCAAAATTTAATAAGTGGGGAACTCAATTTTACAGCAAGCAAAAATAAAGTTGCATACAGGAACTGGGACATAAAATACATATTGATTTTAGCTATGGTGAACAATGCACATCAGATTAGTCATTAGGTATCAAACAAGCATTAGTCATTAGGCATTATTTGCATTGACCTCTACCTGAAATTTGCATAATTGTGTCAAAACGCTCCGAATTGCACATATAAATAAAACTAGATGCAATTCTCTGATTAGCTTTTACATTTTTGTGGCTGCCACCATGTATGCAAACCCTTTGTAAATCAGGGCCTCAGTTTAGACTTATGCTAGCAATACCAGTACAGTAGTTCACTTTTAACAAGGTCATGTCTTGTCGAAACACTGTGTGCTGGCCACACATTTTTCCCAAACATGTTATTTGTGCCAATAACTGCAATAGTTTACAGCCTTCTGTATAGTATTTCCTAAATTGCTCATAGCACATTTATGCTGTGAACTGACAGCTGTAACACCAAGTACCATCTTCCTTTAAAAAAAGCAATCAAAGCATCCCAGTTGAGATTATACTGCTACTAAAATCTATCAGCTCAAGGAGAATTCTTAGAGAAGGCATGCAATTAAAATGACTTACACTTGTCAATTCTGCTGTAAAGCCATGCATCTGAGTTTTCTTGAGGATAGAATAGCTACGGATGTAACCTCATATTTTTGCACTTTTGAACTGCTCTGATTTTTTTCAAAAGTAAAAAGGACTAGACAAGGCCTAATACTGCTTGTACTGTGTTCATAATTGCTCCCATTCTATCCAAAAAGAATAAGAAAGTTGTCATCCAGTTTCTTGCCCTTATGTGGGCAGAGTCTCTTTTCCCTGTCCTTTTCTATCACCGTTTTCCTAAATCTGTATCAGAGAGACAGAGTGTGCTCAGCTACAGTCTATAAATGCACAGTACTTCAACACTGACGAACATTTTTTGGATCAGTTTGTCCAAGTTGACCTTTTACAGTGACAAAAATGCACAAAGTTGTCTGCAAACCCTAATGCGTGTCTGCTATGGTGGAAGTTACTCTGTAATGTTAAATAACACCAAAGCACCCCCTCTTTTTCAGTGTTTTTAATGCAGATCATGCTTGATTCAGTCTTATCACATCACATTTTATTTATTTATTCATTTTCACAGTTTTTTCTCCTAGTCAGGGACCCAGCTCGCTCATTAAAGCTGAGTTATTTCATGTAGTCATTCTACAGCCAGAAGAAAACCTACAGTATGTGAACATGAAGAACATGAACATCTCACACTGACCACAGGTAAGACCAAACCCACTATACCAGCAGTAGCGTGTGTTTATGTTGTTGTGTAATTTCCTAGGTACACATTTCTTTGAGATTCTAGATGGAGCACACTTACATATTTACAGTAAGCTTCAAAATGATTGGCACTCTAGGTAAAGATGGGTTCAAAAGTGTGTCTGTGATTGTTATCTTTATCTGGTTTTATCTGGACCTACCACAACCCATTAATAAAGTGCCCACAATCACAGCCTTAATTACAGGTCAAAATAGTAATTTCTTTATGATTTTAGATGCTTTGTTTATTGGTAACCAATCTAACAGGCTGCCTTGCTAATATAAATAAGCTTAATCACATTAGTCAATGTGGAAAATTTCAATTTGAGACTAAATTTACATCATTATATTGTTGGCTATTTTTAATTTACTGTTATATGTATATGCTTCCAGGGACGTCTATATCCTATTTACCTTTTATAATAAGTAATTAATATTAAATGTGATTGGCTGTGAAGCTAGTTAAGCCCCAGTGCCACCACACATTTTCTCACATCAAATCAAATAATGATCCTAATGACAATTTCTGACAATGGATGATAACGTAATTACAAACGTAATTATTAGAACCAATTAAAAATTAAAGAGACATTGACATTTTTGTGTAATTGGCAAAGTACAAATGTAGCCACCCCACACCCAGATAAAAGAAGAAAAAAAAAACATTTAACATTGCAATTCTTGCCTAGTTTTTGGCTATACAGTGTAAAAAGAAACCAAAACTCAATCCAATAGCATAGCATCCAGCATCAATCAATAGTTTCATTCAGTCTAAGGGTTGATATCATTAATAACATATGACTTGTCAGTGCTGATAATAAGATGGTGAATCTGGACTCTTATAGCACAGTAATGACACTCAGACCATGTTACACAGACACCTTTGATCAATAAGCTCAGCTAAATAGACTCAGACTTGCAGTTCAGAGTGCTGTTCTTTGATCACTGTTGAAGAACTTAACCTATGAGGTACATAGTGAAGTACTTTGCCTATGCTGAGAGATTAGAACTGAGCAATATTATTACATGGCCAAATGTATGTGGGCACCTGGGCACCTTGCTTTGTGCTTTGTTTAGCATTTACTTAATTTCTGCACAGCCTTATAATGATTTCAGTAGCATAGTGTTAAAATTTGAGATTACTGTAAGCTGTGCTTATTAAAATCTGATTCCAAAACTATTTGTATTAATAGGGATTTGGCAATTCACTTTTATTCACCAACAAGAGGTCACTTACATATAGCATTTCAATACACTATTATTTTTCTCCTGGTCAGGGACCCAACTCACTCATTAAAGCTGAGCTGAATTTCGTGTAGTCATCTTCAACCTGAAGGAATCCTATGTGAACGTGAAGAAAACTCAGAACTGAAGAAAACTGTGAAAACTCACAGTGACCAAAACTAAGATCAAACTCATTCTATCATCAGAAGCGTTTCATGTTGTTGTGTAGGTCACTAGGTACATATTTCTTTAAAATTGTAGATGGAGCTCATATTTACAGTAAGCTCCAAAATGATTGGCACCCTAGGTAAAGATGGGATCAAAAGTGTGTGTCTGTGATTGTGAGGTCAAGCACTAATGCAGGGAGTTGAGGCTCACTTACATATTGCATTTCAATACATTCCAGAGGTGTTGCATGGGGTTAAAGTCAGAGCTCTTTGAGTAGAATTTGTAATGTAGAAACAGATGATTTGTTAGTTGGTGCTACCCTGTTGTGCTTTGTTGTTGTGCATTGACTTTGGTCATGGTGGTTTGTTGGGTAGCACTGTTGCCTCACAGCAAGAAGGTCCTTGGTTTGATCGCCATGTGGAGTGGTCCAGATCCTTTCTTTGTGAAGTTTGCAAGTTCTCCCTGTGTCGGCATGGGTTTCCTCCGGGAATAATAGGATGACTGAGTGAGAGAGAGAGATTACATTAAGAAGTGAATAGAGAATGACAAATTACAACTATATGCTAAACAATGTGTGATAGTCCTGCTACAGTTCTACAGCAATAGGGCAAAAAAATTTCAGAAGCAGATCATATACAAATCAGGGCGGCATGGTGGCTCGGTGGGTAGCACTGTCATCTTAAAGCAAGAAGGTCCTGGGTTCAATCCCCAGGTGGAGCGGTCCAGGACCTTTCTGTGTGGAGTTTGCAAGTTCTCCTTGTGTCTGTGTGAGTTTCCTCCGGGTGCTCCAGTTTCCTCCCACAGTCCAAGGACATGCAAGTGAGGTGAATTGGAGATACAAAATTGTCTATGACTGTGTTTGACCTTAAACTTGTGAACTGATGAGCAACTACTGTTTTTGTCATAAATGTAACAAAAGTGTGTAAAAACATAACATTAAAAATCCAAATAAATAAATAAAATATGTCTTAATTTCTACACAGCCTTATAATGATCTCAGTAACATAGTGTTAAATGTAAAATTACTGTGCCTCTTTTGCTGGTTGAACAGTTGAATTTAGATGATTGATTTGTGCGGGTGATGAGTTGCCCCACACACATATGAGGACGGAGCCCAGGCTGGGATGAGAGATTTCTCAACTAGATTTTCTGACAAGCCTGAAATATGGTCTATCCTGGTTAAGCAAAAGGAACAAATACATTTTCTACATTAGAAGAGTTCCCATTATTTTTTCTTTTACTTTAGCCATGAAAATCAATTTCAAAATGATTGTGTTCAGGGGAGAGAAAAAATAGTTGATTCTTCTTTGGCTGGTCAAATAGACAGAATAAGAGCTTGTTTTTCCCCTTATTTCATTTTCCCCATACTACTTAGTGACCCTTGGTAATAATACTTGTTTTAGTGTCTTTTTCTTATTTTCTTCTAGTTTGGGCTGTTTTTCTGTTCTGTCTTTTTAGATCTGGTTTGTGGAGTTTAGAATGTGTGCACCCTCTAGTTATTTAGATTTTTTCCTTCCTTACAAAATCTACCTTGACAGAAGATTTCACAGTGCATGCTCAGAGCTATGTCTAGGGATATATGCAGTTCTAACAGTAGGAATTGCTAAGCCTCCTGTCATGATGTATCTTACCTTACCTCAGTCATCAATGAATATGCCTGAGCAAATAATAGTTTGATTGAAAATATTCATTTAACAAGATAAATAAATAAATATTTAATGATTTTTTTTGTAAATAGTTGATCCGTAATCTCAGCATCCTGTTGTAGTGGCTTATATTAAAGATGTTCAATATGCCACTGAACACTTTTTGTATTCAAGGCCTGTAGGGATGATGTTGGATTAGGTAATATTAATTGCTTTCTGGATTAAGTAAAGCTCTACAGTCATCTATTCTGAGTGGCATTGGTTAAAAATATGTGTTTTCTATTTTAAAATTCCATTCTATCCTCTGCTGAATAAGAAGTTTTTACAAGAAAGGAAAGTGAGAGATTTCAGGCTACAATAGCCAATCCTTAAGCAAACATCCTCAGTGCAGTGAGCATCTACTTGAGACCCAGGAACATATTTATACTACACAGTAAAGCTTAGATCTCTGCTATATTAAAGGGAGGAGATGTGTTGAATAAAAATGAACTCATTATGGCTTAAGGCAGGTTAATACCAGGTGCTACAAAAATATGTCTATTAATGCTAGCATGCTGATGCATGCAATTACATGAGAGAACCCAGTAAAAAGAAGCTTATACTTACTTATAAGCAAAGTGCAATTTGATTACTGTCAGGACAAATAAAAAAGTGACAGATGCTTAGTGCATTAGATTAGCCTAGTATTAGTTCAGCAGGTATGTTACCAATGCTATCTGATGCAGTTGCACTATTTAAACATTAACATGCACACCAGCAGGGTACATGAATGCTTGACCAATGATCTTCTGCAATGAATAACTGTTTATTTTCCATTTTAAGGTGTGATTCTTTTACAGAATAGTACTCCTACAAAAACAGACACAAATAGTGTTTTTTTTCTTTCTATTTATTAATGCATTTTCTCCTGATTTAGCATAGTCAATCTGTCTTCCACTGCTGGGGAACCCTGATTGCATTTGAGGAGGGTATGTTGCTGCTCACGTCTCCTCTGACACATGCGCAGTCCTAGCCTTCTTTTTGCCTATGCGTTCTACACAGACACCTCTATCTGCTAATCAGGGTTCTTGCACAGTGTTTGAAGACACCACCCACATAGTCTACAACTGAACAGTTTTTTTGTTTGTATATACACCAATGAGCCAAACATTAAGACTACCTGCCTGGACAGTGGTAGCCTAGTGGGTAGGGCTTTGGGCTATCAACTGTAAGGTTGAGAGTTTAAATCCAAGCTCTGCCATGCAGCTACCGTTGGGACCTTGTGCAAGGCCCTTAACCCTCTCTGCTCCAGGGGCGCCATACAATGTGCTATGACCCCAGCTTCCAAACAAGCTGGGATATGCGAAGAAAGAATTTTGTGATACTGTACACCTGTATATGTATATATGACAAATAAAGGCATTCCATTCCATATTTATTTAGTGGAATTAGAATATTGAATCATAGACTCATTATCATAAAATAAATCAAGTCCTGAGCAGACCTACACCTCTTGTTGTACCACTTGTCATATTTTAAAACCTAAAAGCTGTGTTTTTGAACCTAGTGCCACTGTATGTCCTGTGTGTAATATATCTGAAGAGACCAAGTGTGTACATGTGCAGTGAAGATGCAAGGTAGGTGTGTGTGTGTGTGAGGAAATTAAAATGCCAACTCCACATCTGTTGGAGTGCTTCTGCTTCTGCACCATAGCTCATTCTAGATATGTTCATCTGTTAAAGTGGCACGGAGTGACATCCTCAAGGAGTTGTTGTGTCCCGTGGAGAAGCATGAATATAAACGAGGAGCTGCCTGAGGAGAAGGAGGAGAAGACTGAGAGAAAGGGAAAGAGAGAGATTCTGTTCTTTAGTGGGACTCCAGTCTCCTAAAAATGGCTCTTATAAGATCGATTGGCACAGTTCCTTAAATTACACACAATCACTAGAGAGGGGCAATTTGCAAATTTGAGGAGCTAAAATTTACATGCCAAACAGGGGATAGACGTCTTTCTCCTTTTTCAATCAGCAGATCCTGGAGAGGTATCAAAAAATACAAATGCTTTAACTTCATTTTTACACAATCGCTTTGTAAAATGTTAATGCACGTGTAAGTGGGTACAACTCTCCTGATTTTTAACTTTTTATCCCCTTGTTGCAGGACAGCTACCAATCTGGAAGGGTGAGAGTCAGGACAGATACACATAAAATAGGGTAATGCATATCACCAAGTTGGTTGGAGTGTCTAAAACAAAGCCCTCTAAAACATGAGCTCACAAATGTGAAGAATTACCTGGTGCCACTTTTAACTGAAAAAAAAGACAGAAACAGCTGCATTATTATAGGCAGCATAAACCTTGCATCTTGACTACACACGCCGTTTCATTAAGGTTGCTAATCATAATTTAGTACTTAAAGGGACACTAAGCAATCAGGAAAGTTGAAACACAAACACAACCTGGCAATTTTCTTCTTCTTCAACTAATCCCCCCTAAAACAGATCTGCCTTAAAATAAAAGATGCTGGAATATGATGTACTGGTCTATCTGTAGATAAAAGGAGTACCTGCGACACCCAGGTGGCACGGCGGGATATTCTGTTAGCACACCAGCGCTGAGATTCTAAACACCCTGGTTTGAATCTCGGCTCTGCTACTGGTCGGCTGGGCGCCATCTAGCAGTGCCTGCAGCAGACAAAGTTGGTCACCGAGTCTGCTGGGTTGGAAAAGGCTGAAATAAGTTGGTGGGGTCTTCAAGGACTCTGTGCAAGGACCCTGGTTAGCACATCGAGGAGCCTGTGCAGAAAAGAATGAGCCTCATGTGCGAATTTACCAAGGCACGGGTGAAAAAGAAGGGGTTGAAGGACTGCGCACACGTCGGAAGGGGCTACCCTCCTTGAATGCAATCAGGATCCCCAGCAGTGGAAGACTAATTGGCTATGCTACATCGGGAGTATTCAGCAACAAACTTTAATCCAGCTTTCAGGTGCCTTCTAATTTAAGTATCTTTCTTTCTTTTATGACAGAGCAAGTACTATTAAATTTGTGCAGTAAAATTGGCCCTAGTTATGGGCACAGAAAAGTAATCAGCTGTAGTCAGTCACAACTAATGACAGGACAATAGGAGGTCATGGTTAAACAACACAGTTAAACAACATTGACATTTAGTAGTTATACTGTATATGTATATACTTTTCTTCACCACCAAAAGCATATTCTTCTGACCTAGCACTCTAAAAAATAAACCTATGAGCACATTAAAATCTTTAAACTGCCATGACATACATGTCCTTATTGAGTTTATGTAAACCTTTTACTTTAATCTTACAGTTCACTTACATTAGATAAAAAGTGAATTTCTTGTGCACATTTAAATAAGCCAGATAACCTATTTATTCTATGTTGGATGGGTCTACTTAGCAGGGGTCATGGCTGTCATGTTTAGATCTCATGACCAGGGTGCATTAACTATCCCAGGAATTGGTTGAGTTGGACACATCTATACAGATTAAACTTTACCAGCATTTAATAATAAATATCATAAAACTCTAAATAATCTAAAATGTTAACACTAATGAAACCATCTGCAATTTTCAATTAACAACTAATAACTGGAAATGTTTATAAATCCCAAAAATTATATGTAATACGAAAAATTATAAATTAGAACTTACAATTATGGGTGGCACGGTGGCTAAGTGGGTAGCACTGTCGCCTCACAGCAAGAATGTCCTGGGTTCGATCCCCAGGTGGGACGGTCCGGGTCCTTTCTGTGTAGAGTTTGCACGTTCTCCCCTTGTCTGTGTGGGTTTACTCCGGGTGCTCCGGTTTCCTTCCACAGTCCAAAGACATGCAAGTCAGGTGAATTGGAGATACAAAATTGTCCATGACTGTGTTTGACATTAAACCTGTGACATTAAACCTTTAACTGTCATATGCTGAACTTTATTTACATTTACATTTTCGGCATTTAGCAGACACTTTTATCCAAAGCGACTTACATTACAGTGACAGTATACAGTCTAAGCAATTGAGGGTTAAGGGCCTTGCTCAAGGGCCCAACAGTGGCAACCTGGCAGTGGTGAGGCTTGAACCGGCAACCTTATGATTACTGGTCCAGTACCTTAACCACTAGGCTACAACTGCCCTTATTTGACTCTTTGAGTCTGCAAGACTTTAAAGACAGTCAGTGTGACCACAGAATAATAGGATCTAACTTTCTTTGCCTAGTAGGAATGTGAGTTGCTGCATTCTAAACTGGTTAGTAAAAAAGTGAAGCATTCTAAACTGGTTTGTAAAAGTGTAAGCCCTTAATAGCTGTATTTTCTGTTAGACAAAATAAGAATTTGAAGCTTAATGTCCTGATTTGGCTCCCTGTCTTTTATTTATTGCATTTATTGGTTAATGCTTATTTGATGCCAGTTTAGGTGGTCTCGCTCATTGCAAGCAAGATGCTTGTCAAGCTGGTGATGCATGTCAGGTTGACCTGTTGTGTTTCTCAAATTACTAAGGAAGGTGGCATACTGGTATGACTGATCATCTTGTATAAAATGAAAGGAAGTCCAGGTTAAGATTCAACTGCCAACACAACAGATGTCTGTACTGAATATTGTTTACCACTCGCTGTAACGACAAAACTGTGTCTCCATTATTTCATAACCTTTACAAACAAACAATAATGGCCTAGAACATGTGACCTTAAAGACACATTAAGCATATCTCAGGGTCTGCATTTTGGCTGTAAGAGCTTTGGGTCAGGTTGGAATTAAACATACCCCAGTATGTCCAAAACACATTGACTTAAAACAAACATAAACATTCAGCTTTGCTGTAATGGTAAACATAAAGCCATGTTTAAATTTTGCACCAAAGGCACAGTAATATGTTGACTTATTTCACAGCACAAACCTCATCCATGAAGCCTAAGACATGGGAAACATTTGTAGTGTTATCAACTACAGTGTATCACAAAAGTGAGTACACCCCTCACATTTCTGCAAATATTTTATTATATCTTTTCATGGGACAACACTATAGACATGAAACTTGGATATAACTTAGAGTAGTCAGTGTACAGCTTGTATAGCAGTGTAGATTTACTGTCTTCTGAAAATAACTCAACACACAGCCATTCATGTCTAAATGGCTGGCAACATAAGTGAGTACACCCCACAGTGAACATGTCCAAATTGTGCCCAAAGTGTCAATATTTTGTGTGACCACCATTATTATCCAGCACTGCCTTAACCCTCCTGGGCACGGAATTCACCAGAGCTGCACAGGTTGCTACTGGAATCCTCTTCCACTCCTCCATGATGACATCACGGAGCTGGTGGATGTTAGACACCTTGAACTCCTCCACCTTCCACTTGAGGATGCGCCACAGGTGCTCAATTGGGTTTTCGAAGGGAGGGGATCATGCTCTGTTTCAGAATGTCACAGTACATGTTGGAATTCTTGTTTCCCTCAATGAACCGCAGCTCCCCAGTGCCAGCAACACTCATGCAGCCCAAGACCATGATGCTACCACCACCATGCTTGACTGTAGGCAAGATACAGTTGTCTTGGTACTTCTCACCAGGGCGCCGCCACACATGCTGGACACCATCTGAGGCAAACAAGTTTATCTTGGTCTCGTCAGACCACAGGGCATTCCCGTAATCCATGTTCTTGGACTGCTTGTTTTCAGCAAACTGTTTGCTGGCTTTCTTGTGCGTCAGCTTCCTTCTGGGATGACGACCATGCAGTTGATGCAGTGTGCGGCGTATGGTCTGAGCACTGACAGGCTGACCTCCCACGTCTTCAACCTCTGCAGCAATGCTGGCAGCACTCATGTGTCTATTTTTTAAAGCCAACCTCTGGATATGACGCTGAACACGTGGACTCAACTTCTTTGGTCGAACCTGGCGAAGCCTGTTCCGAGTGGAACCTGTCCTGGAAAACCGCTGTATGACCTTGGCCACCATGCTGTAGCTCAGTTTCAGGGTGTTAGCAATCTTCTTATAGCCCAGGCCATCTTTGTGGAGAGCAACAATTCTATTTCTCACATCCTCAGAGAGTTCTTTGCCATGAGGTGCCATGTTGAATATCCATTGGCCAGTATGAGAGAATTGTACCCAAAACACCAAATTTAACAGCCCTGCTCCCCATTTACACCTGGGACCTTGACACATGACACCAGGGAGGGACAACGACACATTTGGGCACAATTTGGACATGTTCACTGTGGGGTGTACTCACTTATGTTGCAAGCTATTTAGACATTAATGGCTGTGTGTTGAGTTATTTTCAGAAGACAGTAAATCTACACTGCTATACAAGCTGTACACTGACTACTCTAAGTTATATCCAAGTTTCATGTCTATAGTGTTGTCCCATGAAAATATATAATGAAATATTTGCAGAAATGTAAGGGGTGTACTCACTTTTGTGATACACTGTATATATTATTGTTTGCTGTATGCTGTGCACCGAGACTTAATGTTGTCATGTTGTCTGATCTATCAGGGTAGTGGTTGGTCAATAGTTTTAGTACTGGACTAGTAATTAGAAGGTTGCAAATTTAAGCCCTGCTATAGTCAGGTTGCCATTGTTAGGCCCTTGAGCAAGGTGCTTTACCCCCAAATGCTTGGCTTGTATTCAACTGCTTGGAATAAAGTCAACTGCTAAATGTCATTTGTGTGTGTTACAATTATATTAGAAGTTTTGCAGTATTGGTAGGTGTTTTATATTAATGTATAGTCATGTTGCTCCATACTTCACATGGGGGTGGTTGTTTATTTCAGTTGAACTATGTATGGCTTACCACTCCATAATCAAGATCCTAACCTCTTATTTACTTCTAAAACATAACTATTGTACCAGCAGGTTTGCAAACATCTCAAATTGCTTACTGTCTTCTTATCAGCAACTGTTATCAGTGGAAGTTGCAAAAGCCGTGTCATGTCATCTGTAATGGTGTGGGTGTGCATCACACCGCCACAGTGACTTGCCTATGTGGGTACCATTAGGAGTTTTTTCAGTCAGATTATTATTCCCTAAGTGTTGGAGTTCTCTGTTCCAGAAAGCAGTGTGTGCAGCAGTGACTGATTGATCAAGGAGTGTCCAGGGTTGTTCTGGGTGGAATTCCACCACTCGCCATTCATCAACAGGGCAGATGGAGGCATTATTAAGAAAAGCGTTCATATTATGAATGTTGCATAGTGCACCTGTTTGTGTCCCCTCTACATTTTAGATAGGCAGAAGAATTAAACAATTATGCAGTTGTACATCATATAGTATAGGGTCTTTTAATTAATGCCCTGGATGAATAAAGGAAAGTTGTTATTCCTTTAACACAGTTCCACCTCATTCTACTTAATAAAGCACTGATTAAATGATCACTTGAACCAAATCTTATTTAATGATAAAAAACATAAAAACACTGCTGTGGTCATTACTGTCCTCTTGCAATTGGACCAGCTGGGTGGCAAAACAGTGCTTGTAGTACCTCTAAAGTAACTGGAATCAATAAATAACTATTGATCATGCTAAAAGAGTGCAAAGAAAATTTTAATTCTTGCTTTAATGGCACAGTGCCAGGTTGCTTCTATCCTTAAAATTTTAAAGATGGAAGTTTATAAGAACAAGGTCAAACAGCAGATGTTGGGGACGACAAAACCACTGACCTGGAGAGGGTAAAAAAGACTCTCCACTGACTAGGATGACCGGCAAGTTATTTGAATGTTACTTAATAACTGAAGAATGACATGAAGTGAATTGCAAAAAAAAAAAAAAACAGCAAAAAAGCAAACAGCAGGTAGTGAAAAGTGAACAGAAGAGCCAGGTTGAGGTTTGCAAAAGGCCATAACGATTCAACTCTATAAGACTAAAGTAAGGTCATTATCTCCGTGTCCCAATACCTGGTCATCTGATGGTTTGATGGAGCCACAGTGTCTGTAAAATACTGTAAAATTTGGTGGATGATCATTGAGGATCTCAGGGCGCTTTAGCAGGGCTGGAATTGGAAAGATTTGTCTTTGTGAAGGATACACACATTAAAACCACATACAAGGCTCTCCTGGGAAAAAAACTTCTTGCTTTCTTCTGCTCTGACAATGTCTCCCAACTCTGAGGATTATTTTTTAGCAGTACACTGCGCCCTGCCACAGAGCTAGGTAAATCAAGGTGTGGATGGAGGACCCTGTCATGGCCGGCCCAATCTCCAGACCTGAATCCAATTGAAAACCCCTGGAATGTGATAAAGATGAAGATGGATGGGCACTTGCCATCAAACTAAGCCTATCTGCTTCAGTTTTTTAGCACCAAGAGTGGCATAAACTCTCCTAACTGTAATGTTAAAGATTAAACATTAAGATTGTGTTTATTAAAATTATGAATTAAGTTTAAGGTCTGAAAACACTTTTCTGTTATTATTTTGTAAATTTAAAAAGTAAATGTTCTAAATTGCATAATTTTATTTGAAATTTGGGAGAAATGTCACTAGTTGTTACCTTCACGTGAAACCATAGTGTAGTGTTCTCCAGAAAACATAACAAACTTAAACTGTGCAGTTTTACCCCCGTCTAAAAACATAAATCTGATCCACTGACTATGAAGGACTCAAGTTCAGCTTTGTATGGTTGGTATCAGGAGAGAAGTTTGAAGGGGCATTGGAGAAAAAAGCCTGGCTGCTGCTGTTTGTTGATTGGGTTTGAGTCATAGATCACTGAACTCTCTCTTAGTAAAGCACACACTGCTCTGCCAGCACTCACTCTCGGCTCCTCTGTGTCAAAATATCTGTCCACCATGTTGGCAGGCTTGCTAGAGTAGCTATAACACATCAATATAGCACATCTGAAAAGCAGATGATGACAGCGACAGTGAGGGTACTAAGGCCTGAGGGCTTCTCAACACACCAGATGCCAAAATATTAATAGATGACAGCTTAGGTCATTATTTGGTCTTTCTTTTATCGTATTGTATTGTTTTGATCATTGTTTGTAATCGGTCTGTAAGGTAACTTAGTGTACAAGTTGGGCTAACACTTTACTGAAACCACATATCACAAATACCTGTTAAACACTTACGGACAGATGCTCATATGCTGTCATGACTTGTATGTTTATCTACACACACACTCATGTTACTAATACAACCCCAAATCAGAAAAAGTTGGGACAGCATGGAAAATGCAAATAATAAAAAAGCTATGTTGTTATGTTTTAGTGATTTGTATTATGATGTCAAGCTTGCTATGCTGCTTATTATTGGACTTATTTATGTATAGGGACCACAATGGAAATAAGTCTTCTGACTTTTTGTGTTATCCCTGACTGTTTCTGTTTTTACAAGGGGTACTGCATCTAGAGAGGGCTGGAGTGCTTGTTATGTTTAAAAATATGAAATGGTTTAATAAAAAAAAAAAAAAAAAACAGCTGTTGTAGTTAAACCCTGGTCATGACAAATGCAGTTGAAAAAATATCACATTCCACCAATCACATTCCACCAAGTAGAATGTGTTTTTTTTGTTACTTTAATGCTTTTTGATGACACATCATTAAATGTATTTTTTAAGGAATATAGATTTTTTACTTTAAGTAAATATGCTCTTAGCTGTCTGTGTTTAGTAACTGGCATATTCTTCATGGTCTGATAAGGTGTGCTTTGGATGCTCCATTTTTTGTCCATTCTGGACAGGGTGCCAGGTCATTACAGGGAATCACATAGCTCACATTTTGTTACTCACACCAAATAGCTCTTCAATCTTCTGTATGTTTTTTGGCAATGAATGAAAACCAAAATTGCCCAAGTTCCATCTTCTGTATGTTTTTTGGCAACATATCCTGAAGAAGACCCACTCTGAACAGGAAAGTGCACAATTTTATTTACAGACAGTAAGTGGAAGGGAAAATAAAACCAAAGTTGCCAAAGCTGACACCCTTGCTACTAGCTGTGCCATTATGCTGCCCCTCAACATATGGTCATGACATTTGAATGACTTTTAAAATAGTGTCATGGCATTCGAAGTGAACCATGCACTATACCATATATCATAAAACGTGAGAACTGGAGGAGGTTAAGAAGAGTAATCGAGGCACTGTTTTATTACTGGATATAAACACTCAGATTTAAGGACATCACACTTCTATTACATTATCAAGATATACACCATATGGCCAAAAGTATCTGGACATCTAACCATTCCATTGATTTCATGCACCTATTAGCATTGGGTTTTTACAAACTTTTGGCAAAACAGTATGGGTAGGGTGGCCACATTCATAGTCACAAAAAGGAGGACATCACACCCCCAAAAGGAGGACGTCATACCAGGAACAGGGGGACATGATACTGCAACACACAGAATGAAACCATAACCCATATAACAGAGTTTTTGACCAATTTAAGCAAGAATTCTATAACAAATTACTGTTTTACTCACCAAATTTTCACATTTTCACAGCGTTCCTGAGCATGAGAGCTGACTAATTGACTCAGGTAGAGGTGTATGCAGAACAGAGCGAGCGAGCAAAATTCAACTACCCAATCACAGACTAGCATTTAGAGGGCGGACCTTCTGCGATTGATTCGTGGCTCGTCCACCACTGGCAAATCGCAGAAGGTCCGCCCACGATAGGTAGCACTATAAGCAGTAAAATGAGGCTGTTAAACCAATGAAAAACAAAGCATTTGTTTTGACATGTACCTGAGCCAATGACAGATAATATTGATCAAAAATGTAACCAGTTCACCCCAAAAGGAGGATTTTTAAGTGTCCGTCCTAGCGTTGCATGGGCGGAGGACTGGCAGCTGAAAAATCGGACTGTCTGACCTAAAGCCGGACGGCTGGCCACCCTTAGTATGGGTGTGTTCGAAAACCTAGTGAGCTTCCTTGCTGTCTTACTGCCTACATAGGCATCGACTTATAAGTCAGGTTATTCGAACGCACTACTTATACAGTGCTTCCATCAGTTTGCGCTTACTAAGCTAACATAGTTAGCCTCATGCCATTTAAACCAATGGGATGAGGTGGCACAACGTCAATTAACGTCTCCCTCCATGTACCAAAAACATCGACAAGCCCGAATTTGCAAATAAATGACACTTGTACACGTTTAAAAGTTGTGCCGCACTAAATGCTGGGATTGCCTTCACCGCTAAGGCAGCATCGGACGCTCTCTTGTTATTCTGTCAAAATACCGTTCAGATTTAAGGTGCCTTACTAGGCAGCATTTTAAGGCATCTAAGAATTCGAACAGCCTCCTGCTCTGGAGTGCGCATAGGATGATGTAAAATGCTATCTATGTAGAGAGCTCACTAGGTTTTCGAACACACCCTATAATGTAGTCTATGTAGGAAGTGTGACCCACATTGGTTATCTGTAAAGCTATGCATGACAGACACATGGCCCAATATGGATGATGCTTTTAGCCTGCAGTTGCCCCCTACTTATATAAAGAGTATAAAGAGAAGTTAATCATGTCTGCTGAGCCCTTCCAATCACTGGTGGCTGCTTTAATCAAATTATGACCTTGTAAAGCATGCACTTGTCTTTCGGGACCAGAGAGTCCTCACTAATGACTAATTAGCTCCATCACCTGTTCTTCTTAGCTAACATTACACCCATTTCTGCACTTTTCTGTTATAAAATGAGAAAGAAAACAAATCTAATCAAAACTGTTGAAAAGACATCAAACAGAGTCAGTTATTTGTTATAAGAAGAAGCAATAAGCCTTTTCTGTCTAAAAACCCTCACTGGGCTGGAGGACAGTAAGAAGACACATTAGTTACTAATTAGCTTGTGATTACTTTATCATGTTGAGCAAAGAGCAGTAGCTTTTTCATTCTTGAACCTTTAGCATGTTAGATATTAGCAGTTATCCACAAATTATTTTAATTGATTTATATGCTTGGATGGCTAAATTTGAAATTCAGCTTAAATAATATTAATGTAACAGCTGAAGCGCTATTTTAAACCAACATTTAATATTACAAAATGAATGGAGATTAGTTCATTTTGAGTTCCCATAAAACTAGACAGAATGCTAGCTTTGGTCTATCTGTCTGTCTGTCTGTCTGTCTGTCTGTCTGTCTGTCTACCCAACCCACCCATATACACCGATCACCCATAACATTAAAACCACCTCCTTGTTTCTACACTCTCTGTCCATTTTATCAGCTCCACTTACCATATAGAAGCACTTTGTAGTTCTACAATTACTGTAGTCCATCTGTTTCTCTGCATGCTTTTTTAGCCTGCTTTCACCCTGTTCTTCAGTGCTCAGGACTCTCCCAGGACCACTACAGAGCAGGTATTATTTAGGTGGCAGATGATTCTCAGAACTGCAGTGACAATGACATGGTGGTGGTGTGTTAATCTGTGTTGTGCTGGTATGAATGGATCAGACACAGCAGCGCTGCTGGAATTTTGAAATACCGTGTCCACTCACTGTCCATTCTGTTAGACACTCCTACCTAGTTGGTTCACCTTGTAAATGTAAAGTCAGAGACGATCGCTCATCTATTGCTGCTGTTTCAGTTGGTCATCTTCTAGACCTTCATCAGTGGTCACAGGACGCTGCCCATGGGGCGTTGTTGGCTGGATATGTTTTTGGTTGGTGGACTATTCTCAGTCCAGCAGTGACAGTGAGTCTTATCCACTTATACCAGCACAACACACACTAACACACCACCACCATGTCAGTGTCACTGCAGTGCTGAGATTGATCCACTACCCAAATAATAGCTCTGACCATTGAAGAAAAGCATGCAGAGAAACAGATAGACTACAGTCAGTAATTGTAGAACTACAAAGTGCTTCTATATGGTAAGTGGAGCTGATAAAATGGGCAGTGAGTGTAGAAACAAGAAGGTGGTTTTAATGTTATTGTTGATTGGTGAATATATACTGTAAAGGTATATATACACGTATATATATATATATATATATATACAGTGTATCACAAAAGTGAGTACACCCCTCACATTTCTGCAGATATTTAAGTATATCTTTTCATGGGACAACACTGACAAAATGACACTTTGACACAATGAAAAGTAGTCTGTGTGCAGCTTATATAACAGTGTAAATTTATTCTTCCCTCAAAATAACTCAATATACAGCCATTAATGTCTAAACCACCGGCAACAAAAGTGAGTACACCCCTTAGTGAAAGTTCCTGAAGTGTCAATATTTTGTGTGGCCACCATTATTTCCCAGAACTGCCTTAACTCTCCTGGGCATGGAGTTTACCAGAGCTTCACAGGTTGCCACTGGAATGCTTTTCCACTCCTCCATGACGACATCACGGAGCTGGCGGATATTCCAGACTTTGCGCTCCTCCACCTTCCGCTTGAGGATGCCCCAAAGATGTTCTATTGGGTTTAGGTCTGGAGACATGCTTGGCCAGTCCATCACCTTTACCCTCAGCCTCTTCAATAAAGCAGTGGTCGTCTTAGAGGTGTGTTTGGGGTCATTATCATGCTGGAACACTGCCCTGCGACCCAGTTTCCGGAGGGAGGGGATCATGCTCTGCCTCAGTATTTCACAGTACATATTGGAGTTCATGTGTCCCTCAATGAAATGTAACTCCCCAACACCTGCTGCACTCATGCAGCCCCAGACCATGGCATTCCCACCACCATGCTTGACTGTAGGCATGACACACTTATCTTTGTACTCCTCACCTGATTGCCGCCACACATGCTTGAGACCATCTGAACCAAACAAATTAATCTTGGTCTCATCAGACCATCGGACATGGTTCCAGTAATCCATGTCCTTTGTTGACATGTCTTCAGCAAACTGTTTGCGGGCTTTCTTGTGTAGAGACTTCAGAAGAGGCTTCCTTCTGTGGTGACAGCCATGCAGACCAATTTGATGTAGTGTGCGGCGTATGGTCTGAGCACTGACAGGCTGACCCCCCACCTTTTCAATCTCTGCAGCAATGCTGACAGCACTCCTGCGCCTATCTTTCAAAGACAGCAGTTGGATGTGACGCTGAGCACGTGCACTCAGCTTCTTTGGACGACCAACGCGAGGTCTGTTCTGAGTGGACCCTGCTCTTTTAAAACGCTGGATGATCTTGGCCACTGTGCTGCATCTCAGTTTCAGGGTGTTGGCAATCTTCTTGTAGCCTTGGCCATCTTCATGTAGCACAACAATTCGTCTTTTAAGATCCTCAGAGAGTTATTTGCCATGAGGTGCCATGTTGGAACTTTCAGTGACCAGTATGAGAGAGTGTGAGAGCTGTACTACTAAATTGAACACACCTGCTCCCTATGCACACCTGAGACCTAGTAACACTAACAAATCACATGACATTTTGGAGGGAAAATGACAAGCAGTGCTCAATTTGGACATTTAGGGGTGTAGTCTCTTAGGGGTGTACTCACTTTTGTTGCCGGTGGTTTAGACATTAATGGCTGTATATTGAGTTATTTTGAGGGAAGAATAAATTTACACTGTTATATAAGCTGCACACAGACTACTTTTCATTGTGTCAAAGTGTCATTTTGTCAGTGTTGTCCCATGAAAAGATATACTTAAATATCTGCAGAAATGTGAGGGGTGTACTCACTTTTGTGATACACTGTATATATATATATATATATATATATATATATATATATATATTTATATATAACAGTAATGTATATATAAATCTCATAAAGGTAATGTTTAGATTTGGTAAAATATAAACAATTTACGCAATTCTAATAGCATTTTTTTGGGTTATTTGTAATTTTAGGCATTCAAGTGGGCATCAAATTTATTATACACATTATCTGTTCACAGAAATACACGTTTAAAATTAATGAACTCTTAAAAAGTATCAGTTCTTTGTCTCTAAAGACTTTCAAAGAGGTTAATGCTGTTATTCTCTTTGGGATGACGGCTAAGTGTGGGCCACTGAGAAGCATGCAGATGTGATGCTTGGCGCCGAACGCCTGCACAGTTGGGGTGATTCATTAAGGCGTTTATTTTACAGACACAATCTCTCTAGGGTCCCCAAGCATCTGCCTGCAATATCAGTCAGAAAGAAAGAGTGTAAGACCGAAAGGGCTAATAGGAAAGAATTTATAGTGGAATAAATGAACAAGATTCATAGTTCTAATGCAGCATAAAAAGAAAGAATGAAGAAATAAGCAAAAAGTGTAAAAAATAATAATAAAATAAATAAAATAGGTAAACAGAAGATGTTGTGTGAATCCCTCAGCTAACATCAAAGACACATCTGGCCCAGGAACAAAATGATGCCTTTTTGAGGGACACATGTGGTCAGACCAAATGTTTCATCCACCTCTTCTGCACTTATAGTCTCAATGCAACATAGCACAACTGAGCTTAGTTTAATTAAAGCCCCTTGCAAATTAGGAAAATCTGTAAAAGTTGTTTTTACATTCACACATGGATTGTAAATTTTCTCCATCGTGCAGTAAAATGATGGTAATTAACAAGTCATGTAAATTTGTACATCTGTGTAATGCTGCTTTCAGGTTGTAATTTTCTGGGGGAAAAATACACAGCTTGGTGGAATCTAGCCTTTGTCACTTCTGACATGTTAGCATGTACGTAGTTGCCTCTCACATGACAAATAATTGCTGCTGAGTTTACTTAAAGCCAGCCACTACCAATTGATGAATTGCTCATGCAATGTCATTGGCAAGCTACAAGCACTTTACTGAGGGCCACAGCATATACACTGATCAGCCATAACATTAAAATCACCTTCTTGTTTCTACACTCACTTTCCATTTTATCAGCTCCACTTACCATATAGAAGCACTTTGTAGTTCTACAATTACTGTAGTTCATCTGTTTCTCTACATACTTTTTTAGCCTGCTTTCACCCTGTTCTTCAATGATCAGGACCCCCACAGAACCACCACAGAGCAGGTGTTATATAGATGGTGGATCATTCTCAGCCCTGCAGTGACAATGACATGGTGGGGGTGTGTTAGTGTGTGTTGTGCTGGTATGAGTGGATCAGACACAGCAGCGCTGATGGAGTTTTTAAATACTGTGTCCACTCTGTTAGACACTCCTACCTTGTTGGTCCACCTTGTAAATGTAAATTCAGGGACGATCGCTCATCTATTGCTGCTGTTTGAGTTGGTCATCTTCTAGACCTTCATCAGTGGTCACAGGACGCTGCCCATGGGGCGCTGTTGGCTGGATATATCTTTGGTTGGTGGACTATTCTCAGTCCAACAGGGACAGTGAGGTGTTTAAAAACTGCATCAGCAGTGCTGTGTCTGATCCACTCATACCAGCACAACGCACACTAACACACCACCACCATGTCAGTGTCACTGCAGTGCTGAGAATGATCCACCACCCAAATAATACCTGCTCTGTAGTGGTCCTGGAAGAGTCCTGATCATTGAAGAACAGCATGAAATCAAGCTAACAAAGCATGCAGAAAAACAGATGAACTACAGTCAGTAATTGTAGAACTACAACGTGCTTCAACATGGTAAGTGGATCTGATAAAATGGCAGAGCGTGTAGAAACAAGGAGGTGGTTTTAATGCTATGGCTTATTGGTGTATATTCTCTCTCTATAACAGGGGTGGGCAATTAAATTTTCCAAGGGGCCACATAAGAAACTGGGACTGTTGTGGAGGGCCGGACCAATAAGGTGAACTTAATTCTGCTCAATATTAATTTTATCTTTTTATTTACATTTACATTACATTTTCAGCATTTAGCAGACGCATTTATCCAAAGCAATTTACAATACAGTGACAGTATACAGTCTGAGCAATTAAGGGTTAAGGGACTTGCTCAAGGGCCCAACAGCAGCAACCTGGCAGTGGTGGGGCTTGAACCAGCAACCTTCTGATTACTAGTCCAGTACCTTAACCACTAAGCTACAACTGCCCACTCTTTATGAAAAGCAGTGAATTGTACAGTTCTAATAAGCTGTTAATGTTTTGATGTTACATTTAGAAAATTAGAAGAAGCAGAGTAAAAACATCAACATTGTTTTACTATTTAAACAAACAAATGCAAAAACAAATGTGAACAAAATGTGCAGGTTTTTAAACTTTACACTATTTTGTTTGGAGTCTAATTACCTCATTTGTTTTTCAGTCCTTTGTTATTGTTTAATATTCTTTTTAAAATCACAGAGCTGGTTCTGACTGCTTTAGTTCTGGATGTGTTAAACTTTATAAAACAGTCTTTGTTGCTTTTGCAGTTTAGTTAGTGAAGCTTCAGGTGTGACGCTCCACATCGTTCATATGCTTGTATTTCTGTTTAGTACCATAACAGCGATTTAGAGTCTAAATTCTGATCCTTAACCAGCGTTACATCTGACTTTAGTAAATAAACAATTCAGAAGTTCGTGTCTTGTTAAAAACTCCACCGTCAATCACACTCAGTTCTGTTCGCATTACAGTGAAGCTGATACACTCGCGCACACACGCGCATACGCAAATCAAAACTTGCGGATATTTAAAGACACAGCGCTCCTGTCAAAATCAATCCTGTTATATTGCATGTTTGATGTACATTTATTTACATCTAATTCTTAATTGCCACGAACCTCATGCGGGCCGGTTGGGGATGTCTCGCGGGCCGGATGTGGCCCGCGGGCCGTACAATGCCCAGGTCTGCTCTATAAGCTTACAGGTTTCAATACCCAGTGTCGCTTTGGTGAACAGATCAGACATTAATGCAAGGAATCCTTCCCCTAAGTGAAGCTCTAATTAGGGACTTATTCAAACATAAATGCCTATGGTGTCATCTGACTTGAAACTTGTCACATATCTCTTTTTTGGCAGTCAATTAAAAATAATGGATACATACAATATCATGAGAATTGAATAATATAGGAAGTGTATGTTAAATATTTAGTTTGATGTGTGTATACACCAATCAGCTATAACATTAAAACCACCTGCCCAAATTGTAAAGTTCCCATTCATGCCACCAAAACAGCTGAGGCATGGGCTCCACAAGACTACTTAAGGTGACCTGTGGTATCAGGTACCAAGACTTTAGGACCAGAGCCTTTAAGTCCTGTAAGTAGCAAGTGTAAGTGGGGCCTCCATGGTTTGGACTTGTTTGTCCAGCACATTCCTTAGATGCTTTGTCGCATTAATATCTGGAGATTTTGGAGGCCGGGTCAAAACCTTGAACCCTGTCAGGTTCTTCAAACCATTTCTTGCTGTGTGGCAGGGTGCATCATCATGCTGAAAAAGGACTCATTTGGGAATACCACACAGGTGTGTACTTGAACTGCAGCAAAGTTTAGTTGGTGGTATGTGTTAAAGTAACATCCACCAGAATGCCAGAACCCAAGGTTGTCCAGCAGACAGTTCCCAGGTCATCACCACAATATCTCAGCCGGCTTGACTTCTTTCCATAGTTCTTCCCTTCCCCAAGTAAATAACGCAAACAGACCCAACCATCCACATCATGTAAAGGAAAACAGGATCATCAGATTAGGCCACCTTCTTTTGGAGATGCACTGATGCAGTTATGTAGCCAGGACAATTTAGCCATAATCCATGCACCTGCCCATTTTTCCTGCTTTCAACACATCAACTTCAAAAACTGCCTGTTTACTTGCTGCCTAAAAAATCTATATATATAAGGTAATCAATGTTCATGTCACCTGTTAGTGGTTTTGATGTAGTGGCGGATTAGTGCATATGCAGGCTGACAGAAAAGTAAAACACAAGCTTTGCTTACTAGAAGAAACAGCAAACACATTTTTCTAGAAATTAAAGCATTTAAAATCCTTAAACGTTTTAATTTTTTTTAATTTTGGTTAACAACTGTAGAAGGTTCTTTTATACATATAGGTTATGTCTGCGAGAACAATTGGCCACACACATACAAGTGAGTTATTTGTAAAAAAACGCGTATTAAAAAAAGATAGATAAAATAAAAATAAAAGTTGCTGTGGTGACCCCTAATGGTAGCAACTGTAAGAAGAAGAAATACAAATTTATCGATCAATAATCATCTGCATGAATTTTCATGGTAAAAAACAACAAACATCAATGCTCCATGCATCTCGGGTAGTTCAGCACATTCCACTATTCTGAGTATCAGGGACACTCACATATTGAAGGGATTATAGTGTGTTTATGTATCATGCACAGAAGGGTTGCTGGAGTTTTTGAATATCACAAATATCCCTGCTGGGTTGGGACTGGCACATGACTAAAATGAATAAAGCCAAAAGCATTCTGTGGTTAGAAACTGACACAGATTAAGAACTACAAAAAGCTTATAGAAATAGTGGAACAAAAGTGACTTAAGTATATAAATGTCACCCAATCTAATCATTGCCAATTCCACTGCTGCAATACTCTTGCCATTTGAACCACCCATGTGCTGGCTGAGAAGATTTGAGACTTTTATGCACCCCGTCCTACACGCGAATAGTCACCTTCCACATCTTTTCCCCTGAAAGTGGCAGCGTCTTACAAAGAATGGTACTGTGCACATAGAGCCATAGAATAGAATGCCTTTATTTGTCATATATACATATACAGGTGTACAGTACAACGAAATTCTTTCTTTGCGTATCCCAGCTTGTTTTGGAAGCTTGGTTCAGAGTGCAGGGTCAGTCATTGTATGGCACCACTGGAGCAGAGAGGGTTAAGGACCTTTCTTAAGGACCCAACAGTGGTAACGTGATTAATAGCCCAAAGCTCTACCCACTAGGCTACCACTACCCAAATGCTATGCTATGAAAATGCTACCCAGTGCTACCACTACCCAAATGCTATACTGTGAAACTTCACAAATGTCCCAGCACTAGAGCAGACGCTGTGCAATGGCACAGCAATAACTAAACTCTTTCAAACTTTTCCTCACCCAGGCACAGCCATAATGCCTATTTGGTGCCCAGCTTGGAATTTAAACTTAAGAGTTTGAGATCTCTGTAGTGGTGCTAGAACTAAAACTTAGTTCTAAACTTAGTTCACAGCCATAATGCCTATTTGGTGCCCAGCTTGGAATTTAAACTTAAGAGTTTGAGATCTCTGTAGTGGTGCTAGAACTAAAACTTAGTTCTAAACTTAGTTCACAGCCATAATGCCTATTTGGTGCCCAGCTTGGAATTTAAACTTAAGAGTTTGAGATCTCTGTAGTGGTGCTAGAACTAAAACTTAGTTCATCTAAAACTTAATCCCAGCAAGACAGAGATGTTGCTCATTCCTGGAGATCTGTCTCCAACCCAGGACCTAGTCATCTCTCTGGATGACTTCCAGATTAGACCATCTGATAAGGTAAGAAGTCTTGGTGTTGTCCTGGATAACCAGCTGACCTTCTCTCCTTATATAGCCAACATGACAAGATCGTGCCGGTTCCTCCTGTACAACATCAGGAAGATTCGGCCATTTCTCTGCAGAGAAGCTACCCAGATTCTGGTGCAATCACTTGTAATCTCTCGGTTGGACTACTGCAACTCCCTCCTGGCAGGAGCTCCCATGGCCACTATTAAACCCTTACAGCTCATTCAAAATGCAGCTGCCTGTCTGGTCTTTAACCAACCTAAACACTGCCACATCACCCCACTGCTGCGTTCTCTTCACTGGCTTCCTGTAGCTGCACGCATTCAGTTTAAAACACTGACGCTCGCCTACAAAGCCAAAAATGGACCAACCCCAAGCTACCTTCGGGGTCTAATCAAACCCCGCTCTGTACCACGCAACCTCCGAGCCTCTAGTCTAGCTCGACTTGAGCCTCCATCCAGGACTAAAGGAAGACAAGCATCAAGGCTGTTCTCTGTTCTAGCGCCCAAATGGTGGAACGAACTTCCTCTGTCTGTCCGAACATATGAGTCTCTTGCTGTCTTTAAAAAACGATTAAAAACCCACCTTTTTACTAAACACTTAGGCTGATTTGTACTTATTTACTAACACTTTATTCCAATCTTTTCCATTAAAAAAAAAAAAGGCACTTTGGTTCTAACAGGTTTTAGCAGATTTGTGTTCTTCGACTGTTGTCTATCTAAACTTAAGGAATGAAATGTTCACTATGGAAGCACTTCTGTAAGTCGCTCTGGATAAGAGCGTCTGCTAAATGCTGAAAATGTAAATGTAAATGCTAGCACATTAAGCTGCTGATGGGTACAGCTGATAAAATGGCTAGCATGTAAATTATAGGTGTACTTAACATGGACAATGATTGTTTACACACACTGTTCCACATGTCAACTACTCTGTATGTAATCTATTATGGACTACTTGACCTGCTTTAGAAAGCTTTTAGTACGCATGACCTATAGCATCTAAAATTAGTCTATAGCATCTAAAATTATGTCAGAATTAGTCTCCTTATTAGTCTTGCTAATGTAATCAAGACTCAGGTAAGACACTGTGCTCATGCTTGCCATTGTGGCTCCTGTTGTTGTAGCGTTTCTCTAGTTCTTTATCTGGTATGATGAATGAGGGCAAGCTGCATCTCAAATGAAGATATCCAGCCCCTACAGACACTGTAATGAAGCACTTCAAAATAATGTGACCAGCCCCAATAGAGGCTGCACTAAATTTGATCTCATTCAATTTTGTTAAACTATCTGCCAAGCATGCAAGGACAATAGCTTTCTTATATAAATCACTGTCTGAAAGGGCACCTACGAGTTGTCCCAGGGTGAAAAAATAAATAAATAACCACAGACACGTAAATACAAGGAGAAAAACAGATCCCACACATTATAATATTCAGCGAATGGTGTAAAGAACATTTTAAAAATAATATGATATTTGATCATTTAACAGTTCTGCTAATCTCCTGTTCATTAAAAAAAAAAATTCAATTATTAAAAAAAATATTTTCATGTACAGAGATCAAACCCTACATTTTAATGCTCAGTTACTGTTTACAAAAATAAATAACATAATGTGGTATTTCCAAAAGTAATGAATTAAATAAAACAAAAATTTTAGTTAAGCATAGAGTTGCTTTTCAAAAGCATTTCTAATGGCCTGGATAGCATCAGTCAATTAAGAAAAATGTTAAGCATTCTTCATATATCACATCAAGGGCACAATGTGCCATGCTAAAAGAGTGAAAAAATCTCTGGAACTTGCTGTGCCTTGTACAGTATAATACAAACACTGAACAAAGTTCAGGTGTGATCTTGAATTTACCTGTCTTCCTTTTTTGTTGCTTTGGGTTTAGAATATTTTGTAATTATTAAAGAAACACTGATTTTAAAATTGTATTAAGAAATGTGTACAGGAGAATACCAAAATCTGTCAATTTCCTAATACAATTCCTAATAAATTTGATAAAGTAACAAGATATTAACAAAAGCACATACACGTTAAACATAAAATGCTTCAAAAAGGAGCATAGAAAAGTTTAGACCCAATTCAATCTTTTTGACATGAACTGAAATGTCTAATGTTTACATTTCCGTTTTTATTAGTGTCTAATGCATAATCAGAATCAGATTTATTGGCCAAGTATGTAGATACACACCAGGAATTTGGTTCCGGCTGATGGTATCTCTCTAGTATAAATCCAGTATACAAGCAATGTAAAAGTTGCAGACAATGCACAAGAACATTAAACATTAAACACAAAAATATACAAACTATAAAACTACAGTATATACAGACAATATATAGAAAATGTATGCGTAAGTGCATGTATGTACAGTATGTACAGTATTTAGTGACCAATGTACGTATGTATGTACATATAAGCAGTGGTACACAATATATGGTAACATACCGATGGCAATAAACAGTAATATACAGATAATGTAAGCTAGCAGCTTACATATTAAAAAAAATATGAATAAGTCTATCCAGCTGTAGTTTTACTGTTTATTAAAATACACAGGCTCACACATATTGTACTCTGGATTAAATAACATTTAAAAATTAGTGGTGATTGAACTAAACGTAAAAACTACAGCTGCTGTATAAGTTGTAAGTTTGGATAGACAGTGTTTCTCTTGTATTATATATTCACTGATTTTCATGTTTCCATCATCTGGGTCTGGGTCATGGTGGGTCCGATTTTCATCTGTGCAATGCAGTAACACACCCCAGACAGGACAGTAATCCACAGCGGGGCAGCAGTGAGAAAAAACTGCTGGGCATTTCATCCATGGATCCCAGACGTAGCAGGTTACCCGGTCACCTTTACCGGTCAGCCTATCCCAGCTTTTCAATAGGTGCAAGGCACACAGTCACACCCTGAACGGGGCACCAGTCCATCGCAGGGCAGACACCAGACACACATACTCACACCCATTCACCTATAGGGCAATTCAGTGTCTCCAATTAACCTGACTGCATGGTTTTTTTTGGACTGTGGGAGGAAACCGGAGCTCCCGGGGGAAACCCACACAGACACGGGGAGAACATGCAAACTCTGCACAGAAAGGACCAGGACCGCCCCGCCTGGGGATCAAACCCAGGACCTTCTTGAGACAGCATACAATTTTGGAAAAATATATATATTATATAATAAATCATATATTAAAAATAAGAAATATATCTAATATAAAATGGTGAGGGCAGGAGGAGTAGTAATTGGTTGTGTCTATGAGACAGAGCTTATAGTCCGGATTTAGCTCCATCTGATTTCCACCTTTTTGGACCGCTTAAAGCTTTAAGGGGAAGAAGATTTTAATGTGATGATGATGTGAAAGCAGCAGTGCATCAGTGGCTACACGTTTAACCTGGATTTAAATTATATAAAAGTATAATTTATATATAGTTTATATAAATTCATATAAAAATACAATATATAGTTATAAGCTTAAATTATATAATATACATTTAAAACCTGTGATGGTTGTTCGCAAAGCAGAGCGATTTCCACCATTTAATATTCCACTCATGCCCTACACGGCATTCTCCATAGTGATAATCCACCTTATACTAATAACATGAGGTATGTGTGCAGAATGTTAAATGGAGATTAACAGTCTGAATGAAGAATGCAGGTTATGTATGTAGAGGAAGTACGCATGTTATAATGCACCCTGAACGCCTTTTGGGCTTCATTACTTTGGAAAGAGGAAGTGATTAGGTTATACAATTAACCTTTATTTATCATGAACATGGCACCTCCAGCCAGGTCAAATGGCCCATTTAAGATGATTGTCTCAAAGGACATTTTAGGCAGCACAAGAGATGCATAATACATTGCCATGATTACAATTTATGTACTTGCTAGCTAGAGTAAAAATAGAAACTAATACCTCTTGTTGGTCTGAATTTTTTTTTACACTTTTAAGAACAAACTGGCGCCTAGTGTCTACAGAAAATCATGTAGAAAATATGAAAACAAACTGATTACACATTTTGGAACAATCTGTGGGTCCTGCAGCCCTAATCATTCTGTCGATAGACCCTTCAGTGTGCAGGTGCACTGTTACAGATGGTTTTATGAAGATCCATTAAAAATAATTTAGCTCATCGCTAAGCCCAGGAGGGGCTCCTAGTCCAAGACTAGGGCTTTCAGCACCAGCCGAGCACCAGCCGCTCTCCCCCCTGCTGTGCCAAAATCCATCACTATGGGAACCTAGGACCTAGTCTGGCTCAGACGACATAGACAGCTTTATGTTTGTAGGTAAAGTGTTTTTACTAGGAACTTGCGCAAGCCATAAATTGAAATCAAGATTTAAATCAGTGTTTTAAATAGATTGTATTAATAAATGTATTTATTAAACAAAACTGCAATAATATATAGTCTTATACACATTTTGTGGCTTGAAAAAGTAGCAAATTAAGTAAAAATATGGCATGAAAACAAGTACACTAATAAATAAAGACACTGTTTGTCCTTTACTACTGAAAATGATTGTAAAAATTGTAGCATTATAGCTCATATTGCATTTGTAATTGCAGTTGCCAAAGAGGAGTAGTTTTATATTATGTACAAGTGAACAAAAATAATAAATATAACAATTATAAATAAATAGTATGTTTGGTAGTATTGTTTCACAAGAAACCAGCCAGGGTAATAAACTATCCATGTATAATGTGTTTTTTATCAGTATGATTGCATAAAATAAATGATAATCACTGTATACCATATCGGCTATTGAAAATATGCTATATGGACATTGTTAAGACACCCTTTCTAATGATTAAAATCTTGTGTTTCAGCCACAACAGTTACCAACAGGTGTAAAGATAAATTACATAAAGGAAATTATATTCTTCTGACCTTGCAGCAACAGTTTGGGGAAGACCCTTTACTGTTCCAGCATGACTATACCCCTTATGCACAAAGCAAGGTCCATAACAATATGAATAATGGCCTTCACTGTTCAGCTTTGGGATAACCTAGAACATAAAATTGACCAACATCTTTCTTGACCAACATCAGTGCCCAGTCATACAAATGCTTTTTTGACTGAATGGGTATGAATTCCCACAGACATACTTCCAAGTCCTTGTGAGAAGCCTTTTCAGAAGAGTGACTTGTTATAGCTGAAAAGATCACACAGAGGTTACTCTATTTTAATAGCATTAGTTTTTTAAATAGGATGTCCAACTATCTTATAGTCGGGTGTCCAAAAACTTTTGATCATATAGTATACAAGTCAGTAAGGCATCCAGATAATTTAAAAACAAACTATTTAAAAATCACACTAGTAAAGCTGGCTGCATATTGCACTGTTAAGAAAAATGGCATATATTGTTTCTACGCTAGCTCACTGGAGATCTGGGGTTCGAATCTCAGTGGTGCTATTGTCCAGTCAGGTCTCTATACAGACATGATTAGCTTTGTCTGAGGGAAGGGGGATGGCTGAACAGCCTAGTCATTTGGAGTTGCACGTATTACTGCACTCTTAGTGTTGGTCCCAAGCCCAGGTAAAATAAGATGGGTTGTGTCAGGAAGAGTGTCTGGCATATAACTTAACAAATCAGGTATGGGGACCAATATGGGAGCAGCTGAAGGAAAAAAAAAAGACATATTTCACTCAAAGATGCAGTTCCCCGAAGTAAATCATCTTACACAGTTAAGTCAGTGTAAACGAGTTTGTGTGTCGATACCCATGCAAATATTTTATGATTTAGGGTCTGAGAATGCAAAATGCCCAATGATGACTTGTCAAAATCTATTATTATCAGACTTTAGGGGATAAACAACAGACAAACAACCTTTCATACACAGTAGTAATGTAAAATGCTTTACAAACAGAAAAATAAAAGCATTAGAAAAAGGACATAATAATAATAATAATAATACATTTTATTTATATAGCGCTTTTCAAGATACTCAAAGACGCTTTACATAAGACAAATAATCAAAACAAATACGTACATACACCATACAAATCATAGTACAAAATCAAAATAGTACATCAACATCAAGAATAATTAAGATAAAAACAAAGAGAGCAGCATAAGACAGTTCATTAAAAATTAGCTAAATTATGAGAGAGAACAACAAATATAGAACAATTTCTTAAAATTAGACAGAAACAGGACAGATTTACATGCAATCAGGAAACTGAAAACTTTACAAGTTTTAGGATCTAGGACTTCACATTTCTGTCGTGATCTAAGTATAAAAACTATTAAAAAGAATAGCAAAAATAAAAGCATTTATTTCGTGTTGTTACAAGTTAAGTGCCATATTGAATAGATGAGTTTTGAGAAGTGACTTGAATTTGGACAGGTCAGGACAATCTCGTAGGTGTTTGGGGAGAGCATTCCATAAAGATGGAGCAGCTATGGAAAAGGCCCTGTCACCCCAGGTCCGGTGCTTGGTCCTAGAGGGTATGGACAGTAGGTTAGCCTCAGAAGAGCGAAGGCTACGGGAGGGAATGTGCTGATGGAGCAGGTCGGTGAGGTAGGATGGGGCCTGATTATGGAGAGCTTTGTGAGTGAATAGAAGAATTTTGAATTGAATGCGTTGAGCAACGGGAAGCCAATGAAGTTTTTGTAGAACAGGTGTAATATGATCACGGGAGCGAGTATGAGTAAGGAGGCGAGCAGCTGAATTCTGGATATACTGAAGTTTTTTTAGGATTTTGTTAGATGTACCATAAAGGATGCTATTGCAATAATCAATTCTGGATGTAATAAAAGCATGAATCAAGGTTTCGGCGGCAGAAAAGGAGAGTGATGGACGTAGACGTGCTATGTTTTTTAGATGAAAGAAAGCAGTTTTGGTGATGTGATTTACATGGCGGTCAAAAGAGAGGTTGCTATCAAAAATTACACCAAGATTTCGGATGTTAGAAGACGGAGACAAAGTGTCATTATCAATGGTAATTTGAAAATTTTTTGTGGTTTTTGCCAGGGTTGTAGGACCTACGATGATCATATCTGATTTTTTACAGTTTAATTTGAGGAAATTAGCTTTCATCCACAATTTCATTTCAGTGATGCAATTTGTCAGAGTGGAGTGAAGTTCAGTATTAATGGATTTGGAGGAGATGTAAAGCTGAATATCATCAGCATAGCAGTGGAAATGTAAACCATGCCGACGTATGATGTCACCAAGGGGGAGCATATAAAGAATAAACAAAAGGGGACCTAACACTGAGCCTTGGGGAACGCCTTGGGACAGTGGAGCAATGGCAGAACTACAATTGTTGATATTAACAAACTGTTGTCTGTTTACGAGATATGACCTTAACCACAAAAGGGCAGTACCAGTGATGTTGACAGAGGATTCAAGGCGGGACAGAAGAATGGAGTGATTAATGGTGTCAAAAGCTGCAGTAAGATCAAGGAGGACGAGAATATTAATTTGTCCAGAGTCTGAGGAAAGAAGAAGGTCATTTGTGACTTTGAGGAGGGCTGACTCAGTGCTGTGCTGGGGGCGGAAACCAGACTGAAATGATTCAAATAGATTATTGGAATTTAGGTGATCTTTGAGCTGTGAGGCAACAACACGTTCCAGTATTTTCGACAGAAATGGAAGATTGGAAATGGGCCGAAAGTTACTCATAATGTTAGAGTCAAGTCCAGGTTTTTTAAGTATGGGAGTAACAGCAGCCAATTTGAGTGATTGAGGGACTGAGCCAGAACTAAGAGAGGAATTGATTATCTCTGTGATAAGTGATGAGATAACTGGAAAACAACCCTTAACAAGTTTTGATGGAGCAGGATCCAAAACACAAGTGGAGCTTCGCATCCCTGTTAAGATCTCAGATAGGTCCAAATGAGACACAGGTGAGAACTGAGACAGAGGCTGGGTAATAAATTGAGATGAGATAGGCGGAGAAACAGAGATGACAGGGGAAACTGTCAGAAAATTGTGGATATTCTCAACTTTTGTTTGAAAAAATGAGAGGTAAGAGTTACACTTGTCAACTGTAAAGGAATTGGTAGTATTGTCAACTGGTTTGAGAAGTTTATTTATTGTGGAAAAGAGAGTCTTAGGATTTGTTGATCCAGCATGTATGAGTTCGGAATAGTAAGTGGATCGGGCTGCCGTAAGAGCGTCTTTGTAATGTTGAAGATAATCAGAATAAATCTGATAATGTACTGTTAGACCGGTTTTCTTATAAAGTCTTTCAAGCTGGCGTTTACGGGATTTCATTTGGTGAAGCTCAATTGTGTACCATGGTGCGGAATGACTAAATGAAACAAATTTGGTTCTCAAAGGAGCCAGCTCATCAAGACATGAGGCGAGTATGTCATTATAGTAATCGACAAGGTCAGATGAATTACTAGACAGTACAGGACAGACAGACATCTTTTTAACAAGAGAATCTGAGAAAGCAGAGGGAGAGATATATTGAAGATTCCTGAAGGATATTTTACGTTTAGCTCTAGTGATGGGCCTAGTGACCTCAATGTCCATGATGATTGTCAAATGATCAGAGACAGTAAGGTCATGGCTGGACGGCTGATGAACTAGGACACCAGTAGAGCAGACAAGGTCAAGAGTATGACCTTTTTTATGAGTTGGAAAATGTATATGTTGTGTGAAATTAAAACACTGTAACAATTCCAAAAATTCCCTGGCAAATTTACAGTTGTTGTCATCAATATGGATGTTAAAATCACCCATAAGCAGTACAGAGGATGAGAGGGCACTAAGCTGGGTTAAAAAATCTGAAAAATCAGAGAGAAAGGAAGCGTTTGGCTTTGGCGGACGATAAACTACAGCAGTGACCAGAGGAGTAGGCCCTGACAACTTGAAAGCCAGGTGTTCAAAAGAAAGAGCAGCAGGAAAAGACAAAGTGGTTATTTTAATATCATCCCTATAGACTGCAGCAACACCACCACCTCGCCCTTCCATACGAGGTTCATCAATATACGAGTATCCCATTGGCGTGGTCTGATTTAACGTAAAATAATCCAAGGGTTTATGCCAAGTTTCAGTGAGACAGAAAAAGTCTAGTTCACTGTCAGATATAAATTCACTAAGTACAGTACTTTTTGTGTTGAGTGAACGAACATTAAGCAATGCCATTTTCAAGTGGTATTGTTGTGTAGTTGGCTGTGAGGAACGAGGAAGAGAACGGAGATTTGCTAAGTCCACTCCGCGTTTCCCATCCCACTCCGTGGACAGCGTTGTCATGGAGACTACACCGCTACTGGTGTGCAAGGCAGCAGCGCTCTGATGACGTGTTTGCGGAGCGACAGTGCGCACGGCTGACCAGAAGGATGGAATAGCGTTACCGTTTCGAAGATAAACAAGCTTTCTCCGGGAGCCCCTGTGAATATAACGAGGCCGGCGAAGGAGTCCAAGCTGTTTGATGACTGAAATACACGATGGAGTAGTGCAGTTGTTGAACTTCCTCAGCTGGTCAACGGAATAGTTCAACATCGTGCCGATCCCAGGAAAACTCATCCACCGTTCACCACCGGCCGCAGACGCGATGTACAGTAGAAAGAACAAAAAGTATCAAAAGCACAAATAAAAGTATCAAAAGTAACATAAAAGAAATAGATCCACAAGGTGTGTAAAAAGATGAAAACGAAAAACGATAAAAATACAATAAAATACGGTAAAATACGGTAACGGTAGCGGCAGCCAAATGCGCCAGCGTCCACCATCACCATGGCAACTCAACATAAGAGTTATACAATTGTACAAAAGCATAATTAAAAGAAAATATAAAGTACAACTTACAAAAATAATAAGCATTGTTGATGGAAGTCCCATTGGAGCAATGACTGACTTTCAAAAGCCAGTAACAGAGCTCTGAGGAGCAGTTAGTGGTTCTAACAGGCAGAAATGGTTACATGAAAAGCTGTTCTGAAAAGTGTGATAGAGCGAATGAAAAACACTAAAACCCGCTGATGGACACCAATGTTTATATGATAAGAGGCTTTATCGAGTTATCGAGTCATGATAAGAGGTAGATTGAATGCATTGTTTAACAACAAAGCCGTACAAGCCAATAAGATCAGAGACGCTGTAGGAGGTAGTGCTATCTTCACTCTCCCTGAGGCATCAGATCTCTGCAAAAGGCAAATATTTTCAAAAGAAACATAAGCGACTAGCTCCCACATTGCTCCTTTTCTGCTTGAAAAAATTTCGTCTTTTATATTCTGAGTTCACCGAACCATTTACCTTGAAACGCTTCCATGCAGAAAAGCAAAGTGAAATATGTCTCCAAACCATTTACTCCTCGCACTGCTAGGAATTCTGGTGTGTTTGTGTAAATTTGTGCTGCAGTGTTTGCAGTGTTGCATGTACAGTGAGGTTAGGATTATATAGTATATGCTGCATATAATATAATAAACAGTATATACTTATTATTGTATATACTACAACCCCAAATAAAAAAAATATATGTTTCTTACATTTATCTTGACTTTTATTTAATTGCAGACAGTATGAACACAAGATATTTCATGTTTCGTCTGGTCAACTTCATTTCATTTGTTATAATACATCACCACATTTACCAAAGGATGGTAAAGCATTTACCACTTTGTAATGTTGCTATTCCTCCTCACAAGACGAAAAACACATTTTGACACCGAGGATACCAAGCGATTTAGTGTTTCAGGTGTTATTTTGTCCCATTCTTCCTGAATGGGACAACATGTCTTGAGATGTGCAACAGTTTAGGGTCGTTATTGTCATTTTTGTTTCAAAATTCTCCACACATTCTCTACTGGGGACGGGTCAGGACTGCAGGCAGGCCAGTCCAGTACCCGTACCCTCTTCTTTCGCAGCCATGTCTTAGTAATGTGTGCAGCATGTGGTTTTGCATTGTCTTGTTGAAACATGCATGGACAACCCTGTTAAAGGTGACGTCTTGAAGGCAGCATGTATTGCTCTTAGATCTCAATGTACTTTTCTGCATTAATGCTGCCATCACAGAAGTGTAAATGACCTTTGCCAAGGGCACTGACAAAGCCCCATACCATGACAGACCCTGGCCTTGTTTGGACTTGTTGCTGATAACAGTCTGGAGTTCATCTTTAGTCCGGAGCACACGGCGTCCATTTTTTCCAAAAAGGTCTGAAATGCTGATTCATCTGACCACAATACACGTTTCCACTGTGTGATGGTCCATCCCAGATGCCTCCAAGCCCAGAAAACTTGACACTGCTGGACATGGTTAACATAAGGCTTTTTTGCCAAAGAAATTACTTGCCCATGTGGTTATATCAGCTATTGGTAAGTGGCGGTTCTTGATACAGTGCTGCCTAAGAGATCAGAGATCACGGGTGTTAAGCTTAGGCTTGCGTTCTTGCCCTTTACACACTACAATTTCTCCAGATTTCTTAAATCATTTAATGATGACTTTGAGGTACATTGTTTTCAAACATTTCAATAATCTTCTAATGCATTTGTCTGCCCATTTTTGCTTCTCACAGACTCAGCCTTTTGTTGATACTGCTTTGATACTGCTTCCAGATGCAGCAATGCACTCACACACCATCTAGGGTCAAGTTAGAATTTTGTCTGGTCAGCATTGCTGAGATTTAAATCAGGATTGAGTCTTTGTTATATGACCACAGATGTTCAGCAGGGATTTTCGGTAAGACATTTAGATGATGCACTTTGAGCTAGATATTTCAAAGGCATACAGATTAAGGTATGAACCAATTATCATGATACAGACTTCATTTGAATGTCATGTTTGCCGGGTTTCATATTCATCATGAAGCTAATGCATTTTTAATGCAGCTAATGAAATGTAGGGCAAATGATTGCATATCTTCTCTGAAAGATGCATAACTGAATGGTTTTAGAAATAGGTTTGGCATTAACAGTGGTGTCACTGCACATGTAATGATAATGCACTAATGTTTACTTCAATCACTGTGATTATTTCAGTCGTCCCTTGAGTTAGTAACAACAAATTAACTGCTACTAGAACTCCAAGTATAGAATATGTTTTGTTCCAAAAACCTAGTTACATGTTGATAAAAGCAATGATTTGCAAATCTTTTTTGACCTGTTTTCAATTAAAAACAGCACACAGGCAACACTACATCACCAGTTAAATTAACAATGTTCTGTTAAGGAATTGAGGACACTGGTTGCTCCATTTGTGAAAAATGATTTTCCTCCATTTAAGCATGATATAACACTTAAACTGCTTAACATCTGGAATCTCTATTGTCACATATTGAGCTTCACGATGCGCTAGACATTTTCAATGAGAGAATGATCTGGTCTGCAGGCACGTTAGTCTAGCACTTGCACTCTCATGCTATAAAGCCATGCTGTTGCGAGCTGCAGAATATGACACTGGCAGTTGCTGAAAAAGTAGGGATGTCGTTACAGACACATTTTCTAGATGGCAGCGTGTTTTGTGCCCCACAACATTAAAGGGACCTTCACAGATTATCAGATAAAACACAGTTTACAAATCACTGCTTTCTTTTATTTGCATTTTACCTACTGTCATTCTCACACATATGCAAACAATAGCGGACTCTCTGTAGAGATATTGGAAGTGAACGTCATATCCTATTTAATTTACTAGGCAGCTGTTTTTGCACACATTTTTTCTTCCAAAACTAGATGTAAATTAACTGCAGCCATGTTGCTTGAGAAGATTTTTCTGTATTTGTCCTGCTAAATTGCATTACTTCTTACCTGGGCAATTTGTACTCCATGTTTAAGCTGGGGCAATTAGCATACTTTTGATTATTAAATGAATTTCACCTTTTTTTTTTTATATTTTGGAAGAGGATGTCATTTTAACATTGCTTACCCATTTAACTTGTTGAGCTTGTGATACAAATTCTGAATACTGTATAGAACTACACCGATCAGCCATAACAATAAAACCACCTCCTTGTTTCTACACACATTGTCCATTTTATCAGCTCCACTTACCATATAGAAGCACTTTGTAGTTCTACAATTACTGACGGTAGTCCATCTGTTTCTCTGTATGCTTTGTTAGCCCCCTTTCACGCTGTTCTTCAATGGTCAGGACCCCCACAGGACCACTACAGAGTAGGTATTATTTGGGTGGTGGATCATTCTCAGCACTGCAGTGACAATGACATGGTGGTGGTGTGTTAGTGTGTGTTGTGATGGTATGAGTGGATCAGACACAGCAAGTTTTTAAATACCTCATTGTCACTGCTGGACTGAGAATAGCCCACCACCGTGGGCAGCGTCCTGTGACCACTGATGAAGGTCTAACAGAGGTCACTAACAGGCGGACCGCGGTCCGGACCCAGAAGCTGTCCCATACGGACCCGGACCTATAGCCAAAACAGAAAGTTAGGATTTGAAACCTGACGGAGCGCTTCTATTTTAACCGGCGCAGCTTTTGTAGTCTTTACGGTAGCGGTTTAGCGGATGAGAACCAATCACGTGACACCACTCAGCCAATCAAGTCTGTGCATTCCAGCCGGTAAACACTGCGACTGCAGTGCAGACAGTTGAGAGAGTTAGAGGCGAGTTACATGTGAAAAGACGGTGGAAAGAAAAAGAAAGATAGCGAATGTAGAAAAAACGAACGGAGAGATACAGACAACTGTGCAGGAGAAAGTTGAGAAAAAGACGAGTGAGACAGGAGACAAATGGCGCTCTCCAAAAAAGAAACGTGTACAGCAAAAATACAGCATTTAATCCGTGATGGAGAGACTCATTTCTGTTCTTACTTCCCACTGGAGCACAATTTATTTTTATTTTCTCTTAATTTGATAAGAGAAAGGTTTTATAAGGTGGGGCGGTCCGGGTCCTCTCTGTGTGTGCATGTTCTCCCCGTGTCCGCATGGGTTTCCTTCGGTGCTCCGGTTTCCTCCCACAGTCCAAAAACATGCAAGTGAGGTGTATTGGAGATACTAAATTGTCCATGACTGTGTTCGATATAACCTTGTGACCTGATGAATCTTGTGTAATGAGTAACCACCGTTCCTGTCATGAATGTAACCAAAGTGTAAAACATGACGTTAAAATCCTAATAAATAAACAGACATTTGATTTGACAGTTATTGATAACATGCAGATGTTGATACAACTACTAGGCTACATTATACTATATTGTATATATGTTATAGTGGTTAAGGTACTGGACTAATAAACAGAAGGTTGCCGGTTCAAGCCCCACCACCACCAAGTTGCCACTGTTGGGTCCCTGAGCAAGGCCCTTAACACTCAATTGCTCATTGTGTTCCGCTCATTGTGTAAGTCGCTTTGGATAAAAGCGTCTGCTAAATGCTGAAAATGTAAATGTAAATATCAATATATTTACATTATATATATATATATAGTTAAACATTCCGGACCTTTGCTTCAAGAAATTTTCTCTAACTGGACCCCTTTAAATTTTAGTTGAATACCCCTGGTCTACAACATGACCAACTCAAACAGCAGCAATAGATGAGCGATCGTCTCTGACTTTACATCTACAAGGTGGACCAACTAGGTAGAAGTGTCTAATAGAGTGGACACAGTGTTTTAAAAACTCCAGCAGCGCTGCTGTGTCTGATCCACTCGTACCAGCACAACACACACTAACACACCACCGCCATGTCATTGTCACTGCAGTGCTGAAAATCATTCACCACCTAAATAATACCTGCTCTGTGGTGGTCCTTTGCGGGTCCTGACCATTGTAGAACAGGGTGAAAGCAGGCTAAAAAGGTATGTAGAGAAACAGATGGTCTACAGTCAGTAATTGTAGAACTTCAAAGTGCTTCTATATGGTAAGTGGAGCTGATAAAATGGACAGTGAGTGTAGAAACAAGGAGGTGGTTTTAATGTTATGGCTGATCAGTGTATATATGATATACATGATTCATATAGGACTACATTCTCATTCAGCAACATCATATGAGTGCATTTTGAGTGATGAGCTACAGTCTTAGTACACTCCATATTATTTTTTTTAACAGAAAGACTTTACACTTCACCCCTTTACCTTCATCTGTATGACACCACGCTTTCATGTTCCAAGCATCTTAGCCTGTTTTTTATTTTATTTATTTATTTATTTATTTATTTATGTATTTATTTATTTATGTATTTATTTATTTATTATTCTAAGTTTGGATCTTCTTGGTATTACTGAAATGCGTGCTAGGTTTATGAGCTTATCTGCCTATAACACAAATGCTATGAGAAAATGCCGAAATACATCTAACTAGCACTTGCACCATTCAGCCTCCGGCACCCCGTTGTTTCATAACCTCACTCTGCTTTGCTGATTTACGTGTTTTGCTGTAATCGAGTCCTAAATTTGTGGAGTTTTATATGCAGAGTAAAGCTAATGGGTAGACTGACCTTTTATCTATTCCCAGCTGTGATATTAATCTTGAGCAGGATTGACCAGTTTTAATGGTGTCTTGCAGGTTACATATTTTGGTGTAACAACATCCCTGTAAACATGCAAGCAAGTAAAAGTGGGTACCAATACCTGCAAGCACATTCTTCCACCAAATCCACATTTATCCAGATTAGCACAGTACAGCAACAGATGCTGCCATGCACGTTAAATCAGCCATGCTGAATTCCCATAATTAATCTCCTATTACTCTCCATCCTGCTAGTTATCACACTCAAACATCATCCTTCAAGAAAGCTGAAATATACACAGGCTCCTAGGATGTATATAAGAATCTGATAAAGCTAACAGCATGGGATTTTAGCCTATATCCTTGTAGAGAGTTGATGTATTTTTAGAATGGATTTTGTACCTAGTAAATGAGGTCGGAATGGAGGGTATATCATGATTATGGTTCATAATACTGTATACTGTGGATACTTAAGCAGAGCATACTTTACACAGTGCCTCATAAAGTTCTGAGAAATTTCTTTAAGTAAATTTTACTGATGATTCTGTAGCTTGAGACGGGTTTGAGACAGAAGGGTTTGAGTGAGTAGAGAAAACAGCAGCAGAGCAATTAAAACCACAGTGGGTCAAAACAGTGAAACATGGTGGTGGGAGCATGCTGTCATTACAGCAAAAAGGGGATTCTCTAAAAATTTAACATCCACTCAAATAAATATTCTGATTACATGATTTGTAATGAAAAACATTGTATTTAATAAAATGTAAAATACAAAATAAGATACATTTACTAGTGTTCTTAGACTTCTAGCCCCCATTTTTTGATAAAAGCTTATAAAACTCATCATAAACACACCTTTTATTGTATTATTTACCTTCCTATACTTCAAAAATTAATACATAGGCAACAAAATATTGCATAACTCATAGAAAATAATGCTGACAAGAAAAAACTGATCTCTAAAGATCGACAATTCAAACATATTGCTTAGCATATTCAAATAATGTTAATCAATGAGGTGCAATTAAACAGTTTACACACTGGTAAACATTTTTTTCAGTTATTGACATGACTTAATGGGTAGAAAAGAAATCACACTTATTTATACTTGTTATAAACCATGTAATTATTCCAACATCATGTTTGTTGATGCAGTGACTCGTGTTTGTTCTAGTTCGCTCTTGCATTTATCAAAATCACTAAGGAACAGTATGTGGAACCAGCCACATGAATAGTATTCTTCTTTTCTATTTATTTATGCATTTTCTCCCATTTTCTCTTAATTAAGCATAGTCAGTTAGTCTTCCACTGCTGGGGGGATACCTGATTGCAGTCGAGGTGGGTATATTGCTGTTCACGCCTCCTCCAACCCGTGCGCAGCCCTTATTAGATCCCTTTTTCACCCATGCGTTCTGCACAGGTGCCTCTCTATCTGCCAATCAGGGTCCTTACACAGCGTTTGAAGTCCACACCCACATAGTCCGGTCGTCCCGCCCTAGCAGAAACGTGTCTGCTGCAGTCACTACCAATTATGCCCGCTAGATGGTGCACAGCCGATTGGTGTCAATGCCGAGTTTTGAACCGAGGAGTTCACAATCTGGTTGTGCTAGCAGAATATCCCGCTGCGCCACCAGGGTGCCCATGAATAGTGTTCGAAATGGTATTTAGAACACTAAATATGTGTTTATATTCATACTCACATATACTTATGTTTATAATTTATAATTATATACTACTGTATGTATAATAAAGGAAGCTGAGAGTAGGTGATACCTGGACCCACTGAGACCCTGACCAAAATGAAGCAGTTAGTAAATAATGAAATAATAAGTAATGAAAATACTAAATGTTGACATCAGTATATTCAGTACTCGGCTAATGCTTTGCCCAGCACTTTATATGTGCACACACACACACACACACACACACACACACACTCACACACACATTCTTCTGAAGCTGACATTTCTAAATACATTATATCCATCTCATCATTGAGCAAATGACAGTCAGCTCTCCACCTTCCTGGAAAAGCCAAAAGCTTTTGAATTAAGTCAATCATTTAGTCATAACAAATTAATTAAAAGAATAATTAAATCATTAACACATTGAATATAGCAATTAGAAGTCATGTCTTACATGAGTGAATCTGAGTGGATTTGATGAGGGAGAGCACAAAGAGCAATGGAGTGTACCAACCAATCAAAGAGTTTACTTTTTTCCCAAAGACTCAGAAAACAATAGAAGAATTGTAGCACATGGTCTTTCTTCTATAATATCTCTCTACTGCTTTATCTTGCTCATTTCACAGACCTACACTAAGATGTGAATACTATAGTTATTTTAATCATTACATGTGTTTAATATCAAATGATTATAAATCTTCCTCCCTTCTGATGATTCAATAATAAATAGTCTCCAGCTATTGTGAGTTCTGCAGGGACTTTTAAATGAGACTTACTGTGGATTTGAGAAAAGTAATTATGATTGGCTGCATGCACCATGACCGATCATGAAGCAGAAGTTTTGACTCAGAGCAGTTAAATCCACCTGGTGTCCATGCGAGTACCTGATTCTTTACCCCAGAAACATTAGATTTAAGGCAGAAGTACACCCTCGAGATGGCGCTTATCCATTGCAAGGCAACACACACTTTGATGCAATTAGGAGCTGCCAAATTATTGTCTAATTAGTTTGACATTAGGCATTGGACATCAGATCATCCTTCTGTATGGCGGTTGTACCCTAGCGTTTAAGGTACTGGACTAGTAATTGAAAGGTCACTGGTTCAAGCCCCACCGCTGTCAGGTTGCCACTGTTGGGCCCTTAAGCAAGGCCCTTAACCCAATTGCTTAGATAATATACTGTCACAGTACTGTAAGTTGCTTTGGATAAAAGCGTCTGCTAAATGCTGAAAATGTAATGTAAATGCATGTCCTCCTCAACGAATCTTGCCCTGTCCTGAGCATCTCCCTCTGTCACCCAAACCACCTGCATGTCCTCCTAAACAAATCCATAAAGCACCTCCTTGGCCTTTATCTCCTCCTCCTGCCTCCCAAAGAGAATCGCAGCATCTTCCTCTCTGCCACCTCCAGCTCCCTCTGATGCCTTTTTGGCCATGCCATCGCCTTAAACCATACAACACAGCAAGCCTCACTACTGTCTTGTAAACAGTGCTGATATAAAAAAAAATCTAAGATCAATGAAGCTGGAAAAGTGTAAGGATTCCTCAGTTCTTAGTCGCAGCATTAACTACTGACTTCCAACTGAAGCTTAAAGCACTGTCAGCACTGTTTATGGCTAAGAAGCTTCAAACAAGCCTGAGATCAACAAGAGCAAAGTGAAACAGTGGCAGACACAGTGTAAAGCACTGGACTCAGGAAATCAGTTGGGCTATTACTGTATCAACAGTTTGATGAGAAAAACCTACAAAAAAAAGTAATCAGCAAAGTTTGGGGTTGAAGAAAAGCCATGACCCTAACAATATTCATTTAAAAAAAGGGGGAATGCTGAATTTAGGCAGAATTTAATACTAAACATCTAATCTAATCTGTTCTAGTAATCTAATCTAGTAATCTAGTATTAGAGGCTGTTAAGAGCAGCAAAGATCACTGATACCATACCCAATGCCCATGGTTTTGGTGTCCAAAAACGTATGTCTTTGTTGTGTATCTGTTGTATTTTTAAAACAACTGTAAGAATCCTTAACATTTTAAGTAAACTGATCTTAGTCCCATAGCAGATAATAGTGGGTATTTAAAAATATATTTAAAAAACACTTACGCATCCAGGTGGCGCAGCGAGATATTCTGCTAGCATACCAACGCAGAGATTCTGAACTTCTCGGTTCAAAAGTCGCCGTTGCCACTGGTCGGCTGGACACCTTCTGGCGGGCACAATTGGCGGTGCCTGCAGCAGATACTAATTGGCCACTGTATCTGCAGGGTGGGGGCCGGACTATGTGTGGGGTGGGATCTTCATATACTGTGTAAGGACCCTGATTGGCGGACGAGATGCTGTGCAGAATGCAGGGGTGAGAAGAGAAGAGGGCTGTACATGTGTCGGAAAAGGCGTGTACAGCAATGTGCTCTACTCAGATGCAATTGGGTATCCCTCAGCAGCAGAGGACAAATTAAATTACTAAATCAAGAGGAAATGCGAAGAAAATGCATTAAAAAAAACAAAAAACACCTGCATTTTTATTTGTGAAGTGCATCAGCCTATAGTTTTAGTAATTATAAGAGTCCTTAACATTTCAAATAAACTTATCTTATTCCCATAGCATATAATACTGAGTATTTAAACATATATTTAAAAAAACACTTACAGTTTTATTTGCAAAGTGCATTAGCCTATAGTTTTAATAATAAATGGTAACACCTGGATTTCCTTTATGTATGTGGAATACACTGTGCATCCGGCTAGATCACAATTAGACTGCCTGAGGGAGTCTGAATCAGATCAGCAACAATAAAAATAGAAATAATCTCTCTTCATCCATAAAAAATGGGGGTTGGGGTGTGGGTGGCAACAAAACTACAGAATATCACTTTCTTTTAAATGTGCATACTACATAAGCTATACCAGGGCTGTGAACACCTAGAAAGAATTACGGTAAACTACGCATCCTTAAACAATGATTGCAAGTATTACATTACTTTGAAAGGCTTTTAATATCATACATTTAGTTGTATAGAGAACTGTTTATCAGCTGCTGAGGCTCCCTACTTGACTAGATTGATGTTATTTTTGTTACCGACTGATATAGCATTGAAGGATATGCCCGCTGTTCTTTTTACAATAGGGATAAAACCATAATTTTGCAGTAAAAAGTAATTTTACTTTGTTTGCTATAAATACACTATATGGACAAAAGTGTTGGGTCACCCCTTTTAAATTTTGCCATAGCAGTTTATGAAAGGCCTTTTCCTGTTCCAGCATTACTCTGCCCCTGTTCACAAAACAAGGTCTATTAAAACATGAGGAAAAACTTGGTTTAAAGAAACTCCAGTGGCCTTCACTGAGTGGCCTTAGCCACACTAAACAGCTTTGGAATGAACTGGAATATCAGTTAAGGCTTTCTTGACCAACACAACTGTCCAGCCATACAACCAGTCTTATAACTGAATGGGCACAACTCAACATCTTGTAATATACTTTCTCAGAAGAGTGGCTGTTGTTTTAACTAAAAAAGATTTTATGGAAGTCATTCTATTTTAATACCATTTTTTAATGAGATGCCCAACAAGCTCAAGGTCAGGTGTCTAAATACTTAAAGTGTATGAAAAAAGTAAATACTTCTGCAAATGAAACCTGTTTTATTGTAATAGATTTTGCGATTAATTTGGAGGATTTCAAATAGTAAATAATAAACAACAATTCAATAGAAAAAAGCTACAGCGCCAAAACACCATAACCATCTCTGTCAATTCAATTGGTTTGACAATCAATTGAATCCAATTGGTTTGATGAGGTACACTACACAAGAAGACAGTAGTTGCATTTAAATCCCATTCGAATGCTGTGGTAGGACATGAGCAGTTCATGATGAAATGCCCTCCAATGTAACTAAAACAAATTTATTTTGCCAAGAGTTTTAGACCAAAACTTTGTCCACAGTGATAAAAGACTTGATTTGTTTCTGCTGAAGATGGGATATCCACTTATTCATTGTTTTATTTAGAGGCAAAATTCCTGTCTTTGTTGTTTCCTCATGCTCTCATTGTTTTCCTCCCAATCTAGTCATAACCAAATACCTGATTGCATTACGCTTTCTCTCTACTGACGTCAACCTCCACTCTGATTGAGGAGAGCCGTGACTAACACACTCCCCCTCCGATACGTGTGCAGTAACTGACTGCATCTTTTCAACTGCACAAGTTCATATGTGGATCAGCTTTGTGTATGGAGAGACACACCCTGAGTCCCATTATCCCCCGGCACCATCAATCAACCAGCAGAGGTCGTAATTGCATCAGTTATGAGAAATCCCCCCTTGAACAACAGGCAATTGTAGGCACCCAGCCTACCGGATGGCAGAGCTGAGATTCAAATTGACGAGTTCGAAATGTCAGCTCTGGTGTGCTAGCCTGTTTTACCACTGTGCCACCTGAGCGCTCTCTCATTGTTTAATATTTGCATTTTTGTATGGTGGTCTGAAACATTGGAGTCTGACAAAAATATAGAAAATTAGCAGATGTAAATAGTTTTTCACAGATTTTGATTTTTAAAATATTTCCAAAATGTTAGAGCTAGAACAGAAGGTTCATTTTGAACTACAAAAGTTTCGAAAATGTAAATGTGTTCATTAGTTGTAATACAATTCAATTCTTTTAAATACTTCAAAAGTTGAATGAGAACCCTACTGTAATTATGGACTCATGATGTTGAATCACACTGAGGTTGAATTTTTCCCTGATAAATACAGTAAAGGACAGTCTGTGCACCAGACCTAGCAGAGGACATTAAAAAGGTACAAAGCAATCACTTTAAATGCCATAGTCCATTTCAAACACATATAATCACACCAGTCATGCGTTCAATAGGTAAGTTAGGCAAGTCTGGTTGTTTGACCCCTCTCTACTGAATTGGACTATTAATGAGCTGCCTCGTTTTAAAGGCTTTTAATAATGGAGGGTGCCAAGAGGCAGTTGTGCTTTGACTATGGAGCAGGCTGCGAGAGGGAAGTAGGCGTGTGTGTATGCCTGTGATCTGAATGACTGTCCTCAGGCAGGACACATGCATCACTGGTTTTGGCTGCACGCATAAGATGAGAATTGACCAGCTAATTGTCTGTTTACCATTTAGGGGGGATCAGCAGAAGCCACGGCCTCCTGATGCCCTCTGTTTGTTTCTCTCTATTTGCCCTCTTTGCTTTCACCATTTGTCATTAGCTGCTCATCTTTTGCTCAAGCTGTGCAGTCCTCATACTGATTAAAGGGCCAAAAATGAACATCGCACCTGACCAATCAGTTATTTTTCATATTTATTAGACATTTGGCATTTTGCCTATCTTCAATTTAGAAAAATACAAATGAATGTCATGTCATTGCAGGATCACTAAACAGTGGCTGGCTGTCCAAGAATTTTTTTCTTTCCTATTAATTTAAATTGTCATGAATCCTCTGCCATTTATGAATCTACATATATAGAAGAAGGTGACCATTGAGGTGTTTTTAGCTGGCTGAGTACATGAATTGGCAAACACAAGAAGAAAAAATATATTTATTAGATATTGATGTTTAGCTTATTTAAACCATAACCCTAGCCATGAAACTTAATCATTAAAAAAAATCCCACTAACTTGAATGTCAAATATCCACAAACATGCTACGTTCATAAAAGGTTTACGTCAATTTTTTCTCATAACACACTGTCCTTTTCACATACACATTTGTTAAAAGCACAATCTTTTTAAAACATTGTCTACATGAGAAGTACATTCTTTGTTTTTGTATTTATTAAGTAGACAATTGGTGTAAACAGAATAAAATCATATGCAACAAATGTTAAGTTATTTATACTTTATTGTATTGCATATGCAATATTTATTGCATATACTTGAAAAGATTTTGTTTAAATGCATGTTTTTTGTAACCATTACCAATGTTAAAAGTGGGTTCGCCAGTAGATGTGGTGGTATGGCAAAAATACTGAAAAAAAATGCTACAAAATTTACCAATACCATATTTAGAGCAGTTAAAATAATAAGGAATGATGCTAAGGTAAATGCAGAACATTCAAAGTATAATAATGCATATTGCCATTGATTTCTAATTATAAAAAAAAGGCAACAGGTAAGTCAAAACACTTTCAACAAATGACATTGTCTCAAAGCAATGTTACAGATTCCAGGTCCAAAACCCCCTGACAGGTCAGCAGAGGGAAACAGTGGGAAGGCAAGCTTCTTCAATATTATAAAGAACAAACATTGAGAGAAACTGGAGTCAACAGGGACCCATCCTCCTTGGGTGGCTTAGAGAATATTTGGATGCATAAAAACTAGATTAAACAAACAGGTACTAAAGAGATATAGAAAAATACAGTATAAAATAACAGTTCATCATCTTTCAGTTCAGTCTGTGGTAGAATAAAGTGCAATGGTGAGTTTCTAGACATTGTTAAATTGATATTGCAGTCAATACATACAGTGTATCACAAAAGTGAGTACACCCCTCACATTTCTGCAAATATTTCATTATATCTTTTCATGGGACAACACTATAGACATGAAACTTGGATATAACTTAGAGTAGTCAGTGTACAACTTCCCCCCACAGTGAACATGTCCAAATTGTGCCCAAAGTGTCAATATTTTGTGTGACCACCATTATTATCCAGCACTGCCTTAACCCTCCTGGGCACGGAATTCACCAGAGCTGCACAGGTTGCTACTGGAATCCTCTTCCACTCCTCCATGATGACATCACGGAGCTGGTGGATGTTAGACACCTTGAACTCCACCTTCCACTTGAGGATGCGCCACATGTGCTCAATTGGGTTTAGTCCATCACCTTTACCTTAACTGCCTTGTTTCCCTCAATGAACTGCAGCTCCCCAGTGCCAGCAACACTCATGCAGCCCAAGACCATGATGCTACCACCACCATGCTTGACTGTAGGCAAGATACAGTTGTCTTGGTACTTCTCACCAGGGCGCCGCCACACATGCTGGACACCATCTGAGCCAAACAAGTTTATCTTGGTCTCGTCAGACCACAGGGCATTCCAGTAATCCATGTTCTTGGACTGCTTGTCTTCAGCAAACTGTTTGCGGGCTTTCTTGTGCGTCAGCTTCCTTCTGGGATGACGACCATGCAGACCGAGTTGATGCAGTGTGCGGCGTATGGTCTGAGCACTGACAGGCTGACCTCCCACGTCTTCAACCTCTGCAGCAATGCTGGCAGCACTCGTGTCTATTTTTTAAAGCCAACCTCTGGATATGACGCCGAACACGTGGACTCAACTTCTTTGGTCGACCCTGGCGAAGCCTGTTCCGAGTGGAACCTGTCCTGGAAAACCGCTGTATGACCTTGGCCACCATGCTGCAGCTCAGTTTCAGGGTGTTAGCAATCTTCTTATAGCCCAGGCCATCTTTGTGGAGAGCAACAATTCTATTTCTCACATCCTCAAAGAGTTCTTTGCCATGAGGTGCCATGTTGAATATCCAGTGGCCAGTATGAGAGAATTGTACCCAAAACACCAAATTTAACAGCCCTGCTCCCCATTTACACCTGGGACCTTGACACATGACACCAGGGAGGGACAACGACACATTTGGCCACAATTTGGACATGTTCACTGTGGGGTGTACTCACTTATGTTGCCAGCTATTTAGACATTAATGGCTGTGTGTTGAGTTATTTTCAGAAGACAGTAAATCTACACTGCTATACAAGCTGTACACTGACTACTCTAAGTTATATCCAAGTTTCATGTCTATAGTGTTGTCCCATGAAAAGATATAATGAAATATTTGCAGAAATGTGAGGGGTGTACTCACTTTTGTGATACACTGTATTTCCATGACATCCAGGAATCCAGCAGTGCAGCATTGTTGGCACTGTCAGAACCTCATTGGGTTAAAAATGTAGGTAAAATATGATATGAACAAAATAATTAAGAATAGGTTAAGACTCAGCATTACAGCATAAATACAGAAGCTGGATTCAAAAATCTATCCCACATAATTGTGGCCTTTAATAGTATGTTCTTTACAGTCTTCTTATATAGTATTATATAGTCTATTTATATAGTCTTTAGTATCTGCTTCTTCTTGTTACAGTAAATCCAACCATGGTGTACAATGTTAATGTAAGGTTTAGTACCTGTCTTACTATATTATAAATATTTCAAATGCAATCACTTTTCATAAAATAGACTTCATGCTTTAAATCAGTTTATATGAATTTAAACCACTTCAGTATTGTGCTTCAATAAAAAAAAGGCAAAATACTAAATACACCATTGTAATGTTTTCTTAACACCATATTACAATAAACATATAGGGCGGCACAGTGGCCTAGTGGGTAGCACTGTAGCTCTGGGTGCTCCGGTTTCCTCCCACAGTTCAAAGACATGCAAGTGAGGTGAATTGGCGATACTAAATTGTCCATGACTGTGTTTGATATAACCTTGTGAACTGATGAATCTTGTGTAATGAGTAACCGTGTCATGAATGTAACCAAAGTGTAAAACATGACATTAAAATCCTAATGAACAAACATATATAAATTGAGAATGTTTCAAACACATTTAGAATAAACAACAGTATGGAAATGGGTCCTTCAGTAAGATTAAACTCAAGTGTCACTGTTATTTATTTTATTTATTTTTTTATTTTATAATAATGATAAAAAAAAAAATTCCCAATTCAGTGACAAACAGCTTTGCATTTGAACACATTCCTAATATTAAGACAGGAAACGAAAATGGGCATCAGAGTGGGGATCTTCTAATTTCATGTTTTATTGCATGTAAAATTAATGTAATAAAGCCAATATATCATTCCAACCTCTAGTTGTGAAACCTATCCACACAGCAGGTCCTGAGTAAATCCTTTTTTCCAGTAATGGTCAACTCTCCATCTGCTAATCCCTAAAGCATCACGTTGGAACACTCTCCTCCCCCACACCAGACTGGTGTCTTTTGAAGCTGAATTGCTGTGTTATGCAGCTGTGAAACCTGAGGTGGTAGGAAAAAAGGCACAAACATAGCACAGCATAGTGTCTAACTTAAAATAGGTCTGTGTGAGAATAACTGTTTCTTTTAATGACAAATTATGGAAATCTGGCAGCAGCTGACTATTTGCTGAGTTCTTATTTTCAAAGAACAACTAACAAGATATGATTGAGCACTATGAACAAAGTCCCATCTGGACAGTTTTGAAAACTGCTGCCTTTAGAGTGTTTATCGTGTTTGTTTTTCAGACAGATCAGGGTTTTGGAATTTAAATTCACAAATGTATAAATGCCAACCACTACACAAGCACAAAACAGTGAAGCATGTGAGTGATCTCTCTCATTGATCTAAATTTATTGAAGTGAAACTAACCACACTACTCAGAAGAATAGCTTCAATGTAGTTGAGCTACAAATCAATTACAAAAAAGCCTGGGACAATAGATGACTTGCAAATGAAAACTAGAGTGATATGTAAAAAAGCATGGATAAGAGACAGGTTTTACCTTTTTAGCTGTTTTAATTTTTGTAAATGTAGTGCTATAATGATTCCTATTAAACGAACATGCAGGATGTCAATTTACAGAATTTAAAACTATTAGCAATCTAAGATAAGTTCATTTCTCTGTTTCTAGAACACAACTCGTGCAAAGATTAAGATAGTCTGCCAAAGATTTAGCTTGTTATGTTTACTAGGAGAACTTTACTATCATTTACAGGGGTGTTATTCTCTGTTCCCTGCTGATTTTTAAATTTAAAATGCCATAGAAAAATGTACTTCACTTTAAATTCCTCCTTAGTTGTCACTTTTGACTAATTTTAAATGCTGACTCACAGCTCTTTCAGTCAGTCTGTGCTTATCCTTTATAGCACTGTATTTGGTACGTAGTGTGTGTGTGTGTGTGTGTGTGTGTGTGTGTGTGGGTGTGTGTGTGTGTGTGTGAAAATAAATCATATCACATTTAACAATGCTTCATTTAATTTATTTAGTCTTCATTTTGTGATGTACCAATAATCTATTTTACACTGTATTTACATTGAAATTACTGTGTGCATTCTTGTTAATGAAGCTTTTTTCCTACCATGCTTCACAGTTACACTCTTCCAGTTGTAATTATGTTTTTACTATATGTAATCTTTGAGCATGGGTACTCCCATTGGTGATTTTTTATGTTAAGTATTATTATGTTTCTAGATTTCTTTGGGTCTTTTGCTGGAATGAACCAAGACTATTCTGTGATACACAGCGTCCATTCAGGATTCACAGTGTCCAATTTTTTTCTCAAGAAAATGCTGATGAGCAGAATGTGCAGAACCAGTGAAATTGCTCTTTAAGAATTTTTATTTGACATGGTTAATTTGGGCTACAGTTAGTAATTGTATACCCATAAAGTGTACATATGTGGTAAATTTGCATTGAAGGCATAAATGCTATTGCTCCTCACACATATTGACATTTATTAAAGGCGCAAATTCATGCACAAAGAAATGCACCATATTTTTGGCAGCAATGATCAATGATCAATGGTTAATGAAACCATGGATGTACAATTAGCCAACATGAAAGTTCATCAAATGCATTACTTTCCTGAATTTTTAAGCTGATGGTGAAGCTGAAGAACTATTAAGTGTTTAGTCTCTAATATTCTATCTATCTATCTATCTATCTATCTATCTATCTATCTATCTATCTATCTATCTATCTATCTATCTATCCATCCATCCATCCATCCATCCATCCATCCATCCATCCATCCATCCATCCATCCATCCATCCATCCATCCATTTATATATCTATATAGTATTTTATAAATATATATATATAAGTGGGTAGCACTGTCGCCTCACAGCAAGAAGGTCCTGGGTTCGATCCCCAGGTAGGGTGGTCCAGGTCTAGAGATGTACCGATCGGGGTTTTTGCCGATCTCCGATATTCTTTCAGGGATATCGGCCGATAGCCAATAGCCGATTCCGATCGGCTACTTATTATTAAGTAAATAAACTTAAAAAGAGCCTCACAGTAAAGATAAACCGGAGCAGCGCGTGTGTGTGTGTGCCTTTAGAAGAGACGCTTTGTTCACGGTATCGCTATAAGTCATTCATTGATTCATGAGTCGATTCGTTTTATGTGAAGCGTAAGTTTCTCTTCTCGGTTATCTCTCTGTGTTTACTGTTATTAATTAAATGTCGTGGTTTTAAATAAACACCAACTAATACAGAACATTTTGTGTGACTCTCTTACAATAAAAAGCTTAATTAAAAAGCTTAATTAAACTGCTATTACCACAGATCTGTAACCGACCGTCAGACTCGTTCCGTCTAAGGAGCTTAAAGTTTTCTGATGATCCTAAAAGTTCAGCAGATGATCCTGAACTAACGAATTTGCTAATGAATGAACTTTTGCCTCGGATTGGCTCTGTAACGTTTTCTGTTCTCATCTACATCACAAGTAAGAACCGCTTCTGATTTACCAAAGTGAACCAGGAGTTTATATAACGTGCTGATAGAATCGACTCAGATGTGACCGGGTTGAATTATCTTTTTAAAGTAAATATAACAATCAGCAAAATTACATCGTATGTATGATGCACAACGTTAATTATGTTATTTTAGGTCATGAAGAGCTTTCACCGTGGTTTCTGTGCGATGGTTGATGAATGGTGATGTGATGGTTGGTGCATCGTAGCTCAAAGTCTGGATCAATCCACTGAGCTGTTAACTTAACATGGTCTTTATATATCACACGATCGGATCGCTACTTTTAGGAAATATCGGCCGATCGCCGATAGCATATTTTGATTAAAAATCGGCCGATACCGATTCGTAGCCGATCGATCGTTCCATCTCTGTCCAGGTCCTTTCTGTGTGGAGTTTGCATGTTCTCCCAGTGTCTGTGTGGGTTTTTTCCGGGAGCTCCGGTTTCCCCTCCCACAGTCCAAAGACATGCAAGTGAGGTGAATTGGAGATACAAAATTGTGAACTGATGAGTAACAACCGTTCCTGTCATGAATGTAACCAAAGTGTGTAAAACATGAAATTAAAATCCTAATAAATAAACTAAAAAAAAACATAAATATGTGATGAAATACAGGTTGTAAACTTTGCCTTAGGAGTCAATAATGAACAATGACCTCAACGACATTACTTTACAAAAGCTAATCGTCAATCAGCCTAAAGGCCAAATTAACCAGTAGTATATAATTAATGCCCAATGGCTGACTGGCTACTAAAACTATTACGTTAGTAGAAAAAGGAAAAAAGTTTACAGGATGTAAGAGATCCATCAGTCTAAACTGCAGAAATGAGTCATACAACAGCTACACAGAAGGAGGTTGCACAGTCGTGCTTGCACAGTAGTCAAATCACATCCAGAAACAAATTCAGACATCAAACACTGAAAACTTCATCTGTTTTCTCGTTTAAGTAGAAAACAATCAGAGCTGAAAGTATTCCTCCTCGTAGATGCCACTACTTCAAAACAATTTTTTTTCTTTGGCAAAGGATAAGATGCTTATAAATTAATGGAGAAAACAACTTTAACCTAGATATTTTTAAAGAAAAGTTTAACACTTGGCCAGAATACTTAAGGCCGTACCTCAGATTGATTCTTTGCTTGCTAGATGCAGGGTGCTATCATTGCTCATAAATTGAATTCCTTTTGAACCCTAAATCGATTGAGCAAATGCTATGTCACATTTGCTTCTTATCATTTATTTATTTGTTCTATATTTAATTAGGCTGCATGATGAAACATTAAGAAATGCTTGTGTTACACAGCTCTAAGGACAGCTTGTCTTTGTCTTAAAATATCCTACAGTTTGGCATGTGTATGGTTTCATCTGGTTGGTCTGGTTTCCTCCTACCTGCCAGCTGGTGAATTAGATATGTCAATTCACACTCATAAAATGAAAGGTGTGAGTAAGGGTTTGGTTTTGTTAGCGCTACCATAAACTAATCAATTTAGACCAAGAATTTCCATAAAAATATTGTAGGGATGGATTTATTCATTTTTTGCACACCATCAAAAACATTGTTAAAGAGCCAGCCAAGTAAAGCTATTTTTAAGGTACCAAAACCTTACCTTTTGTTGTAAGAGTTCTGAAGTAGTTCTGAATAATTGAGTGTTTGTAATGCCCTGTAATGGACCGGTGCCCTGTCAACAGTGTATTCTTCTCTGTACCTAGTGTTTCCATTAGGATATGCTCTGGACCCACCATGACTTTACCCAGGATAACATGGCTGCTAAATATAAATGAATACATACAGTATATTTAACTTGTGTCATTTGAATTTTGTTTGGCACTGATTGATTGTTAAGGTGAAGTTTTTTATTCAGTATTTCAATAGTCATATTTAACACTTGTGCAGTCTTATTATTCTGTATACCCCCCAATGGTCAGGACCCCCACAGAGTGTCTGTTGTTCTAGTATGAGTGGATCAGACACAGCAGCGCTGTTGAAGTTTTTAAATACTGTGTCCACTCACTGTCCACTCTATTAGACACTCCTACCTAGTTGGTCCACCTTAGACGATCACTTATCTATTGCTGTTGTTTGAGTTGGTCATCCTTGAGATCTTCATCAGTGGTCACAGGACGCTGCCCACGGGACACTGTTGGCTGGATATTTTTGGTTGGTGGACTATTCTCAGTTCAGCAGTGACAGTGAGGTGTTTAAAAACTCCATTAGCATTGATGTGTCTTATCCACTCATACCAGCACAACACACACTAACACACCACCACCATGTCAGTGTCACTGCAGTGCTGAGAATGATCCACCACCCAAATAATACCTGCTCTGTAGTGGTCCTGGGAGAGTCCTGACCATTGAAGAACAGCATGAAAGGGGGCTAACAAAGCATGCAGAGAAACAGATGGACTACAGTCACTAATTGTAGAACTACAAAGTGCTTCTATATGGCAAGTGTAGCTGATAAAGTAGACAGTGAGTGTAGAAACAAGGAGGTGGTTTTAATGTTATGGTTGATCGATGTACAGCCTTGCAGAGTGGGTTTTACAGTTGTCGTTTGTATGATAGACTAATCTAAAGATTATAAAAGTATATACAACTTTCTCAGCATCGTGTTGCTTATTTTTGCTACAATTCTTGAAAAATGTTATCAGTATTTGACTACCTAAATGCTTTGTTTAATATGGACACATAAACCAGGCTTTAGAATACTCATTTCCCACACCCTTTAAATGCATCAGATACCTGCACATGTACAGATACCCTGGGTTTAAAACAGATGTTTCACCCTTGTCTGGCATGACATGATTAAGACATCGACTCATCAAAGATGGAGCAGATGATAACGGTGTTAACATACTGAGTCTCTCATTAGGATGCCAGTCATACTCCATCCTCTGTGCTGAAGAAACGCTCTCGTATTTATCAGACAAATGATCTTGGTGAGGAATCAGGAGGAACAACTTAGCCTCAGATATGAAGGTAAATGTTAATGCCACATTGAGATATTTCTGCGCCTTAAATCCCCACTGGACTCGCTGTGCTCAGGCAATCGCTGCTTGTAAAATGGCAGGTTATAATGTTCTTGCACCTTTGGGACTCATTAGGAAACATAAAAGCCACATAACACCTTCATTCCTATGCCTCACAAACTGGCACAGGTTTCTTACTTTCTCCTGATGTCTATAAAATCAAATCTACATGAATATGACATGACATCCATTTTCAATAAGATGCAGTTTTGTTTGTATATATTAGAAAAAATGTATTATACTTTTAAACATAATCAAAAATCATAGCTGCACATACTCGATCATGAAGAGCAAAGCCAGAGCAAACACGGTGAACTCTCAAAATGTAATTTTACTCAGTGTGCTAAGGCAGCATAAAATGCTTCACATTTTTGACATTTCTTAGCCTCTGAATAAGGAAGCATCTCGGAATTCATATGAGTTGAAGAATTATTCATTTTCCAGCGTGTGCAAAGTTCAAAACCTGAATTTCAGTGCGGCTCAGACTGTAGAAGAGACAATCACAGGGCTCTGGGCTCCTTTACTAAATCTGCTCACAGAGTCTATTATGTGAGTCCCAAAACAAATCTGCCAACAAGATCATACCGCTCCTTATCCGCCTGTACGAGCCAAGCACTACAGTTAAATCACATCTGCACATACAGCTTCTCCCAACCTAAATGAAAACTCTCAGCTGTGCATCTACCAGAGAAATTGAAATCTGTGTGTATGTGAGTAAAAGAGAGATACAGAGAAATGATAGAAACCAAATGATAAAAAACAAATGTGTAAAACAACTTTACTGTTTTATTTAACAGTGCTTTTGAATTTGTAATTCTGGTTGCTTATAAGGTGGGGTTTAATAAGTAACCCCTATATTTATTATTTTATATACAAACCCCATTTTCAGACAAGTTTGGACACTTTATAAATTGTAAATAAAAAGAAGAATCTGTGATTTGTTATTTCTCTTTATTTTTTATTTAACTTTGTGTAACAGACAAAAGTAGAAAGGAAGGATTTCTAATGTTTTCAATGATCAGCTTCATTGTATTATGTATAATAACACAATTAGAATTTGATTTCTGTAACACACTCAAAAAGGTTGGGACAGAGGAGAATTAAGAGTAAAAAGTTATCAGCAGTTCAATTGGTAACAGGTGAAGGAATCCTAATTTGGTATAAAATGAGAATCCACCGAATGCTCAGTCTTTACAAGCAATGATGTGTCTTGGCTCACCACTTTGTGCCAAACTTTACAAGGGAATTGCCAGTCAGTTTAAAAAGAACATTCTCGGCCACTCAGGTGGCGCAGCGGTAAAAACACACGCAGGAACCAGAGCTGGGATCTTGAATACATCGTATCGAATCCCAGCTCTGCCTGCCAGCTAGGCTGAGCGACTACATGAACAATGATTGGCCTGTTAGATATAGGTGGAATTAATCCGGATAGAGTCTCTCTCTCATAACTATGACCTCTGCTGGCTGATTGATGGCGCCTGCACAGAGATGAGAAAAGAGTGCTCTCAGGGTGTGTCTCTCCGTACACAATGCTGAGCTGCACTGCACTCGTCAAAGTGTAGGTGATAAGATGCATACGGCATGCTGCCCACGTGTCGGAGGGGGCGTGGGTTAGCTTTGTTCTCCTTAATCAGAGCAGGGATCAGCATTGGTAAAGAGGAAGCATGACGCAATCGGGTAATTGAACGCGCTAAAAAAACGTTATCAAAGTGCGACTATGAGACGAATCTGCATTTGTGTGGAATAACCGTCAAATGCACTCTGAAAGCGTACACATGTATCTGTGTTTAGCTGGATTTTCCTCCTGTTTCACTTTTAAACTTGTGTTACAGCTCGGGGTGCTGAGAAACTGTAAGAATCAGCTTTTCCGAGAGAGTCTAAAACGCTTATCGTTAAAAAAGCCTAATGTGACTTAATGTATTTAAAGAATGACATAGAAACACTAAACCTCTCTTAATTATTATAAGTTCTCTCCACTATTGAAATTCTTTGCTCGTTTTAGTACAATAAGTCACGTTAAGCTTTGTGCACCGCCACACTCCATAGGAAAAAACAGCACAACCAGCGCCAAAAGCTAATTGTCACTTCTCATGTGAATGCGCCTTTACTGAATGGAATATGGTATTCCAAGATCAAGCATCTCCACGATTAAGAAGCATAAGTAAACAATAAAAAAGTAAAGGTAAAGTGCAGGTTTTATTGTATTTTTTATTGATTTTTAACTGTTTTTAATTGTATTTCAGTGTTTTATTTTATATTTCTGTTATTTTCAGCGTATAAGTGTCAAAACAACCCCATTATTTTATATTAGCCTAAAATATATGCAGTCCCACGGGACCATGGAGCACATTCCCGTACATCCATATGGAAAAAAATACCTTAAAACTCAATGCGTTTTAAACTCAACACCACTCCCAGAACCAATTGACGTTGAGTTTCAAGGTGCCCTGTAATTTAGATCAAATTTAAATCAGTGTAAGATAAGGTTAGCAACCCTTGTTGAATGTGTGTGACCTTTGAGCCCTCAGACTGCATAGAAGACGCTAAACAGAAGAGCTGTCAAGTCTGTAGAAAAGAGAAAATGTGATAAATAGCAAATTACCTCTTAACAAGGCACAAGTGACTGTCAGTTAAGAGGAACTGATAATTCAATAATCTGCGCCTCCATGCTCCATCTGCCAGCCAAATCCGGGAAGGACATAATTCTGTAACCTAGACACGCTGGCGATCTCCATAGCAGGTGTGTTCATTACATTTCTGTACGTCAAAACTCTCTGTAAGAAAAAAGACGTGGTTGTCGGCCTTACATGTAAGATTATATTTATATATTTGAGCTTCTACTTCACTCAGTGTACACATTCATATCCAGACTTCAGATAACAGTTATCCCTTTTATTCATGAATTTATGTTGCATTTATAAAATTACTAACATGTCTGTTAAAATATCTTAGATACCAACAGATCACACATGTAATTTAATACATTATTACACCTCATTCATGTGTAAAAAGTGAAGTGATTCACTAAGGCATGTTAACATATAAACAAATGATGGTTAATTTGACCATAAACAGTAATGTGGGATAATTTAAAAGTAAAATACTGTTTTTTCATTGTTACTTGTATTACTGTACATGAAATGTGTAATGGTTGTAATGATTCAAGCAATCATTTTCAAATAATGTTACATTATAAGGAGTTCTCATTAATTCTGTAATGCCTTAAACAGTGACTCACAAAACAGTAATAAGAAGTCAAAACAGCAAAAGCCTAAATTCAGACCATTGAACCTTCTTCCTACAAACTTGCCCTTCCAAAACAACGTGGAGGCGAAGAGACTAAGCTGGGAAAGATGTCCCTAAGGCAAAGCTGTGACAGACGAGACATCCATCACAAAGCACTCACTTATTTTACAGGTGCCATCAGCCTGATAGCAACCTGCCAGCATCATACAGCTCTGCTAATACACTAAAGAAAACGCAGTCCCTGGCTTTTTATTGACTGCTAAAAATGATCTCATTCTAAATCGTATTGACTTTAGTATGTCGACGTTGTGTTGTAATAACATTTCAGTAACAGCAAATCAGACCAAATATTATTTAAGAAATCGAATAAATCAATACAATAATATTTTATATAATAATATTATTTGTATAATACACTGATCAGCCATAACATTAAAACCACCTCCTTGATTCTACACACACTTTCCATTTCATCAGCTCCACTTACCATATAGAAGCACTTTGTAGTTCTACAATTACTGACTGTAGTCCATCTGTTTCTCTGCATGCTTTGTTAGCCCCTTTTCATGCTGTTCTTCAATGGTCAGGACCACCACAGAGTAGGTATTATTTGGGTGGTGGGTCATTCTCAGCACTGCAGTGACACTGACATGGTGGTGGTGTGTTAGTGTGTGTTGTGCTGGTATGAGTGGATCAGACACACGAGTTTTTAAACACCTCACTGTCACTGCTGAACTGAGAATAGTCTAATAGAGTGGACAATGAGTGGACAAGGTATTGAAAAACTCCAGCAGCGCTGCTGTGTCTGATCCACTCATGATGATCCACCACCTAAATAATACATGTTCTTTGGTGGTCCTGTGGGGGTCCTGACCATTGAAGGACAGGGTGAAAGCAGGCTAAAAAGGTATGTAGAGAAACAGATGGACTACAGTCAGTAATTGTAGAACTACAAAGTGCTTCTATATGGTAAGTGGAGCTGATAAAATGGACAGCGAGTGTAGAAACAAGGAGGTGGTTTTAATGTTATGGCTGATCAGAGTACATTCCTGGCTAACATTTGTATCCTTAAACATTGACAGTATTTACCAGTGAACATAAATTTTGCCTTCAAGCTTTCTAAATAGGTCATGAACATTCAGCTCTGCTGAAAATACAAAAAAGTGAAGTCTAGCAGGTTTAAAACAATTTTGCTGAGTTGCTATGTTTTATAAATACAGCAGGCCTGTTATTCTCTGCAACATTTCATCAAACATTAATGTGTAATATTTCTGAGTATGATCATTGGAACCTGATATTTGTAGATTAATGTTTCCCAAAATTTTTCCCGAGCAATGTCTGCAACCATAATGTGATGCCCAGGTATATATTTTGCTCACAGCATAGTGGCAAAAGTGGCCGAGAGGCTCTGCTGCGAGCTACAATAGCACTCAGTCTAGCAGCAGTGTGCAAATCCCAGTGTTGCTGCCCCGGCCTACCCTCTATATGAGGAGTGTACATTGCGGTGTGATGTCCAGAGACTTGGCTTCATGCACAGTTAATGTCTCTGCTGTCTGGATGATTAACGCGGGCCGTTTCATGCTCCCAAATGCCCCTCCAAAATTCCTTTCCTTCCCCCCGCCTACCATGCTCTTTTGGCCACAGTAAAAATAGTTCTTTTCTCACCTATGTTCATTTTTTTTGTTCTGCTGTGGTGGGAGCATGAATATACATGATGAAACCCTAATGTATTATCATGATTGCAATGCTTGGAAGAAAAAAGAAGCTACATGAGTCAGAGATAGCCTTACTTAATAGACAATGAGTTCCAAGTATTGAGTGAACATTAACGTGTGTGTTGTAAAGAAGCCCTAAACCTTTAAAAACATCTGGAGTAAATAGAATGTACTATTTCTATACTTCTTATAAGCTCAGTAATGCTGAAGGTAAAACACAAGACCTGGATAATGTAATTTGGACAGAAAAGACAGCAATGCACAATGGTTAAAGAAAATTACCCAGTATTATACTTAAACCTCATCCTAGCATTGAAGCATGGTGAAGGGACCATCAGTCATTAATGGTTTTAACAATTTCTCTCTATGGAAGCCACTCAGATTATTGTCCAATCTCATGGCTAAACTACTGCAACTTCCACCTGCAGGTCTTCCCATGTCCACTATTAAAACCTCTGCAACATACACCGACCAGGCAGTATGAACACTGACAGATGAAGTGAATAACACTGATTATCTCTTCATCACGGCACCTGTTAGTGGGTGGGATATATTAGGCAGCAAGTGAACATTTTATCCTCAAAGTTGATGTGTTAGAAGCAGGAAAAATGGGCAAGCATAAGAATTTGAGCGGGGTTGACAAGGGCCAAATTGTGATGACTAGATGGGTCAGAACATCTCCAGAACTGCAGCTCTTGTGGGGTGTTCCTGGTCTACAGTGGTCAATAACTATCAAAAGTGGTCCAAGGAAGGAACAGTGGTAAACTAGCGACAGGATTATGGGCAATGATGCCCGTGGGGAGCGAAGGCTGGCTTGTGTCCAACAGACAAGCTACTGTAGCTCAAATTCCTGAAGAAGTTAATGCTGGTGAAAGAAATACACAGAATACACAGTGCGTCACAGTTGCAGGGCTTTTTTGGCAGCGAAAGGGGGACCAACACAATATTAGGAAGGTGGTCATAATGTTATGCCTAATCAAGTTTCAATCAACCCAAATGCTGCCACATCACCTTATTGCTGTGTTCTCTTCGCTGGATTCCTGTAGCTGCCCACATTCAATTCACATTTACATTTACATTTTCTGCATTTAGCAGACGCTCTAATCCAGTGCGACTTACAGAAGTGTTTCCATAGTAAACATTTCATTTCTCAAGTTTTTGTAAACAACAGTCGAAGAACACAAATCTGCTGAAACCTGTTTTTTTGGAAATGGAAATTTTTTTTTGTAAATAAGTACAAGTCAGCTTAAGTGCTTAGTAAAAAGGTGGATTTTTAATCATTTTTTTAAAGACAGCAAGAGACTCAGATGTTTGGACAGACAGAGGAAGTTCATTCCACCACTTGGGTGCTAGAACAGAGAAGAGCCTTGATTATTGTCTTCCTTTAGTCCTGGGTGGAGGCAGTGTTGCTTGCTTGCAAAACAGTGATGCTTGCTTCAAAGCCAGCCTTGACCCATTTTACAGAACCCGTTCTGTACAACATATCTTTCAAGCCACAAGTCTAACTTATCTTGATCTACCAATCAGATTTTGAGGAATACAGGCATCAAGACTATTCTCTTACTAGCACCCACACACAGTGGGTTCACTGTCTGTTCAAACAGTCGTCTTTAAAATACGATTAAAGACCCCCCTCTTTACTAAACAGTTAAATGACAGTTAAATCACTTTTAATGTAGCTAAGCTAGGCATTTTAATGTAGCTAATTCACATTTTGCATATTTTTGAGAAGCCAGGTGGACACAGTAAGAATAATTAAAACTTCTAACAGACAGTGACTGGAAGTGAAGAACCTGTGACCAGTTGTGCCTCCATGTCATCTATTAGACATCAAAGACAAAAGCAAAAAAAAAAAAAAAAAAAAAAAAAAAAAAAAAAAAAAAAAACACCTGCAATGAACAACACCATACTTCATTGCTGCTGCTTTTTTTGTACAATCCTGCATTTTTATTTGCATGGCAACGACAAGTTTCTTGAGCACAGCACTGACAAGACATTTTAATAAAGCTAGGCTAGGAACTGCGCGTGTGATAAAAACGGTGTGAGGGCTATTAATTTCAATGATAAAGTGTGGAAACTGCAAGGCCTAGCAGTGTGCCGGTGACAGTGGGGGAGTGCTGTGCTTGAATAGGAGACAGCTCTGTCCTTCACACCGCCTGATCTGCTTGGAAACGGCATTCAAGTCGCTAATTTGAACAACAGCACTGAAACACTTGGCTTGCTTTCAGGTGGATAGATTTGGGCTGCCCCAGCGACCTTCCCTGCAAGAACATAGAAAACTTTTCAACTCAATATATCACAATTATTGTAATGGAGGAGGACAAGACAGTGGTATAATTAAAGCACTGTGTAGACATTTAGATTAATAAGAGCTTGTTTATTTAAATTGTGCAAAAAGACTTAAACTGATATACTAAGTGTGTCTAAGAAGAATCACATCTTTTAAACAAGCAAAGTAACAGTTTGTCAGTTTTGCCTTTATGATAACATTTAGCTGATTAAACTTAAGGGTGGAAAACACAGTGATGTCCATGCATGTAGATTTATTTAAATTGATAAAAAAGTGCAATTTGCACAATTACTAAGTTAAAAAAAAGCAATTACAACGGAGAATAGAGATGTAAAATTCTGCAAAAAACACTTAATGTGATTTAAATATAAATTGTAGGACGTGGGTCTATCTGTCTATCCATCCATCTATCTATTTATTAATATCTGTCTGTCTGTCTATCCATCCATCCATCTATCAATTTATTAATATCTGTCTATCCATCCATCTATCTATTTATTAATATCTGTCTGTCTGTCTGTCCATCCATCCATCTATCAATTTATTAATATCTGTCTGTCTGTCTGTCTATCCATCCATCCATCCATCTATCAATTTATTAATATCTGTCTATCCATCCATCTATCTATTTATATCTGTCTGTCTGTCTATCCATCCATCTATCTATTTATTAATATCTGTCTGGTCTGTCTGTCTGTCTGTCTGTCTGTCTGTCTATCCATCGATCTATATACTCTGTCTGTATATCTATCCATCTATTTAATAATATCTGTCTGTCTGTCTATCCATCCATCTGTCTATTTATTAATATATGTCTGTCTGTCTATCCATCCATCTACCCATCAATCCATCCATCCATCTAACTATTTATTAATATCTGTCTGTCTATCCCTCAATCCATCCACCTACCTATTCATTAATATCTGTCTGTCTGTCTATCCATCCATCTATCTATTTATTAATATCTGTCTGTCTGTCTATCCAGCCATTCATCCATCTATCTATTTATTAATATTTATCTGTATGATCCATCCATCTATTTATTAATATCTGTCTGTCTGTCTATCCATCCATCCATCTATCAATTTATTAATATCTGTCTGTCTGTCTATCCATCCATCCATCTATTTATTAATATCTGTCTGTCTGTCTATCCATCGATCTATATACTCTGTCTGTATATCTATCCATCTATTTAATAACATCTGTCTGTCTGTCTATCCATCCATCTGTCTATTTATTAATATCTGTCTGTCTGTCTATCCAGCCATTCATCCATCTATCTATTTATTAATATTTATCTGTATGATCCATCCATCTACCTATTTATTAATATTTGTCGGTCTATCCATCCATCTATTCATTAATGTATGTCTGTCTATCTGTCTATCTAATTGATAACCTTCTGATTAATCGTCCAATGATAACCTTCTGATTGTTAGTCCAGCACCCTAACCACTGATCTACCATAGTAAACATACTCACTACAAATGCTTTAAATAGAAAATCAGTGTTCTGCATACTATTATAATCAATCATTTTATTATCTTACACAACAATAGCTTAAAGATATGCACTGATGGGATAAACAACCCCTGCTAATATTTACCAAATCATTATTTATTAAGTCATAATTAGTGACTTTAACTGTAGAGCACATGGACATACTGTAAGAAGGTAAAGCTTAGATGTTAAAATTGGTTAATTAAACTTCTTTATAAAAGATTACAAGGCACAAAAAACACTCCTTTAATTATGCTACTATCCACATGAATGAATGTATTTTAAAGCACAAATATTTTACTGTTTAATTAAGGTAGGCTAGCTGTACATTTATACACTTTTATTTTTAAAACTGTATGTTCCATGTTCCCAGATTTGGATATTTCGAAATATGACAGTTCTGTACTGCAAGCTAGCTCAAGCAATCCATGTTTAATCCTTAGTTGTGGTTACTGTCTGAACTGTGTGAATTTTGGCTAATTTTTTTAGTGTCTGTGTGGGTCTTAAAAGTAAAGGTCTTTAACAGATTGAAATGAAAAAAAAATGCCACACTTTGGCAAATTATTATTTTATATTAGTATTTTAGAATTGTATTCTTTTACATATGCATTTATTTTTGTACACACATTTATTTGAAAAAAAAAAGTAACTCCACCCCTACATAATATTGCTGATCTTAAGACCTACTGGTAGTGTGTATGACCAAAAGTTGAGTTACAACAAGATTAAACCATTGGGAACTCAATAACCAACCTGCTTCAGCTGTGATGTGTTATATAAAAAACACCCACATATAAACTCCCTGGCCAAAAAAAAGGTCACACACTAATATTTGATTGGACCGCCTTTAGCTTTGATTACGGCACACATTCACTGTGGCATCGTTTCCACAAGCTTCTGCAATGTCACAACATTTATTTCTGTTCAGAGTTGCATTAATTTTTCCCCAAGATCTCGTATTGATGATGGGAGATTTGGACCACTGCGCAAAGTCTTCTCCAGCACATCCCAAAGATTCTCAATGGGGTTCAGGTCTGGACTCTGTGGTGGCCAATCCATGTGTGAAAATGATGTCTCATACTCCCTGAACCACTCTTTCACAATTTGAGCCCGATGAATATTGGCATTGTCATCTTGGAATATGCCCGTGCCATCAGGGAAGAAAAAATCCATTGATGGAATAACCTGGTGGTTCAGTATATTCAGGTAGTCAGCTGACCTCATTCTTTGGGCACATAACGCTGCTGAACCTAGACCTGACCAACTGCAGCAACCCCAGATCATAGCACTGCCCCCACAGGCTTGTACGGTAGGCACTAGGCATGATGGGTGCATCACTTCAGCCGCCTCTCTTCCTACCCTGATGCACCCATCACTCTGGAACAGGGTAAATCTGGACTCATCAGACCACATGACCTTCTTCCATTGCTCCAGAGTCCAATCTTTATGCTCTCTAGCAAATTGAAGCTGTTTTTGCTGGTAAGCTTCACTGACAAGTGGTTTTCTTAAGGCTACACAGCTGTTTAGTCCCAATCCCTTGAGTTCCCTTCACATTGTGCATGTGGAAATGCTCTTACTTTCACTATTAAACATATCCCTGAGTTCTACGATTTGATTTCACCAAACGTTTAAGTGATCGGCGATCACGATCATTCAAGATTTTTTTCCGACCACATTCCTTCCTCAAAGATGATGTTTCCCCACTGTCCTTCCACTTTTTAATAATGTGTTGGACAGTTCATAACCCAATTTTAGTAGTTTCAGCTTCTCCTTAGATGTTTTCTCTGCTTGATGCATGCCAATAATTTGACCCTTCTGAAACAGATTAACATCTTTTCCACAACCACAGGATGTGTCTTTCCACATGGTTGTTTAACAAATGAAAAGCTACTTACTGCATCAGTTAGGGTTAAATAACTTGTTGCCAGCTGAAATGTACCCATGCAGTAATTATCCAATGGGAGGCTCTTACCTATTTGCTTAGTTAAATCCAGGTGGTGACCTTTTTTTGGCCAGGCAGTGTATGTTCTAGGTGTGTTTAATTATTTATTTTTTTTACTTTATGGCCAGACTCAATGACGCATGTCAATCTTGATCAAGCTGTAGGATAGAATTTGGATTTGTATAGGACTGCAAAGTTCAAGGACACAGTTCTATGTAGTGACAAATTAAAACTGGAACTGTTTGGTCATGTGTATCAGTGGTTTGTCTGGCATAATAAAAGCAAAGCTTATAAGTAGAATAATACCAAGGCTTGTTTAAGGAACTAGCCTGGAGTCACCCTTTCAGTCTCCAGATTGAAATCCCATAGAAAATCTTTGCTGGGATTTAAATACTGCAGTTGCAGCTTGAAAACCATCTGAAATATCAAGAAAAAAAATGTTCCACTAAATACTAAGAAATAATTTGAATAATAGTGCACAAGGACATTGGAAAACTATATGTATGTTTTTTATTCAGACTAAAAATTGCTTGTATGTTTCAAAAATATTATTTTTCTGTATACTCAGACTTCTTGTTATAATGTGTATGGAATTAAATACAAATATATATTATTGTATGTGTGTACACATTTCTTTGGTGTTTTGACAGCTTTTTAGGTCAAATTAATTAGCTTTTTTAACAAACTGAAGCAACTTAAACTAAGTATTACATATAATGCCAAAGACCCATCAGATGAAATTGAGAAATGTATTAATAATAATAATAATAATAATAATAATAATAATAATAATAATAATAATGCATCTTTTTGGATAAGTATTTGTAATTTCACTTGCATTTTGTGTAACTCTGCCACCTCTGTAAAAACACATAAAATCTTTAAACCAGTATGACAAGCATTTTCTGTTATTTAATAACTGTTAATAATGAGGGTATTTTTAGTTCTGACATTTGGTTTATTTGGTTGAAGAGAACATGACTGCGCATTAGCATAGAAATATTCACTGAACTTCCGTCTAAAAGTGCAAATGAAGTCATTTGCCCTGTCAGTGGCTGTCATTAAAGACAATGTAAATGTCCAATATTACCTACTAATGAGTATTGATGACAGCTGATAATTAGCAAATTACTGATATGCATTTTTGCTTCATTACATTTGCATATTTTATTTAATGTGAGTGCAACAAGCTTCCGCTAATTATTTCACTTAAATGTTACATACTGTAGCTCAACTGATAAACCACTGAGCATTGATGTCAAGTCAAGTTAATATTTAACCTGCACTTCATATCTCTTTATCTGCATTCTGTTGTTTATTAATTAACCCCTACATCTTAGCAAAGTGATAATTTGATTTGAAACATCATTATCTTAACATGAAGGCATTTCTGACCATAAAATATTATTTTAATGAACCCTGTAGATATCGTACATTTCTTTGATAGGATTTTGTACTGGTAACGATGTTGACAAAAGTCTAAATGGTTGTATTAGAGCATTTATGTTACGGTGACACACAAACTAGGAAAAAAAAATACAATCATTAATAATGGCGTCCATCTGTGTGCATATAAAGTGGCATGTGATCTTAATTTGAATATTCCTTATCCAAATACTAGAAAACATACCAACAAGATCTCAGGTTTTGAGACCCAACAAGCTCCCAAAACAAATGTGTAAAAAAGTTTGTTAAAAAAGTAAAAAGGTTTGTCAGGTTAAGTTCTGGATAAGTAGCTTGTGGCTTCCTAACTTAAACATCTTAACCAGCGAGAGAGAGAAAGTCAAGTCAAGTCAATTTTATTTGTATAGTGCTTTTTTACAATGGACATTGTCTCAAAGCAACTTTACAAAATCCAGGACCAACAGACCAAGAACTGTTGAGCAAGCTGAGGGTGAGGGTGACAGTGGCAAGAAAAAACTCCCTTAAAAATACAGGAAGAAACCTTGAGAGGAACCAGACTCAGCAGGGACCCCCATCCTCCTTGGGTGGCCTGGAGAATTATTTGAATAAATAGGATTTACATAAATCATACATATACAAAATAAAATTAAACTAAAAGTTATAACTAGCGAAAAAAATAAATAATGTAAACAATTGGAGTTCATTACTCAGTCCAGTCTGTGATAAAGTCCGTAGTGGGTTCTTGACATTTTTGGTGCAAACACGCCAGGTTTCCGTCATATCTAGCAAAAGCAGCGTTGTTGGCACAGCAGTCTCGACTTGCAGGATTCAACCTCGGATGGGTAAACAGGTTTCCGTCAGAACTCGGGGTAAAACAGAAAATGTAGTTAAAATGTAAAATCATTAGGAGTAAAATGTCAGTTTTACAGAGAGTAGCATGAGACTCCAGCACCCCTAATAATAAAATAGAAAGTGAGGGGGAAGAGGTAGAAAGTCCCATTCGGAGTTTGCCATTGGGAGTATTGGAGACCGGGTTAAAGAGGACAAATCTTTTCTAGTTCTTTGGTAATAAGACCATAGTTTAACCTATTTGCCTTATTGGCTGCAAAGTAATAAGTCATTTGGTGGAAAACAAACACAGCTCTCCCCTGATAACACAAGCCTCACAGTAAAGCATGATGTTGCCAACTACATATTTTACTGTGAGGATCATTTTTATCAGCAGGTCTGGAAAATGGTTTAGCCATAAATGGTTTAGCCATAAAGGCATAATGGTCACAGGGCAATTCTAAAAAGAATACTGGCAACCTTAGTCTGGTTAAAATCTGTGTCAAGACTTACCAAACTCCAAGCAGACTGTCCATCTTACAACTCTTCCATAAAGCTTGCTTTATAGAGAGCTGCAGAGATGGTTGTCAGTCTAACAGGTTCTTTATTTTTTGCTTTGGGCTTCAAGGGTAACTTGGATTCCTTCTTACGTTTCTGACCAAGACCCAATTTGGCCAGGCATCCAACTATAGGGAGGTTCAAGCTTGGGCCTTGATCTTGCCTTGATCTATGCTTTGCCACAATTTGATTTCAGATATCCACAAACAGTTCCTTTGATTTTATGGCTTGTTTTGTTTTTCTTTTGACAATACATTGTAAAATGTGTCCCCTTATAGAGCCATGTGTGTGCATTTCTAATCTATGTCTAATTAATTTAAATCGCAACAGGTGGACTCTCGAGTTGCAGATTTTCAAGTATAATTCATGTAAACAATATACACCTGACTACACTTTGCCACTGCCATTACTTTTGTATTTCTCATAAGATTAATTATCAAAGTATTTAAATAATATAATTATACAGTACTAAACAGTTAAGTGAATAATCTCTTTCTATTTTACTTTGTATCTCTTCCCTCTCTCAAAATGCACTGGCAAAAGAGCATCCCATCCACTTTTCTCTGTTCTAACCATTTCTGTCAGCTGGACGTCCCCATGTTCACCTGACTTTCTGCTGACATCCCTTGGGGTGGGGAGAGACTTGCCAACCACAGCATTCTGAAAGGCCTGTGCTGGCCTGAGGACATGGAGTACATCTCTCCTCACAACGCTCACCAAATAACACCTCCCATCCGCACTGTCTTACCCTCACCTCTTCTCACAGCTGACCCCTCTTTTTTTATCCTCTCCAAAAGGATTTTTGCTCATTCTAATTAATAAACTTATCATTGGTGCACTTGTGGTAATTAGCGATGTGTTTTGCCGGTAGACCAGATGGTGAATTAGAATGGAAGTGAGTTGCTCAATCAGCTGCTATTTGTCTGGTGTCATTAATTATCAAGTGAAGTATACATTCTGGTCCCAAAAGCTGATACTTTGGGAAAAGAATAATATTATGCCTTCTGTTGCTCATTACTCCTTAAAGCCTATCATGGCAGAGCATGTGTAGAGATGTAAGGAATGCTATTGTTGTGGTTCGAGCACTAACAGCTGTGCTAGAAATGATTGCTGATTACAAGACAGATTGTTTCCTCTCACACCTTGGAGATCACGATGGTAGTCAGCAGTTTAAGTGTTGCTTTAAATGCAAATCTGACAACAGAACGATAGGGTTAAAATGTGCAAAAAGACTTAAATGCACAAAGGTCTGGAGAGGTCTATTTTAAATCACTGAAATACAAACCCTCAAAATCAAAAGATGCCGGTCTCGTCCACAGCTCAATCACTTACAGTCTGACTTCTATAAAGTGCATCTGATTATACAAAGTTTGAGGTGAGTTTTAATTAACACTTTCTATGAAGGGGACCTTCATTAGGCCTTTATAACAGCATTGCATACATGATAAATGAAGCAATGCTGGAGTATTTATTAAAGCCTTGTGTCAAATGATGAGCTAACATTTCAGATTTATTTTATATTTGCATATTTATCACTTAATTATTTCAGATCTCCAAACTTAATAAAACACAAGGACAATCAGAGTAAAAAAATAAAAATGAATCAATTTTAAATGATTGTTTCATTTATTAAAGATATAAAGCATCCTGGCTGTGTGTCAAAATGTAATTGCTTTCTTATTACCCACATTTTATTGATAATTCAGTTCAGTTAGACTAGACACAATGGATACTGCTTGCCATGTTGAATCTGATCATCACTTAAATACAGCCTTTTTAGTAATGTACAGCAGCCCATTATGTTGAGATAAAGAATAGATCCTGTTATATCTGGTGTAAAGCTTGCATATGTGCTTTACAATAGGAATTATAAAAACAATAGATTTGGAATGGCCTAGTCAATGTACTGACTTGAACTCTATTAATTAATGTGCTAGGACCCTAAACAGGTACAGTGGTTTATGTATAGGGCAGTTGTATCCTAGTGGTTAAGGTGCTGGACTAGTAATCAAAAGGTTGCAGGTTCAAGCCCCACCACTGCCAAGTTGTCACTGTTTGACCCTTGAGCAAGGCCCTTAAACCTCAATTGCTCAGACAATATACTGTCACAGTACTGTAAGTCTGCTAAATGCCGAAAATGTAAATGTTAAAAAACATACCAAATGTTGCTGCTGACCAACCTAATTGTATTTTGTAAATACACTAAATAAAGTTTGGACAGGGTAAAATAGGAGTAAGCCGTTAAACTGGTACCAGGTGAGTAGGATTAAAAGCAAAACACTGCATTAGAAACTGTTATGGTACTGTAATACACATAACCAAGCGGTCTTGGAAGTACAAAACTGTTGTCACTTACTGAAGTATACCACTGCAGCAAGAAATGAATAACCTGAAATCTTTGGACCACAGCACATCTAACACTGTGAAACAAATATACATTAACAACTCAAATAATTCTGAGAAAACTCTTGAATTTAAAAAAGCAAGGCCAAAAAAACAACATAAATTCCTGTAATCTTTCATCCATCAGATAGCACTGCAAAAACCAACATCTTATCACTAAACACAGTTTGTTGGTGCATTTATAAATACTTCACAAATGCAAGTTAAAACTCTACTGTTCAAAGCAAATTGTTTATAGAATTAATGTTGTTGTGTTCTCCATGTCAAAAAGGGAAAGATACTCTAGATTATCAACATGAATTTCAAATGCCAGCATCTTTCATCTTTTGGGGGTGTGTTAGTGTTGGGGCAGTGGTAATTCAGCATTTAAGGAACTGGACTATTAATTGCAAGGTCAATTGCAGTTGTAGCCTAGTGGTTAAGGTACTGGACTAGTAATCAGAAGGTTACTGGTTCAAGCCCCACCACTGCCAGGTTGCTGCTGTTGGGCCCTTGAGCAGGACCCTTAACCCTCAATTGCTTAGACTCTATACTGTACCAGTACTGTAAGCCATTTTGGATAAAGGCGTCTGCTAAATGCCGAAAATGTAAATGTAAATGGCGTAAGACCATCCACTACCTACTTGCCGCTGTTGGGCTCCTGAGCAAGGACTTTAACATCAATTACTTGTAGTGTACTTGATTACAACTGTATAATTAAAGCATATCTTAAAATTATTTAAATGTAAAATGGCGAGGGTAACTTGCACATCTGCCATGGCACCAGTATGATGATGAGTCCATATACATTTTGAAGCAACACATACAGAACAGGATTTTTTCTTCATAGAATTGTTTTGCCGAAATACATGCATTACAACAGTGGGGTTTTGTAATAAGATAGTTCATGACTCATATTGATGTGGGATGCTATATGAAGTGCAATACCTTTGTGCAGCTCAAGTGTTATATCAAGCAAGAACAGAAAAATCCACTTTTAAAATTATAAGAATTGGTGTCAGTTCCGGTGTTTTCCTAAGTGATTACAGAACACTGTTAAAATAAATTATTTCTTCTTAAGTGCAACACTACCAATATTTAAACTGCTATTGGAAGCGGTGTCAGCACTGTTTATTGAAAGCTTTATAGATTGAGTTGCAAAGTATTTCTGATGCATTCAAGCCTAAAATTAATGTCAAACATTGGTTTAACACCTTAACAGAGATAATGCATTCTCTGTACTCTGTACTCACCCTTAACAATCAGCAGAATCAGAGTTTGCTGGATGTCTGGAGAACTGTGGTCGGCTACCTTTTGCTAAATGAAGAGTTTGGTAAAAAGGTACAGTGGTTATCCATTTAAGTTGTGTTTGCTGGGACTACATAATGATGTACATGTTTGTGCACATAGTTTTGGGTAATAGGTGTGTCAGAACATTGTTGGCCATATTACATATTTTGCAGCTGTTCTTTCTAAATATTGGTGATGTAAAACGTAGACTATTAATTAATTATTATTAAATTTTACTGGAAAATACAAATTGGTGGAATAAGATATCCCAGAAACTACCAGAAATTAAAGAACTATTATGTGAATGTATTAGATGATGGACAAACTTCACCCAAAAATGAACTTCAAAAGTGAATTTTGGAGCAGCCAATTTTCAGACAGCTAATGAAATATCAATTAGCAATATAAAACCAGTTTGTACTGCGAGAAAACATGTATTAACACAATGCTAGAGCAAATAGTTCTGAAATGTAGAAATGTAGTGGTGTCACAGCAGTAAAACATGCTAGCACACCAGAGCTGACATTTCGAACGTTTCGAATCTCAGCTCTGCCATCCAGCAGGCTGGGCGCCTACATGAACAACGATTGGCTGTTGTTCATATAGGGTGGGAAGTCGAACCAGGGACTCCACATAACTGATGCATTTAAGGCCTTAACTGGCTGATTGATGGCGCCTGCACAGAGTTGAGGGATAATGCGATCAGGGTGTGGCTCTCTGTACACAAAGCTCCACATATGAACTTGTTTCGTGCAGGTGAAAAGATGCAGTCGGTACTGCACATGTGTCGGAGGGGGCGTGTGTCAGTTCGCTCTTCTCAGTCGGGGTGGGGGTCAGCACCAGTAGAGAGAAAGCATAACGCAACTGGGTAAAAATTGGATGCGCTAAAAAAATCGGGAGAAAAAGGAGGAAAATGCATAAAATAAATAAATAAATAAAATTACTATTAGGATGTATTAGATGATGGGCAAACATCTCTAAAACTTCACCCAAAAATAAACTTTGGAGCAACCATTAAAAATGCTATTTTCTGACCAAATAATAATCTTCAGACAGCTTATGAAATATCAATTAGCAATATAAAACCAGTTTGTACTATGAGAACAATGTATAAACTAATGCTACAGCAAATAGTTCTGAAATGTAGAAACATAGACCTCTTCAATTGCTATTAAAACAGAATAAACCTTGGTGATGCATGTATATCCTTTATAACACTAGTTTTTTTTAATACTGCCAAACTAGCTTATTGATATTCATTTTAATTCCTTCATTTTGTTATCCTGTTGTAATAGAATCCATGCCTCAGGTTTATGATTTTTAAGGAGCTCAGATAAATTCAGCATGACAAACTACCAACTGTTTGCTATGGGTGGAATAAAAATCTAATACTGTTAGTCCCATTATCTGCCAGCAAGATCACATGAAAGTGAAGTTCTTCAGTTTCTATTTCCAATATATGTAAAGGGCATGCTAAGGTAGACCTCCTGCATGTGCAAGGTTGCCCTGCCAATATGAAAGAAACTGCTCTTTTCTCTTGGGCTAAACCATATTTTTAATGGAAAAATACTATTGGATCATCTGTTTTAAAATTTAATGTCTACTTTCACAAAGCAGAGAAAAGGTTATTTACTGTCGGTGGAAGATTCGCTGACAGGTTGAATTATAATAGCATGGTGGACCTACTATATGTCAACCAGTCAGATATGCTATTCGATACAGACATCCAAATGAAATGTGAAAACTGCTTTTTTTTTTTTTTTACAAAGTAGATGCTGTAAGATTATCTTTCATTTGCATTTCATTTCATTTGTTTTTGCAGTTAACAAAATATTAATCTAAGCTTAAAATAACTGCCACTGCAAGTGAGTCATCCTTAAATGCACATTTTGTGGCTCATAGAGGTAATTTATAGAGGAGATTTTAACAATGGCATACAGTTGCAAAAATGTCCGTAACCTTTTTGGATTACCTTGATTTTTATGTGAATTATTCAGATTATTATTATGTTGAGTTGTAAGATTAAACAAATACATTCTATAATTTAATAATACACATATAGTTTCATTATTATTAACAATGGCATACAGTTGCGAGAAATGTGTGTAAACTTTTTGGAATAACCTTGATTTTTATATGAAATACTCAGATTATTATTATGTAATAATAGAAAAATAAATTCTACCTAAATTAATAATACACATACAGTTGTATTATTATTAAAATGGAATACAGTTGCAAAAAATGTGTGCAAGCTTTTTGGAATTACCTGGATTTGTATATGAATTAATAACAGACACTTTTTTAAATGGTTTTCATAAAACAAATCTGTGCATCAGCCACAAACTGGAAAATGTATCTAAAAATAGCCATGTGTCTGTTGTGTTGCACTTATGTTTAGGCAGGTGTATTTCTGCCCTTGTCACTGTGGTATTCCAAATGTCAGCAAACATAAATAATGATGTCAAGAATGTCGAGGTGGCGCTAAGGTAGCGCAGTGGTAAAACATGCTAGCCTTACATGTCGTTTCAAATCTCAGCTCTACCATCCGGCTGGGCGCCTACATAAATAGCGATTGGCTGATCTTCATGCAGGGTGGGAGCCAGACAGGGATTCCTCATAACTGATGCAATTACGGCCTCTATTGGCTGATTGATGGTGCCTGCGAGGAATAACACGTTGATCAGGGTGTGGCTCTCCGTACACAAAGCTGATCCGCATATGAACGCACCTCGTGCAGGTGAAAAGATGCGGTCGGTACTGCACACTTGTCTGAGGGGCGTGTGTCAGATTCGGCGCTCCTCAGTCAGCAGTGGAGGTTAGCATCGGTAGAGGGGAAGCGTACTGCATTTAGGGTGATTGAATACGACTAGATTACTGAAAAAAATTGAACGTCAAAAATGTCAAGGTTGGACAATGTGTTGTAAGGAATGTTCCTTTAAAAAGTTACTTTTATGGTGTTTGTGGATGGACACGTTAGAAAAAATAATGCACAGCTGAAATTTACTGAAGACAAACTGGATGTTTCTCAGTATTTCTGTGGGTGGATGAAACAAAGATTGACGTTTTTAGCGGAGATACAAAATGCCTTTATTGAGGGGTAAAACCTCATCCAACTATGAAGTATGGTGAAGAATCTGAAATCATGGTGCCAGATTTCTTTGCTACCTGAAGGCCTGAAGAGCTTGCAAAATGTATTTAAAGTGAAATTTTTTATACATTTTATAGCAGAACGTATGGAGATGTCTGATCATTACAACTGGTAATAACTGTGTTTCATACAGACATGAAAAGTACAACTGTATATGTGTTATTATTTTTAGACAAATGTTTAGTTTATATGAGGTTTTACAAACATTTTTGCAACTGTCAAACACACACACACACACACATTGCACTCAAATACTCAAAAAAGGACCAAAGAAAAACATGGAAGAAACAAGTTTCCCTTTATTGGCATGGTGAGACTGATGGGAATTGCACATAAAAAATTAAATTCACAAAATAGTACAATAGGCAAAACCATGAAGGCATCAGTAAAGACTCAGCAGAAGGCAACATGAATAGGGGAAAAAAATAAAGGTAACAACCAACCCTCCCCTCCAATATTATAATCATTATGACCACTCACATACACTTGCCTTCATATATACACACAAACACAGCTTGTCTTTCAAAATCAGCATAAGTGTCCACAATTTTCTACAGCAGTGGGAAATCCCTCAGTAGTTCACATTGGTAAAAACTCTGCCACAGTCAAAAAATGGGGATTTTAATATATTGCTATTTCTGCCATTTACAAAGCATTTTTGTTATCAATATCACAATGATTAAAGCCACATATCCAGTGGGACATGACACCATTACCAAAGCTCTGTACAGATACAGATAGAAAACACTACAGACAGAATGAAGAAGGGCTTTAATTTTTACCCCTCTGATATTGCCTCTTTTTGTAGATGCAGTCTCATCTACACAGTCACACTTCAGAAAATGGGCTATGTGATCTGTTAAGATACAAAAGATGTTGGGCTTCTTTAAAAAGAATTGACATTAAATAAAGGTTACCTTTAGTGACAATAAAAAGGCATTTAAAACTTTTAATATTTTTTCAAAAAGCAGGTGTAGATTTAATTGGAACAGACTAGTGGCACCGTAGTGGAAAGGTTTACCCATATGTCAGAAGTAAGATTTTTTTCAGTTATTTAAAGAACCTTTAAATATATACTAACTGTCAAGTACAGTACATAGTCATGTGTGGTGTGATGGAATGAATTCCACATATTTAGACAGAGTCTTGGTACCAATACGATTAAAAACTACAACAGCATGACCTAAAAGACAAGTCAGAAAAATAATTTATTGCTTTTTTATTTTAAATCTTTTTATAAGTATTATTACTATGTTTTTATAATTATTATGAATATTGTGAAGGTTTACATTACATATTTTGTTTTTACATCAAGTAAATATTTGTAAAAAATTTGGAAAGAAACTGTAAACTTTAGTTTGGCTTTGATAACCAAGCAAGTGAGGAGCAATGAGACAGATTTGATGTGGTATGATAAAATTCCTGCAAAATTAGTTTATTGCTTTATGTGCTTTAGAAAATAAATGGGGGTGAGACTCTGAAATGGTTGAAAATATGAAGCAGAAAAGTTCAATGTTCATAAGAACTGATTTTTGCTGAACTTATGCATTTTTCCTAATGAATGATAAATAAATCATATAACAATATAAATAGTCATTCCTAAGGTGCATCATAATAGATGGCAACCATAAATATTTTGATCAAAATACTGAAATAAATAAATTTTCATCATGTAAAGATGAGTTTTTCTGTTTCAAAAAGAGCAATCATATATTAATAAAAGTGAATTATCAAAAAAGCAATAATAAAAATTATTTGTGTGCACAATGAAATTCATTAAAAGCTATTGTTTCCTTCAGAAAAAAAATCTCATTGGTTTACACAGACATGGACATAAAAATATTATAATGTATCATACACAGGTCAGGTGAAAACACTGAGGAAGCATAAAGATGAAACTATACACCACTATTGACATTTTAAAACAAAAGTCCTTTAGAAAAATCTGCTCACATGCTCCTCCCAAGAGCACCCAATCTCCACAGACATTTTTACAATCATATCATGTCGCATAACCCCCGTCGTGTTGGTTATGCATCACTGAAATGACTACAGATCGACATTCTCAATTAGGAAAATCCCGTTTCATAAAGGCTGAATTTTACAGTGCATAGCTGTAACAAATAAAGAACTTTGCCTTGATATGTACACAAAATAAAAATATTCCATTTCATATCTGTAAATATCTGACTACATTATTTTCCCCAAATGTAGAGAATATTATTAATATATATATATATATATATACTAATCCCATACTCTTTTTTCAAACAACAATGTAACACCACATCCAATGACAGGTTAAATAAAAAAGGCAAAAAAGTAAAAATCAATAAACCCGACTGAACAGGCTGCACTTTTTTCACGCTTTAAAGCGCTGAGATTGGAGCAGTGCATAAAGAGAAATCACGTAGAGATCATTTTTGTATACAGCAGCACAGCACACGCACATCTGTGCACTCCACTAAGGGTACTGGCGATCCCCACAGGTACAGTCTTTGCAGCAGCTATGTTCATGTAAACTTTGCTTTAGATATACACATATATCTTTCGGTATATACATGTATTGATGCATTTTCCCTCTTTAGCTTAAGTGTAAAACTTGCAGGAGTCTCAATTCAGAGGAGCAAAACAGCAGTGAGGTATCACAAATCCCTCTGTTTGCAGTCAGCAGGTACAGTGGAGCTCGTTACCTTCTCAGGCTACACTGGGCCTCACGCAACAAGCTGTCAAAATCCATTGAGTCATATTTGCTTTTAGTTGAGGTCGGGTCAAAGTCTTCAGAATGAGAGTCTAAAGATAGCAGAAAATAGAGAAAGATTTAACATTGGGGTTAAACATGCAATCCTAAATATTTTAAACAACCTGCTACACCTATTTTCAGTTTGAACGTTTCTTTTTGGAGGAAGTGTGAACAAGGACGTTTAAACAAGGACTTCCAAAGGATAATGCCAAATCAAATAAATCCTGTGGTAATCTGATTATTCAGGTGCTTATCTGAACAGCATACTCCAGTATAAAATCAGTAGGGCCTTTACTGAATTTCTAATTAAGTCACAAGAATCTTAGCATGGTTCTTTATTATATATATTCTGGTAATCATCTTAAATTACCTACCAAAATTTTACATGGCAATGCCTATTTTATCACAATCATGGGATATATTAAATGTTAGGCTGATGGTAGTTGTTCATAGTACATTGTTCATAGTAGTACTTAAACATGTGTTGACTGAAGCAGACCTGAGTGATTTTTCAAAGGCTCAAATTGTTATGGTCAGACCACTGGGTTCAAGTGGTGCTTACAGGAAGCTGTGGTCAGGGCCCACCAATAATAATCTGAGAAGGATCGAGCCATGAACCACTGACAGATTGTTGGGTGGCCAAAATGTGTGCATATGTGGATCCAGGGAATAGACTATCCACCTTAAAATGTACAGAAGTTGAAGGACCTGCTGGTAATGTCCTGGTATCAGATACCACAAAAGACCTTTAGATGTCTTGTGGAGTCCAGGTCTCAGCAGGTCACAGCTGTGTTAACAGCATTCTAGGCGCATGGTCCTAATGTTTAGTCATATATTGTAAATTGTACATTTCTAGTGTGAGAAAGAGGAAAAAAAGGCCTGCAACCCAAAACCATATATTTTTCCACACACTGGTACATATACCACTTTTAAATAACTGCCAAATAAAGTGAAATAGACATCTCATATAGTATAGATTTATTTACTGCAACCCTCAGCATTGTCTTTTGTTTAAAATAAAGAGAACATAATTTATTTAATAACATTTTAAATAATTCAACTACATTTAATTAACTTTTTTTTTAATGTAAGAATTAATTTAAAGGATTTTTCTATATTTTATTAAGCTCAATTCTCCTAAAACAGAAAATGTTAAGAATTTTTCCTAGACACAAAAGCACTGGATTGTAGCACACTACTCCACTACTTATTTAATAAAGAAGTACAATAATAAGCTATGTGATTTACAAGGCAGTGACAATACCACCTTGCTACTGGAAAGTAATCATTCCAATTCCAAAACATTCCAATTTATGTAAACTAGTTACAAACTATTTCCAAAATGCACTCTCAGACACTGTGTTTAATCAGCCTCCTTTCCTCCTTTGCTCATGATGTTATCTTATGTTGCACACAGCACACATACTCAACCATGCTTTTAAGTAATTCAATTTACAAAAAAGCTTTATTATATAAACAAATAAGAAATCCCCCCATGAAAAGCAGCAGCAAAAACATTCAGACTAAGGCATTTGTTATGATTTGTAGCTTTGATAATAAATATGGCTGTCTTATCTCTGATGGCAGGCAGCTTCACGAATACCATCTCCAAATGCTCAGCAGCATAGTTGAGGTGGGTGAGAAATGGGAATGACCATGGCAGGCAGGAGATGCCAGTCATGATCTAATACCATGGCTAAGGGGAGGATTGTGTCATGCCATGCACCTTGAAGGATAAAAAATGCCTGCACGCTCTACTTAGAACTAATGGACAGTGTCTTGGAAAAGGTGAAGACAAGAAAAGATTGAAAGGATTATTCAATACACTTTCCTTCCCTCCCCTTACCGCCAAAGTCAACATGAAATATTAGATTTTTGGAACCAAGCAACATAATCCTTCCGTCAACAAATACGATTTTTACTTAGCTCCGGAGGACGAACTACACCCACCATGTAAATATCTTTGGCCTTTCCTAGAGCCGTTAAAATAAACGGTAATGTTCCCATTATTTAAAGGTAAGTGCACTTGTTCCTTCCCATTGACCTGCGCAGCCATCGCTGACACAAAGACAAATGCTACCAATGTCCCTTTCCATTGCGCATCCCTGAACTTACATTTTGCTGGAAATAAATGTGAAGTGGAAAATCGACTACCTATTAAAGTCACCACCAAATCCTCGATTTTTTTCATTATTACAGAAGCAAATGAGCTTGCTTGTGCTTATAATGACTAGCATTTTCACATTGCTGCTATGTTTAAGGTTGCCCCAATTTGTCTTTTCTTTTTTTGGCTCTAAAAATACAGATAGCTCATTTTATCTGGGAGACGACTTAAACTTTAAATTACACAATTACAACAAACCTAGGATGGTTTGTGAAGAACCTGGATTATGTAATTAAATGGACTGAATATAGCACATGGTGCACACATCCAAGATCACATAGTACAATCCAGGCTCTTTATTCCTGACTTTAAAAAAAAAACTAACACACTAAAGGTGTAATTTTTGGCTTAGTTATTTTCAACATGTGCTTAGATCAGTGACTGAAATTACCCATCATGATTTAGCCCAAACATTTTAGTCACAAAGATTCCAGCATGTTTGAAAGTATCAGTATTGGTACTTGGTATGACCTCCCTGGGACTGTTTTAATATCCCAGCTATAATCACCAGACGTGAAGATTGATTACAAAATACTTAGACTTAGAGTTTTGTAAACTACACTGGATGTCGAATAAAGTAGTCATTATTTTGACATACAATTTGCTATTACTTTGTAGATACTGTGTTTGGGATACAGCCCTTCAGCTCAGGTAAGAGCTGATCTGTGACTGTATTACTTGCATCTTTGCACAATATTGCAATTTGCAATATATTATTCTTTTATCTCTTAAACCCTACGCTGCTAACTGTATATCAGAATATGCTTTTCTACCTCATGTACCATTTACTCAGTACCATGTACTGACCAACACTTGTCTCTAGTCGTGTCTCCCTTAATTACTTTTTAGATTAGAAATGTCGTTTTGTATTTATTTTAGGCCTTTTTTATATTTATTGTACTGTTGTCTATCTTGCACTTTTTGTTCTATGTTGCACCCTGGTCCTGGAAGAACGTTGTTTCGTTTCAATATGTACTTGTATATAGCTGAAATGACAATAAAGCCTCTCTTGACTCTTTACTTGAAGAGCAGCTTCTCTTCCTCATTCTGTATGTGCCTTACTGTGATCTTTCAGACAAAGAAAATATTTAATGCTACGTAATATAAAATGTGCTTGCTGGTAATTCACAGCTATTGCTCTTGTAGACATTGCTTCCAAAGGAAGATTCTTGCTTTCCTCACTTTCCAATACAATCTGTTATTTATGGTTTTTTATTACTATTTTATAAATGCATTGTCTAGTGTGTCAGCCTCATGTGATCGATCACGTAATGTAACCACCCTATAATCACAAGATCACAACTGACTGAATTATGTAGTCTAAGTGGTAGAGAGATTTTGTTAGGGTGTAGTCTACATATGAAAGGGGAGTGGAGACACAACTCAAGTAAAACTGCATTTTTACTGGAAACAGGGTAAAAAGAGAAGGGGCGAGACACGCAAAAAGACAGCAAATGGTTGGGCAAAATCTATAGCGATAGGTATACAGCTGATTAAATCAGACCTTCCAAGTCACAATCATCCTCATCTCTATTTCACTTTCCCCCCTTCCTTTCTCACCCCTAATTCCCTCACTTCCTGTACATGCAGCTTAGTGTCATCCTGATCCTGCTTTAGTTGAGCATCCCAGTAGCTGGCAGAAGACAGACATCCGCTTGAAAACGGAAAGCTGATGGGACTTGACCTTGCCTTTCTTTGCTTTCTTTGAGTTAAAGCTTGAAATATGTGCACACGCAATGAATGTATGCAAAATATTAGACACATTAAAAGGCACTAATTACTACTACGCTAATTTTACACTGAACTGATGATTTATTGAGTTTATGTGTGCAAACATAATAACACCATGAGCAAGCTGATTGACTGAAATGATCCGTTGTATCTTAACAAAATAGGGTAGAAAATACAGGGTGGTGTTAATAAAAAAATTTATTTACATCCCATGGTGTAGCGAAAATTAAAAGACATGTTTTAGACTGACTAATTCTATTGATTTAAAAAAAAAAAAAGCACAATGCAAGTCCTGATTTCATAGCTGTTTTAAATTATTATTCTACAGCATTTATACCAAGATCTTATCCCTACTGGCTGAATAAAGGCCTGCTCCTTTTGAGACTTGAGAGTGCAATTATCCTTACTAAATCAGGGCCTGAGTACTTAAGTGCAATCACTACTTTGCTGCTGTCAAAATGCTAACTGTGTACCTATTTCAGTCTTTGAAATACAACTATACTGAAGTAATACAGAGCGGTGGTTCAATTCGTGTTTGAAAACAGAGTGCTTGCTGAACTCAATATATCCTTTTCAATCCCTCAGAGAAAAATACAGGCCATGAGCGAATCCAGCAAAAGCATTCTCTGATGTGAAGACATCACTCAAGTCTTTTGCTTCCGAGCTATTCTGTCCCGCATTGAAAGGCAGCCCTTTCAGTCCATTGTGAGTTCAGGTACTTATGTATGACCCGAGCCAAGCAGAGCAGGCATACTTACCCAAGTCTGTGTAATTGGATTTGCTGAACTGCTTTTGTCCACCAAAGCAGAGCTCAAACTGAGGCTCATTTGGTCTGCGCAAGGTGTGTCCGTTCTCAAGGGCAGCAAAGGCGTCACAGGTGTAGCGGTAGGTGATAAAGCCAAAATTGTCCCTGTATTGGGGAAGAAAATAAAGTTGCGTTGCTGCACTACTGCATATAAATACAAAATTAGGATCAATAAACTATGGCATCTTGCTTTTTTAAGGTCAAAGCAGAATTATCCTATTTGTATTCAGGCTAGACTATTTTTGTGCAATACAGTCATTTTCAAATTTAGCACTAAGAGACATTTATGCTTATCTTTTAAATGGATTGTCAGTGGGGAAATATATGTAATGAAAATATTTTCAGGCTAAGCAAAACATCTAAGCAAAATGACCTTTTGTGCCTAAAAACCTGCTGAAGTCCTTACCCGTCATGTCTCAAGTTGATGGCACATTCTTCGATCTCTCCAAAAACTTCAAAGCGCCGCTTGAGCTCAGAGCGTGTGCTGTCGGGTCGGAGACGTCCAACGTACAATACCCGCCTCTCCTCCTGGTCATAAAAAGAGGGACAGACAGGGGAATTAAAGGAGTACTGCATTTCTCCTACATACACAGTAGACATTCTGCCTTTAACCCTCACTAAATGCCTCACTTTTTTAAGAGTTTTTTAAAATTCCTACGCACACTGATCAGGCATAACATTATGATCACCTTCATAATATTGTGTTGGTCCCCCTTTTGCTGCCTCATATGCAACAAACTGTGATGCACTGTGTATTCTGACACCTTTCTATCAGAACCAGCATTTTCTTCAGCAATTTGAGCTACAGTAGCTCGACTGTTGGATCGGACCACACAGGCCAGCCTTCGCTCCCCACGTGCATCACTGAGCCTTGGCTGCCCATGACCCTGTCGTCAGTTTACCACTGTTGCTTCCTTGGACCACTTTTGATACATACTGACCACTGCATACTGACCACTGGGAACACCCCACAAGAGCTGCAGTTTCGGAGATGCTCTGACCCAGTCATCTAGCCATCACAATTTGGCCCTTGTCAAACTCGTTCAAATCCTTACGCTTGTACATTTTTCCTGCTTCTAACACATCAACTTTGAGGATAAAATGTTCACTTGCTGCCTAATATATCCCACCCACTAACAGGTGCCATGATGAAGAGATAATCAATGTTATTCACTTCACCTGTCAGTGGTCATAATGTTATGCCTGGTTGGTGTATATATCCAGTATGGGTAGACTCTTCAGTTCATAACTGTAAGGACTGACTAGAGACGTATCATCAAAACATCAAAGGTAATCAGAAATGTCCTTTTTCTGTTATTCTAGCTGTTATGGCTCCTTATGAAGTGAATTTTAAATTCATTGGCTCAAATGCTGTATGAAAATACATTGAGACTCATCATTAGTCTGGTGTCAATGTGTTGAAAACAGTGAGATTTTTTTTATTACTGGTTACCAGTCTGTTACAGCAGCCTATTGTGATGCCTGTTAAACATTAAACAACTTTCACTCGATTTTTAAGTTCTATGTTTGTGTAGGACTGATTTTTATTCCTGGATATCTGCTACGTACAAGATTTTGTTCCACACTATACTAGCATTTTTCATCCTGCATTTTCCTGCACCATTAAGTTTTGTAGTAATTTATTGTCAAGAAGTAGGTGAGCTTCCACTTGTACACACATACAGTCACAGAAGGCAGAGAATTATTAGTACAATAATACTAATAATTATAATATAAATTATATGAATATAATATTGTATATATATATATAGGCGTTTAAACCGATTGCACCCCTATGAGTTAATCCCATGACATGAGCTATTGTTCAAAGTCCAAAAAAGGTAACTGCTCACTCTACATGAGTAGCTTGCAGTTTAACTGTGATCACAGGGTACTGCACATTATGAGATCCTTTACTGAAAAGAGGCACACACATCATCCACACAAAGCCCCTCAACCCAAAATGTGCTGCATTTACAAAAAATATTAAAGCACTTTGCCATCATATATTATATGTATGACATTTAGCAGACACTTTTGTCTCAAGTGCCTTACAAATTCAACCAAATACAATTCAAGCAATTTAGTGTAAAGGGCCTTGCTCAGGGGCCCAACAGTTGCAACTTAGCAGTGGTGGGGCTTGATCCAACAACCTTCTAATTTCTTGTTCTTTATCTCAGCCACTAAGCTACCACTGTCATAAAATTTAAACTACAGAGCAAAGATGGATTAGTGGGTAAAAAGATGGTCCATTCAAAACATGCTTGATATGTGAAAAACCCAGAGTGAACTACCAAGGTGCACTTGTGTTTAGTAAAAGGGCTGTGTTCCAAATATTATACCTTAAATACGACTGGTGTTCCATATTCAATGTGTTACTATATGGTTTAAAAAACATAATATTTAGATTTAATCATTATTCTAGCTGTTATCTATGTTTTATTTCCTTCTAACTTCCTAACAGAGAGATGCTCTCCAGCTTTCCACATTGTCGGTGACTAGGAACAACATAAAACTGAGCACAAGGAGTTACTACACTACAGTGACGGTAAGGCATAACAGAATCATTTTGTTCCAGTGTTTTATGAACCAAAAGGGACAATATTACAATGTGGAACAGAAATGCTTAAAATAGCTGAAAATATTAATTTGGAGCTGTTTAATTTTGTTTGCTAATCTTAAGACTGTTGAAGCCTGGGGTAATTTTTCATTCTAGAAGTTACTTATATATGCACTTACTTATTTGCGCATTAAAATATACAAATACATTTGTTTCGTGTCATTTCCTAAGGCCTGCTGTAATTCACACATGTAAATCTATTGCCTGCCACTAAACTAATGGTACATCCTGACACATGACGCATACACAAATCATGACATTGCACTTTCCTCTGATTAGACAACAACATTACAAATTAACCAGAATATAAGGCTTCTTTTTCTGTTCCTTTCCCAGCTTTAACTCCCTGCCATCACATTAATGCAGTAGACAAAAGTGTTTGCTGAATTGGTGGTTTAGTTGCTGACAGCTGATAAATGCAGCAAGGTTTTAAAAATGACACCTCGAGGCTGGTGATTCGTATGAAGCTCTCACATCCTCTGGCCTTCCAAACCTCTTCTGACAGTTCGGCCTGAATTACCCATAATTGTCTCCCTGCCACAAAAGTGGGGGGAAAGGGCAAACCATGAGACCATGTCACGCGTGCATTATCTGACAAATGCATTTGTCAGTAAAGGGCAGGACTTAGTTGGAAACTTGTCTTGTATTTACACCAAAGGCCAAAAACAAGAACAATAACTTTTGTTTTAATAGAATTGTATTTTAAATAGACCTACTTAAAATTCATATTTGATTTGGGTTCTGTTGTTTTAAAAGCATATCTTGTTTTAGGCGTTTAGCATGTGATGTGAAAAAGCATCTGTTTGATTTAGAATTGTGGCTTTTTGTAACGTAAAGTGGGTGTGAAACAGCTAGAGTGCCTTCATGTATGTGAAAATGTAAGAAACAGTACAGTGATGATGTTAATAAATAAATACTATTAATAATAAATAAATACATTAATACAGTTGGTTGAAATTTCTGAGTTCATGTTGTTATTCATTTGAGCAGCATACAAGTGAATCTGCTTGGTGGCTCAATGCTTTGAGAGGCGATTTCAAATCTAAAGGTCAGTGCCAACTTACCTAATCATATTTCATGGTGTCAATGTCATTGTGTTCAATCCAAAGAACAGAAAACCTATTGTGCCTACGACAAGATTCATCCTCATGTCAAACATGTGTCAGTTAAAGAATAAATGGCGTCAGATTGGACACATCGGTTTCTTGATATCAAGAGTTGTGAAGTTTAGCTTTGTATATGTGAACCCATATTTGTCAGTTTTTGTAGTTGTGTACAGCAATAAAGTCACAAATTAGAAAAGTGGATCAGAATAGATACACATAGAATGGTTAGGGTGCTCATTTACAATTTGATGTCAATTAATTTGTATAATAATAATATAATAATAATTAAACTAATGGAAGTGAGGTTCTGGGTACTTTATAACCCTCTTTTAAAAATATATTTAGTAGTCGCATATCCATTAAAATTTATTATATCTTACACTGAACATTAGACCAAACATTAGGTTTCACCTCAGGCCTATCTCCTTTATTCTTTCTGGGCAACAGTGTATAGTTTGCTCATTTAAATTAAACGCTCCATCACTACTACTGATTCTGCTATAGTAGTAGAATTAATAATAATATTTGTGGTGTATTCACTTACTATTGCTCTTTTGCGTTGTCGCTCCCTCTGTTCAGCCCTCTCACCCTCCCGTTTCTCATAGTCCCGCTGGTACTCCTCCCTCTTCAGCTGCTCATGCTGGTATTCTTCATAGCTGTCGTACCTATGAGCAAAATGAAAATTGTCACCAGTGCAATCATGCACTTATATATTATAGCATTAGGTCCCCTGAGTAGGGTCAGTCAATGGCCATATCATATAAGACTGAGTTCCATTTTATTCCCAAGTGAAGAAGACAAACAATCACATTAATAAGATGTCTCCTCATACTGCAAAAGGTTACAGCTCTCACAGGAGCTACTCATGAGGGGCCGTGTCAAGAAACAAGCAGTTGCTTCTGTCAGCACAACTTCACATGCTGTTACTTTCTGCTTAGTTTGAGCTTTGTGACTAAAATTGAACTTTTTAATCTTTAAAAAAATCTTGACAAGGTGGGCTGTTAATACAATGACATAAAGATGCTTTAGTTGGAATTTACCTGGGCCTCTGACCAAGAACGGAGCATGATTTGGATTGAGGGCTTCTTTGAGTCCTTGATCTGAAAGTGCTATTATCAACAGTGTGATGAGACCTGTAAGGAAAAAAATATATATGTTTAAAGTTAAAAAATATAATCAGTAGCAGCATAGCTATTATAGTTATTTGTAAGTTATTTGTATTACGTAAAATGACGAAATATGTTCTGAAGTGCATGGGGAATAAATTCTTATAAGGTAGATAAAGATGTTACCTCAGGCCTATCACAGTGATCAGCATGAATTGCAGCCACCAATCAAAAACAGAAATGAGCTGTTTCCATATTATATAATACTGGGACAAGCTTTATCAATATGTATTTGCAGAGCTGCTTTAAAGGTGACTGTTGTGGAGGGTTCAGTGTTTTTCAGTGTCTCACTGGCTGTTGCTTATCACTGGCCTACAACTAGTCGTTAGTGAGTTTACACAAGATAACTAATCATGTTACTCTGTAAATACTCAAAATTCTAAAAGCAAGACCGTAATTTAACCTTACTAAGCTGCATATTTGTAATCTGCATGATGGAACCTGGTAAGTATTATACAGTATGTAGCTTGTGCTTACCAAGAGGGGGAGCACCCATCTGGAGACTGTGAACAGGAGTAAGGAGACCGGGAGAGGGATCTGTATCTGTGACGGGACGAGGACCGAGAGCGAGATCTAGAGCGGGATCCAGACTGGGACCAGTGGAAGTGCCGTGGAGAGAACAAAGTTGAGGGTGGTGAGACTGAACTCTGAGAAGGCAAGCTGCTGGTTGGAGAACAAGAGGGTGAGCCTTCAAAGAGCAGCTCCAGTGGAGTCCCTTCCCAAGAGCATAGAAGACGTTCACGGCCCACTTGTAAGTCCTCAAAATCAAGCAGTCCTGTGTCCATGTAGGCCTCAAAAAGGTTATAGTTCTCATCCCCAGAGTCACTTTCATCTAGAGGCTGGAACCCATTCTGTTCAGCCTCACTATGAAAGGCTTCCTGGGGGTTACCAAAGTGCTTATTAAGCTCGTCCCGTATCTCCTGATCGCGAAGCAGCTTTATGCTAGCAGAGTTGCACTCTTTGGAAGTTTTGGCACCCGATGAAGGACTATAATCCTGCCCCTGAGCTTCCTTGTCAGTACAAGCCTCCTGAACCATGGGGGAAAGGCCTTGCAGCTGCCTTGTCAGAGAAGAAGTTAAGGGACTGCTGGAAGACAAAGAGGTTGTAAAAGTATTGGAGGATGGCATGGTTGAGTCTTTGGGTTCTACATGCCGCCCCTCCACAGGCCCAGTTATTAAGGCAGCTAAGCTGCTTCTGCTGTCTCGTTTTGTGCTCAAGGCCTGGCAATAATCATGATCACCAAAGACACGGGGTGTGGGTCGCTTGCCCCGGCACTCCTCTGAGCTTCCCAGAGGCAAGACTGATGATGCTTTGCTCAGCTGAGCATAAAGCTCAGTCTTCTCATGGCCCTTCCTACTAGAGACACTGATTGGAGAGTTTCCATTGCTCAGCTTGGCCTTCTTGCTTGTCAGGGCTGAAGAGGTACATGAAGACAGCTTGGTTTTAAGTGATACTTTGAAAGGATTCTCTTGACTGGCTTTGTGAGGAGGTGTAGTAGGTGGTGTCAGACCTGTGGAAAAGAGATAGAGGATTTAAAGTTACAATACAGATATATGGTTTAAGAGCATTTCAGCCAATGAATCAGTGGGTTCACAAAAAAGTTTTTGTTTTTTTATAGCCCTGATATTAATTAGCATTTAATGAAAATATTGACAAAACGTCTTGGTAGACTAAACAAGGACAAGTTTCTAATCTTAGACAAACATTAAAATACAAAAAATGTGTAAAAAAAATATTAAAAATGTACAGAATTAATCAGGAATTTCATTTCAGTCTTAGAATTCCCAACAATGGATTCTGTCGGATTGTTGTGGCTACCTATATCAACCCATCACCTTCAAATTCAGAATGTAACCACCGGGGAACATATTATCATTCTCCTGGGCTCTGCCACCTCATCCCCCTCATGAACCATAGCAATCTCAACAGATTTATGTGGCACCTGATGGCAGTTATATGAGAAATTCTGAGATGTACCATTTTACAGCATTGTTAATGCACTTGCACAAACAACTGCAAGTAGTCAGTCTTTCTCTTTATATTCACTCTCAGCTCTAACCATTTTGTTCAGGGATAAGAGATATTCCATATTTATTTATTCTTCTGAATTGTCACCATTTACATCTGTTGTTTACATTCACCTTTTGTGAATTTCTAGTTATGAAGGCATGCTCAGTAAGTGGTTCAGCCAGACTTGATGAAAATGTGAGACTTAACATAAATTTATAAATGGCTGCTTTTTCTATTCCATAGGTCCTTCAATACATTTTATGTTTGTCTAACTGCAGCCATGTGCAGAAGAAGTGTTGAGGTTGTCTGGTTAGCTGGTCAAGTTACATTCTTTACTAAATCTTACCAGAGGAATTTAATGTGAATAATAATAAAACAGTGCCTTCTACTACAGTACAGTAATTAATTAATATATTGATTATATAAGATAATATATAATATAATAATAACAATACACAATGGTCCCCTTTTTCTGCCAAAACAGCCCTGACTGGCGAGGCACGGACTCCACTAGACCCCTGAATGTGTGCTGTGGTATCTGGCACCAAGATGTTAGCAGCAGATCCATTAACTCCTGTAAGTTGTGAGGTGGGGCCTCCATGGATTGGACTTGTTTGTTCAGCACATCTTACAGATGCTCGATTGGATTTAGATCTGGGGAATTTGGAGGCCAAGTCAACACCTCAAACTCGTTGTTGTGCTCTGTAGACCAGGAACACCCCACATAAAAGCATCACGATTTGGCCCTTGTCAAACTCACTCAAATCCTTTTTTCCTGCTTCTAACACGTCAACTTTGAGGATAAAATCACTTGCTGCATAATATATCCCACCCACTAACAGGTGCCGTGATGAAGAGGTCAGTGTTATTCACTTCACCTGTGAGTGGTCATAATGTTATGCCTAGTCGGTGTAGCTTGACAGTCAGTTGATGTGCATTAATATACCATTCTAATGAGCCATTAAAACTACGAAAAAGGAAACTTCTGCTAAAGAGAGAGAACCACCATAAGGAAAAACAATATGCACATTACCATAAATAAGTTCCATAGCACCCATGAAATAAATCAAAATTAAATACATGCCACACAGTCTGTGATGGATGTGACATGGAGACAAACACTTTTCCTACGGCAGTGGCCTTTTCTTCTGTTTTCAACCAGGTCCAAAATGAACAGGGATCTCTGAAAAATTACTACCCAAAGCCTACATAGCTGGTCCCTATGGTAAACTCAAAAAGCCATGTGAAGAGTAAAACTGTAACACCCGGACTAGCCTGGGTGCCATAGATACCATAATTAAAGACACCAGCAGACCCACAGTAAATCTATTAGAGAGGTGGGGATTAGGGAGCAATATTAAAGCTCCTGCTCTCTATCTGCTCTGCAGGTGTCTGTGATGAAACTGTCGCAGTGATAGAATTTTGTAAAGCAAAAGTTTTTTTTGCTGGCTAGATAAAAATTTACTTGGACCAAAATGCCTCTGCTGGCTTAGCTCGTGATTCACTGCATATTAATCAACTGAACTGAAAATTATTTTTCATGTAGCTTGACATTATCTAAGTCTGTAGAGCTCAAGATAGGATAACTGGATGAAAAGAGACCCATTTAAAATGTGCTTCTCCTTTTAGGAATGGGATATAGATAAATATTATTATGTACTAACTTGAATACTTCTATAATTAACTCTTTTACTTGCTGTTTGTGATTTACTGTTTGGAGAGGACCAAATATATACAAAAGTCTAATAACATGCTTTTGGATTTCCCCACATTTCCTTTTAGCATAGAGTATCTGTTTAAAAATGACCAATTTTATTGTTTAAGGTTTGATTTGTCTTATTTTGGAGTATACACTGATCAGCCATAACATTAAAACCACCTCCTTGTTTCTACACTCAATGTCCATTTTATCAGCTCCACTTACCATACAGAAGCACTTTGTGGTTCTACAATTACTAACTGTAGTCCATCTGTTACTCTGCATGCTTTGTTAGCCCCTTTTCATGCCGTTCTTCAATGGTCAGGACTCTCCCAGGACCACTACAGAGTAGGTATTATTTGGGTGGTGGGTCATTCTCAGCACTGCAGTGACACTGACATGGTGGTGGTGTGTTAGTGTGTGTTGTGCTGGTATGAGTGGATAAGACACAGCAGCACTGCTGGAGTTTTTAAATACCGTGTCCACTCACTGTCCACTCTATTAAACACTTGTAGATGTAAAGTCAGAGACGGAAGCTCATCTATTTCTGCTGTTTGAGTTGGTCATCTTCTAGACTTTCATCAGTGGTCACAGGACACAGCCCACAGGGCGCTGTTGGCTGGATATTTTTGGTTGGTGGACTATTCTCAGTCCAGCAGTGACAGTGAGGTGTTTAAAAACTCCATCAGCATTGCTGTGTCTGAGCCACTTATGCCAGCATAACACACACCAACACACCACCACCATGTCAGTGTCACTGCAGTGCTGAGAATGACCCACCACCCAAATAATACCTACTCTGTAGTGGTCATGTGGGGGTCCTGACCATTGAAGAACAGCATGAAAGGGGGTTAACAAAGCATGCAGAGAAACAGATGGACTACAGTCAGTAATTGTAGAACTACAAAGTGCTTCTATATGGTAAGTGGAGCTGATAAAATGGACAGTGAGTGTAGAAACAAGGAGGTGGTATACAATTTTCTTTATTGTATTTCATTGTTTCACCATTACTTTGAATTTGAATAAAAGTTTTTCTAGACTGTAAGTCTTATAAAGTGGCTTCACACCTGAGTCTGTTTTTTATGGCTACTTTACTAACAGCTAATGTTAAATCTCTGTTATGTAAGGTTGAGACATGGCTCAGAGTGTGATTTTATTTTGCATGTCCTTATTTAGCACCAAATGGAGCTGGCTTTTGCCCCAGAGTAGTGAAGACAGCTGTGTGCAAAAAATAAAGCAAAATATTAACAGCTTATAATGACTCCTGAGCATTACTTCACACAGGACATGTGTAACCTTTAACTACTAGATACATTTCTGTTACACTAAGTAACACTTCTAAACAAGGTCAAAAAGCAAAGGTCATGAGAACCACATTCTCCCCCAAATCTTATCTTAAATCCTGTTACTGACCAGCCATGAGACAATCCCTGTCTGTGTCAATTACCAAAGTGTTACCTTGAATTTCAGAGAGGAGGTCAAATCTGTGCGCTGAGCAACATTACTCGGTGGTACATGGTAAATGAATATCAAATGACCCGTTCATTTTGACACACTGAGAGAAGAAAAGGGCAGCCATTTTGTTTTTATTGACCAGGAATGATTAACCTCTGCATGGGGGCTACTGAAATAATTACCTGCATGATTTACGCTGAGATGGGAAAAGAGAGTAAAGAGGGGGAGAACTGCTGAAGCCTTGTGTTTTAGCCTCAGCTGACATTCACTTTATTTGACTTTAATTACTTTTTTGCCTATAGCTTTTACCAACATGCTCTAATGATAAATATATAATAGACAGCAATTATGGCAATATGAATAATAAACTTCTTTCCCATTGACCCCAATTGGCAAATGACATCAATGCCATAAATACTGGAACCAGTTCTGGAAAATATAGGATTAAGTACATTATGTGTATTAGCTAGTTACAGGCAGAATGTATTTGGTGCATCCATCTCATGTGTACATCCATTGACTATCTGTAAGCTATGCCTACCATACAGGTGAACATTGTGAGTATACAATTACTGATTGTAGCCCATCTGTTGCTCTGTACACTTTGCCACTCCTGTAACCCATTTACACAATAAGAAAGGACCCCAATAGAACCCCCACTGGCCAGATGTTATTTGGGTAGTGGGCCCTTGTCAGCACTGTAATTACACTAACATGGCATGGCATGGCATGACAGGGTGTGTTGTATAAGTGCAGCTGATAAACAATTGTTGTTAGGATAGTTCTCCAACCAAAAATATAAAGCTAACAGCATCCTGTGATCAGAAAGCTGCTTACTGATAAAATACTAGAGGATAATCACGCCCATCATGCATAAACAAATGAAAATAGCTGCTGTCTCTAGCTTTATACCTACATCGAGTGCTAATGGGGAATGTGTTACAAAATAATCAATGAATGTACATATCAGATAGGTGCACAGTGGGTGTGGTATATAATACCAGCAAACCAAATGACATGAAACAAGCTACTGTATTCTTCATTGTTTTGATTAATCAAAAACAGCAATATTTAGAAATTTCACAGCAATATATAACATTTTGGGGGGCATAAGTAATTTATAGACAAGCTCCACTCGGAAAGAAGATCAAATAATGCCAGCATATAAACCAGAGGAAACAAAAGTACTGGCCTTGCAGAGCATGCAGGTGCCCGGACACCATTCAGCACAATGTCAAAGAGCCAGACGCAAAGAGGTCAACAAAGCTGGCATATAAAAGGTTCTCCCAGCTATCCTGTCCCTAATGCCATAGCTGGTGGGCATGATTCTGCAACCCATCCCCTCTGCCTATCTCCATGGCAGGTAGACCTGTTACAGCAGGAGCTGAGTGCGATCACCAGAAAACAAATAGTTTATGAATTCAGTGTATTTTTACCTTATATTTATGTGTAGTGTAAGAAAAATGCCCACCTGGGGTTCCCGAGATCTCCACACTCAGTGTGCGTTCAATGGACTTGTTCTCAAATGGAGATCCTTTGTGGTCACTGCAATAGAAAAAAGGAACTGATATAATGACAGTGGAAGGTGCACATTTAAAATGATTGAATGATCTAACAAATGGGAATGAAATTTAAGAAAATGCCTCATTGTTGGATTAGATCGTTTGTTTGGTGCTCTAGTCAAATTTGGTCTGTCTTTATAAGAATGGGAAAAACTCTCTCACTTACTTTTGAGACTCTGGGGTCAAAGGAAGTGGCAAGGTGGTTGGTTTGGCTGCAGAACACAAAGGAGCATGGGTAATTAATTAACTAGATCACACTGTGATCACACCAAAAGATAGCAGGTCCAAATCTACTAATTAGTTTTAGATTTTGATCATTAACAGTAATGACGTGGCACTCCCAACCCAACCCTTTACAAAACAGCTACAGTGTATCACAAAAGTGAGTACACCCCTCACATTTCTGCAAATATTTCATTATATCTTTTCATGGGACAACACTATAGACATGAAACTTGGATATAACTTAGAGTAGTCAGTGTACAACTTGTATAGCAGTGTAGATTTACTGTCTTCTGAAAATAACTCAACACACAGCCATTAATGTCTAAATAGCTGGCAACATAAGTGAGTACACCCCACAGTGAACATGTCCAAATTGTGCCCAAATGTGTCGTTGTCCCTCCCTGGTGTCATGTGTCAAGGTCCCAGGTGTAAATGGGGAGCAGGGCTGTTAAATTTGGTGTTTTGGGTACAATTCTCTCATACTGGCCACTGGATATTCAACATGGCACCTCATGGCAAAGAACTCTCTGAGGATGTGAGAAATAGAATTGTTGCTCTCCACAAAGATGGCCTGGGCTATAAGAAGATTGCTAACACCCTGAAACTGAGCTACAGCATGGTGGCCAAGGTCATACAGCGGTTTTCCAGGACAGGTTCCACTCGGAACAGGCTTCGCCAGGGTCGACCAAAGAAGTTGAGTCCACGTGTTCGGCGTCATATCCAGAGGTTGGCTTTAAAAGATAGACACATGAGTGCTGCCAGCATTACTGCAGAGGTTGAAGATGTGGGAGGTCAGCCTGTCAGTGCTCAGACCATACGCCGCACACTGCATCAACTCGGTCTGCATGGTCGTCATCCCAGAAGGAAGCTGACGCACAAGAAAGCCCGCAAACAGTTTGCTGAAGACAAGCAGTCCAAGAACATGGATTACTGGAATGCCCTGTGGTCTGACGAGACCAAGATAAACTTGTTTGGCTCAGATGGTGTCCAGCATGTGTGGCGGCGCCCTGGTGAGAAGTACCAAGACAACTGTATCTTGCCTACAGTCAAGCATGGTGGTGGTAGCATCATAGTCTTGGGCTGCATGAGTGTTGCTGGCACTGGGGAGCTGCAGTTCATTGAGGGAAACATGAATTCCAACATGTACTGTGACATTCTGAAACAGAGCATGATCCCCTCCCTTCGAAAACTGGGCCTCATGGCAGTTTTCCAACACGATAACGACCCCAAACACAACCTCTAAGATGACAACTGCCTTGCTGAGGAAGCTGAAGGTAAAGGTGATGGACTAAACCCAATTGAGCACCTGTGGCGCATCCTCAAGTGGAAGGTGGAGGAGTTCAAGGTGTCTAACATCCACCAGCTCCGTGATGTCATCATGGAGGAGTGGAAGAGGATTCCAGTAGCAACCTGTGCAGCTCTGGTGAATTCCATGCCCAGGAGGGTTAAGGCAGTGATGGATAATAATGGTGGCCACACAAAATATTGACACTTTGGGCACAATTTGGACATGTTCACTGTGGGGTGTACTCACTTATGTTGCCAGCCATTTAGACATTAATGGCTGTGTGTTGAGTTATTTTCAGAAGACAGTAAATCTACACTGCTATACAAGTTGTACACTGACTACTCTAAGTTATATCCAAGTTTCATGTCTATAGTGTTGTCCCATGAAAAGATATAATAAAATATTTGCAGAAATGTGAGGGGTGTACTCACTTTTGTGATACACTGTACAGCATTATCCAGCCAACAACTTCAACGGTGGCTAATGGTTTATATCTTGACCCCATAATTTGTTTGTTTAGTTAATCTTTCTGTCTTGACTGTTCACATTTCTGAGGCAAGATGGAATGACGGCATGTATCCATGTGTGACAGTTCCCCCACAGCACAGAAGACAGAAGATGAAAAAATGAGTTAAAAAGGAAAAGAAACAGCACATAAGTTAAATTACAAATGGCAGTGATGGAAACCAAACTGAAGAGTATAATATTTGGCATGCATTTAAAGCCAAAGCAGGAGAAGAAAGAAGAGTCGAGGAAGCATGTGCAGTTGCCTGAGGCTGCGACTGTCTTCAGCTGCAGCTAGGGGAATAGCTCTTAGTTAGATAACTATGTCAAGGCAGCCATGTTTGCCCAAGACTATATGGAATTCAGCCAACTCCAATTGTATTAGTCATATTGTGTATGTTATGTCTGTAGCTTACCCACCCCTTATTTAGTCTTAGTCTGTACCCATTTAAATGTTGCCCCTAAAAATGAATAAACTCGGCTACATGTTTATATTTCAGATGTTTAGCTGAAGTTAGCATCTGGATTAGTCTGTAGTCAAACTGGGAAGCTGTTAGAGGAGGAGAGGCAGAGGAGAGACAGAGGGCAGGGATGCAGCAATGATTACCTAACAGTGATGGAACCTGGTCATCGGAGTACTCGCAGACTGCCTGTCTGTGTGGGGTCTGCCCTTGTATGGTGGAGGGAGTGTGCTCTGGAACTATAGAGTCTGGAAAGAGTGGACTTGGCAAGCCCAATGACGGTGACATGGGGCTGCTTACGAAATTATCATCAACATCCACCCCATTTTGCCCCAGTAAAATTTTTGACCCTTCAAAATCCTGCTCTAAATTAATTAACCAATTTTCTAAGTCCAAGACAACCAGAGGTGAAATGTCAAGAGCTGTTGAGTCAGTTTGATTAGATTCTTGGGGGTCTGGAAAGGGTTCCTGACTACCTTTAACAATCTGCCAGTCCCCCCCTTGATCTTTAGGAGGTGTTTTGGATGAATCTTGTTCGTCTGTCTGGGGATCATCGGGCATTTGTAGGTGGGCTCGGTAACGGGCTGGTCTGGGTCTGGAGGTCAGCAGCTGGCTGAGCATGGGATGCTCTTGCACTTGCCTCCTCTTCCTAATGGTTATTGTGATGTGCTTATTGGCACGGCTGGCCCCAGCCCAGCCACCCTCCTCAAGACAACGGCCACAGCTGCCTGAGCGACTCATCTCTCTAGGCGGGAGAGAGTAAGAGTGCATGTACCTAATAAAGCGAGCGGCAGCCAGGCTGCCTGGGTCAGCACCCTGCAGTGGCCTCCCCTCTTCACTGGAGCAGGTGTGGCTACAACCACTTCCACAGCTTGGCAAAACAGGGGTGGATTTCTCCCCATGTGTATACCGCCGCCACTGCCCAGCCCCCTCACCAGCAACACTATACGCTCCTGCTGCCTGGCTCTCACCTCTCTGGGCCTGTACTGCCAGCTGCTGCTGCTGCTGTTGCGATGGTAAAGAGGCAGAGGAGGGCTTCTTCTTTGATGTGCTAGAGGAGGAGCAGGACGACAGGGATGAGAAGGAGGAGGTGGACGAAGAGGACGGAGAGGAAGACGATGAAAAAGAGGCGCTTCCAGGCCCACCCCTGTCCTTTTCACAGCCTGACCAGGTGCTCTTGGCTTCACTGGGTCTTGTCTGGAAGGCATCATCGCTGGCAGTGAGGTACTTGAGCAACTCAGTGCAAGGGCGTCTTACCAGTCGGCTTGGCTGGGGGCAGACCCCTCTCTGTTTGTTGTTCCAGGGGTTTTCTGTCTGAAGAACAGAAGTTGAAGAAAGAGACACAAAAATGAGGTATAGTAGGCAATGTGGGGGTGAAATCAGTTGTCTGCACAATACACTGTGAGTTTGTATTGCCTGTCATGATTTATTATAAGGTATCTAAAAAGCTCCTGTGCACTGTGCATGCTAGTTGTTGGAGGAACAGCAGAATGTCCTCTGGGAGTCTGCCATGTGCAGCGCTCCAGAAACAGAGGAGTCAAAGTCATTAAAGAAAATTAACTCCTCAACAAAAGCCATGTGCGAATATATGTGGGAGGCCGGTGCATGGTGTGTGCAGATGGCTAAGAAGAAACCATATGATGTTTCTTGATGAATATACGTGAAATTAAAGCACAGTAGGTTTAACTTCAAGCCAAAGCCTATATTTACTTGACAAAGCAAGTGGCATATAGATACCTTAAGGACAGCAGGTGTTGGTCTGATCCTGTGGTTGCTGGCTGCATGGTTTTGAGCCTTACCACCTGGGTATTGATTATAGTTGAGCTGTGAGTTAGGTGGAGCCAGGAGGAGCTTCTTTAGCTAAAAGAAAATTAAAGAAACAAATAGTGGGTGTTAATAATACGGTTATATAGCAGTTTAAATGCTGAATTCAAAATTTAGACATCAATGGAGTAATACTAGGTCAGATTTGATCGTGTTAATGCTGATCTTTAGAAGTCAAGAAAGATTAACCTTGATTTGATTCCTAGGTAGGGCCCAAAAAGGCTGACTTGGTACTTGAAACCTCCACTGTCTAATAACCTATAAGTGCAGCTTTTGCTTCTAAAACAGGACTGTGTTACCAGGCAGGTCCCCCTATGGACTTTAGATTCAGTATGTCCTCCTTGTTCTTGTTGTTCTAATTGAGTTTATGTTCTTCTGACCCATGATGGCAGGACTGATGAGTCTGCATGGCTGTCTGCGTTAATGTACAATGCAAGTAACAACCTAGAAACATTGATCCACTTTAATTTGTTCTTTCATCAGTGCTGCATGGCTTCGTTTTGACCACAGACTCCAAGCTGGGCCTGCCAGGGGTGCTGCCTGAATAGCTTGTATCCGTTTTTGGTCACAAGCCTGCAGCATCTCCTTATCTGGTGCATGTGAGGGCCAGGCAGTAAAAGCAAGAGATATAAAGAATTCCAGATGAGAGGAAGAAAAGAAGAGATGGTTGGGTGTGTTTTTAGTGGAAAGAGATTCTTAGCCAGGCAGAAGCAGTGGGAGAAATAGGAGGTGAAAAAAAGCCTTACCAAGGAAGGCTCCTCTGGCTCTGGTGTTCGCGGTGAGCCATCAGGGGTGGAGGGACAGCTCTGATCACTGGTGTTGGTCACGTCCCCATCTGCCAGGGCTTCGAATGAAGGCAATCCGTCCTCGTCCACCGGGATACTGTCCAGGGTTTCTGTGAGCACCGCCAGCAAGTTGGCCTCATTTTCTTCATCTATCTTCTTACAAGGTGGAAATGGAAAAGGGACAAGAAAAGGAACAGTGGAAGAAAATAGGACAGTTTAGTTTGAAGAAGTCAATTTCTGCCTCTTTTCATGCTGGCATGACCACAGAGGGGAGGGCTGCAAGTCTGTTGTTGCTAATAGAATATGGGTAGCTTTTTTGCTGCAGTGCTATATGGGAAAGTCTGTAGAGAAATTTATTTCAACTTCAAATTGCCTAAGCCACATGAGTCAGTGCTGTCAGTCATACATTAAGCATGCAGCTTACTGGACCAAAATAATATCTCCCCAAAGAAACCCATTAACTGGGCTGACACACAGCAACTACCCAGGGAAAGAGAAGTAGAGGGAGGGGGAACAATAGAAGAAAGTTAAAGTTTGCTCAAGTCTCTGACTATTTTTACTTTAGGAAGCTTACTTAAGCTGTATGTTCTGAATAATCCATACAAAAGGGATAAAATGCTCATGGTAAAGCAATGCTAGAAAACTAGAAATATAAAAAGAGATGCTTCAAAATAAAGTGTTTTCCAATTATCTCCGATATAGCTGAGGCAATTTCCTAAGCTAGTGGTCATGGTTACATGGGAGGGGCAGTAACTAAGGAATAGCAACCAGGGAGGAAGGAGGGTTGTGACATGCACTAAAAGTTCCACTGCCAAAACTCATGGGACCTAACAACCATGAAAGATAAACACCCAAACTGCTGTGGGTCATGGCACGTGCAGCCCAACAGGAACAAATCCTTTTATGCACATAACAGGATTAACATCACTTGCCGATTCGGGGTGCAATCATTGTGCCTCCTTCGATATGTCCAATCCCATGTGCAACCATCACCTGATTTGATCCACTTTCTATTCATAGTTTTCCATGATTACATGCCAGCATGACAAGAACCACATGGGAGCAGCATGTGGCTATTCTGCTTATCTCTCCCTATTTAGAGAAGCCAGTAGTTGATAGTGTTAGCTTTTGGTGGACTGCTGACAGGCTGGATTTGAAAACAAAGGAAATGTAACAAATTATAGAGATAACCAAATACCCACTGGAGCATCTAGTAAGAACTGCTAGAATACTGATATTGCTTAGAAATACGCATGTTGTTTAATTGCTAGCTTAAGATAAGCTATTCGTTTACCACTGTGCCTCCATTGTATATTTTTCAGCAATATTATTTGGTCATGAATGTATTCATTCAATCTTCAATAACTGCTTTATACAGATCAGGGTTGTAAATCCCTTTTTAGAAAACTCTGGTCACAGAGTTGTTTTGTTGGGTTGTTAAAGCTGTGGGTTGTTAAAGCTCATTTAAACAATAAATTTATTTCCATCTCCCAAAACTTGCCTGCTTTTAATTGGCCCAAAGTGTGGATTGCCTGATTTTAATTGGCCCTAGGTATTGTGTAAGTAAGTAAGTACGTAAAAGACAAGTATTATGGCTTGTAATAAAATAGTTCACTGTCCAGAAGTTCTAGTATACACTCTAGACCCTGATCAGGAAAATTTTTACTTTTTCCATTTTATTATGTAAAATTAGATCCTTCTTTGTTTCACTTTTTTCAGATTGTTATCAGTCAACACATAAAAGTGATGATGTTCTTGTGGCAAGAGGATCCTGATCTGTAAGATCTAGGCCATACCTTGACCCATGCTCATTAAAAGATCACAAATCCAGACACCTTGAGGCCTGGGAATAGCACTAAAATGTCTGGTTCTAGACAGAAAAGTGGTACCATCAACAGAAGTGCACTCAAAGGACGAGTTCATTCTGAAAGAAGCTGTCACAATTAGCACAGAAAACCAGCCAGAATGGCTCAAAGCAGTGTTCACTGCCAACATCTAAGATGACATGGCATGATGCACAAAATTCACAGCATTCGAAGGCACCAAATGATCACAAAAATTCCCTCCAATCATGCTTATTTATCAGTCAATTTCAACCAAGTGTAAAGTTTTGATGCCTGTCTAAATGCAGTTGCATTGGTACTGGATATTTGGCAAAATCATCTATTGAATAGTCAAATATATTAAACAAAAATATACTTTTAGATTTTGTATTTATTAATTATTTTTATATTTTATGTGTCACCTTACACGGTGTTTGAAGACCCCGCCCACATATTCCACTGCCAATTATGCCTGCAATTTAAAGAATGGTTACTATGGTCTCTACTGTCTAGTTTATGGCTTTAGTGCCTAATGTCTTTATCAATTAAAAAAAATGGTCTTATAGTGCAGCATTGACTTCAAAACATCTGAACGGGACAAATGGATCAGAAAAGTTTGAACTTAAAATCGGTGGATTTTAATGAGTTAATGACGTTTTAATGTACAATCTCTGTCTCCAATCTAAACAATATTTATTTGTTTATGTTTTTGGCCTTTCTAATTTAAAAAAAGTCTTTTAAACCTCATATTTTAACTTTTTCCTTAGTTATAATACAAAAAAGACTTCCCTCACCATGTATTCTAAATATAATATTAAAAAATATAAGTAAATAAATAAAATTTATTCTTTAAATAAAATCATATCTTCATACTGTGAAGCTAGGTTTAAAAAAGTCTTCTTATACTAATTATCATGCTTGACAGAATTATAAATACATTAACAATAGTGTGGTAAATTTATGATCACTATATATTAACCACTTTGATTGTAAAGGGTTGAATTCATGACTATGCTAAATGTTTCAATTAGCCATAAAAGATGCTGGCAAGCACAAGGCACTTTCACTCAATTCCTTTCTTCCCCTCCCCCACCTTTGCCTCGGAGGTGAGGCTGTGCTCTGGGTTGTTTATTATCAGGTGAAACCTTTTGTTATCAGACAGGTTGTCTTTGAAATTGTCCTTGCTTTAACTCCTTTATTGAGTACTACGCAAACCATTGTGTTCCCAAGATACAATTCATGATGCTGATAATAGGCGACGCCTTTTTTTCTCCTAAAGTCCTAAATAAGCGTGTGCACTGCAAGACAAATAGAGAAAATTAAGGCAAGCCGCTGAGGTAACCTTATTAACCTTATTATTGGAGGGATAACATGAAGAGGTAATAAATTGTAAGATAATAACACCCTGCATTATAAAAACACGACATTACTAAGAATGTGTGTACTTTTTTTTACAAGAGATACAGCTTATCTCAAACATGCGTTATCTCTCTCACACAAACACACGCTCATACACACACATACTTACACACCCGAGCACAAAAACACAAATATCAGAAGTACACGAGCTTGAGGAAGAGGTTAACTCAGCTGACAGAGTTCATAATCTCAAGCAGAAATATTTGTAAGTGTACGTGACGGAAATTGAGTCATTGAGGGTCTCGCCGAGGCTCTAAACACTTCACAAACTAAAAACAAAGAATGTCATTTTACGCTTCCCCCGATTTCACAGCAAATAAATCAGTCACTCAAAACAATATGTGAACTGTGCTCATACCCAGTGCTGGGTCGTGCCAGGCAGAGCTGCAAGATAATAGAAGAAAAAGCTAGAATATCTGTTATATGTCATTGAAGAGCCCACTCTTTAGAGTGTTTGGTTCCTGGAAGTAAATTATTGGGTAAAATTAACCGGCTTTCAGATAAATTATGATCATGTAATTATTTGGAAAGACGCTTGGGTGGCGCAGCAGTCTATTACACTAGCCCAACACCGCTAAGATCTGGGTTGGGCATATACACAGACACGCTTGGCTATGTCTGAGGGGGAGCAGGCTGAAGTCCCATGACAGATTAGCCCCCCCCCCCCCCCCCCCCCCAACCACTGAGGTTTATTTGCTTTGTGCCCAGTGTTTCCCAGTGGACCCAGACCTGGTGCAGCCCTGAACAGAATAAAGTGGTTGATGAGAATAAAATGTAAATAAAAAATCTACATCTGGTCGTGCAGCAGTGAGAATTGGTAACAAAAAGCAACTTGGGTTCTGGTGATCTGGGTTTGATCCTTTGCTTTTATCATAGTATGATGCTAGCTACTCTAAAAATGCCACCAGGCTGTCCCTTCCAAATAGCCATCAACATATGAAGATGTAACAAGATGAAAGTCTCAGTCTAGTACACTGAGTAGACTAGTAGACTGAGACTGAGATATTTGGTTATTTCTACAAAACCCTATAAATCAACAAGACAAATATCAACAGTACACAAAAGTGACCTGGCTGGGCGTCCGACAAACACAATAGGCTGTGTTTAAGGAAGGGAGGGTCAAACCGGGTTTCTCCTCTCAGCCTCTGGGATATCCTATCTCTGCCACTGACTGAGGCACCAGATGAGCAGTGAGGAGACTAATGTGAAGATTAGCGTGCCTCTCCATGCGTGGTAAAGCTCCGTGTAAGGCCTCACTGAAGGACAGCGAACAAGCAGCAGCTAGCTCGCATGTTGGAGGGGGCACATGACAGTCTGCGTCCATCCTGCAGTGAGTGGCAGGGGAATACGATAAGCAATTTCCAGGGGATTGGAAAGGACTAAGAGAAATCACCACCCGCAAACCATAGTTTTTAACTCTAGGCATTGTAATTACTGTCATTGATTGAATTAACTTTGTGGCCATCACCATGTGTGTAGAGTTATTCATTCTGTAGATGTTTTGTAAAACAACAAAATAAGAATTTCTTTATTTTTAAGAAGATGGATACCAAACAATTTGATGTCCTACAGCATGAATTATATTTAACATAGAAAATAAAGAGCAAACCATGATCATTTCACATCGTGTCTAACAGATAACGTCACATCATATAGAAAAATGCCATTCATCTGTCAAGCACAAAAATGGGATTTGGCCAGTGGAATCACTAGCACTATTTCAAACCTCATTTCCCCTGCAAATGATCCTGCAAGCCAGCTACCGAGGCATTCTAGCTCCAGAGGCAATGATTGCAGCAGGCTATCACATGGATTAACTTTTCATAACGCTCAGCAGAGTTAACAGTCCACCCCCTCCACTCCCTGTGTCGGACACAGAGCCTAATGCTTTTTCTCCTTTAGATTAAAAAGTCACATATAACAAAAAAGGCACAGATTTCTCATCCTAATGTATTCGAAAGCGAAGGAGAGCACAGAAGTGTGCGGTGGAGTAATTCTCACCAGTCAAACGTATTGACGAGTCACACAAATGCTTATTGGCCCACTCCATTAGTGTCAATACTGCTTTTAAAAGGCCTGCTTAAGTGGATCACACAGCCAGTGGTGTCAAATTACATTCTCTCCTATCGGTTACTGTCATTAAAAATATACAGTGGCACATCTGAGTCACAGAAAGAATATTCGGAAGAAAAAAAAAAAAAAAAAAAAATGCATGCATTTATTAAACAGGAATCTCCAGTGATGTGCAGATTCGAGGGGTTTCATCACATGTGCATACAGTCCCAGTCCCAGGGCCAAACAGACATAAAAGGCAAACTATAGAGCAAGAAAGTACAAAAACACGAGAAAAAAAAACAACAATGCAGCATTTTGGGCCTTTAATGTTCCCCAGTGTTCTAATAGAGTTTAATGTTTCAAAATTCCGACATATTGTTGCGCTGCTTTTTAAGGCTGCCACTGCGGTGCTGACAGACGCACTGAGAGCGCTCTCATGTTTCTAAAGAAAGCCTTTTGCTGGAATGAAACACTTTAATGGCTGCAGTGGGAAAATAAATGCCACCAAAGGCAATGCAAAAATGCTGCTTTAATAGATTGTAATAAGGTCTGCGCACATCTCGAGGGGGGATCTGCAATTGAAAATAGCCAGTGGAAAAACAAAAAATCGTGGCAGCTGGTCACTGTATAGACGGGAGAGAATGGGACTGCGGTGTTCACTTTAATCTGTTAAAAAAGGTAAAAGGGGGTTGTGTTTTATTTTAAGAGGCAGTTCAGGAATTGTGACTTGAAGGAATGGAAAAAATGTAAGTTATGTTTTTAGGTGGTATAGTGGATATAGTGCAAATACTTCATACAGCTCACAGCCTAATGACCCCAGTTCATCAGATTTTAGCAGCACATACATTACAGGAATCATGCATTAGCCAATCAGATATATTCTTATTTATATCATTAAAGAATTTGCAAATTAAAGCTCTTATCTAAAACTGGCCAATCTATACATAAATTCTTACCATATCATCCATACACCATTAATATGAGATATAACTGGTTGTAGTATAGATAAATGTTTGTATTTTGGGTATAACTGTACACCTTAATGATTAAAACAATGTGTGTTTATCGCAACGTCCCAATCTGAATCAGTCACTCTGTACCAAAACATGACTAGTACAACACTAACTGCACAATTGCAATAGGAAATATAGATGTAAGCTTTTTCTTCAGAGCTAAACCAGTTACTGGTTAAATGATACAGGAAAAAAAGAAAGAAAAAGAAAATTAATGATGTAGTATTTAGAGTAGCATGATATTTTCTTAATACTGCCATGTCACAATTACTCAACCCCTACATAACATAGCAGATCTTAAAACCTACTGCTTGTCTGTGGGACCTAAAGTTGGGTTACAACATGACCAACCCATTTCAAACTCAATAACAGCCCTAATATACTTCAGCTATGATGTTTTATTTACTGTATAAACACCACCCACATGTGTTCTAGGTAAGTCACAAAAGAAGGTGTCCGAGGAGATAATTTATTTGCACTGAAAAGGTAATGGGTATAAGATTGGGCAGAAGATCCTGAACATTCCTAGAGACATCATTGGGAGTATTGTCTGGAAGTTCCGAACTTATAGCGCAGGAACAAACCTGCCTGGCTTTGGGATTTACACAAAGCTCCCTAATACAAAGCTCTCATCAGGACAATGAAGAAAGGCACTGGTGTTACTGCAATAGACGTTTCTATGTGTACGAAGCTGCTAAAGATATTTGTGAGGTAGAAATACACACATGCTATTTAAACACTATCTACTGGTTAGCTTTAAAGCCCTTAAATAAGTTAAATATGCAGATGAGGTTTTATTCTACTTGACATACTAAATCATTCAGTTAAGTATGTACACCAATGAGCCAAAGCATTAGGACCACCTGTCTAATATGCTCTATTGACCCACCAAGACATGGGTACCAAAACATATGGTTCCAGTGCCTCCACAGTTTCCAATCCACAGTTTGTAGCTTGTCATTTCTCAGACCACTGTTGGTGGGTACTCACCCCATGCTGTTTTGAAAATACTTTAACTAAGTTCTCTGGTCCTCATCAGAATCACTCATGTTCTTATGCTTCCCATATCAGCAGCATTCAACACATGTACTACAAATAACTACCATCAGTCCAAGGTTCTATAAATCACTGACTGTAGAATGGACAACTGTTATGAGAAAGGCATCGACATGTATACATTTTGAAGGGAATGTCCTCAAGTACACATATTCAGTGTAAATGCCTACAAAATACATAAGTCAGAAGTACTGTACTGTGTCCACATTGTGTCTAGTTTGTATGTATATAGTGTGTTTGTGCATGAACATGTGTCCTTGTTACGAGTGCTTCGTTACCCTCCGGCTCTCCCTCTGACCTTTCGGTTGCTGGCAGGCTCATCAGCGCTACTGAAGCACAGCAGCCTGTCATTTATCACCGATATCAGTGGGAAGGACACATCCTCAGAATCACCACACTAACAGACCACAGCGGCGAACCTCTCTCTAACGTGCCGCCTCTCAGTCTGCTTAAGTTTGTGCGGTATCTGTGTGTGTCTGAGAGAAAAAGCCTATGGTAATTGAAACCACAAGATCTTTGTGGAAATGCAGTCAATTTGATTGAGCCCAGAAGGTCACGCTATTCAATTTACACCCTGTGCCGAGTACAGTAGCCGGCAAAACACCTGAAAGCAAATGATCTTAGCAGAGTCTGCAGCTGCCCCCCTCACCCCAACACATAAAAGGGAAATAAATTACTAAGCAAATGCATTATCTTTTACTTTGATTTCTATCTCTGGCTCACTCTGTCGCTCTTTCATTTGAGCCTCAGGTGTTGCCGAGTCTAGTTTTGTTACATATGTTATGTTTCATACATATGTTCATCTTTTAAGCCTACAGCCCATGTAGGCGTTTTCTGAGAACTAAGAAAAGACATCTCATGTAGCGGAATTCAGAGCTTTCCTAGAGCAGTGATCAATACCTTCCCGACAGAAACATGAAGAAAAAAATGGATTTAGGTAGCATGTAAGTGCAGGAATGCAGAATCTGCTCTTAAACTTCAGTATTTATAATGGCAAGGATAAACCACTCCGACAGATGTTCACACTTCATTAACTAATCTATCAACAGTGACTCCATTAGGACTAGATGATGGTTTACCACATACGGACAATTAATCTTATATCAAGATAGTTTGAGGGCTATACACTTGCACAGCCAGACTCTGCATATATTAAAGAAGACATTTAAATCTCATGCAGATTTTAACACCAAAGTGCCCTTTAAGCCATTGGTTCTTAAACTTTTTGAGCTTCTGTAGAAAAATGTAAGTGACTTGAAAGGAGGGTACATTACTGGGGTATGAATTAGTCATAGAGTACTCAACTGGCTACTACGACTAAATTAGAACTTGTGGTCAATGTGTACATTGAGTGATGCTCTAGTCTACAATGAAATTAAAATTAAATGGTTATTTAAGTAATGCCTCACCATATTCCTAAGAAATGGGCCCATATAAGTGTAACCGGTACAGATAAGTACAGATTTGGTAAATCTGGTTGGAATCCACTGAACCGTTTCGACTAGTAGTTGATGGGAGTCTTGTCGTCTAAGACAACCACACATCACATAAAGGGTTACAGTATAATTTAATAAGCATTAAAAAGTGGGCGCCCAGGTGGCGCAGCGGGATATTCTGCTTGCACACTAGAACCGAGTTTCTGAACTCCTGGGTTCAAAACTCGGTGTTGCCTCTGGTCGGCTGGGCGCCATCTAGTGGGCATAATTGGCAGTGCCCGCAGCAGATATTAACTGACCACCGTATCTGCAGGTTGGGGGCCGGACTATGTGTGGGTGGGTGGGTCTTCATACGCTGTGTAAGGACCCTGATTGGCGGAAGAGACGCCTGTGCAGAATGCAGGGGCGAGAAGAGGAGGGCTGTGCATGTGTCAGAAGAGGCGTGTACAGCGATGTGCTCTCCTCGGATGCAATCTGGTATCGCTGGTAGCAGCGGAAGACAAAAATGTAGTGTGCTAAATCGGGAGGAAAATGGTGAGAAAATGCATAAAAAAATAATAATAATAAATAAAAAGTGCTTTAGTTCTACACTTATTTTTATTTACTTATTTTGTGGTAGGTGGGAGCATAATGTGTTATAATAATATAATATTTTTCTCTTTTCTTTTCTAGTGAACTACCCTTTGCAGTACCTCCAAGCACCCATAGGTGTATGGGTGAACTTATTTAAGAAACAAATACAAAAGTCGTCTTCGCGTCATAATAATCCTCCCGGCATGGATGCATTTTGTCTCATGCCATATCCTCCCATTTTACTCAAAGGACCCTGATTTGCTTCTGCCTTTCCGAATCCTAAAAACCCAAACTCTCAGCGAAGGGATAAACTGTTAAATAATCCAGGAAGCTCTTCTTCTCTCTGTCTGTGTCAGGTGAGAGGCAAGGCGAGCCAGACACCCACGGCTTATTGGCTTTGCATTTCCGGCCAGGTTTGAAGGAGGCAGTACCCAAAACCTCTTAGAGGAGATTACCCAACCAGGCTAAAAATAGCCCAGGCTGGATTGCCCGTACACATTGCAGTGTGGCTCATGCTAATGCACCATTAGTAACACCAAAGCATCACAAATGTCAATGCAATAGTGTATGTATGGTGAATACGCTATACAGGAAAATAATGTGGTTAAAAAAAGAAATGCAGATGAGCTAATATTCCAATCTGTTGTGTCCTATAAGACATATTTGCACATTGTGTAAATATAACATTATGTTGCATTTATGAGGAGCTCAGCCTATGTAGTTTTAGGAAATTAGTTGTTACTTATAATTGGAACCTAAGTATACATTGAAAAGCTCAATTGTTTTCTTTTCTGTAAAAAAGCCACCTTACTTGTACTAGCCAAAGAAATCCTACAGGGTGCAATAATATTTTGTTTATGCATTTTCTCCCCCTTTTCTCCCAACTTTTAGCACATCCAATTGCCCGATTGCTTCATGCTTTCTCTCCACCAATGCTGGTCCTCGCTCTGATTGAGGAGAACAATGCTAACCCACGCCCCCTCCGACACGTGGGCAGCAGCCGAATGCATTTTGTCACCTACATTTTGACAGGTACAATGCGGACGTGTACACTGTGTACGTTAAGACACACCCTGATCAACGCACTCTTTTCCTTGTCTCTGTGCAGGTGCCATCAATCAGCCAGAAGAGGTCGTAGTTGCAATAGTTATGACCTTATCCCACCCCCTATATGAACAGCAGGCCAATCGTTGTTCATACGGTTGCTCAGCCCAGCCGGCAGACAGAGCTGAGACTCGATATGATGTATTCGAGATCCCAGCTCTGGTGTTCTAGCGTGTGTTTTACCGCTGCGCCACCTGAGCGGCGTCAACAAGATATTGTTACTTTATGTCACTCGTCATATTGTGAAAAAAAACCACAATAATAATAAGTACATTTTCACTAGCTCTAAGCTTTTTTCATTGTTAATGACATCACATTTACATTTATGGCATTTAGCAGATGTTTTTATTCAAAGCGACTTAGATTTGTGACCGAACACAATTTAAGCAACTGAGAATTAAGGACCTTGCCCAGGGGCCCAACAGTGGCAACCTGTCAGTAGTGGGTTATTAACCAAAACCAACAATCTTCTGATTACTAGTCCAGTGCTTTAATCTCTGAGCTACCACTGCACTATCACATAGCAAAGAAATATGTAAAAAAAATTATAATAATAGTGTTATAACTGAGGAAAAACTCATATCATTGGCACTCTTTCACTCTATGCTAATAAAAGCATTACAATTTCCACTTCCACTTTCTGTTGCTTAGTTGAAGGTTGAGGGTTGATTAAGATAAGCAATCATGAAATCTGAGTTATAGAGCAACTTGTACAAGGAACTTTATTTGCCCCCTATAAAGTGTGACTGAAGGGGCTGATCTCTGTGGCATGTACATATTTGAATGGCCTTTCTAAGAACACAAGGTCATAATTGTAATTCCACTTTGCTTCAGTCCTGGCCTCAAATAGTATGCCAGTCAGTTGATCCCTGTGCTAGGGACAGTACAGTGTGTCCCTGGGTGACAGCAGCCAAAGTTTTTTATAAGAGAGACATGCCAAGCTTGCTGAGGTAACATTCATACACATACTACAGAGGACAAAGTACAAGGTGTAATACAGCAAAGATTTGAAAGTGGTAACCGTAAAGATTAGTGCAAGCATATAAAAAGTTTGTTAACACAGTTGGATCATGGCCATAACAGGAAAGTTTTTTTTTTAATTCATTAGGGCTGATGATAATGATAATTCACTGATTAACTTCTAGATACACTTCCGAAAAATCAGTCACTAGCTTGCTTTTCAAGTGGCTTTAATATCAATAGCATTATGTGCTGATTTATTTTTATTTTGGTAATTTTGTTAATATGTTGCCTTTTAATTGTGCTCATAATCCATCACTTCTTAATTTATTCATATTAAGTTATGTATCTTCACCCATGTATTTTATACTTTTATTGCTGAGCATTATTTCTACCAAGGTCTTAGTACACTGTGTTCCAAATTATTATGCAAATAATATTTTCTCAGATTTTCCAAAATTACCTATATGAATTGCAGTCATTGTAATTTTCCAGTCATCAACTATTAGAGTACAATTGAAAGGTTTTTGAACAAACTGCCAATGATAACAGTATATTTTTAAAAAAATAAAACACTCAAAATGCACTCAAAATGCATGTTCCAAATTATTATGCACAGCAGAGTTTTCAACCTTTTCATTTTTATAAAGAACAAAAAAATGGTCATTTGTGAAATTATAAGCATTAGCAGGTTATTACAAACTGAAATCAAACAGTTTTCAAGTCAAAACTTTATTCTAGGTGATGTTACATTTGCACATAGGACCCCTTGTTCGAAAGGAGCTTCTGAACTCTCTCGTCCATTGAATTTGTCAGGTTTTGGATGGTATCTGCTTCAATTGTTTTGCATGAGGACAGAATACCCTCCCAGAGCTGTTGCTTAGATGTGAACTGCCTCCCGCCATCATAGACACTCCTTTTGATGATGCTCCAGAGGTTCTCAATGGGGTTGAGGTCAGGGGAGCATGGGGGCCACACCATAAGTTTGTCCCCTTTTATGCCCATAGCAGCCAGAGATGCAGATGTGTTCTTTGCAGCATGAGACGGTGCATTATCATGCATGAAAATGATCTTGCTGCGGAATGCACGGTTCTTCTTCTTGAACCATGGCAGGAAGTGCTGTTTGAGAAACTCCACATACATTATGGAGGTCATCTTTACCCCTTCAGGGATCCTAAAGGGGCCGACAATCTCTCTCCCCATGATTCCAGCCCAAAACATTACTCCACCTCCTCCTTGTTGGCGCCGTAGCCTTGTTTGCATGGGGTGTCCATCAACCAGCCATCCTCCACTCCATCCATCTGGACCATCGAGCGTTGCACGGCACTCATCGGTGAACAAAACAGTTTTGAAGTCAGTCTTCATGTATTGTTTGGCCCACTGGAGCCGTTTCTGCTTGTGTGCAGTGGATAGAGGAGGTCGACAGGATGGCTTACGCACAGCTGCAAACCTCTGAAGGACCCTGCATCTTGTTGTTCGGGGGACGTTGGAGGCACCAGCAGTTTCAAAAACTTGTCTGCTGCTATGACAAGGCATTTTTGCAGCTGCTCTTTTAACCTGACGTAATTGCCTGTTGGAAAGAGTCCTCAATTTTCCCTTATCAGCACGCACAAGTGTGTGCTCTGAATCAGCTACATACTTCTTGATTGTGCGATGATCACGATGAAGTGTCTTGGCAATGTTGATTGTAGTCATGCCTTGACCTAAACACTCCACAATTTGTTGCTTCTCAGCAGCCGACACATCCTTTTTCTTTCCCATTTTGGCTGAAAATGTAGGCTGCTTAATAATGTGGGACAGCCTTCTTAAGTAGTCTTGCCTTTAATTGGACACACCTGCCAAACTAATTAGCACAGGTGTCTGCAATTGCTTTCAGTGATATAAAGAGCCCTGACACACATCACCATCAATGAGTTTAACTGACAAACAAAAAAATTCTTACCTTATCACTCCTAAACACTTTTTGCATAATAATTTGGAACACAGTGTATATGTCCAAATCACTAGTCTTGTGTGACCCAGTTTTAACATCTGGCAGTGTTTTTTTTGTAACAGGTTATACAGATTTCCTGCTGTACACTGTAAGGAAAGGCATCTTTAATACAACCATGGAAGTAAATTACCTCCATCATTATTCAATTACAGTGTGTTAAAACATATTTTGTCAGTTGCTTGATAATTTATTGTTCTCTGGTAAGCACTTTTTGTGTATATACAGTATGTCATAGTTATTCAATAATTGAACAGTTTACAGACTTGCTGGTGCTTTACTATTAAACCCCACCAAAAACAAATCTCATACTGTATAGTAACAACATATAGTGCTTTATTTTTTCACTCACTCCTAATATGCACAGATTATGCTCTTTAACTCAACACACCCTGCCTAAACCGACTCCTTCTCAGAGAACATTCTCACTACCAGCTACTCCTCATGGTTATCCTTCATGATCTTTCAATCTTCTCCAGGCTACAAAGGAGGCTCTAAGGGTGCGTTAGGTTGATGAAAGCAAGGCTCAACTGCAATTTCTGCGCCTAGAGCAAGGCCTAAATCAGGCTTTAGTTTCATTCCCAATCACCAGATCTGCACTTTACACTTTATGGCTCAGAGGGCACGAAATGGGACAGAGGTAGTAAATGTGAGCACAAGAGTGAGAAGCACACTGGAAGGAAGAATATATATGATGATGGTATACTGTTAGTGAATGTGAAGAAGGATGTGAAAAGAGAAATGAAAAGGACAAGGGAAGAGAAGGTGCAAGCCCAGACAGCCAAACAACTACCAAGAGACATTAACACACTCTTTTCCAAACATGCCCCTATGGGGACAATTTTCCGACCGCAAAGTGATGTTTGCCTTGCTTCCTCCCTCCTGTCCTCTATATAATTCTTAGCTTCCCACTCCCTTTTCTTTCTATAGAGAAGTGGCCATGGATGAATGTGTCTGCTGGAAATCCAGCATCACATCCCCAGCTGTTTGGACAGTCTCAGAGGCTCCAGGAAAATGAAAAAGATGCTGAAGTATCCAGTGTTCAAAAGAGTGGAAGAAACACTGAGCCAGGCTATTTTAAACACAGCTTTAATGCACATGAGTTACTGAGGCATAGCTGATGCAAATCTAGTCTTGCTTTAGAAGCATTTACACCTAAATCCATAGTGTGTTCTGTATAAAGGCCTGGTTTTGCTGTTTTAACTGACATTTAAATGCAATATGCGAATATTTGTTATAGAGAAGTTATGTATATTTTTTTTAATGTATCTTAATGTCTGCAAAGTTTCATAAAGACATTCATGGCACAATTAGGTTTAATGTAAAAGTTAAGGTTACTTGACAATAAACCACGTTTAAATACTAAAAAATATATTTATTTTTTTTCTGCTTAGAATCAAAGTGGGGCAATGTGACAGCCAATCCACCCTTTGCATATTTTTTAAAGCTACTGTTATTATAATCACCAATTACTAGTTGATTATAATAATTTATTTATATAATTTATTTATTTATATACCTTGCGTGACTACTGTAGATGTAACAAAAAAGGTGGTCATTTCAAACTGGATTCAACACATTTTCTTATCTGATCTACTGAAATGCACTGAAAATGCACTTAAAGTGAGGATACAATCTGGCACATTGCTTTATTTACTCAAACCTATATTCAACTTTTGAGTAACCCATTCACCAACCGAATAGCAGAGTGGCCTAACTGAGACAGAGTGTACCGCACAACAATATGGACTTGGCTTTGATTCTCACCTCTGGTCACATTTGGAAATTCTGCATTTTATTTTGGGTTTCCCATGGGTACTCTGGTTATATTTTAATACCTCCCAAAACATGCAGAAGATAGATTGTCTAAACTAGATTACCCCTGTTTGTAAGTGTGAGTGAGTGAGTCGTCCTATATTAAACTCGTGCCCTGTGCAGAACATCTTGCCTTACACCCAGTTTTTTGGGTAGCACCAAAACCATCGCTTCAAGTATGGATATGAAGTAAACTAAGAGCATAATAATAATATTATAAAATTAATAAGCATAGCAGCTATTATGTCAATAACAGAGCATAGTTTAAAGGGAATTTGTGTGAGAACAAACCACCAATAACAGAGCCCCTAAAACAAGCTCAGAATCCACCCTGGCTATGTACTTGCTGTGTGGAAAAACTACCTTACATTAACAATTACAGAGAAAGTTCTTCTGAAACTATTTCACAAATACTGCGCTTAAATTACACGAATCCCCTGCAAAGCAAATTGTACGATCAAAGTAGGCCTGCTGGCAGCGACCCCTTGCAAGTAAGACAAATAGAAAACAAAAGTAAAGAAATTAACTAGACACAGCATTAAAGTATCCAGTCGCTTTCCAATTGTTAGCACTGTTTCTGAGTTGGGTGACACTGAGCCACTTATAAATGCATTTGCTTCAAGAAAAAGAGCAAGGACGAAAGCCTGAGTGCGTTAGTGTGTGTGTGGGCAAATGTGTGTGCAAATGCGGGTGTGTGTCATAAATGTTCACTTGAGAAAATCTTATTATACAGCACAATATGATAATGTGCTCTGCCCGGCTGAACTGCTACAGCTCAAGTTGTGTTGTGCCTTCAAATGTCAGCATAAATTTGCAAATTAAACACGCAGAGCCATCAGCAGTCGGTGGAAAGGTGTGCATGCGAGGGTGTGTTGGCGTGTCTCTCTTCTGAGTTATGCTTGTTCATGGTGGACTGCAGCAAAGGTATGGTGTAATCAATCTTCCTCTCTTCTGTTGTTTGATGTTCGATAGGGTGGAAGGGTCCATGTGATGGATCAACAAAGGAGGAGACATGCTGGAGGTTGCTGCTCTCAGAGGGAGCTTGAGCCTTTGCGTGGAATCTGATATTCTGTAGGCCAAGGCTATCAAGCTGAGCTTCTGTGTGTAACACTAAATATAATTTAATAACTATACTACTCTTCTAATTTAAAAATGCTGGTAGTAGTGTAGAATTTTTAGTATATTTTACTGTCAAATACTTTCTGTCAAAGAACTTTCTGTATAAACCGAGGCAGCTGGAGGTAATCAGTCCTTGGGCTGAGAGTTTGACGATTGCATTGTGTGTTTTACGAATTAACTTTAGCAAAAAAGTTCATAAACACATGTACACACAGTTTACTGCCAATGTGTTAGAGAGGGGTTAAAACATGGTGTTTATACATTGTGGCCAAGTTGTAATTCCCAGTCTCACATATTTGCTGTATAGACACCATGGACAGGGGATCAATCCACTGCAAAGCATCACACACTCACCCAATTACTTAGTTCCTTAAGTTTACCCATACAGACAAAATGAAGACATGCAAAACACTTTAATGGCAGTGACCAGAGATGAGAATCAAACCCAGGTCCCAAGGACACTCTATCAGCTGTACCATCATGCCACTCTGCTTTCCGAAACTTTACAGTTTACTGTACAGTTATAAAATATGCTAGCCCACTATTGCTGAGACCTGTGGATAAAAGGTTCAAATCTTAGCGGTGCTATCGGTTAGTTGGGCCTCTGCATGGATATGATTGGCTAATGTCAAAAAAGTGGCTGAAACAGCCTAGCCACTGGGAGGTGCACTTGTCAGTGTGCTCTCAGTGCAGGTCCCAAGACCAGATAGAAATAGGATGGTTGTGTAACAGGGCATCTGGCATAAAAACTCAGAGTTGGGTATGTAGACCGGATCCACTCCTATATTTGGGGGTTTATAAATAAATATATACATTTACTGACTGTAGTCCATCTGTTTCTCTACTTACATTTTTAGTGCTGCTGGGTCTTATCTACTCATACCAGCACAACACACACTAACACACCACCACCATGTCAGTGTCACTGCAGTGCTGAGAATGATCCACCACCTAAATAATACCTGCTCTGTTGTGGTTCTGTGGGGGTCCTGACCATTGAAGAACAGTATGAAAGGGGGCTAACAAAGCATGCAGAGAAACAGATGGACTACAGTCAGTAATTGTAGAAATACAAAGTGCTTCTATATGGTAAGTGGAGCTGATAAAATGGAGAGTGAGTGTAGAAACAAGGAGGTGGTTTTAATGTTATGGCTAATCAGTGTAAACACACACACATATATATATACAGTGTATCACAAAAGTGAGTACACCCCTCACATTTCTGCAGATATTTAAGTATATCTTTTCATGGGACAACACTGACAAAATGACACTTTGACACAATGAAAAGTAGTCTGTGTGCAGCTTATATAACAGTGTAAATTTATTCTTCCCTCAAAATAACTCAATATACAGCCATTAATGTCTAAACCACCGGCAACAAAAGTGAGTACACCCCTAAGAGACTACACCCCTAAATGTCCAAATTGAGCACTGCTTGTCATTTTCCCTCCAAAATGTCATGTGATTTGTTAGTGTTACTAGGTCTCAGGTGTGCATAGGGAGCAGGTGTGTTCAATTTAGTAGTACAGCTCTCACACTCTCTCATACTGGTCACTGAAAGTTCCAACATGGCACCTCATGGCAAAGAACTCTCTGAAGATCTTAAAAGACGAATTGTTGCGCTACATGAAGATGGCCAAGGCTACAAGAAGATTGCCAACACCCTGAAACTGAGCTGCAGCACAGTGGCCAAGATCATCCAGCGTTTTAAAAGAGCAGGGTCCACTCAGAACAGACCTCGCGTTGGTCGTCCAAAGAAGCTGAGTGCACGTGCTCAGCGTCACATCATACTGCTGTCTTTGAAAGATAGGCGCAGGAGTGCTGTCAGCATTGCTGCAGAGATTGAAAAGGTGGGGGGTCAGCCTGTCAGTGCTCGGACCATACGCCGCACACTACATCAAATTGGTCTGCATGGCTGTCACCCCAGAAGGAAGCCTCTTCTGAAGTCTCTACACAAGAAAGCCCGCAAACAGTTTGCTGAAGACATGTCAACAAAGGACATGGATTACTGGAACCATGTCCTATGGTCTGATGAGACCAAGATTAATTTGTTTGGTTCAGATGGTCTCAAGCATGTGTGGCGGCAATCAGGTGAGGAGTACAAAGATAAGTGTGTCATGCCTACAGTCAAGCATGGTGGTGGGAATGCCATGGTCTGGGGCTGCATGAGTGCAGCAGGTGTTGGGGAGTTACATTTCATTGAGGGACACATGAACTCCAATATGTACTGTGAAATACTGAAGCAGAGCATGATCCCCTCCCTCCGGAAACTGGGTCGCAGGGCAGTGTTCCAGCATGATAATGACCCCAAACACACCTCTAAGACGACCACTGCTTTATTGAAGTGGCTGAGGGTAAAGGTGATGGACTGGCCAAGCATGTCTCCAGACCTAAACCCAATAGAACATCTTTGGGGCATCCTCAAGCGGAAGGTGGAGGAGCGCAAAGTCTCGAATATCCGCCAGCTCCGTGATGTCGTCATGGAGGAGTGGAAAAGCATTCCAGTGGCAACCTGTGAAGCTCTGGTAAACTCCATGCCCAGGACAGTTAAGGCAGTTTTGGGAAATAATGGTGGCCACACAAAATATGGACACTTCAGGAACTTTCACTAAGGGGTGTACTCACTTTTGTTGCCGGTGGTTTAGACATTAATGGCTGTATATTGAGTTATTTTGAGGGAAGAATAAATTTACACTGTTATATAAGCTGCACACAGACTACTTTTCATTGTGTTAAAGTGTCATTTTGTCAGTGTTGTCCCATGAAAAGATATACTTAAATATCTGCAGAAATGTGAGGGGTGTACTCACTTTTGTGATACACTGTATATATTACTGACCATAGACTTAAAATATTACTGCTGCACACTCTTTCTTCATACAAACAGAAACATTTCTGAGAATTGTGGAACTGGTTGAACCCTACTCTTGAACTTTTCGATCCCACTCCACCCCTCCACTCCATTCGGTTAAAGTTGGGTGAGTGCCCATGCCATTCCATTACACACAGCACTGCCTCTTCCCTCTCTGGATAAATCTTGCACAGGTGTTAGATGTTTGGGGTCATTGAAAATCAAGCATGTGAAACATTTTTAAAACCAGGCAAGGTGTCCTTAAACCTTTAATGTGCATTATAAATCTAAGCAATAAGCTCTTATTGGATGAGCTGATACAGTATGGCGGCAGTCACTGGGCAGTTATTGTGAGATCAAGTGCCCTTAAAATAAAAGGCTGCTGTGGTCTCTTGGAGCTAGCAAACGTGACATTCTATGCATGGTGCACAGAGAACAGAATTCAGTTTGGCTACAGCAGTGGCTAATCACGTTCCGACAGGGCATAATTTAAAAAGTACAGAAGGTACACACTAGAATAATAAAATACATAGCTGTGATTTAAATGTCATGACTGTTTTAGGTCAGGAAGCATGTTTTGGTTGGAGTAGGCCAGACTGGCACCGCTGGGCTAGATGAAATCTAAATGAAGCCTAACTGAAGTCAAACCTAGACTGATAAATTTAACTGGAAATGAAACTATTAAATAAAAGTAAAGGTAAAGACACTGTTGTTTGCACAGCTATACTCAAAATATCCATCATAGGTTGCAGTTTTGTCCTTTGTGCTAGTGACTGACAGCAATACTTATCTGATTAATATTGTTATTATTATTTTACCAGCCAATTCAGACTTAACCTATAGTCATGCTTTGTCAAAATCCAACTCGAGCTGTCCCCAGCAGCCAAATGCCACTTAACCATGATACTCACATTCATAGAGCCCTATTAACACTAATGTCAGTACCAGTATTGTCTAATTAGGCTTTGCTATTAATATTTTAACAAAAACAAAATATTGCATCTGTATATCCATCTATTTTAAATCTATATATTTCTTTTTACTTCTTTTTCTTGTATGTCTTTTTACAACTTGGTAGACATGGTAGCCATGTCCCATAAATAAAGATCTTTTCACACATTAGTTGGTTCCCTGATATCTCTTTAATTAGAAATAAATCAACCCCAAAACATGTGAAAACTCTGACATGAACAGGTCAACCCAACAAACAGCAATAATACACTATCATATTTAATATAAAATACCTGCAGGACCCTATCAGCAATCATACTGTGCAATGAATAAGTCTGTAAGTAGACTGAAGAGCAGTACTAAGTGCTGGACATCTTGAGACCTTTGACTGGAAGTGTACCCATTTAATTCAAATTTGTAAATATATAATTATTAAATAAAAGGAGATATTAGCAACCACAGAAACATAACTCCACAGGGTCAAAATGCATCTGCACTTATGTGAACAGCGCCTGAGCTTTTTAACCCACTCCTGTTATTTTCTGGAAGAAGGACCTTCGGTAAGACAAGCACCCTCCTGGCTTTCCCTGCATTAGATCATAAAGGTAGACAGCTTCTATCCCCCAACTCCTAAATATATTAACTCCAGTGATGTGCCTGCTAAGACTGAACTAGCACTGAAGGGCACGACTTGCCACATCACTTGCACAATCACAGTCCAGCAATCTCCCACTATCTCTTCACTCATCTGCCTGCTAGCAAGCCCCACACCACCCTGCAATAATGGCACACACTGTAAAGATGTCAGAAAAGAACGAGACACGAAATAAACAACCGCTGATCAGGCTTCACGCGAGCGGCCCAGAGCGGACCGCTGTGAGAGGACCGGCGTGTGCGGTGTGTGTCTCTGAGCTCCACCGAGTGAGATACAGCGGGAGATCAGAAGACTAGGCAGGCCACCCATTAACTACACAGCAGTCATGCGGGTTAAGAAAACATTGCCTGAGGTTTGAATGGGAGCGAGGGGGGGATGAGAAGGTTCTGCCAAGTCGCTTTACTCAAGAGCTGGCCATTTATTAACCTGTCTTGACGTTGCTATTGAGTGCTGAAGTGACACACACAGGCCAGTATGGGAAGTGCACATGCATTAGAGTCGGCAGTAAATGCCCTGAAACACTGCTGCAGGGCCTTTTCATAGCTGCTGGCCAACGTTAGGGCTGAGCAGGGGAGCTCCATGCCAGCAAACCGGCTATTAAAAGTGCAGAAGTCCTAAAGTAAGTGCATAAAACACAACTGTAAATTCTGACATTTAAAATGATGCCCATGTGAAAAGGACCATTTTTACTGGGATGATTATTGTTTGTGAACTGTAAAAAACTACCAGCAGCACCCTCTGAGCATTTCTCAGCCCTATATATAAACTATGTGTGTATAAAATCTGCCAACACTGGCAAACGATGTCAAGGATTAACAAAGCAATTTAAAATAATAAAAATTTATTATTTTTTATTTTACAGTTAATTGTCTAACTAACAGATAAAAATTATTAGCTCCATATGCTTAAAACAATGCGTTCATTTATTTTTACTAAATAATGAATCCTGCTCACGATTGTGGTGCTTTGGGTGCCACCCATACTCACTAAGCGCAGGGCAAGAATACACGCTAGACAGGGTGCCAATCCATAATTTTTTTATACCTTATATATTATTTTCACTGTTCATATGATTCTGGGAGGTGTGAGGAAACTGGCATAACTGATAAAAACCCACACAGAAACAAAGAGAACATGCAAAACCTGAGGCATGGATTTGAACCCAAGACTCTAGGACCTATGTTGCTGTGCAGGATTAAAAGTCCTACCCAAAGCCTTATAGCGATAAACACTGCAGATAAACAGACCCCAAATGCAAAGGTCCACCCCCAAACAACCAGCAGACAACTACCTCTCCCTGACCAAAAGCAATGTGATATTATCATCTCCCTGCGTCTATCAACACAGATAAGGACATAATGAACTAGCCTGTTAGCCCAGAACTCAATTGCTTTGTTTCAGCTGCCACGTTTCTTCGCCTCTGGACTTTGCTTTCCGTGTGAGTGATGGAAATGCTTCAGAGAAACAAGTGTAAAGCTTTAACCCCCTCCCCTCCTCTTTCAGCGACATGACAGAACGGAAATAGACCGGGCCGGTTTAGAAGCTGACACACTTGATTTACCAGCTGTGAAAGCTGGGAATGCAATTTTTAACAGGAAAGAAAAACTGAACTACTTCATTAGTTCAAATGACCCTTGTAGTGTGTGTGGTATCACAGCAGCAGTAGATATGTGGGTTACTCAAGCTTTTGGCACTTAATGTAAATGAGGGTCTATGGTTGGCATAGGCTTCTTCATCCACAATCATTAACAACATATGGCATAATTTAGATCTGGGCGATATGAAGACACACTTAGTGTATGTCAAGAGGATGACACCTGACCATGAGCTTGTTGAAATGCTTAAAACCATGAAAATTTTTGTCATTTTAGTCAAATGAGCATTTCAGAGGTAGGGCACTGATGTTCCATAAGAAGGCCCTAGCTCTCACTCTGTTCTAATTGGTGAATTACAAATGTTAATTTGCCCCACGCTAATTCATCCACGTTCTGCATGTTTTTAGAGGTGGAAATAACACCAAAACTTAGAGAACATCCCCCATCAAAACTCCTCAGACTATAACCGGAGGCAAAAATCAATCCCAGGTCCTCGGGCCTTAAGTTGTTACGTGACCCCTACTCTGCCAGCATCACGCAATGTTCGCCAATCTTTGACTTTGGTTACAGTTTGTGTGAAGCTGAGCAAGTTCTCTTCAGTTACTCCCAGGTAATATCTCCCAGGTAATTGGCTGCTTGTTATTGATCACATGTGTAAATAAATGAGTGTTGTATGTGTTGTGATGGACTGGTTTTAATTCCAAGAAGTATTTCAGCCCTTCAACCAGTGTTCCCAACATTGGCTCTACATAAAGGTGACTATTACTAGAATAAGTCTAAACAACATCTCTGGAACACTAAGAAAGAGTGCAAACGTGTCATAGGGAGGTATCTATTAGCTTATTATTTTGGAAAGGAAACTCCACAAGCACAACAGCCAGAGGTAAACCCTTAACTCTCAATTACTTGCATTTGTATTTGGTCACAACTTTGGGTTGAAAAAGCATCCCCTACATGCTGTAAATATAATACTTAATATATTTGTTTTTTATTATGAACAAATCTTCAAGTATCTCAGTATTATATTATTACCATTGACCAATCATCCACCCATAGCAAACCTATGCACCTTATAAGTAGAAAGCAAAACTAGGACCATGGACATTATTGGAACAACCGACACAATCTTAAGTCAGTAGTGACCTGCAATCTGTTGTTGCCAGCCCCAGAAAAAAAAATTCCCAAAACATGAATGTATAAGCAGTCCATTAAATGCAATTCATGCAAATGGAAAAGGTCTAAAATTCTGTAATTGTAGGCATTTCAGGCACTGATAAGACTATGAGAAACACAGCCCTGAAGCACTAGACAAAGGTTAGTTGCTTATCACAACACCTCATCAAAACCTCATAAGTATTTCACTTTGTACTTTGCGACTGCACGCCGAACACACAGCAGTTTTACCTATATTACCCTTTATTAGACATTTCACGGAAATCATATGCAATTACTATATGCTACTATATAAGAATCTAACAGCCTGTTCAAGCTTCCACTATTTCACTATTTCCATCCAATTCTCTAGTCTGATACAATAAGGGCATGAATTTTTTGAATTTCTGTGTCTGCTCAGAAGTGTAAAAAACGTGGTGCATAATGTATGTTAGCAAAATCCTTACCTCAAACAGATTGGACGACTCATTGCCATATTGGCTGGAAATGATTTCTGATTGGTCGCTGTACCACTTGAGTCCCCCCAGGAAGCTATCTGCATCCAGATCGCTGACATCAAGTTCAGAGAGGTCCAGTTCAGGAAGGTCAGGGCAGAGGGGTTGGTCTTCGCCAACCAAGGCAGCACACTGCAAAAGAGCACAAAGCATTTACTGTGAATGTCTTCAAAAGAAAAAAAATCATTATATGGAAACAATATTAATTTTTTAGCAGAGTTATCAGTTTCTGTAACAGGATGACTGACGTAAATGCTCGAACTAGCTTATTAATATTATTTCAATACCAGTTAGGCTAACGCACATGGATTATATGGCAGATGCTCTATAGGCCTTTAATGTATTCCAAAAATAACTACATGTTAAAATGTACCAGCCAGATGTAATGTTGTGAATTTTTGCTCGAGCCATGCTCAGATTAAAACTAAGCTCCAAGCTTGAGCGGTGAATTCTGTGTACTTGTTATCATCCAACTGGCATTCGTCTGTCAAATTGATTTTGTGTAATCAGATGTCTGTCATCAAAAGCACTGTTACTAGTAAAACAATTCCTATACAAATAAACATCTTTAAAAGAACTTTGGTAACAAATTTTGCATCTTCTGTATGGTTTTATGTTGTTCTGTATTTCTGTGTAATTAAAAAAGACCAGGTAACCAGTGTCACAAATTCCTCTGTTAGGCTTCTGTGTAAAATGCTACGACTCTTTATGATATTACTTTATAAAAGTGATTTTATTCTGTCTTTCAAACTTTTCCTTTTAAACTGTTCAATTCCTGCTACAAGAAGTGTAGAACAGCTGCTCCATGGCCTCTCACACACAAATTACAAGTTTCACCAAACTGCTAACTCTGGGATCAACACACATTAAATCTGCCAATCTTCACTTATAGTTAAAGTTTTATAACAGTACGGACCTGTGAATACCCATTGTTCTGTCTGTTAATCAGTTTTTGCAGTGTATGCATATAACAGAACTGTCTAAATTCACACTTAAATTGTGCATAACAAAGCTATGGTTTAGAAGGCAATTCAGGGAATAAATACATTTATTTCCAACTTAAAGAAAACTTAAAACAAAAAGCACCCACACCTTTAATCATACAGTTTAATAGTTATTTATTAAAGGATAATTAATGGTTTGGGTAAAGGTCAGACAACTATACATTCCCTTAGTGTAAATCATTACTGGGATGAGTGAAGAGAATAAGTAAATTTTGAAGCTCTGTATAATGACAGAAATAACTTATTTATACATGACCTATCACATTATTTTATATACCTTATTTACGTACAATAAAATACAACTTTTAGACTGAGATTCCAAAGATGTCAGGTGGTGCAACAAGTCAACCATATACTAAAAAAGAAAACTACTGTACATGTTAATTTAATTATATACAGTATATATATATATATATATATATATATATATAATAATAGTATAATAATAATAATAATAATATTCTGCCATGATTTCTTATAGTTTCAAATGCTTAATATATTGCAATTTTGACAGTTAGGTTAATTTCTCTGTCATATTAAAGTAATGCAATTTACTGAGGATGACTGGGGGATGAATCTCCATTCAGCACTCTGAACCGTTGATGAATAAGAAATATCTGTAGCTCTGCTCTCAATTCAAATTAAGCTTCAGCTGCTGAAAATTAATTTTAATAAAATTAACAGGCAGCGTTAAATAGAAAATTACTTCTTTGGTTGGTAATCATTAACATTCCTATTTCCAACACCCATATTCTTTTTAGAATAAATATAGGACTGTGTTAGGCCAGCTTGTCAGACATGGCATATCATCTTTATCTAAAGAATAAAATGTGAATGTAAAAACATTCAGATATGATTATTTTATCTTAATGGAGGTCTCTGTACTGTACTGTGACTTACAGAAGGTAGGATATAATCATAACATCTGTAGTCTATCAATAATTTATTCCTGCATTGTATTACAGTGCTTACATACTGCATTCCAGGTTAATAGTTTGCTCCTGTGCATATAATAAAGTTCTCTGTATACACTGTTGGTAAAAGTAAGAAAGAAGAAAAATTCTTGATGTATGGAAGGCATGAAGTTTCTCTATTAGAAGTAAATGTAGGTGTTTAGCCCCCAAGTGCCAGAGTATGATGCCAGAGTTCAATTTAGGACCTGGTCAAGGTTCATAATCACTAGACTATGAAGGAGCACATTAAACAACTACAAAGAGTATGAAACTCCCATAGATGGTAACACTTTATAATCACCAGTGCATTTTATGATGTTGCAGTTACATTTAAACATTTTCTGCAGTGGGTAAGACCATGAAGCTTCACTGTGGATATACTGACAGCAGCACTGGCTCATATCAACAAGAAAATAATGATGATGGGGTGGATCTAAACAAAAACCATTCTAGCTAAATTGTCTTTTAATACCTTAAACAATCTAGAATCAATTTTTGAAAAACAGCATGAGAAAGATAGATAGCATGCATTACTGCTGTTTCTTTATTATTTCTAGGCAGTATACTGGAAAGCATCTTTGAGGCTGGCTATGTTAGGTGGATACAGTCCTATCCATTCAAAAACAAGCCTTATTTTAAGATATAAACTTAGGAAATATTATAAGTGGTACTGCAAATGCAGTATAAACTACAAAAGAAAGTAGACATGGTAAACAGGATATATACTGTAGGAGGAAAAGTCAATAACCATCTTCAGACTTGTCCTATCTCTAACATGAATAATTAAAGTGTTACAGACTTTTTCCTTGGTGTATGTTTACTGGAGAATGTCAAGAAATTAGGAGCCAGAGGAATGTAGGTAGGAAGGAAGTTGGAATAAGTACGTAGGTAGACAGGTCGGCAGGTACTCTCTGTAACTAAAGTACTTAAATGGTCCTTTTCTTGTTTGCCTAGTGGCAACCAGAAAGCAATGTGAGTACTGTATCCTAACCCCATTAAAGAAACATGATACACTGTAGTATCAGTTTTCTTGTGTAAAAAAATACATAATAAAACGACGAGATAGGGTCAAATTTGGTACTTGCTTTTCGAAAAGGTTTAAGTAGATATATGTTCTGTGATCATCATTTCACATTAGAAGACAGAACAGTAACTACAACATAAACTCTGATATATAGGCACCATTTTACTTTGGAACTGAATGAAAAACTTTAGGGCCAGTGGTGGTTCAATAGTTAAAAAATGAACTATTGATCAGGGTGAGGGCTCAGACCCTACAACTGCCAAGCTGCCATTGTTAGGGCCTTGAGGAAGGCTACTAAATCTTAGTTGCTTAGATTTCCTGTCTCAGTTTGCTTTTCCCAAACGCCTCTGTGTGAAGGTAAAACAACTTCAAAATGTCCAAATGTGATATAAAATGTGACTCTTCATTCTAGTAGGTGGGAAGGGAAGATGTGTGGATGAATAGATAGGTATGCAATTAACTTACTATTAAATAAATGCAATTTTATTCTGAATAAATAAATCTATCTCAGCTAAAAAAAACCTGATGTGTACTTAATTGAAATGCACTTAAATTTAGAAATAATATCTAATAAAGCTTCTTATGCTATTCACAAAAAAAAATCGTGTGGTAAAACAGAACAGACTCTCTATTTCTCTCTCTCTCTCTCTCTCTCTCTCTCTCTCTCTATATATATATATATATATATATATATATATGTATATATATATATATATATATAAACTATATATAAACTATATGACCCCTAACCATTCTATTGTCACCGCTGTACATGAGATGCTTTAAAATGCATTGCAATGACTTACTAAATGTGTACTTATTTCAACATGCACAAATTACATTAACACAAATATTGCCAAGAGAACATTTTGTGCAATCGTTTTCCAGGGAAGAGCCTAATCTGACCATTTTACTATAAAGAATGTGGACTGCATCCACAGATCATATGTTGCTACTGAAAATAGAATGCAATGTCACATCATGACATATTTGGCAACAAAAAGCCAAAATTGTGAAAAATTAATTTCTGCAGAAAGACGAGCAGATAAGTACGAAATCAACTTCTTCAACACTGGCAAACTTTGAACTTCATCAATCATATCACAAATACTATTCAGCCATTTATTTTAATGGCTAAATTATAACGAAATACTACTGATCCCATCGACTAAGTCCAACCTCAAACATATGTACTGTTTTCTATGCAACAATCATATTGCCTATTACTGTCAGTCATTGTCATATTAAAAAGAGGGATAGATAGATAGATAGATAGATAGATAGATAGATAGATAGATATATATATATATATATATATATATAGATAGATAGATAGATAGATAGATAGATAGATAGATAGATAGATAGATAGATAGATAGATAGATAGATAGATAGATGCAATCTTATCACTCCTATTACAGCAATTCATGAACTTTACAATAAAACTATCCCAAACATCGTTCAGTTTGTATCATTTAACAGTAACAATATTGACTATTAACTCTGCCCAGCTACTCTAACATCAAGGTTTCATAACTTTTCTTCTTTTATACCATCATATTGTCAAGCACTGTCAGCCATAGAAGCGATACAGTGGCTTGACAGACAGACAGATTTTATGCAAGCAAGTCTAAAACAGCACTGGGAAACCTTATCACTACACAAATGTATCTCGCATAATATAATCGTAAGAATATTGACTATTAATTTTAACCTCAACCATTTTTTTAAAGATTTTAAATATGACCATGTTGTGACTAGTGGGCTGTTCTTGTCATAAGCATGAGAGATGGATAGAGCAGTACAGTCACTAAATGTACTGAAAAAAATTGCATTTAATTACTTGAAGCAAATGTGTACACATTTTCACTTAGGCTATATTGTATTAGCACATAAATGCAAAATGATGCACATATTGGGAATTAAATGCAACCTCTGTGACCAGTTTAAAGAGACGAGCTCAAATTATCCCTATAACAAACTGTACTGTACTGTGACATTAGCTAACCCATACAAGTCTTATGTGAAACCCTCTGTTACACTAACTTGCTTCATTCCAGTAAAAGATAAAGTGATGGAAATCATTTGCACGGCTCAGTTTTAGCTTTTTTCCATCTTGGTGTAAGGTTAAAGCTGTTTCTCTATAAGCATCCGACTTTACACTGTATAGAGTTGGATGTAAGAGCCGCGCTCCCTGCATTAAGTATCAGCACATCCAAATGCGCTCCGTGCGCACACATCAAGTATTCACCATCCTTACAATCCATTTACAAGCTGCAAATCCGAAAGAGTAAAAAGTTTCCATGCACAAACCTGACGCGGGTACATAGCAGTAATCAGAGCTGAGCTCGACTCAGAGTCGATAGATAGTAGAGATACCAGGAGTTGCGCACCCAGCTCGCCACAAACCCGGCTCACATCCTATCGGCACGTACCGGCTAGGAACGGATTACCAAAAAGAACCCCAACAAACTGAACAGCCTTTCAGTCAAGACAACCAGCTTCAGTCATGATCAGGCTCGATCCCGTGCAGCAGACAGACTATCCTCCGCTCCAGTTACCAGATAGCGGATTTAAGTGCAACGCGCGTTTACGCAGCGCGCTCCCCGGTATGTCTCCGGTGCCGGGTTATGAAGTTTATTCTCTTTATTTCTCACCTCTAGTTCCGTCCACACCGACTCCTGGTTGCACCTGTCCCACGCCATCCAGCCACTGAATGACGCTACGAATAAAAAAATATATTATACTAAAGGGAAATGAAACAAAAAATGTAAAAAAAAATAAAAATAAAAAATCAATAAGAAATGAGAAAATCCAAGCGTTCCAGTTTGCGCTATCTTGCAGGGAAGTGCCCCCTCACTGAGAATGAACCGAGGGGCACCTGCCTTACAACTGCTCTCCGTCACATGACGCAGCTATTAAAAGTAGGCAGGCAGAGAGGGAGTGAGAGAGAGAGAGAGTAAGTGAGAGAGGGAGTGAGAGAGGGACTGGCGCACCGCCGCTTGCTTCAATGACGCGCCTCTCCAGCAGGCGGGCCGGTCACCGCTTCCTCTTATAGGAACACTCTGTTATACACCTACCATACACTGCTGCCCACATCTACAGCACCGGTTTAAACTTAGACGATCACGTGGAAGTGGAAGTGGAAAATGCAGGTCACCAGACTCGGCAGCGTGTGTAAGCCTTGCGATGAGTGGAATTCGTAGTTGATATTATATGGAATGTGGAGAGTGCGCAGCCTGCAGCGCGTCTCATTATCCGCTTTGTAGTCTGCTGTAGCTCCGGAGTCTAGACTCTAGTCTGCTCGGGGAGGTTTTAGGAAATGCGTTCTGCTCTCCCTGCTTGCGTATCAGCCGTAATTGCTGGGCTATATTGGTGACGCTTAAGGAAAAATCCTCTTAATCCTTAATTAGTTTGGCGAAGTAAACACTTGCGCTTTATCGCAGATCTCCAAAAGCGCTCGGCGCATTTCTGGATTCGGTGCGTGATTTAAAAAGCGCGTCCCATCACTGATTTCCAGACAGTTCTATCTAATGTCCCATAAATCTGCGTTCCTAGCTAGAGAAAGTTCTCTCTCTTATTATATAAGCAGGGGATCATTGCGCGCTGTGTGTGTGTGTGGAAAGGGGGGTGGTGTATAAAGCCTTTAACCACTTACACACACACACGATATACAGTACATCACAAAACCACTTTAAATATACACACAGGACGCCTTCTATCTTTGTACTAGTACATGTAAACACAAAGGTTTGTATTTATGATTATTACCTGAGATATGTTTAAAACCCTAAATAGATATTTATTTATTTATTAAAATTTTAACATCATGTTTTACACTCTTTGGTTACATTCATGACAGAAACGGTAGGTTCACAAATTTAAAGTCGAACACAGTCATGGACAATTTTGTATCTCCAATTCACCTCACTTGCATGTCTTTGGACTGTGGGAGGAAACTGGAGCTCTCGGAGGAAACCCAGACAGACACGGGGAGAACATGCAAACACCACACAGAAAAGACCTGGACCACCCCATCTGGGAATTGAACCTAGGACCTTCTTACTGTGAGGCAACAGTGCTACCCACCGAGCCGCCTTAAAGAAGAAGAAAACATTTTTTTTTGCGTTTTTGCAGTTCAGCTTGTAACCACTGAATTCTAACTATGTAGCTTTCAATAAACAGAAGTCTTTGTACATTGCAAATCTGCCTGTTACTTTACACATACGTACAGTAAACATGCAAACTCCACACATGGGGATCGAGCCCAGGACCTCCTTGCTGTGAGGCGACAGTGCTACCCACCGACCTAAACAGATAAAGAACATCACAATAGAACTTTTCTCCCAAGCGGTCAGTGGCAGTTACAGCTTTTAGACGTCTACAGTACGAGATATTTAGCTTTTTGTACAATTTTTGTTTCGTTTTTGATGCTCTGGAATGAGAATGTTGAGTTTTTAGTATCACACCCCTATTATACAACTAACTGTGTAAAAAATAGTTGATGTGCCAGAGGGAATCTATACAGTTCCTCCCCTTTGGCAGCATATTGCTACTCTGTCAGTGTTTCCTTAATTTGCATGTGCAAATGCGAGTGAATTCTTGCAGATTTTACAGAACGTTCCATGCTATTTGACAGTTTTAACATTCCAGAATAAATGTTTATACGGAACACTGACACTGTACGAAATACCATCACCCAACGTGACTTACACAGATCAGAGATTCTGCAGGCAGCACAGCCCCTAATGGAAAATCTCCCGAAAAATCTTCCGCATCACACGCTTCATCTGTTCACAACAGCCTTTTTTTCCTTTCACACAACATTCAGAAGCAGCAGGTGACATAGTGTACAGTGTCAACATGGAGTGTATATGAAACACCAGCGTGGAAAACAAACAACAAAAGCTCTGTAGACAGTCCAAACAAAGCAGGAGACAAGCACAGACTACCAGCAAAGTCTGCTTAAATGCAGTCATATACATGAGTTAATAGCGCCTTCAATAGGATTTGATCTGGATATTGTTGATTTAGATGAGATATAAACAAACGTTCGTCTTTTATAGCTGGATATACTCACTCAGGATGTCACTTTACAGAGATGTTAAGCTTGATACAGAAAAAGTAGATAGGATCATGTTACGATTCCTGCTCTATGCCTGCATGATAACAGAAATACTTTTAAAACCACAATTATTTTGGTAACCACTCCATCATATGTACAGTTGTAATGGGTCTTGCATCAACCATAAACTTTGGGTGTATAGTGGAAAAACTCTGACGCACAGCCAGGTCAAGTACACATAGTAGTCAAGAAGTGTTTTTAGGAAATGTGTAGAAACAAGAACTCTTCGAGGAAAGCTACACAAGAACAGAGAAGAGACATGAAAAAAAAAAAACAGGTCCCCAGGATTTATGATGCTGTATGGCACCCATGATCATGTTTCACTAATTTTTTAGAACATTTTGGTGAATTAAGAGGTACACTAGTCAAACTTCTTACTACAACTAGATCAAAGTTAAACAATTTAATCAAAGCAAGTGTACCATAAGCATAAAGAACAATACCTAAAAACACAAGTGTAGACTGGACTTCTTGCTTACCCTTGCAATAGCCCTGCATTCCTTAAACATAAACAAAGCAGAGTCTTGCAACATGCTTTTGGAGATGATTTTATTTATTTATTAGGATTTTAACATCATGTTTTACACACTCTGGTTACATTCATGACAGGAACAGTAGTTACTGGTTACACAAGATTCATCAGTTCAAGTTTTTAATGTCGAACACAGTCATTGACAATTTTGTATCTCCAATTCACCTTACTTGCATGTCTTTGGACTGTGGGAGAAAACCGGAGCTCCTGGAGGAAACCCACACAGACATGGGGAGAACATGCCAACACCACACAGAAAGAACCTGGACCACTCCACCTGGGGATTGAATCCAGAACCTTCTTCAAACAATTTTTTTTGCGTTTTTGCAGTTCAGCTTGTAACCACTGAATTCTAACTATGTAGCTTTCAATAAACAGAAGTCTTTGTACATTGCAAATCTGCCTGTTACTTTACACATACATACAGTAATTTCTTTAATAGTATTAGCTGTATATAATTCTTTAAGAAAAAAAGCCATTGGGATGGTATTAAGACAAGATAAACAAACTCAGGTGTGTGGTGTGAAGTCTACTTGCATGACCACCATGCTGGTTTAAGAGAAGTGGCAGGCTAGCACTCGCATTCTCTGAGAGACCATCTATTTTTAACAAACATAGAGGAACATGCCAGGCTTTCTGAATTCCTTCATTCGAGCTACTACCTCAATCAGACATTAATATCACTGGTGCAGCAGTAAGGATGTCAGGTGTTCCCTCTATAAGACATGGCCTAGTTTGTCTACTGAGACTTCAACTCTGGTCACCACAATGGTGGACTGGTGTATTACACCCCTTTTACATGTTATCCAATTTTATAGTACGTTTTTAAATCACTGATCTCACATTTAGTGGTAGTTTTCTGTTGCCAAGTGACCCGTTGTGTACCTAAGTATTTTGACTACCCTTCTTAACCGAGTAAACCAGCATAGCGAAGAGAGCTGTGTGGGTGGGGCGAGAAACAGTGCACACGGTTGATTGGTCAAACGGAATCACTACTGAAGTGAGACGATCCAAGTGCCATGTTTAAAACCCAACTGCAATTAATTTTATTAACGTGGTGTCATAAAAACATAAAAAAAAGACTTTAACAGGAAATTAAACACCACAGGAACCATAGCAGGGAAAACCAGTTTAAAAAAAAATATATAGCCAACAACACTACAAAGCATTTTGTAAAGTATAAAATTGCTTTAATAATATTAGAATAAAAAAATGCTGATTTTTACTCAAATTAACAAAAAATTACATGCTTAATGACCTCAAACATTTTAATCCTGCTAGTGAATGGTTGCTTTCAAAGTGGCAATGCCCTACCCACAAGGGGCAAAAGGTCACAAAATGGTTGGGTGAGTATGGATATAATATTCATGTTAAATCGCTCCCAGTCAGCAGATCAACAGTGCAAAGAGCATTCCACTACCATCATTATGAGCACATAAGTCCATTTAAGATTAGTGAAACAATTGTCATTTTGAATGTTTATATTTTCTACCTCTATTAATCCAGTAAAAGCCAACTGCACAGTAAACAGGATGTATTATATAATACGTAGTAACAATATGAGTTTCTGTGGCCATGTGACTGATGGTATTGTTATTACACACAAAACTATGCCAAAGGCAAGCATTGTGGAGTGTACAGTATATACAATGTCAGTGCAATAGAAATAAATATGCAATCCAAAAATGCTAAATTTCCAGTAAGGGGTAAAAGGAATATGGGTGCATAATACATATTATAAAACGGATAGTTCCGGTCCTAAAATCTGATTGGCTGAGCCGCGTTCGAAGCTGTTGTAAAATCCCCGATAAACGCACACCTATGACCACCTCACATCATTCCATATTAATACGCCACTGAATAGAGAAAGTTAATGTTATTTTCGCCCTCACGTTGCCTAGCAACACTGTTAATCGGATTACCTTGCGTCACGGAAGAATGCTTTATTGTAAGTTTAATACACAATAAATACATTTATGATTAAACATTGTTGTATTTATTATATTTTATGTTGACCGCTGTTTTATAAAAGCAATAAGCCACTCGAGACCGTACGTTACTGTTACGATTTTAGCACGGGGAAAGAAGTTTTAGGCACTCCGCTTCGCGTCGTGCCAAAAACGTCATCCCCGTGCTAAAATCACAGTAACGTACGGCCTCTCGTGGCTTATTGCTTTAGTAGAAGCATGGTTCATGTATGCACGCACACACACACACACGCGCTCTCTCCCTTTTATCTGATTGTACTCACTATGCCAATTAAGAAAATGTGGGCTAAAAATAGACTTGTCTCTGTTGTAATTTTCTCTCAAATGGCTTTTGATTTGGTTCGCTGTGTCTCATGTTGGCAAAATGAAGTCTTTAAGAAGAGTAGATAGCCTAGAAATAAGCTACTTTACTGGCAAATTAGCACAGTGGTATCCCATAAGAGTAATAACACCATGTATATAACTCGACAATGGCGTGCTGATTTAGATGCCAAACCAATTAAACTTAACACAATCACAAGATCAATCTGGCATAAATATTGCGCCTAATATATCACGATGCCCTAAATCTCTTAGTCGTTCACAGGAACCTAGAATATGGTGAATGTGTTTAAATACAAATAACTGTATGAATTCAGCAGTTGTTTTTTAAATCACATGCACCTACACCAACGAGGCATAACATTATGACCACTGACAGGAGAAGTGAATAACACTGATTATCTCTTCATCACGGCACCTGTTAGTGGGTGGGATATATTAGGCAGCAAGTGAACATTTTATTCTCAAAGTTGATGTGTTAAAACCAGGAAAAATGGGCAAGCGTGAGGATTTGAGCATGTTTGACAAGTCCAAATTGTGATGGCTAGACGACTAGGTCAGAGCATCTCCAAAACTGCAGCTCTTGTGGGGTGTTCCCAGTGGTCCAAGAAAGGAACACTGGTAAACCAGCGACAGGGTTATGGGCGGCCAAGGCTCACTGATGCACATGGGGAGCGAAGGCTGGCCCGTGTGGTCCGATCCAACAGACCAACTACTGTAGCTTAAATTGCTGAAGAAGTTAATGCTGGTTTTGATAGAAAGGTGTCAGACTCCATGCCTCGACAGGTCAGGACTGTTTTGGCAGCAAATAGTGGACCAACACAATATTAGTAAGGTGGTCATAATATTATGCCTCATCGGTGTATAAAGAGCATAGTATTATTAATGATGTTTAACATCTATGGCATTTAGATTTACACTTGTTATTAAACACAGTGCAAGCAAATAAGGATTAAGGGCTTTGCTCAGGGATCCAACAGTGGCAGCTTGGTGGTAATGGTGGTAAACAGCAACACTAGTTCAACACCTTAACTACAGAGCTACTACTGCCCCTGACATGATATATCATTGTAAGGGTTTTCTATAATTGTGGTAAATCTAATAATAGTTTAATAAAAGTTTGGGACAGGCCATTTCTGTTCCAGCATGACTGTGTTCATGTGCGCAAAGCAAAGTCCATGCAGACATAGTTTGACAAGTTTGTTGTAGAGAACCTCCAGTGGTTTGATCTCAACCCAATAAAAATCCTTGGAATTTTGATTGCCGGACAAGCTTTCACATCCAAATGATCCTCTGACACAAATTTCCACCAAACACACTCTTGTGGAAAGCTTTGAAATAGAATGGAGCCTGTCATGGCCACCACATGACCACATGGCCAATGTCCATGATTTTGGAATGGGATGTCTAACAAGCTTCACGGAAAATGAAATGACCTGGAGCATATTTATAGCGCTCCACAACTTGGTCAGAAGGAGCGTAACTACTCATGACACCTTTAACAAAGTAGCAATGCAACCTCCTTGATATTGAAAATGTAGGTAAACATACAGTTTTAGTACTACTTTGTTTTAGTTTTTTTACCAAATTACATATATAAAATAAATATATAAACATGCCGTTATGTCTATTTTCTATAAAGTATTGTACTGTATTGTACTGGTATTGCATGCTAACATTTCTATACAGTCAAATAATATAAATGTATGATGATTTTATGAGGTATGTTACAACAGAATAAATAAATCTTATGAGACAGGGTTACTTGTCTGTAGGAATGCACTGTTAATCCATGTGCACTAAACATATCACATTATTAATGTGGGCTTGGAGGCAGATTTGGGGCAAATCCCAAAAAGCTTACCTTGCACTTTAAGGGCATCTGTGCTCATCTTTGCTTAAGCTGACTTTTTTTTCTGGGCTGTTTTTCATCATTTGTTTTGAGAAAACCCATGTCATTAAAATCATTGCAAGGCCGCTTACAAGTGGTCATTATAAAACAAATAGCAACCCAAATAAGGTATATCATGAAACATGATAAATACACATCATGTATAATTGCTCATTTTTTCCTACATTAAAACTTGTATTTTTAACCTTCTAAAGTGTAGCACATCACTGTTTACTTGTTCACTCATTATTAACTATTTAACATTCAGTTGAAGTTTACAACCATTCTTTCATAAGTTAATAATAACAATATGGGCATTGCTTGAGGCTATCTCCAACCTTGACAAACATCCACTGTTCTATGTCATTTCTGATGGGTGCAGTCAAACTAACCCAAATTAAATGAGCAGAGAAGTCAGTGGTAGCTCAGCATTTATGGTACTGGCCTAAAAATCAAAAGGTTGCTGGTACAAGCCACATCACCACCAATGTTGCTGCTGCTGGACCCCTGAACAAGGCCCTTAACCCTGAGTTGCTTGCACTGCATTTGGCAAAATGTAATTTAGCAGCTATAATTAATAATAACCACTAAAGTAAACACACAAAGTAAAATGACATTATGGAATGTTTTATGAAACAAGCCCACCTGGCGCGGAGATCAGTGGCGTAGCTTGGTTATAAAATCAAGTCCTTCTGCTTTCCCAAATTCAGTTGGCAGATGGGGCATGGAGGTGCAGATGATTTATGGGTCATTTTCTTTTTACCTGACAGTTACCTGAGCCTCGTGAACATTAATTCACTCAAGGTGGAAGTATTCTATTTATCATAGTTTCTTTAGTTTCTTCCTCACAGATTTGCCAGCCCCTCTGTTGACACCCTGCTTTCTCTCAAATCCTGATGCCCAACTTGAACTGGTCCAGTTTCCGGCTGGCGTATGAGACCTGTTACTTTTTTATCACTTAATGCAATCTAAGTTAATGTATGTTTCTTACACATGTATGTACGCATTGACTTTAAATGTGTAGGTGTTTTTACAAACTGCACTTCAACTACAGAAAATGAGAAACATTATTCATTAATGCGGTCTGTTATAAATGTGACCTTTCACTTGGTAAAACTGATGCTTTGCTCTTTTAATTTATCTAAATTCTTGTGTTTTGTTATTTTTTTATACTTTGTGTTAGCAAAAATATAAAAAGAACAGTATACTGTATGCTAAATCAAGTATAATTTAAGACAGTGAATAGCTTTAGACTTAAATTAACTTTATTAATATCATTAATATTATTATAATGAATAATAAAATAATAATAACAATAAATAGTTAATCAAGAGCCTGCATATTTGGCATGTCATCAAAGTAAGTGTTACTGCTGACAGTAATGGATCATGCTGGAACTATGGTGTGTCAGTCCATGTAACATATAAAGCTAACATATTGCAAATCCCACAGTATGGATCTGTTAGCTCAGCATGCTTCCAACACAAAAACATGTACGTAAGGAGAAATGGTACATGGAAAAGTAGGTTATAAAAGATGGACTGTGAATGCTGTGTTATTCTGTCTTAATGCAAAACCAATTGCATTTTTTAAAGAATTGTTAATATGAATTATGTCCCAATTAAAGCGAACTGTAGAAGCACAGCATAAAATGCTGAAGCATGTAAAAACAAAAAATGGAAATTCATTTTAAAAAGAGGATGCATGTCAAAAGAAGAATGTTCTATGGATTGATGAAAGGACCCAGAAATGCAGAAACTGTTAATATGGTGAGCAAGCATCATGTTATAGTGCTGGTTTGCTTAATCACTAAATAAGATAGTTTACAAATTTGGGTTTTAGAATGGCAATGTCTAGACCTTATCCCAGTTGAGATGCTGTGACATTTACATACAGTATATGGCATTTCGCAGGAACTTTTATCTAAATCAATTTTTGTGACAGATTCGACTGAATGAAAGGCAAGCATTTCAGGGTAATGGGTCTTGCACAGAGGCCAAACAGTGTCAACTTGGTGACAGTGGGGCTTGAGTAAGCAACTTTGTGATCACTAATCCAGAATCCCAACCACTGATCAACCACTGCTTTAACCTGTCACTGGCATAATTTGGGCAGTGGTAGCTCAGCGGTAAAGGTACTGGATACTTAACCAGAAGATTGCCGGTTTACACTTTCACATTTCATTGTTGGACTCTTGAGCAAGGCCCTTAACTCTCAACTGCTTAAACTGTATTTAGTTATAATTGTAAGTGTCCACAAAAATGTAATCTGCAGTGGGCTGTTCATGCAATAATAGTAATAAATATAGCCGCAAACGGTGATTTCCAGGGTCCGAGCATAAATTAGCCCATTCTAACCATTCTTGAAATTGGATAGGACACAGAAGCACTATTTTAATACAAATTTAATAGTAATCAAGCAATTTTTGTTTGCTTAAAAGATTGTCTTCGAAGATTGGTTACAATCAGTGCAATGCTTTCTGAGTTAGAGCAGTATATGTGTGTGCCTTATGCAAGGCTTGCTCCACCCATGTTTTTAATTAGCATGTGGCAAAGACACTGTATGGAAATTCCAATATTTTTTGATAATTATTAAAGTTCAAGTTCTCCGGGTTCCTTTGATACCACATTTGTTTATGTGGGGTAAAAGTTCAGAGACTGGGTAATGCTCAAAAATGTGTGATTTTGCATATTATGCAAATTAGCTCAAAACCCAAGTAGGTGGAGCTATATGGTTTTTGAGGCTTTTTTGTAGAGCATGAGACAAGTAATCAAGGGAAAAATTATTTTGTATCTACATCATATGGGGTAGGAGGTATCGACCTGGAAGTTTGATGCTACGATACAGCACAATCAACAGACCAATCTGGTTGAGTGCCTGAGTAGCAAGAGGGACTAAGACCTGTTGGCCAAGTCTCATGTCCGTATGACATACAGTTTGTGTGCGTTTTGTTTAATCAGAGAAAAAGATTGAAGCTTTTAAGTATTGTGGTAGCCTAGTGAGTAGAGCTTTGGGCTATCAACTGAAAGGTTCAAATCCCACTCTGCCATGCAGCCAGGAGCAAGGCCCTTAACCCTCTCTGCTCCAGGGGCGCCGTACAATGGCTTACCTGCGCTCTGACCCCAGCTTCCAAAACAAGCTGGGATATGTGAAGAAAGAATTTCGTTGTACTGTTCACCTATGTACACTGATTAGCCATAACATTAAAACCACCTCCTTGTTTCTACAATCACTGTCCATTTTATCAGCTCCACTTACCATATAGGAGCACTCTGTAGTTCTACAACTACTGACTGTAGTCCATCTGTTTCTCTGCATACGTTTTTAACCTGCTTTCACCCTGTTCTTCAATGGTCAGGACCACCAAAGGACCACCACAGAGCAGGTATTATTTAGGTAATGGATCATTCTCAGCACTGCAGTGACAATGATATGGTGGTGGTGGTGTGTTAGTGTGTGTTGTGCTGGTATGAGTGGCTCTGACACAGCAGCGCTGCTGGAGTTTTTAATAACTGTGTCCACTCATTGTCCACTCTATTAGACACTCCTACCTAGTTGGTCCACCTTGTAGATGTGAAGTCAGAGACGATCGCTCATCTGTTGCTGCTGTTTGAGTTGGTCATCTTCTAGACCTTCATCAGTGGTCAGGGGACGCTGCTCATGGTGAGCTGTTGGCTGGATATTTTTGGTTGGTGGACTATTCTCAGTCCAGCAGTGACAGTGAGGTGTTTAAAAACTCCTTCAGCATTGCTGTGTCTTATCCACTCATACCAGCACAACACACACTAACACACCACCACCATGTCAGTGTCACTGCAGTGCTGAGAATGATCCACCACCTAAATAATACCTGCTCTGTAGTGGTCCTGGGAGAGTCCTGACCATTGAAGATGAAAGGGGGCTAACAAAGCATGCAGAGAAACAGATGGACTACAGTCAGTAATTGTACAACTACAAAATGCTTCTATATGGTCAAGGAGATGGTTTTAATGTTATGGCTGATCGGTGTATGTATATATGACAAATAAAGGCATTCTATTACAAGAAGAGGTTTTGTAAATACCATTATTACAAGAGTTAACATGATTTATAATAATGTTAGTGTGTTTTACTTAAGGCAGAAAAACTTGGATAATGATCAGACCACATTTTAGAGGCAATTAATTATGCACTGTTCAATAAATTCACCATCATTATTAAGACAAGGAAAGATATTTCTATTAGCGTAAACTTGGATATGGCTTTTTGAGAGCTTTTGATTTAGGAAGATGCTCATATTGTCATTAAATACATCATAAAAATAGATCAAAGCTTCTTTTAAATTTAATAATAAAGGCTTGAAAAATGCTCCACATAAAATGCATTTCCTCTTCAGTACACAGGATACAATCTTAAGCCTACAAATAATGCTAAGGATAATTACAGCAAATGAAAGCCCACACTTCTGAAAGGAAATCATCTCTAGAGGAGAATGAAAGGAAAGCATTCAGCCCCACTCTAGCAGAACAATAGCCGTTCTATTGACAAAGTCACCCATTTCACAAGAGGGTTTGGAGTGAGGCTGATTGCCACCACGAAGAGTCCATCATGTATTACCGCAGTGAATGCCGTAGCTGGGGCATGCTAGCCAGTGCTCAAGTATGAAATTGGAAATAACAATAGTGTGAAACAGGCGCGTGTCAAAAATGGGAGATGACTCAGGAGAGGCGTGCGGGGAAGCCCTGTTTCGTGAAGTGACCTTAGAATGTTAAAGCTTCACTCCTTCCAGACAAAAATATCCTGGTCATGTTGCAGCAATGCATGAAAAAAAGCTGCCCATTTTAGGCAGCCATTAAGGTGAGCTGGAGTCACCAGGTAGTCATTAAACATGCATGGAGAACAACATGAACCTGGCAGGGAAACAAGAACTGGCAGTGCTACATTTAACAGTTCTAGAATAGCACAAGTGCAAAAAGGCTGAAGATGCTTTGTTGTTAGTCTATAAAATGAAGTTAACTTAGGAATGGAGCTTAATAAAGCCACAAAAAGAATCTTGCCAAATTTGCTGGTTGTGGTAAAGCTCCTCCCACAGTCCAAAAACATGTAAGTTGGGTGAATTTAATCCGTCATTCCTGTGCTAAATGGTTGGAATGGTGTGTTTTTTTGGTCTGCAAGCCTCCCCATTTTTCCTCATGTTTCCGCCAAAGAGTTCCATTATTGTTTCATCAGACCAGAGGACATTTCTCCAAAAATAAGATTTTTGTCCCCTTGTGCAGTCACAAACTGTAACCTGCCTTTTTTATGTAGTTTTGGAGCAGGCTTCTTCCATGCTTAACAGAGCATGCTTTACTGCTGAATACTACCACAGGCACACCTTTAATTAAGTCAAATGATGTCAATTAATTAGAAGCTTTCAAAACCAGGTTCAAACTTGTGGCCCACTGGAATTTTTATATAGTGAATTACAAGTAAAAATGATTTGTTGGTAAGGTTGGTGGTCTTTAATACTATACACTGATCAGCCATAACATTAAAACTCTCCCAGGACCACTACAGAGTAGGTATTATTTGGGTGGTGGATAATTCTCAGCACTGCAGTGACACTGACATGGTGGTGGTGTGTTAGTGTGTGTTGTGCTGGTATGAGTGGATCAGACACAGCAGCGCTGATGGAGTTTTTAAACACCGCACTGTCACTGCTGGACTGAGAATAGTCCATCAACCAAAAATATCCAGCCAACAGCGCCCCGTGGGCAGCGTCCTGTGACCACTGATGAAGGTCTAAAAGATGACAAACTCAAACAGCAACAATAGATGAGCGATCGTCTCTGACTTTACATCTACAAGGTGGACCAACCAGGTAGGAGTGTCTAATAGAGCGGACACTGAGTGGACACGATATTTAAAAACTCCAGCAGCGCTGCTGTGTCTGATCCACTCATACCAGCACAACACACGCTAACACACCAGCACCATGTCAGTGTCACTGCAGTGCTGAGAATGATCCACCACCTAAATAATACCTGCTCTGTGGTGGTCCTGTGGGGGTCCTGACCATTGAAGAACAGCATGAAAGGGGGCTAACAAAGCATGAGTAACAGATGGATACATGGTCAGTAATTAATAACCAGTAATATGGTAAATGGAGCTGATAAAATGGACGGTGAGTGTAGAAACAAGGAGGTGGTTTTAATGTTTTGGCTGATCGGTGTATATGCATAAAAGCTAAACAATATGTCACCAGTAAGCAATTTGAACAAAACAATGGTTCTGAGTCTTTTCAAACTTAACAAAATTAAATGTAACGAGGTCACAAACCAAAGCAAAACAACCAAGCCAAAATCCGTTAAACTGAGAGTTGGAAAGCATATTAGCAACTGCTTTTATGAAGCACTGGTATGATTAGAGCTAGAACTCCCTTTGTGCCAGAAGATGAGTTTACCTCTCTTACTCCCTAAGCACTGGCATGCCAGACAAGAATTAGGTCACTATTTGAATGGTGAGCTAGTTGCAATTCTATGCTAAAATCACATCATGAGCCAGTGGGGGAAGGTAAGCATGGGCATGGTAGGTGGAATGTAAAAAAAAAAATGTTATCAGAAAGCAGTACACTGCCCGCCCATGACTGGCCTAATTATTTTGAGAAATTATGAGGAGCTGGGAAAAATACACACACACAAGATGCATTTTCGCAACTAGCCTGCATACAGGTTGGAATGGTGAGTGTGAAAATCCTTACAGCATCATAAAAAACAGTGCATCATCATCTTTTTTTCCCCTTACAGATGGACTTTTTCCCACTCCCACCCCTCTGGACTGAGTTCTGATGGGATGTACCATGAAGCAAAGAAGAGGGACGGGCCAATGGAAGAGACAACACAGTTTTTTCCCCCTTTTTTCATTTCCACTGAGGCATCTGACACACAGAAACACAATGAAAATAATCCACAATAACACCCCCTCCTGCTGTTGTGAGCTACAAACAAACTGTAAACTGAGACCAGCAGGGATACAGCAAATACAGAGAGAATGTTCATATTTATATTTATAAATTATTATGATTAGAAAAAAATGATCTGATTTCCTCAGTATTAACCACATGGTCAAAAATATATGGACATCCAAACATCACATTTACTTTTATATTCATTTTAATTTACCTCACATGGGGTACCAAAAGTTGAGGGGTTGAGATTACCAAAAAGCTATTTCTGGGCGCCCAGGTGGCGCAGTGGGATATTCCACTAGCACACCAGCTCCGAGATTCTGAACTCCTCGGCTTGAAACTCGGCGTTGCCACCAGTCGGCTGGGCACCATCTAGCGGGCATAACTGGCATTGCCTGCAGGGAGGGATGACCGGAATCTGTGGGCGGGGTCTTCAAACGCTGTGTAAGGACTCTGACTGGCGGATAGAGGCACCTGTGCAGAGTGCATGGGTGGAAAAGGGTTCCGCTTAGGGCTGCGCGCGGGTCGGAAAAGGTGTGCGCGAAAGACAAAAAACCTTTTTAAATTTGCTGCTCATTTTGTCTTTACTCTTTTGGACACACTTTTTGATGTCAGACACTGCTGATGATGAGCAATAATGCTGCATTCATGTACATTGGAAAATTACCCCGTACTCTGTATTAAAGTAATTCCTACATTGCCACATCATTTACAAGATAGAAATTAGATCTCATTTTTATCTAAAAACAGCTGGTAAAAGGTTTGATGCCAAATTCTCACTTAGATGTCAAAGTTTTTAACCAGTCCACTTCCACTGATGGTTTCTTCTATATGATTTAAAGGCAGCAAAAGAGCTGGTTTACAGTTGATTGGGTTTTAGGTCAGTCCACATACTTTTGGCTACATCACATCCATCTGTGCTGCCCTATATCTGCAGTGCACACTCCAAATAGGTATGTAGATCAGGTTTACAAGTGCAGACAGGTTTGGTGTCTAGCTCGTCTCCCTGAGTCGTTGACCGCAAGAAAATTTGCATGCCAGCTTTATGGAGATTTCAGCCTATGTCTGATTTTTTTTTCAAAACGGTTCCTATGGGTAAACAAATGACTGGCTGGCTGATGGCAGTTTGCAGTTATTCATGCAGCAGGTGAAGTTAAAGTTCTGGGTGGTTGGTTGGTTTTAAGATGTTAGTTAATGTTGAGCTTATAAGCACAGGTTGGTTAAGTAACCAAATACCCACTCAAGTATAGCTAATGTTTCTTACTAGGTCTCCTATTCTTAGTTTCCAAAAAAAGGAGACACTAAAATTCTCAAAAATAAATGACAAATTAAGTTAGATCATAAAATCATCTAGCGAAAAATATAAATAAATAAATAAATAAAATAATAATAACAATACATTATTATTATTATTAATATACTGAATTATTTGTCTTTCAGCAATATTATTATTATTAATAATAATAGTTCCTGTTTTTGTTGTTATAATAATAATAATAATAATTATTATTATTATTTAACAACAATTATTATTATTATTCCTATTATTAATTATTATTATTGTTATTAATTATTATTATTATTATTATTATTATTATTATTAATAACAACAACAACTATTATTGTTATTATTAATAATTATTATTATTATTAACAACAACAATTATTATTATTGTTATTATTATTAATTATTATTAACAACAATTATTATTATTGTTATTATTATTAATTATTATTAACAACAACAATTATTATTATTGTTATTATTATTAATTATTATTATTGCTAAAGGGTATGTAATCCAGTTGTAAAACGTAAAATATTTGTTTCCAAAAAGTTGATTGTAAGCTAGGCCTTTTAAGGCAATAACAGTGCCTGTTTTTACTAAATTGGCCCAAATTCCCACAGACTTCCATGAAGAGTGGAGGCATAGTAATACATTTGGTTTAGGTATGAAATCTCCAGCATCTCTGGCCAGATGTCAACATACTTTTGGCCATACAGTTTATATTCTAGAAGAAACAGCAACAGTTGATGGTGGGAATAATTCTAAATTTAAATCCATACAATGTAAATGAACAGAATCTAGTTAACATTTTAACACTAACATGTTTATATTGTATAAGTTGTTGTATATATGTAATTTGACATTACATGTTAATGTAACAGGCCAAAGACATACTGATTAAAACATATACTACATTTTTGTTGGTATTTAACAATAGTTCTTGACCACACCAGTGCATCTGCTATTAATGTAACAAGTAATCCCTGTTATATAATATCCCTGTTATACAGCAATATTGAAATATACTGTATATCCTCACAAGTAAACAGGACAAAAGTAACAGTAACAGCAAATTGTTAGCAAACAATTCCAACCAGTCCTTTTACATCCCGTAAGTCCGCATTCACAATGCCATATCTACTTACCCTCTCTTCTCCATCTTCTTGATCATTCCTGCAATGGTGTCTCTGGACGCTAGCCGTGACCATCAGAAGAATTCTCAGTGCGGCATACAAAATTTATCAGGCCACATTCAGCCTGCCTCATCCAAATGACACATATTTAAGGAGTAATTGCCACATTATCTAGACATGAGGGAAGATGGTCAACATAATGCAGATATGCAGGCATAGAGCAGCTCAGAGATAGCTCAAAGCTAAATTAAAAATGAGCTGTACTACAGTCTACAGACTTAATAGTTTGCCTGCAGCAGAAAGCTTGTGAATGTATTTAATTAATAATGACAGCAGTGCCCCTATGCATTAACAAATATCAGTTTCAGAAATGTAGGGACAGCATGTAACATGCTAATAGACACAGAAAGCAGTCATCTGACATCTTACCTTGTGATCTTTATTTATATCTGTATTTTTAAAAATATATTGTCATTCCATATTCAATGTCTGCAACACTTGTTTATGGGATATGCTGTGCTAAATCACCTTTTTAAATACACATGTATTAAAGGGACTGAAAACACATACAAACATGTACGGCATTTAGCAGACACCTATATCCAAAGCAACTTACATTAGTTACAGTGGCAGTGGTGGGGCTTGAACCAGCATCCTTCTGATTACTAGTCCAGTACCTTAACCACTAGGCTACGGCTAGGGCTTTGTTGCTGTATTTTGCTGTACATCTCGGGGTTTGTTGCTGTATTTTGGGCTTTATAATAAACATGCTGTTGGGAAATGCAGAATGTGGCTAGCCATTATCGAGCTGAAATAAACTTGGAAGTCCTTAAATTAAAGGCATTTGTATAAGTTGCTTTAAAATCCTTTAATGGTACACTCACAGATGTGCAAGTTGTCCATGCTATGAGTACTGACTAGCCCCAATACCACGACAGGCTCATGTGTTTTTAACAATAACAATTTGTGTGAACACAACACCTGTTGTTTCTGTAAAAGCTGTCTTGGACCTTAATCTATTTCAGATAAGCTTGAAGTAAAAGAAGTCAGCTGTGTTCTTTAAACATTGTTGACATATTGCTTTCACTGTGCATGGCAGAGTCTTGCGATCAATGGTTTTTATTGACATTTTAAATGTATGTCTGTAGTGTACTGGTATACATTTTGTAGTAGTTTTAGCATTGCACAGAAATATTTATCCACATTCATTAAATCTTTCAATAATAATATGAACTATAGATGGTAAAACACCTAAAAACACTCATTAAGGACATTTGTTTAACTATGGCAACATAGTGCATCTTAAGCCATCATTACTTATAAAGGACCAGTCCTTTCAAAATGCTTAATTTATGGCCAAGCATGATTGCATTCCCTGATTTCACAATTTTGCTTATCTTAAATTTAGCTAGTCCCAACATTTTTGGAATGAAGTGCAGCCATTATTTATTGTGTTCATTTAAAAAAGGGTTCAAATTATTTAGTGAATTGGGGTCGTGCTGGAGCCTATCCCAGCTTTTCAATGAGCACAGGGCACACAGTAACACCCTGGATAGGGCGCCATCACACTCACACTCACACTCACACTCACCTATAGGGCAATTCAGTTTCTCCAATTAACCTGACGGCATGTTTTTGGACTGTGGGAGGAAACCGGAGCTCCTGGAGGAAACCCACGCAGACACAGGGAAAACATGCAAACTCTGCACAGAAAGGACCCATAACCGCCCCGCCTGGGGATCGAACCCAGGACCTTCTTGCTGTGAGCCGACAGTGCTACCCACCGAGCCACTGTGGTGCCTATTTACAAATCAGTGTATTCTATTTTTATTTACATTTCATATACAGCCCCAATTGGGTGTTTGGCATTGTAGAGCAGTAAATTACACCAGCACACTACTGCAGGGATCCAGGGTTCAAACATCCAGTGGGTCTATTGAGCGGTCGGGCGTCTACACACAAACATGTCTGGCAATGGTGGGGGAAGGGCCAATGGATTGGTGTCTGGTCTGGGGTGTGCTACTGCATTACTCTCAAGTGACTCCAGAGAAACCTGACCAGGATTTTTAAAAAAGTCTAAATTTTCTTGGCATTAAGAGTTTATGCAAATACTAAATATGTTCTCCATGCATTAAAAAATAAATTAATAAAACTTGCTGTTAGTCACCCACTTATTTATTTGCTCCTTCACTCATTGTTTTGTCACTTGAAGTTACACAGTCATGCATTATTTCATTTATTTACATAGTAAGCTATTTATTGACTTCCCACACACTTGCTTATGAACCAATTTACATACAAACTCGCTTATGTAAAATTTTTATTTATTTACTTCTTCAGCTATTTCCATTCTAATTCACTTATGGTCCTGGTCACTTACTTATGCACTAATTTACATACTAAATGACACTACATTGCTTGCTGTAGCTCACTGGGCATTTTTAATTGCTGGCTTAGTGGGTTTTCCTTTTTTGTCGAGTCTCAGTGAGCAAACACATCTTAAACAGTAATATTGCATTAGCCAAAGTCTCAGATGGTCTAGATTTAGGGACATGGGGGGAGCCTGTGAATCAATTAGCTTATTAGCTATTCAGAGGCTGTAAACATGGTGCAGATGGGCAATGATGATGCTAAAGCAAAGTTCTGAGCTTTTTTTATGTATAAAACTTCAGTACAGTGTGGGTATATTAACATCTAACATTTATCTAGTAATTGACTGTTAAAAGAAAATAATGACAAGATATTACAGATGATAAGTAGAAAACACTTCTAGGTACATTTTATTACACTGTTCTGCTGTCGAATTTAGGCTGTATAGTATATGGTGTTGCTCCTCCACTTTGCAGTTATGACAGCCGCCACTCACTTGTGAAGGCTTTTCACAACATTTAATTGTAGGGATTTGTTCACCCTTTGTCAAAACAGCATTTGAACAAGAAGTGCGGTTAAGGTACTGGACTAGTAATCAGAAGGCTGCTGGTTCAAGCCCCATCAATGCCAAATTGCCATTGTAGGGTTCCTGAGCAAAGGCCCTTAACCTAAGTGCTTGAATTGTGTTCAGTCATAACTGTACATTGCTTTGGATTAAAAAAGCGTCTGCTAAATGCTGTAAATGTAAAAAAAGGCCTGGCTTACACTACTTCAATTTATCCTAAAGTTGTTTACTAGGGTAGAGGTAAGGGCTCTGTGCTGGACACTGGAGTTTCTCTATACTAAATTTAACAAACCATGTTCAACAGATTTTGCTTCGTAAACAGACGAGAGCTTTTCGCAAACTGTTGTCACAAAGTTGAAAGTATAAGATTTATTCTAGGGCCGGTGATAGCTCAGTGGTTAAGGTACTGCACTAGTAAACAGAAGGTTGCCGGTTCAAGCCCCGCCACCACCAAGTTGCCACTGTTGGGTCCCTGAGCAAGGCCCTTAACCCTCAATTGCTCATTGTGTTCCGCTCACTGTGTAAGTCGCTTTGGATAAAAGCGTCTGCTAAATGCTGAAAATGTAATGTGAAAATGTTTTTTATAGCTACATCAAATAAAAGGCTCAGAAATAAATACACCACAGTAAAGAGTAAAAGTTCAACTCTTATATAAAAATATTAAGATATAATTAAGAACAAAATAAACTAGCTACTTTATACTGGTCCGAGTCGTACCAGGTTTAGTACCACTGGGAAACACTTAGTGCAAGGCAGGACTATACTGGACAGGGCGTCAACCCCCAACCAGACATAGCCAATTCTGTCAGTGTACATTTACATTACATTTTCAGCATTTAGCAGACGCTCTTATCCAGAGCGACTTACAGAAGTGCTTCTATAGTGAACATTTCATTTCTCAAGTTTAGGAAAACAACAGTCAAAGAACACAAATCTGCTAAAACCTGTTAGAACCAAAGTGCCTTTTTTTTTTTTTTTTTTTTTTAAATGGAAAAGAATGGAACAAAATGTTAGTAAATAAGTACAAGTCAGCCTAAGTGTTTAGTAAAAAGGTGGGTTTTTAATCGTTTTTTAAAGACAGCAAGAGACTCAGATGTTCGGCTCCTAGCCAGCCAATAGCAGGCTGTAGGCTCCTAGCCAGCCAATAGCACCGCTGAGATTCGAACCAGGATCATAGAGGTGGTGGGCTATGTGATAGCTGTGCCAGCCGAACAGCATAATGAGGTTTATTCAAGCAAAACCACAAACTGCTGCCTATTTGCACTGTTTTGGTGTGTAGTACCACATTAAGCTCCCTGTTTAACGCAGGATTTATAATGGGACATTTAACACAGATTATATTACTACAGTATATTTATGTATGTCTTTATTTTGACAGTAAATGGTAGTATTAAAAAGCTGTTATACTTAAGAGGATACAAAAGGAATGACACCAACATCTGTAGTTTAATTCCACTACTGTATAACACAGCAATAAATACAGCATGTTTATAAATCAAAGCCTTCTTCCCTAACCAATCACTGCTAAAATGAAGAAAGGATTTGTATTTCTGGTGACTTTTTTTCTAGGATTTTAGTACACACATTGTACTATCAATTTATCCTCTAAAAGTCTTAAGGCAAAAAGTGTGCACAAATGACCGATTATTCCACTGAAACGGGCAAGGTTGGGATATCAGAGCTGTGACAGGGGACTGAAGAGAAGGTATTTTAGAGTGGGGGTCATCTTTGTAGAGAGCTGATAACCTTTGATAGTCACTGGGTAATTTGCCATATGTCTACCTATCGCAGCAGAGGTATGGGGACATACTGTGACAGGAAAGGGAAATCTTAACGGCACAACCAATGGCTCGTAGAGATAGCCCAGTTGTTTTTCATCACATCAATTTCATGCTTTCATCTCTGCACCTTTACTTAAGATCCATGAGAAACAGACATTGATGGAGGTGAGTTCTGTGGGTGCCAGTCGCCTATAAGCAGCTTAAAGAATATTGAATATAATATTGTATTGGAATTTAGTAATATAAAAGGGACAGTCTGCATGTATTTTTTCTTAGGTTTTTTTTATTGAAAATAGTGACAGGACACTGTGGGCTTTATAACACTGGCGCACTTGCTAGACTCATACCAGCACAATACACATTCCTATGCCACTACCATGTTAGGTTTATTGCCATGCTAAGAGTTGTTCATCACCCAAATTCCGAGGGATCTTCAAAAAGTTTCCGCATTTTTATATTTTGGTTGGAAATGGTGAGGGCAGGAGGAGTAGTAATTGGCCGCGTCTGAGACTGAGAAAGAGCTTATAGTCAGGATTTAGCGCCATCTAATTTCCACCTTTTTGGACCGCTCAAAGAAGCTTTAAGGGGAAGATTTTCATGTGATGAAAGCAGCTAAAGATAAGCAATTACTGATAGATTTAAACCAGCCCATCAGGTCCTAACAGCCATGCCAGAGTAAAAAAAAAAAAAACTTTCAGATCACTATGGTCCCATTCTATTTCCATATACTGGAAGAAAGAGAGTGCAGGTTTGCAATATACTACGTTCTGATCATACATGCTATATATGTCACATCAGATCAGCATTGTCTATTTTATATTAAATATTGTAAGACAGTAAAGAGCAAGAGATCAGGATAAACAATAAAAAATATAATTAGAAGAATATAAGTTATAATATGAAAATCATGTGCGAATTTACCAAATATGTCATAGCTTTACTATATTTTCAGTGAGCATTCAGCAAAACAAGCTATTTTACATTCCTTTTATTATGAGCACATTGATTATGTATAAGTATGTTAAACCAGAATGCCAAATAAATTCCATTACTGATTCCAGGCTGGTCATCTGAATTTAAAAGTAAAGTTAAAGGATGTGCATCAATTCTTTGTGAAAAAAAATGCATTACTTTGTCTGTGCATTTGGAAAAGGTGCTGTGTGACTTTGTCATGTTTGACTGCATCTCATCTCTTCCTTCCTTCCTGATGACCCTGCCATTGATTCATTTACATCTTACTCATGTCTACAGCCACTTTGATTTAAGAAACCCGACCCAGCATGGCTGCAACTCTTTCCACTCTAAGCTGACATGCTTAGGCATTTCCATAGACAATAAATGAAAAGTCATTTCTATAAACACAGTTTTATTTCAAATGAACTGACTGATTCATTTGTAGAAATGTGGGTTTCTGAGCCTTTTAAACCAGTCTTAGTTAAAAATGGGGATACGAAAGCCACGACTTTATTTTTACTGCCTAGGGAGTTACAACCAATTTTTTTATATATATAAAATTTGCAGCATCTGCGTTCTTTGTTCGCACAAGCTTAAAAATGAACTCAATTAAATTTTTTATTTGCAGAAGACCTTACTTTTTCTAACCCTGTTACAACACATTCCAAAGTTAAAACTCTAAAGGATTACAGTGCCTATATAAACAGATAACTTTTCTTAAACAAAGACAGTTTAGGTAATTAATGAAGGCACATTTTTAATTGGCTCTGCATGGAGGAGGCACCACTGCTTTTGTTTATTAAGCCCTGCTGATTCCCATATTAACCCAGTTAGGTTAATGACAGGTATTTTACTTAATAGCATTTTTATTACATACTTAAGTATGCGGCAATTAGCTAGCAATGGCCAAATTATTCTGCTTTTGTTTAATCGCCTTCAATGCAGGACATGAAAGGCAACTAAACATGACATATATCATTAATAATATGTATTATTATTTTTTTTGCATGGGATTATTGTGCTTATAAGTGATTACTAGTAAAATAAAAATAATGATAATGTTTATGACATTCAATAATGACATGTAATAATAGCATTTTTATTATTATTATAATTATTATTATTATGATTATTATTATGATTATTATTACCATTATATTATTATTGTAACTAATGTAATAATAATAATTGTTATTCTTATTACTGTATTGCTGTATCCATACATACAACTAAAAGTAATAGTTGTGTCCCAAACCACATAGTACCACATTAACACCATTTATATACAGTGGTACCTGGAAACTTGACGTCAACTAGTTCTGGGAGTGGAGTCGAGTTTAAAAGGTGTTGAGTTTCAAGGTATTTTTTTTCCATAAGGATGTATGGGAAACCTGTTAATGCGTTTCATGGTCCTGTGGAACTGCATGTATTTTTAGACTAGTATAATATAAAAACACTGGAATACAATTAACACAGTTAAAAATCAATATAAAAATACAATAAAACCTTCACTTTACCTTTATTTCTTTATTGTTTCCTTACGCTTCTTAATCATGGAGGTTCTTGATCTTGGAATACTGTATTCCATTCAGTAAAGGCGCATTCATGTGAGAAGTGACAAAACAGCTTTTGCGCTTTTTTTTTATGTTAAGTTTTGTGGCTTATTTTACTTAAACAACAAGCGAGAGATTTCATTAGTGGAGAGAACTTATGAGCAGTAATAATTAAGAGAATTTTTGTGTTCCTGTGTCATTCTTTTAGTACATTAATCCAGCTTTATTTATTTATTTATTTTTAATGATAAGCGTTTTAGACTCAGAAAAGCAAATTTTCACAATTTCTCAGAACCCTGAGCTATAACACAAGTTTAAAAGTGAAACAGGAGAAAAATCCAGCTAAACACAGATTCATGTGGATGCTTTCAGAGTGGATTTGACTGTTATTCTACATTCCAAAGGCTGAACATGTCGAATTAAAGGAAAATACTGAGTTTAAGGGTACAAATGTCTCTACGAAGTGCGTCGAGTTTCAACAATTTCGAGTTTAGGGGACGTCGAGTTACAAGGTACCACTGTATTGACAATTGCTTAAGATATCAGAGAATAAGTCTTCTTGATATAAATAGGAAATGTTAGGTCAGTTAAATAAATACAGAAAACAGTTCTAAAGTGGGAATTGGTGAGGAGAAAAAAGGGTGAGAATATATGCTTTGCCTAAACTAATTCCAGTTGTGCTTTTCATCTCTTATACTGAGCATGTATTCATAATTATTCTGTCATTATACTGTCATTTTCAGTGACTGACATCATTACAAGAAACAAAGAAATAAAGAAGACTCTTTATTTTTAGATGACTGGTCTAAAATTGCTCCCTACAGTTAAATTATCCTAGTTTATATGTTTATATATATATATACAAACTTTGTAATTAATATGTAACTGTGCATATGTGTGAGCAGACATGGGGGCTGAAGTGCTGTTGCTTGGCCAACAAACCTTGCTGGTATGCTAGAATCTTGGCATCACGTGGGAGCCAGCTGGCATCTCATTCGGTGCCCATGTCTCAAATAGCTTTTCATCCTATATAAATGTAGCCTGGCAGCTTTGAACCCTATTAAAAATATGTTAGAGCAAAAATATGTTTTGGGCCTAAATTTGCAACCTTGACCTGATGTTCAGTCTATAAACGGATGCAATTACACCAGGGCTTTGAGCGCTCGAGGTGGATAAAACGATATAAAAAATATTTGGCAAAGGTATTTGATTGTGCAATGAAGGATGGTATGAACATAGAGAATCTAAATATAGAATTCTGAACAGGTAATGTCTGGCCGTAACCTTACACTCATGGTAAAAGGTAAATCTATGAACTGATATGTGATTTCTGTGAAAAGCACTCAGTGACCCATGAGAACTGCTAATTAGGAGACAAGTATATAATAATTTGTCCAATGTACCGACTGATCTTTGTACTTGCAGAAAGGCCAGCTTAATTCTCTTCAGGGAAAGAGAACAGTAGTATGACTACCAAAGTCACTCGGCTGTGAAACATGAATCACAGTCATTACAGAATAGGTAGTGGCACATTAGAACAAAACAACATTAGCATGCGGTTTCCACAGTCCTTCTTTCCCTTAGTGACCAATAAAATCTCCTTTTATAGAAGAAGTCTGTTCTACAGACTGGTGACACATTAAAGAGAAAAAAAGACACTGTGCTGTACGTGACTGAAAATGTAAGTGTGATACGATTGTGTCAGCACTAACAGTCTTCAACAATTATATAGAGAGCGCTATTACAGTCGGGTTGCAGTTCATAAACCCTCTACATGAGGAGAGTGGTAGGAAAAAACAAGAATGTGTCTACATGGGCGGTTGTAGCCTAGTGGTTAAGGTTTTGGACTGGTAACACTGGTCAACAGAGATTTTGTTTCTTGAACACTTTTGGGTGTGTCTTAGGTATTTTGAGCTGCTGATAACAAAAATCACCTCAAATTTTTCCTATCACGTACCATTTTATTGATTCATGCCTCAAGGCTGTCTTGTTATACAGTGACAATGTCTATCCTTCAGTACCTGTTGGTATGCTTTACACATGAAGGAAACATACCAGAACATGGAACTGCTGTTGAAACACATCAAGTACAGCAACTACAACTGAAACAGCTGGAGATTTAGAGTGGCACTGCTTCTTGGATTGCAGCTCAGATATACCAAGTATTGCTGCTTCATTTGCAATTGGGACAGTCATAAGAAGAATCATATTACACTAAAAATAACTGGCCAATTCATCAGAATTTGACCCCAGGGCAGAACAATATTGCACATAAACCACTTGTGGACCCAAAAAAAAAAGATATTCACTTCACTTAAAACTCGGGCTGATGAAAAATTTTATAAAGGCAACGAACAAATAAAAAGCAAGAAGAGTTCGCAAGAATAACTGATACCATGATTAGTGAAGGCATTTCTGTTGGTCCACAAATGCGACACATCATGAATGATCAGTTCAAAGAGCTGGTGGTGAGACCTGAGAAAATCACTTGGAAATCATTCCAGGATGTTGTTGAAAATTTTTTTTTTTTGCAACTATCAAGCACCAAACTTCATCAAGCTGGGTGACAACCTTCTTCAAGCTTACAAAGTGATGAAGTGCAACGTCACTGAAAATGCATTTCTTGCATTTCTTCCCTAATCTTGGTGCAGTAAGTGATGAGCATGGCGAATGCTTTCACCAAGACATTGCCACAATGGAAAAATGTTACCAAGGCCACTGGAATCCGTCAGTGCTGGCTGACTATTGCTGGACACTAATACGAGATGCACCAGATGTTGAGTAGAAACGAAAATCAGCAGCAAAACACTTTTAGCTCAGTTGAACTAATGACACGTATAAGATTTAAATGTGTTATAATCAGTAAAGTTAATCTCATGTTTCTCAAAATTTCTATGTGATACAGACAATCAGAAACTACATTTGTGTTCAGATCAAATGGGTCTGTCACAATCACCAAAAAAATTCAAGGAAACAGAACTTTGGCAAAAAATTGTTGTCCAGTGTAATCAGAAGAATGCTGGTTCCAGGTTGCCACTGTTGGGCCCTTGAGCAAGGCCCTTAACCCTCAATTGCTTAGACTACAGTATGTACTGTCACAATTAGAAGTCACTTTGGATAAAAGCATCTGCTAAGTGTTGCAAATGTAGATGTACAGTAATACAAAGATGTCCACAGTGAAAAGGGTTACATGGAGAATTCAGTTATCCTGAATAATTTAAACAACTGGGAGAGTGCATTTTGTAGAATACACCAAGAGGATGGCTAAAGCTTGAATTTCAGACCCCTATAGCGAGTGGGTCTGATGACTTTTCATACTGTGTGTGTGGGGGATGTATTTTACTGACATAGTTTATAAGAAAAGGTCAGTGCAAATCAATACAACGTTAGCACTACTGATCAGCTAATCAATATAATAGACCTTTTCTGGTTGGGAGTGGTCTCAAAGATGACAGTGCAGGATTCACAGAATTGAATGAGCATCTATGAACCAGACACAATAAAAATCATGCTGTGACTTTTACAAATGTGGAATTCCATGCAGGACTGCTGTTTGAAAAATCGAAAGCAAATGAAACAGGCATTACTTGGTGTAAAGTGCACAAAACCTAGACCCCTGAGCAAGAGAAAAGGTGTCTGATGGGTCAACTTTTACCATATTTACCTTCAGAGGATGCCAAACGATGCCCTCAACTCACAGTGCCTGGTGCCACATTCCAACTAAAATATCCAGAGTTGTATTGGCACACACATAATATGCTATGTATGCCAGTCATTAGGTCCACTGACTGCTTTAAATGGTTATACACTGATCAGCCATAACATTAAAACCACCTCCTTGTTTCTACACTCACTGTCCATTTTATCAGCTCCACTTACATATAGAAGCACTTTGTAGTTCTACAATTACTGACTGTAGTCCATCTGTTTCGCTAAATACTTTTTTAGCCTGCTTTCACCCTGTTCTTCGATTGTCACATGTCTAATGTGACATGTGACTAATTGTCACATGTCACTGCCCAAATGTCAGGACCCCCACAGAGCAGGTATTATTTAGGTGGTGGATCATTCTCAGCACTGCAGTGACACTGACATGGTGGTGGTGTGTTAGTGTGTGTTGTGCTGGTATGAATGGATCAGACACAGCAGCGCAGCTGAAGATTTTAAATACCGTGTCCACTTACTGTCCACTCTATTAGACACTCCTACCTAGTTGATCCACCTTGTAGATGTAAAGTCAGAGACGATCACTCATCTATTGCTGCTGTTTGAGTTGGTCATCTTCTAGACCTTCAGCAGTGGTCACAGGACGCTGCCCACGGGGTGCTGTTGGCTGGATATTTTTGGTTGGTGGACTATTCTCAGTCCAGCAGTGACAGTGAGGTGTTTAAAAACTCCATCAGCATTGCTGTGTCTTATCCACTTTTGCCAGCACAACACACACTAACACACCAGCACCATGTCAGTGTTACTGCAGTGCTGAGAATGATCCACCACCCAAATAATACCTACTCTGTAGGGGGCTAACAAAGCATGCAGAGAAACAGATGGACTACAGTCAGTAGTTGTAGAACTACAAAGTGTTTTTTATGGTAAGTGGAGCTGATAAAATGGACAGTGAGTGTAGAAACAAGGAGGTGGTTTTAATGTTATGGCTGATCAGTGTACATGGTCAATATGAGACTGAAGTGCACAAAACAGTGCACTTTAAAGTGTAAGAAAACCCTTGTCTCAAAGAGAAATGATGCCAATTATAAATTCTACTGAATCAGTAGTGCGATAAATTTATCGTCACACCATGTGCAATGGGAATTTCATCACGTGAATTTATGCATTACAGGCAAGTGCATCTTGAAGCCTCTTACCAGTGAAACTATGATAATTATTTTTCAAATCTTAAAATTGAATATGTTCTCAAAGCTATCCTTTGAGATGGTAACCACCAGTCAATGCCCTTTTATCTGTTGGCACCAAAAGCTGAAGGCAAACAGCTAGTGGGCTCATGACATGATGTAAGGTTATCATCCAAAATATGTCCTGGTGTTAAATGCACGTTATAGTTAGAAGGGCTGCAAACTCTGGAAAACTTCATCCATATCTACGTACAGACAAGCCATTTGTGTACCAAATGTACCCCTTTTCCCAATGGTATAGTACATTTTTAAATCTGTGATCCCATATGCAGTGGTTCTTTCTATTGCCAAGTGACCTATAATGTACCTGTGCTAAATTTGGTCACTCCTGTTGACCAGAAACCAAGCGCACCAAAGGTGGGGCAAGAAAAGTACACAAGGTTGATTAGTAGTAGTAGTAGTAGTAGATCCTTCCATGCTAGGTAGCCTATCAGGCAACAAATATTCGCCACTGGTTCTGGTCTCGCGCCAGGGCTTTGGTGTCGTCCCATGCTATGTTGAGTGCCTTCAGGTCTTCGCCAGGTGTTGCGGGGGCGTCCATGTGGTTTTTTTTACACCAGGAGGTGTCCAATGCATTGCCGTCTTTGGGATCCGTGCGTTGTCCATATGAAGAATGTGGTCTGCCAGTCGGAGTCTTCGGTGTGTGACAGTGTTATGGAGTTTGACCACGCCACTCCTCCGGAGCACTTCCTCATTAGTGATGTGGTCAGTATAATGGATCTTGAGGATTCGGTGAAGATACCTTTGCTAAAAGACGTCAAGCTTATTGTTGATGTTCACTGACACCTTTCAAGTCTCGCTGATGTAGATGGCTGTTGGGACCACGATGGAGTTGAACAGGCGGAACTTGATCTTCAAGGAGATGGACGATGAGGACCAGATCTTGTTCATCCTCCTAAATACCGCCGCCGCCTTCCCAATGCGGCATTTGACATCCACCTCTGCGTCGCCGTCGTGGGAGATCACGCTACCAAGGTAGGAGCTCCATATTTTATGAAAGTGGTCATAAAAAATAAACAAGCACTACTGGAATGAAACATCACAACAACCACACTGAGGCAAATCTGTTGATGGCAACAGAGAATGCCATCACAGCTTCACCTTTAGAGAAGCCATCATACATTCACAAGTATCCTTGTGCAGTTGGAAAGGGACATTAGTACACTTGGTACAGCACAGACAGTTCTGGATTTGGATCCACACTATATTGTATTATAAGAAAAAGAGGCTTTTTCAGCCACACTGCACACGCTTTAAATTTTACTTTTAAACATTGACAGATTAAACAGAAATTGTCCAACTCTTTTAGCTTTGTCGCTTGGCAGGGCTTTCCTACTCAGTCCAGTAGTCTATATATACACATATACACAAAAGAAAATGAACAGCCAGGAAGACAGAGAGAAGTGATTGCATAGATGCATTTGTAATAGCTGACAGGTATACTTTTGTACCAATCAACACTATGACTCTTCCTCCAATTTACTTGTCTGTTACCTCCCATGGTAAACCACACCTCACATGCTACTATACAGTACAGTGGTACCTCGATGTTGAAACTCAATGTCAATTGGTTCTTGAGCTTAAAGGGCATTGAGTTTCAAGGTATTATTCCTCACAAATGCAGATTTGTCTCATATGCTCACTTTGATGACGTTTTACTGCACCGCTCAAGCCAAGCGCTGAACAAAATGGCTGTTAATTGTAAATTTGAAGTTAAATAAAAAAAAAGTTAAACACATTGAGTTTAAGGTAAACGTTTAGTTTAAGGGTACAAATTTCTCGACAAAGGGCGTTGAGTTTCAAAGATTTTAAGTTTAGTGGACGTCGAGTTACAAGATACAACTGTATTACTATAGACCAGAAGCAGTTTCCTGGCCATGCTGATGACACTGGGTAATGGCAATGACAGGATAAGTATGTAATAATGACGCTTTAACTGTCTGATGGGCTAAAAATAACAATTAAAGACACAGCCAGCAAAACTACAAGGCATGAGAGATTTCTCTTTGAAAGAAAGACATTTAGACACACCAGTAGTACGCTAATCAAGGGTGTCTGTGTAAAAAAGATAAAGAGTAAAAATGTGCTTGTACACCACAGCTTAATATGTATTTGTTCAAGTTTCCATTCCTGTATATGTGTACAACTGTCAGCATGGATATGGGTGCTTAGCAGCATTCAAGACCTGCCAATTACGCTGTACCTTCACACTTGCCCTTAGATTGCCCTCAATTTAGACTGGCAAGTAAACAAGTTAGAGATGTAAGAAGCAGAGGGTTAAAACAGAGTGTGATAGCACATCAGGAGGTAGTGACACATGCTAGCATTTATAAATAACATTTCATATGCACTATATGAGCGTGCCAGCTGGGCCTACGGCTAGCCAGTCTAAGTTCTTCCATCCTGACATTTTGCCTGCACTACTTAACATCAGCCAGATCTTTCACACCTAAACTTGCTTATCATGTTCTTCATCTGAACTTCCACATGTACTGCTTCTAAACATAACACGCAATTCCAACATTAGCCGAGGATAAGCTGTTTGCAGTATATAGTTCCAAATAATAAACATGATTAAAGCAAGGCTTATTATATGCTTAGGCTACAATTGCCCTTGTAGCCTAGTGGTTAAGGTACTGGACTAGTAATTGAAAGGTCACTGGTTCCAGTCCCACCACTGCCAGGCTGCCACCCTCTACTGCTTAGACTATATACTATCACAGTAAGTCACTTTGGATAAAAGCATCTGCTAAATGCTAAAAATGTAAATGTTTTAAAGAATTTGCTTAGCACAAAACTGCCATTAGCTTGACAATCTCTTATTCACAAAATTGAGTGCTATATCACTCCAAATTGTTGCCAGGTGCATTCTTTTTGTGCTAGAACTCAAATGGATTGAGTTGTTGTTATTTGAATTGATTAGACATAGATTGGAAAGGCACATACCTGGGTATGTGAGGGTCCAGAATTTACACTGTATTGTCAGGACAAAATTCAAGCTACGAGGTCCGAAAAAAATGTTTGTGACTCTCCGTGATCAAATTATGGCAAGGAATAGATCTACGGTGGCCGAGAAGTGCAAAACAAATTTACATTTCAGAAAACAAAATTACAAAAAAACAAAAACAAATTTACAATGAAAGCAAAACAAATTTACAAGTGCTTGGGTACCCAGTGTTTGTAAATTTGTTTTGGCATATGTAAAAGTGTTTCAGCACTTGTAAATTTGTTTTCGGCATATGTAATTTTGTTTTCTAAAATGTAAATTTGTTTTGCACTTCTCGGCCGCACATTTCTGACGGAAAGGGTAGGTACAATAAACCGGAAGTGCGTGTTGCTTACCTGCTGTCAATCAAACTGTTTCTCAGCGGTAAAGTGAACGGAGTTTGTGATGGTGACGATAAACAAGGTTTTGTGTAATACACCGCTGTATGAGCAGCGCAGTGGGCGGAGTGCAGATGAAGCCTCATTTAAGCTTTTGAAGCTTTTTTCCTGATTGTGCTGAAAATACCTGGGGGGAGGGCACCTTACACAGTCACGAGAACAAAGGTTTTATTTATGGTGTTTAACATTTATTATTTTCATTCTTTATAATAATAAGTCAGAACCATATTTTAGGCAAAACAACGCACTCCGCCCACTGCGCTGCTCATACAGTGGTGTATTACACAGGTTATATTGCGCACACACCGCGTTACTAAGAATAAAAGTGAACACTACTTAATATAATTGATTAAACAGCAGTTTCCTTCTGTTTTATACACATCACACTGTCTCCCATTGATAAAAATACGGAACAAATACTGAACACGGCGTTTAGTTTCCAAATAAAGAAGGATTCTGTATTTTACGGGATGGTTGGTAACCCTGGTTTGATTGTCTCTTATATAGTGAGTGAGATAAAACACAGTACCAAAGCTTCATCAGTCCCGCACATGCTGCTTTAATACGAGCTCCGATACACTGAGTGCAGTGTTACAAAAGTGAAACAAGCTTCAAAGCCTCGGTATCAAATGTTCCGTCCCTAATAAACAATGTTTTGTCCATTTTGTGTTAATTATTTTCATTATTTCGCTTTTGTTGTTCTTGTGGGAATTCCTTAGATGTTTAGAAGAGCGGACGGTAGATAGAGATGCACACACCACGTCTAAACATCTGCACAAACTTCAAACATCTAATAACTTTCCACAAGAAAAACAATAGCGGGTCAACTGGATAAAATGATTTCCACAAACTAGACAAAACCTTGTTTATCGTCACCATCACAAACTCCGTTCACTTTACCGCTGAGAAACAGTTTGATTGACAGCAGGTAAGCAACACGCACTTCCGGTTTATTGTACCTACCCTTTCCGTCAGAAATGTGCGGCCGAGAAGTGCAAAACAAATTTACATTTTAGAAAACAAAATTACATATGCCGAAAACAAATTTACAAGTGCTGAAACACTTTTACATATGCCAAAACAAATTTACAAACACTGGGTACCCAAGCACTTGTAAATTTGTTTTGCTTTCGTTGTAAATTATTATTATTTTTTTTTTAATTTTGTTTTCTGAAATGTACATTTGTTTTGCACTTCTCGGCCACCGTATAGATCAGAGCAAGATTATGATGGAATTAGCTTCATCTAAGGTTTTGAGTGTTCCCAGGACCACATTGACTATCATTTTAAATGGAAGAAGCTTGAGAAGAAGGAATACAGGTAAAAAAGAATCCAGTAATCCCATGCAGTAATGGGAACCTGTCAGACAGACAACTATCTCAGCAGCTTTCCAGAAATCAGACCTTTAAGGCAAAATGGCAAGAGTGGCCACGGTTGAGTAAAAGGCAGAAGGCAGCCTGCTTGAACTTAATGGCACAGAAAATATACTATAGTCTGTTGGGACAGAAATGAGCACTTTGTGCAGAACAGTAACCACTCTGTCTGGGAAAAACTGGCACTGCACATCACCTTGTTAATACCATCCATATAGTCAAACATAGTGGTGGCAGCATTATGCTACAGGGGTACTAATTCGAGGTAAGGGACAGAAAGATTGGTAGGAATTAAGGGGGAAGAGGAAAGGTGTATGCCAGCCTTGTGACTAGCATTGCCAGGATGGGTTTCAGATCCATAATGGCCTTGATAGGATATAAGCAGTTACCTAATAAATAAATTAAAAAAAATTTGCAGATGGTTTCGTTGATGTTGCAAATCTTAGGAACCCTGGGTTTCATCCTAGACTCTGTCTACTCTATATACTGACCTTGGTATAATTACTGCATGGGCTTTATACATGTACCCTGGTTTTCTTTACCACACAAAAAAATGCTCGTAGGTTGAGTGACTACTCCAAAAGTCACTTAGATGTAATCGAGTGTAAATGAAATAGTAAGTTTGTAATGCTTAGGAATAGAACGGCATCCTGAGTTTAATTCTCAGCTGTGAGTGTGCTCTGGGTGGATTTTGGCATGACTCGTTTGGCAATGGCTATATTGTTATACATGTGTGCTCTGGACTTTTAGCAAACTTGACCAAATTGGAAACATTACTGAAAAATGAATACATTAATGATGAATACATGACAATAAAATAATTATTGGGCAGAACAATGGTGCAGTAGGTATTTATGGCAATGCACAAATCCAGTGTACTGCATTTGGTCCTGGGTTTCAGTTACTTGTTGTGTAGACTTTGGTGGCATACTTGACTTGACATTTTTTTTTATGCCAGATGCCCTTTCTGACATAACCCTCCTATTTTTAACCTGGCTTGGAACTGGCATTGAGAGCACACTGACAAGCGCACCTCCCATCAGCTAGGCCTGACTGGCCGATGACACAGTAGTGGGCTGGGGTACTTTACCACTGCACCACCCAAAGACCTCTAAAGGTTATTAAATTAATGACTATTATTACAATAAATTAAGTGGAGTAGTATGTTACTTGCAGCTAAAGTTGTTTTAGTTTGAATAGAAGAAGATTTGCCATTGGTCCAGTGTGCACTCTGTGTTAACATATACAGCATTGAGCATATACAGCATTAAGCATATACAGCATTGAGCATATACAGCATTGGTTTAATTAATTATTATGATTTTAATGTCAAGTTTTACACACTTTGGTTATATTCATGACAGAAACGATAGTTACTCGTTACACAAGATTCACTAGTTCACAAGTTTCATATTAAACACAGTCATGGACAATTTTGTATCTCCAATTCACCTTACTTGCATGTCTTTGGACTGTGTGAGGAAACATGCAAACTCCACACAGAAAGGACCCAGACTGCTCCACCTGGGAACTGAACCCAGGACCTTCTTGCTTTGAGGCGACAGTGCTACCAACTGAGCCACCGTGCCCCCCGAGCAGATAGTTTAATCCTACTATTGTGACTGAATCCATGCATTTGCGGGTTAAGTGCCTTTCTCAACAGTGGTAATCTGCAAGTGGTGGGCCTTGAACTGGCAACTGAACCAATAACTAGTTCAGTACATTATTCACAGTACCAGGACAATGTGGTAAAAGATGTAAGAGGACATTTAAAATGTCACAATGTTGCCGTAATTACATAACACAAAAGAAAAGAAATAAAGGATTCCTGGCTGTATATAACATAAAGAAAGGTAGCTCAGGTGGACATTTTCCCCTGTAATGAAGTACAAGATTGAGATTTCCCTTTTCTGCTCCTTCCTTCTTTGTCTCTATTGTTACAAAAAAAAATACAAGTTAAACCACTCAGTCAATTATCCTCCAAGGTGTTTGACGGCCATCGTTGTAACTGATCCTGATAGCTAAATAAAGGCCTCTGATGAGCCGGTGCTGAATTAACTGCGAATAAAACTCCAATTCAGCAGAAGCAAAAAAGCAGAGGTTTTAAATAGAAACGGGAGTAAGAGATAGAGAGAACATAGAAGAGAGAGAAAAAAGAGAAATGCTCCCATTTGCTCGCAGATAAAGTTGAATCTAGTCTCTCCCTGCGAGCCTTATTTTTTTCTCAGCCTATTATACACAGTACCCAGCCTTTTAGCGTTCTACAGCTGGAACTGCGTTGCTTCCAATACCTTTTCTGTAGCAAGGTTAATTACTGGTGAGGCTTGAGAAAATTACATTCTCACAATAAAGTATTATGATTGGCTCTCCACCGGCTATTTTAAGTTCTGCATGCTTTTTTTCATGTAAGATTGTTTGGAAACCAGATTTGCCGACTTGCCCAATATCCACTAACCTCATTTACAGTCCTTATTAAATGTACCATTCTGACATGCAGATTACTTTGCTATATCCTCCCCAAACACCATTTCTTACAATAAAACTTTTAAGTTTCTTTTTTTAAATCAAGCCCAGTGTTTCAACTAGCCTACTTCTATCAAAAGACGTTTTCTTTCCATTGTATACCTTTGCTTCTCTATTTGTGGCCACACAAGGTAACATGAGCCACTGACATTTCCAGCCCCAGAAGGGCACCACTCCTCAATGATCAGAGTGAATGCAATTCTCCTAACATTATCCAGTAGTTTGAATGCATGATTTCCTTGAATTCTTCAGCACCTTTAGCCAGAAGGCAGGGTTTTCGTGAATAGTCAACCAAGCCCACTCACCCCCTCGTCCACCCAACCCCCACCATTCCACCTTTGTAGCATCTGACGGGCCTTCTAGAGCAGTGCATAAATATGATGAAAGGCACATACAAGGCTGTGCCAGCATGTGCTTTTTCACCAGCAGCTTCCACATGAGCAGGCAGCGTCAAGCATGGTTAATGTCTGTTGTGCTTCCAGTTCACTTACTGGCTACCACACATACATACATACACACACACAGGTGCAAAGAAGCACAATACAGGGGGTGAGCTTTGAAAAACTCAGATGAAAAACCAAGGGGGTTCATACAATATATACAATATATACAGTGGGGGAAATAAGTATTTGATCCCCTGCTGATTTTGTAAGTTTACCCCCTTACAAAGACTTGAACAGTCTATAATTTTATGGAAGGTTTATTTTAACAGAGAGAGACAGAATATAAACAAAAAAATCCAGAAATAAAAGTTATAAATTAATTTGTATTTAATTAAGGGAAATAAGTATTTGATCCCCTACCAACCAGCAAGAATTCTGACACCCACAGACCGGTTATGTGCCCATGAGGCACACAAATTAGTCCTGTCCCTGTATAAAAGACTCCTGTCACAGAATCAGTTTCTTCCATTCAAATCTCTCGACCACCATGGGCAAGACCAAAGAGCTATCAAAGGACGTCAGGGACAAGATTGTAGACCTGCACAAGGCTGGAATGGGCTACAAGACCATCAGCAAGAAGCTTGGTGAGAAAGAGACCACTGTTGGTGCGAAAATTCGAAAATGGAAGAAATACAAGATCACAGTCAATCACCCTCACTCTGGAGCTCCATGCAAGATCTCACCTGGTGGGGTAAGAATGATTCTGAGAAAGGTGAGGTCAGTCCAGAATTACACGGGAGGAGCTTGTCAATGATCTCAAGGGAGCTGGGAGCACAGTCACCAAGAAAACCATTAGTAACACACTTCGCCATAATGGATTGAGATCCTGCAGTGCCTGCAAAGTCCCTTTGCTCAAGAAGGCTCATGTACAGGCCCCGTCTGAAGTTTGCCAATGAACACCTGAATGATTCAGAGAAAGCTTGGGAGAATGTGATATGGTCAGATGAGACCAAAATTGAGCTCTTTGGCATCAACTCCACTCGCCGTGTTTGGAGGCAAAGAAATGCCCGGTGGGGATGGTGTTCTTGGGGTCATATCCAGCATTTCTCTGCTCCCAGCTCCCTTGAGATCATTGACAAGCTCCTCCCGTGTAATTCTGGACTGACCTCACCTTTCTCAGAATCATTCTTACCCCACCAGGTGAGATCTTGCATGGAGCTCCAGAGCGAGGGTGATTGACTGTAATCTTGTATTTCTTCCATTTTCGAATTATCGCACCAACAGTGCTCTATTTCTCACCAAGCTTCTTGCTGATGGTCTTGTAGCATATTCCAGCCTTGTGCAGGTCTACAATCTTGTCCCTGACGTCCTTTGATAGCTCTTTGGTCTTGCCCATGGTGGTCGAGAGATTTGAACGGAAGAAACTGATTCTGTGACAGGAGTCTTTTATACAGGGACAGGACTAATTTGGGTGCCTCATGGGCACATAACCGGTCTGTGGGGGTCAGAATTCTTGCTGGTTGGTAGGGGATCAAATACTTATTTCCCTTAATTAAATACAAATAAATTTATAACTTTTATTTAATGTTTTTTTTCTGGATTTTTTGTTGATATTCTGTCTCTCTCTGTTAAAATAAACCTTCCATAAAAAATATAGACTGTTCAAGTCTTTGTAAGGGGGTAAACTTACAAAATCAGCAGGGGATCAAATACTTATTTCCCCCACTGTATATACTGTATATATACAGTCATGTGAAAAAGTTAGAACACCCCATGAGAACCTTTGTCATTTTGAACATATTTAAACAAATGAACATTTGAGCTTCATTTGAACAGTATTGAGAGATGGAGCTTATATAACTAAACAAATAAAACTGAAAAAATTACTTTTAAACACAAGTTGTATAATGTAATAAACAAAAAAGAAAATTTATTGTGAGGAAAAAGTTAGGACACCCTATGTCCTAATAGCGGGTGTTTCCCCCTTTGGCTGAAATAACCTCAATTAGACGTTTCCTATAACCCTATTGATGGGTTTCTTGCATGCACAGCCAGTTTCAAATCACCCCACAGCATCTCAATAGGATTATGATCCGGGCTTTGACTTGGCCATTCCAGAATTCTCCATTTCTTTCTTTTGAGCCATACCTTGGTGGATTTACTTGGATGTTTTGGGTTGTTGGCATGTTGCATGATCCACCTCCGCTTCAGCTTAAGTTTTTGCACAGATGGTCTTACATTTTTCTCAAGCACCCTCTGATACAGTGAAGAATTCATTGTGGATTCTATAATGGAGAGCATGCCAGGCCGTGCTGCTGCAAAGCAGCCCCAAACCATGACATTTCCACCTCCCCCGTGATGACATTGTAGGATTATTGGAGATTTCTTTACGCATCTTGCGGTCTGCTCTTGGGCTGAACTTGCTAGGACGGCCTGACCTGGCCATGTTGGCAGTTGTTTTAAATGTTCACCACATGTAAATGATTTTCCGGACAGTGGAATGGCTGATTTCTAATTGTTTTTAGATCTTTTTAAATCCCTTCCCAGACTCAAATGCATTTACAACCTTCTTTCTGAAGGCCTCAGAAAGCTCTTTAGATCTCACCATGGTGATATCACTTACTTCAACAATCAAGAGCAAACCAAACTAATGTCTGAGGTTTAAATAAAACTCCACTGTCGTCTAACGATGGTCTAATCATTGCAGCTGATGTGGTGTACCTGATTCTAATTTTAGACATTTTAAGTAGTAATAAATGTGGGGATGTCCTAACTTTTTCCTCACAATAAATTTCCATTTTTGTTCATTACATTTTACAGCTTGTGTTTAAAAGTAATTTTTTAACATTTTATTTGTTTAGTTATATAAGCTCCATCTCTCAGTACTGTTCAAATGAAGCTCAAATGTTCATATGTTTAAATATGTTCAAAAAGACAAAGGATTTCATGGATTTCATATGAATTTTATCAGCTCCACTTATCATATAGGAGCACTTTCTAGTTCTACAATTACTGACTTTAGTCCATCTGTTTCTCTGTATGCTTTGTTAGCCCCCTTTCATGCTGTTCTTCAATGGTCAGGACTCTCCCAGGACCACCACAGAACAGGTATTATTTGGGTGGTGGATCATTCTCAGCACTGCAGTGACACTGACATGGTGATGGTGTGTTAGTGTGTGTTGTGCTGGTATGAGTGGATAAAACACAGCAGCGCTGCTGGAGTTTTAAAACACCTCACTGTCACTGCTGGACTCAGAATAGTCCACCAACCAAAATATATCCAGCCAACAGCGCCCCATGGGCAGCGTCCTGTGACCACTGATGCAGGTATAGAAGATGACCAACTCAAACAGCAGCAATAGATGAGTGATTGTCTCTGACTTTACATCTACAAGGTGGAACAACTATGGAAGGAGTGTCTAATAGAATGGACCTTTGCTCCTCAAAAACTTTTAAAAGCCTTTCATGGATACTGCTTCATGACTTTACTTCTACTAGTAGCTTTAAATGGCTTCCATTCCTGCTTTTTTGGAATGTGTTGCAGGTCTGAATTGCAGGAATGGATGTAGACTGACCAAAATAAATGAGGTTGACTAGACATAACATGAAATATTTTGGGTTCATAACACTGTTTTATTTGCATACTGTCCCACATTTTCTGTTTTGGGATTGTATAATTGCTGTTATACACCTGCCAGCAGTAGGTGTGGGCAAAACAGCTGGACTCTAATTAGGAGGAATGTATACATACCATATAGTGTTTATACTACAATTTTAATAGAAGACTAAAGGATTAATGCAGCTCACAATTCACAATAAATAATCATGTACTAAACAAGGCAGAGCAGCCATGTGCTGTGAGTTCTCATGACAGTTTGTGTAATGTGTCATAATAGCATTACTGGTGATTGTCATGGTAGCTGATTATCACCAGACACTAGAAGGCGGTTGCTAAAAACATGACTGCATATACAGCTCACAGATACAGGAGATTGGCATCTTTTCCTCCCTGGCACATCAGGAGCAGATAGGCTGAACCACCAACGTTGACACTATCATCAGAGATCAAGCTTGCAAACGTTGCACCACTGTTGCAAGTTGTTACATATGAAATCTAAAAACTTTATTGGAATGAAAACTGTTAAAAGGGTATTTGAGAAGAAAAGAATACAGCTACAACCATTAATTATTTTAACTGATTATTGATTGTAATATATTTAGGTGTGCATAATTTAAATAAATGTATATTTTATAAAAAAAACATTATTCTGGTCAAATATTAATAATAATGTGTACAAACATAATAATATGATTACAATATTGATGTATGCTGAATACATGAACACTAAACTGCTAGAATATTTTATAGTCCATTCAGTAAGATCACAATAGGATATTTTACACCAATAAAGCAACCTGAACCTAAAGTGTTGTTAAGCACAGTATAATGAGTTAATTATGTTAACTAATAATACAGTGGTACCTTGTAACTCAACATTCCTTAAACTCAAAATCTTTGCAACTCAACGCCCTTCATCGACAAATTTGTATCCTTAAACCCAACGTTTCCCTTGTTCCCTTGTTCCCAACGTGTGTGCGACTGCTGCTTTGTTCAGCGCTTGGCTTGAGCAGTGCAGTAAACAGTCATCAAAGTGTGAATATGAGATGAATCTGCATTTGTGTGGAATAACTGTCAAATCCACTCTGAAAGTGTCCACATGTATCTGTGTTTAGCTGGATTTTTCTCCTGTTTCAATTTTAAACTTGTGTTACGGCTTGAGGTGCTGATAAATTGTGAGAATCAGCTTTTCAGAGAGTCAAAATGCTTATCGTTAAAAAAAGCTTAATGTGGCTACTCAAAGAACGACATAGAAACACTAAACCTCCTCTAATGATTACTGCTCATAAGTTCTCTCCACGATTAAGAAGCATAAGGAAAAGGTAAAGTGAAGGTTTTATTGTATTTTTTTTAATTGATTTTTAAATTAGTTTTTATATTATATTTGTGTTATTTTTAGTGTATAAGTGTCAATAACAACCTCATTATTTTATATTAGCCTAAAATATATGCAGTTTAATGGAACCATGGAACACATTAATAGGTTTCCCCATACATTTTTATGGGAAAAAATATCTTACAAATCAATGTCTTTTAAACTCAACGCCACTCCCAGAACCAACTGATGTTGAATTTCAAGGTACCACTGTATGCTGATTTTATGAACTCTAAACTGCTAGAATATTTCAGTATTTCAGTCCATTCAGTAAGGTCACAATAGGATATTTTAAACCAATAAAGCAACCTAAGGTCTTACAGTATGTTAAACACAGTATAATAAGTTAATTATGTTAATTGATGATATAATAAATTCTGTATACACTACATTCAGTGCAATTATTTTTCTAATTATATCTTTTTCTACAACTGCTAGTGTGCATAAACATAACTGGATTCCAGGACAGGATTAAACATACAGTTGTTTAAATAGCATGTGGTTTGGAACAGAGCGTTTTTTGTTTTACTACGTATGTACTATACCAATTCATTTCCAAGGTGCTCAGGTGAGTTGAGTTTAGTTGAGACTCTGCACAAGCCACAGGAGCTGGTTTTATGTATATAAAAAATCTTATATAAAAAAAAATATATATATAAAGAAGGTCTTTATGGACCTTGCTTTGTATTCAGGGCACAGTCATGGAAGAAAAAGAGTCTTTCCAAACAGGAATGAGTTTGGAAGCAGAAAACAATTTTATATAATTGATTTAATACACGTGTTCACAATGGTTAATGCAATAATTAAGGGGTGTCCACATACCTTCGGTCATATAGTGTACAAATGACCTACAAACATAAGACCTGGTAACATTTTATGCTGCATTAGAATGTAATATTGGTACTATGTATGGTAAAGTTTAGTGTCTTTTAAAGGCTAATCACAAATATTGGTTGTTTTAGAGATCAGCATGGCAGCATGTGCAAATAACACAAGACTTTAGAATGGAGCTATGTTAAGCCTCTTCAGACAGTACCGCTACTCACAGTTAATCTTCAGTACTACGCTGACATATGTGACATTTGCCAATCAGCTGTTCCCAAAGGATCTCCACACTGGACTGAGAGGGGGAGGACAGGAAAAGAAAGATGGAGTAAAAAGAAGAGCACTGGGCTGAAAGACCCATATGCCGCTGACCATCCTTACAGAGGTGGCTTCAGCTGCTGGTTGTCATTTGGAACAGACACTTTGGGTGTGACATCCCTCTACTGAGGATGTGGACTACCCCCATCAACACACAGACACAGTAGCCCACACACATGCCCCTATAAGTTTAATGTGCTAACTGCTACACTTACAGACAGATCAGAAAACCTTCAACTGGCCCTTAAGTGCTTCCACTTTGCTAAAGTTGAACACAAAGGCTCGATGCGCTCACACGGATGTGCTATATGCTAATCAAAGAGATTTGTGATGTAAATCACTTCTCACTTAATACTTAATGACATTACAACCATGAGTAGCATTATTATGGCCTCTTATTAGGCACATAATCACCAACTAGTGAGATCATGATCTTCCTCCAGTGGGTGCAATACACTGTGGGTTGTGGGCCTCTCTAGCTCTCTGTTTAACCATTTGATGACAAGGTGTTGGGACAATCTGAAAATTGGACTCATCAGAGATGAGGATGATCTTACTTTAGTCCTCTATGGTCCAATCCTTACAGTCTTTTGCAAACCTCAGCTTGACTTTGCCTTTTTTGCTTTTCCTAGCTTTGCATGACTTCAACCCTTAAACAGTCTAGTAGTCTGTTTAAATCATTTGTCATTCTTCTGTACGTTGCTTTATCTCATCTTCTAGTTGTTGAGTGGCATTCAAATGAGTTGGCAGTCTTTGTGTTTAGTGGATAATTTTCTTCCATATTCTTCTTGGCTGTTGCATTGTTGTCCCAAATGTCTGCTACTAGAACTTGTTTTAATCAACCACCATCTTTGAAATTTTAAAAACTAGAGCAAGATGACGCTCATTGCCTTACTCTACCAGTAAGCCAGAACTGAATCTTAATCTTCCCCACTCAAAACTTTTTTCCACCTTCTTGAAAGTGTCAATTGTATTTTTTAGTATTGTACTTTTGAGCTATGTACTGCTTGCACTGTTTTGCCACCCAACTGATCCTATTGCAAGGACATAATGACCACAACAGTGTTTTATGCTGTTTCCTCATTAAATAAGATTTGGTTCATGTAATCATTTAATCAGTATCTCATTAAATAGAAGGTGTGCTTGTGTTGGAATTCCACAGACACTGGAAGGAAATGAATAGTGGAATCAAATTTTTTCTCCAGAGCAGTATAGTCTGTCTGTCTGTCTGTCTGTCTGTCTGTCTGTCTGTCTATCTGTCTGTCTATCTATCTATCTATCTATCTATCTATCTATCTATCTATCTAGCTATCCACTGATCAGCCATAACATTAAAACCACCTCCTTGTTTCTACACACATTGTCCATTTTATCAGCTCCACTTACCATATAGAAGCACTTTGTAGTTCTACAATTACTGACTGTAGTCCATCTGTTTCTCTGCATGCTTTGTTAGCCCCCTTTCATGCTGTTCTTCAATGGTCAGGACCCCCACAGAGTATGTATTTTTTAGGTGGTGGATGATTCTCAGCACTGCAGTGACAATGACATGGTGGTGGTGTGTTAGTGTGTGTTGTGCTGGTATGAGTGGATAAGATACAGCAGCGCTGATGGAGTTAGGGTGAAAGCAGGCTAAAAAAGTATGTAGAGTAATGACGCTCATTGCCTTACTCTACCAGTAAGCCAGAACTGAATCTTAATCTTCCCCACTCAAAACTTTTTTCCACCTTCTTGAAAGTGTCAATTGTATTTTTTAGTATTGTACTTTTGAGCTATGTACTGCTTGCACTGTTTTGCCACCCAACTGATCCTATTGCAAGGACATAATGACCACAACAGTGTTTTATGCTGTTTCCTCATTAAATAAGATTTGGTTCATGTAATCATTTAATCAGTATCTCATTAAATAGAAGGTGTGCTTGTGTTGGAATTCCACAGACACTGGAAGGAAATGAATAGTGGAATCAAATTTTTTCTCCAGAGCAGTATTGTCTGTCTGTCTGTCTGTCTGTCTGTCTGTCTGTCTGTCTGTCTGTCTGTCTGTCTGTCTGTCTATCTATCTATCTATCTATCTATCTATCTATCTATCTAGCTATCCACTGATCAGCCATAACATTAAAACCACCTCCTTGTTTCTACACACATTGTCCATTTTATCAGCTCCACTTACCATATAGAAGCACTTTGTAGTTCTACAATTACTGACTGTAGTCCATCTGTTTCTCTGCATGCTTTGTTAGCCCCCTTTCATGCTGTTCTTCAATGGTCAGGACCCCCACAGAGTATGTATTTTTTAGGTGGTGGATGATTCTCAGCACTGCAGTGACAATGACATGGTGGTGGTGTGTTAGTGTGTGTTGTGCTGGTATGAGTGGATAAGATACAGCAGCGCTGATGGAGTTAGGGTGAAAGCAGGCTAAAAAAGTATGTAGAGAAATAGATGGACTACAGTCAGTAATTGTAGAACTACAAAGTGTTTCTATATGGTAAGTGGAGCTGATAAAATGGACAATGAGTGTAGAAACAAGGAGGTGGTTTTAATGTTATGGCTGATCGGTGTATATTACATGTCATAATTATTGTTTGTACATCCTCTTTTAAACCCCCCATAAAAACCACGAGTCTTTTCCAATAATCCAGTTTAATCCAGTTAAACATACAGACATACAAAGAATACAGAACAAGTTTAACAAGGTTCACAAGGCTTTTAAAGAAAAAAAAACCGGACCCAGTATATGACCAATGTATAACCATTATTTTTACAAATTGGAACTAGAGTTCTAATGAAAATTTAACACTTTTGTAACTCTTCAAGTGTGAACTTTGGAGAGATCTTTGACACTCTGTTTAATGTAATTGGGGGCAAAATACACCAGAGCTATGTTTCAGGAAGTTTTCTTACAGGTCTGCTTAACAGACTTAACATTTAATTAATGCATGTGTTCTTGTACTCATTGTTGTCAACTGTGGTTGTGGACATGTCCAGGCAAAATTGCATGATATAAGAATATCAACCCATTTTGTCTCTTTTTTTTGGGTCAGAAGTCATAGATAAACACATCATTTATTGGAATAAATACAAAAATACATATAACCTATATATAATTTTAGTATATAATTTCACCTTTTTCCTATAGTTTCTTTTAAAAAAGTAATTTAAGACATTTAAGTATTTAAGACAAGTTTCAAAAGGAAATATCTTAAATATTGGCACACAACAGCATCTAATATTCATCTTGTTTAATTCAGTTTTCTAGATGTTTAAGAATGGCACTTTAATAGTAAAATGGCTCAAAAATTTACAAAGAACAGCTCAAGTCCTTGATGTGTTTTACCTCTGGTTTGATATGCATGAGTAAGCACTCACTTTAGGTCAAACATTACCTTCCCAATAACATATTTATTACTTCAGCCCCCACTACACACACACACAGGAATGTTAACCACTTCTTAATAACATCAGCTTCCCCCATTTCTAGAAAACACAGATTGGGTTTTGAATGTGGAAAATAATTTCACTAAATAATTTGGATCATTGGCCTTTCATTATAGCCTTTGGCACACGACCAACCTTTGGGAGTTTTTTGTCTCTGGTGCAAGTCTAGAGAAAATAAGAAATCTAGAGCATCACAGTGGCTTGAGTTCTGCTTACTGCCTATCACTTCCCAACACAAGGGCAGTTAATTCGTCAAATCTGCCACGAGGCAATGCTTAAAATCCATCTGCAGAAGAAAGAGCAGTCCTGGGGGATGAGTGTGTGTGTGCTTGTATTTGTATGAGGTGGGTGGAAGGTCAGCACTCTGCTTAGTAATCAAATGTGGCTCATTGTGATTGGCATGTGAATGGGCCATCTCCTCAGTGATAAAGTAGCAATAAGGTAACACAATGTACGAGGAGAGAATGGAGAGCCAATGTCGATACACACAATGAATGGCACCAAAAAAGGGCGAACAGACAAGGTGCCAAACAGTGAAAGGTGGTCCAAAAGCACTTTAAAACTACACATGCTTGTGTTAACCAATTATAGCTCACCTAACAGATATGGATGTGATGATAAAACCATGACGTGACTGCACAGCTGCAGCCTGCCTATGTGTGTAAAATGTAAGAAGGTAATTGTTTATTAATAGTTTATTGATAAAATAAATGTATGGGTATTAATAGTTTATTAATAAAAATATTTTGTGTAATACTAACTTAACAGTTAAGTGCATTTTCAACAACAACCAATCATTTTGTGGCAAAATTTGCAAGTATGCAGTATTTCATTCATTTATCATTCTTTATCTTTGTCAAGGGGCAGTTGTAGACTAGTGGTTAAGGTACTGGAGTAGTAATCGAAAGATCACTGGTTCAAGCCTCCAACTGCCAGATTGCAAATGTTGGGCCCTTAGCAAGGCCCTAAACACTCAATTGCGTAGACAATATACTGTCACAGTACTGTAAGTCGCTTAGAATAAAAGCGTCTGCTAAATGCCGAAAATGTATCAACCACTTTATCCTGATGAGGGTCCTATTGGGTCTGGAAATACTGACCAGTAAGGGAATACATCTGGACACCACTAAATTCCAAAACCCCTCTCTCTCTCTCTCTCTCTCTCTCTCTCACACACACACACACACACACACACACTTCTTCACTCACAATTACCTATAGGGGCAATTTAGAGTAGCCAATTTATTTACTAGCATGTTTTGTGGAGGTGGGAGGAAACCAGATTACGCAGTCAGAGAAAAACATACATATTTATACACAGACTGTAACAGGAGCTGGGAATTGAAATAGCTGTAGCTTGGCTGCATAAACACCAACAGCTGATCAATGTGCAACCCAGACTGTGAGAGTAAAACGCTTTTAATTAAAATATCACATTTGTTTAATTGCAAATTAATATAAAATTTTTGCATGAGCACCCACTTTATTAAAGAAAATGAAGTGAAAACTATATATTTCATGTCTTTTTGAAACAATTGATTTGTAGAAGACTAAAATACTTATTTAAGGGAAATAATAAACTGTTACATAAACCTGTTACATATATGTATCACTAATTAATACAAAGTAATAATCTAAAAACAGTGAATTTACCTGTTAGGTTTTCGATTAGCTACTTCACTATTTATTTGTATTTGGGCATATAATACCATGACTAAGTGACAGGGACTCTAAAACTTGATGCACTTTGTGGAGAAATTTGTACCCTTAAACTCAATGTTTCCCTTAAACTCAACATGTTCAGCTTTAAAAAAAAAAAAAAAAAGTATTTATTTAATTTCAAATTAACAATTAACAGTCGCTTTGTTAAGCACTCGACTTGAGTAGTGCAGTAAGACGTCATCAAAGTGTGCATCTGCATTTGTGTGGAATAACCGTCAAACTCACTCTAAAAGCTGAATTTTCCCCAGTGTTTTACTTTTAAACTTGTGTTACAGCTCAGGGTGCTAAGAAATTGTGAGAATCTAAACCGCTTATCGTAAAAAAAAAGACCAGGGTCAGAGCGCCATTATGGTGCCACTGGAGCCGAGAGGGTTAAGGGCCTTGATTAAGGGCCCAACAGTGGCTGCATGGCAGAGCTAAGCAAATCTAAATGATGTGGATTTTATGGAGCCTAAAATGCAAGCAAGTATTTCCAAAATGTTGAGATGGGTTTGCTGATTTATGCTGCCCTATACCCTCTTAATCACACTGTTTGATCCAAATTACAGTTGAATTAAATGGTAACAATATTTAGAAACCATTCTGATTTATCATCTGCTGTTCTTTTTTAGCTTTGTGGCTTTTGAGACTGTGTGTGCAGGAGTAAGAGGGAGGTAGGGAGTTTGTACAAATTTGGGACATGTATTCTATTGAACTGTATTGGCATAATCATATAATTAGAAAGGTTCATTATAATGCTACATGTATTGCGCTTTAGGCTGCTTATTGTCGCATTCTAATGACCATTGTTGATGAGTGCAATGCTAATTTGTAGAGCATTTATGTAACATTGTATAATACAGTGTATTAAACAATTGGTCTCTGGGCTTGTAGTTAATATATGTGCGTAAAGTAAACAAATATAATACAATTGTCTTCTGTTGTCCCCTAGAACTTTAACTACCATAAATAAGCAGCTTGAAGCTTAACACCTGCCCATCTTGAAGACAAACGTCTGTGAGCACCAATGCCATCTCTCAGAGGCTTACTGGTAATGTTCCAGTGCCTAATCTGGAAACATTACTCACTTTATTTTCTCAATTGAGGAGGTTTGTTTAGACAGGTGTACCAGTTAGGCCATGCTGCCAAACATTATGAATGGAATATAAATATGAATTTTCTCTATGTCTCTGTGTTTTATTACATAAATGCTTTTACCTGATACTGTGTTTTAGAGGCACATCGAGCACAAAAAGTAGCTCTTTCTTATGTAATGGCATTAAAATACACATGCAACTACGCTGTGTGGCACAAATTATGTTTCCAGGAAATGTAGAGTAAATGAACCATCTACTTTCTTGTAGACAACAGGACAGTGTAGTATTAGAGCATTATGTACAGCGAAGACATTAAGATTTTTCAATAGTGTTTAAATTTACTAGCCTCTTTATTAGGAACCCTGTTAGCACTTGTTGCAATTCTCGATCCAAGAATTGACATTATTTATTTATTCATTATTTACTAGGATTTTAATGTCATGTTTTACACACTTTGGTTACATTAGTGACAGAAACGGTAGTTACTGGATACACAACATTCATCAGTCACAAGTTTAATGTCAAACACAATCATGGACAATTTTGTGTCTCAAATTCACCTGTTTGCATATTTTTGGACTGTGGGAAGAAACCGGAGCTCCCGGAGAACATGCAAACTCCACACAGAAAGGACCCAGACTGCCCCACCTGGGGATTGAACCCAGGACCTTCTTGCTGTGAGGTGACTAGCCACTGTGCCGCCCATAATTGGCATTGTTTTAGAAAGGGAAAAAAAATGCAACTTATATTAGTACAACACACACTGCAGCGGAATGACAACAAATGGGCTACAGTCAGTAATTGTATCCCCACAATGCTTATGTGTATGGTAGGTGCAGCTTATAAAACAATCAGTGAATGCATGTACCTGATATGTGAACCCAATACAATGCTTGTTAAGGTTTTTTCCTTTCTAATTGGTTCACAACTGAAACTGAAACAGTCCTGCAACTCCCTAAACAGGCACTAAGGTGTAGAACAAGGTCTCACTTCCTGTGATACAGTGACAGCTGTAAGCTTTTTCAAAACAGCAGGGCCAACCAAATAATGAGCAAAGGTCAAATAAGGTCACCATTAACCAGGGTGGACAGACTAAGTGGCCTGGTCTTTAGGGATGGGTTTAAATAACATTTTGAATACCCTGACCTTGTTGACAGCGATGGGAACCTTACAAGAGCTAAGGAACAACCTGGCATCTGCCCAAAGATACACGTAGACACCACTGCTTAAGGATCTCTTGCCATTTGTGACAACAAATGGCAAAAATAAGCTTGATGTGTGTGTGCTGTGCATCATGTGGCCTAATTTTCTTTGTAAGAATGTGCAGATTTAACACCCATTAAGATTACTCTCACAAGGTAATTTTTAAATTAACGTGTTTTAATGAGCAAAATAACCAATCCATTGTGCAAGGTTTGTCATAATTTAAATGTCATTTTGGGTGTTTCTGCTTTGGGTGCCAAATACACAGAGGTGTCAATGCAAATAGTTTCATTTTCTACATGCAGTATGATTCATCAAGCATAACTCATTTTTAAGTATGGCACTTAACAATTGCATGTGTATGATCCCCAGGTGTGGCGGTCTGGGTCCTTTCTGTGTGGAGTTTGCATGTTCTCCATGTGTCTGCGTGGGTTTTCCCCAGGTGCTCCAGTTTCCTCCCACAGTCCAAAGACGTGCAAGTGAGGTGAATTGGAGATACAAAATTGTCGATATAACCTTGTGAACGGAAGAACCTTGTGTAATGAGTAACTACCGTTCCTGTCATGAATGTAACCAAAGTGTAAAACATGATGTTAAAATCCTAATAAACAAACAAACAATTGCATGTGTAAATTAACAACTGAATTGAAATACTTGGGTGGATAAATCAGTATTCTGGCCACCAGAACCAAGCAGAATATACAGTAAGTCTAAGATTGAATTGTTTCTATTTACATTTTGCCCAGTACAGACATGACATGGTAAGTTGGTCACAAGGTGACCACCAGCATTTGAACTCCCAAGAATCAACCATAAATACTCCTTAAAATTTCTGTTGGATTTAAATTGCCCCTGCTTACTACACACTCTTACATTTGGGACGAATTATGATCTACCCTGGCTTAGCCTGTTTACCTATGTTTCAAAACAATGAGCTGGGTTAGTGCATTAAAGGACTCACTTGGCTGAAGTTATGGCTAAAATGTCCTTTGTTTACCAGGGCTACAGTATAAATGACTACCAGGAAAAAGAAAGTAACGTTATTACTTTTTAAAACTGTTTCAGAATTTTGTTACAAAGCAAAATAATAATAAAAGCTTGGTTATCTAGAATTGCAACTTTCTTCTTTATATATACATACACATTATATGGACAAAGGTATTAACTATTTGATATAATCGTTTTAATTATTGAATACATGTTTTTATAAATCGTGTATCTCTATACTTTGCAGCAACAGTATGCAAAGTATTTAGCAGACACTTTTATCCAAAGCGACTTACAAGTATGAATGAACACGATTTTGAGCAATTGAGGGTTAAGGGCCTTGCTCAGGGGCCCAACAGTGGCAACTTGGTGGTGGTGAGGCTTGAACCGGCAACCTTTTGATTACTAGTCCAGTACCTTAACCACTGAGCTATCACTTTCATCCAGAGTAACTTACAGTCATGTGACAGTATATTGTCTAAGCAGTTGAGGGTTAAGGGTCTTGCTCAAGGGCCCAACAGTTGCAACCTGGCAGTGGTGGGGCTTGAACCAGCGACCTTTCAATTACTAGTCCAGTAGCTTAACCGCTAGGCTACAACTGCCCTTAGAGAAGGCCCTAAGAACAAAGCATGATCCATAAAGACATAAAGAAAAGTTTGGTTTAAGGAAACTCCAGTGCCTTCACAGAGGCACTGCCTTCACAGTGCCTTCACAGAGTGCCTTCTCCAGTGCCTAGTTAGGCAAAGTATATACAGTGGTACCTTGTAACTTGATGCCCCCTAAACTTTTTTTGGGGGGAGATTTGTACCCTTAAACTCAACATGTTCAGCTTTTTAAAAAATTAATTTATTAATTTTAAATTAACAATACATTGTTTTGTTCAGCGCTCAGCTTGAGAGGTACCATAAAACGTCATCAAAGTGTAAATATGAGACGAATCTGCATTTGTGTGGAATAACCATCAAATTCACTCTTAAAGCGTCCACATGTATCTGTGTTTACTTTTAAACTTGTGTTATAGCTCGAGGTTCTGAGAAATTGTAAGAATCAGCTTTTCCAAAAGAGTCTATAACGCTTATCATTAAAAAAAAGCTTAATGTGACTTATTGTATTAAAAGAACAATATAGAAACAATCCTAATTATTACTGCTCATAAGTTCTCTTCACTGAACAGCTGAGCACATTAGTATCCAGTTATACAAGTTCTCCTGACTGAATGGGTACAAATTCCCACAAACATATTCCAAAGTCTTGTAAGAATCCTTGTCAGAAAAGTGGCTGTTGTTGTAGCTGACTGAAAAAGTCACACACACACACACACACACACACACACACACACACACACACACACACACACACACACACACACACACACACACACACAACTTTGTTGCTGGTGTAACAGCGACTCCTACAGTCTGGTTGAGGCATTGGCACAAGCGATGGTAGAATACTTGGAGTATAGCATGTACCTCTATCTCTATATATGTTAAGACTCAGCATAGAAGTCTGCTAGATACTAGTAATAGGAAGAGCCTAAGGGCTTTACTTATGCATGAGGCGCTTTGAAATAAGATGTCATGCATGAGGTGGATGGAGGTTGTCAGTGCAGTTGGGGAGAGGTTAGACATCATTATCTAAATAATGAAAACGTTGCATGCATTGCAGTTGAGTCCTGCACTGATTTGTTGGTAGTGTAACAGTAATTATGTCATAATTCGTCATATGAACCACTTTATTTTGATCAGGGTTACTGTGTGTCAGGCACTATTTCCACTAAAACACCAGAAGTACACCACAGGTGAGACACCTGTCCATTTCAGTAATACTTATTTCATATTAAGTTTTAAGTAAAGGATGTACAACATTAAAATAAAACTATTATTAGAGAGCTAATATATATATATTTATATATATATATATATATATATATATATATATATATATATATATATATATATATATATATATATATATATATATATATATACTGTATATACTGTATATGTACTGTATATATATAATACAGTAGCTAATCTGTTGGATCAGACCACACGGGCCAGCCTTCGCTCCCCATGTGCATCAATGAGCCTTTGCCAACCGATGACCCTGTTGCCGGCTTACCACTGGACCACTTTTGATAGATACTGACCACTGCAGACCGGGAAAACCCCGAAAGAGCTGCTCTGACCCGGTCATCTAGCCATCACAATTTGGCCCTCTCAAACTCGGTCAAACTCGCTCAAATCCTTATGCATGCCCATTTTTCCTGCTTCTAACACATCAACTTTGAGGATAAAATGTTCACTTGGTGCCTAATATATCCCACCCACTAACAGGTGCCGTGGATGAAGAGATAATCAGTGTTATTCACTTCACTTGTCAGTGCTCATAATGTTATGCCTCGGCTATACTGTATATACTGGTGCTGGTCATAAAATTAGAATATCATGAAAAAGTTGATTTATTTCAGTAATTCCATTCAAAAAGTGAAACTTGTATATTATATTCATTCATTACACACAGACTGATATATTTCAAATGTTTATTTCTTTTAATGTTGATGATTATAACTGACAAGTAATGAAAACCCCAAATTCAGTATCTCAGAAAATTAGAATATTGTGACAAGGTACAATTGAAGACACCTGGTGCCACACTCTAATCAGCTAATTAACTCAAAACACCTGCAAAAGCCTTTAATGGTCTCTCAGTCTATGTTGATGCATGCTCAATAATCCAGGTACACAAATCCACAAAGTTGAATCAGTTCATCTGGACACAAGTTTGTTGTAGAGATACGTTTCGTCACTCAATCCGAATGACTGAAGAAGTCATTCGGATTGAGTGACGAAACGTATCTCTACAACAAACTTGTGTCCAGATGAACTGATTCAACTTTGTGGGTCTCTCAGTCTAGTTCTGTAGGCTACACAATCATGGGGAAGACTGCTGACTTGACAGTTGTCCAAAAGACGACCATTGACACCTTGCACAAGAAGGGCAAGACACAAAAGGTCATTGCTAAAGAGGCTGGCTGTTCACAGAGCTCTGTGTCCAAGCACATTAATAGAGAGGCGAAGGGAAGGAAAAGATGTGGTAGAAAAAAGTGTACAAGCAATAGGAATAACCGCACCCTGGAGAGGATTGTGAAACAAAACCCATTCAAAAATGTGGGGGAGATTCACAAAGAGTGGACTGCAGCTGGAGTCAGTGCTTCAAGAACCACCACGCACAGACGTATGCAAGACATGGGTTTCAGCTGTCGCATTCCTTGTGTCAAGCCACTTCTGAACAAGAGACAGCGTCAGAAGCGTCTCGTCTGGGCTAAAGACAAAAAGGACTGCTGAGTGGTCCAAAGTTATGTTCTCTGATGAAAGTAAATTTTGCATTACCTTTGGAAATCAAGGTCCCAGAGTCTGGAGTTAGAGAGGAGAGGCACAGAATCCACGTTGCTTGAGGTCCAGTGTAAAGTTTCCACAGTCAGTGATGGTTTGGAGTGCCATGTCATCTGCTGGTGTTGGTCCACTGTGTTTTCTGAGGTCCAAGGTCAATGCAGCCGTCTACCAGGAAGTTTTAGAGCACTTCATGCTTCCTGCTGCTGACCAACTTTATGGAGATGCAGATTTCATTTTCCAACAGGACTTGGCACCTGCACACAGTGCCAAAGCTACCAGTACCTGGTTTAAGGACCATGGTATCCCTGTTCTTAATTGGCCAGCAAACTCGCCTGACCGTAACCCCATAGAAAATCTATGGGGTATTGTGAAGAGGAAGATGCGATACGCCAGACCCAACAATTCAGAAGAGCTGAAGGCCACTATCAGAGCAACCTGGGCTCTCATAACACCTGAGCAGTGCCACAGACTGATGGACTCCATGCCACACCACATTGCTGCAGTAATCCAGGCAAAAGGAGCCCCAACTAAGTATTGAGTGCTGTACATGCTCATACTTTTCATGTTCATACTTTTCAGTTGGCCCACATTTCTAAAAATCCTTTTTTTGTATTGGTCTTAAGTAATATTCAAATTTTCTGAGATACTGAATTTGGGGTTTTCATTAGTTGTCAGTTATAATCATCAACATTAAAAGAAATAAACATTTGAAATATATCAGTCTGTGTGTAATGAATGGAATATAATATACAAGTTTCACTTTTTGAATGGAATTACTGAAATAAATCAACTTTTTCATGATATTCTAATTTTATGACCAGCACCAGTATACTGTATATATATATATATATATATATATATATATTTATATATATATATATATATATATACAGTGTATCACAAAAGTGAGTACACCCCTCACATTTCTGCAGATATTTAAGTATATCTTTTCATGGGACAACACTGACAAAATGACACTTTGACACAATGAAAAGTAGTCTGTGTGCAGCTTATATAACAGTGTAAATGTATTCTTCCCTCAAAATAACTCAATATACAGCCATTAATGTCTAAACCACCGGCAACAAAAGTGAGTACATCCCTTAGTGAAAGTTTGTGAAGTGTCAATATTTTGGGTGGCCACCATTATTTGCCAGAACTGCCTTAACTCTCCTGGGCATGGAGTTTACCAGAGCTTCACAGGTTGCCACTGGAATGCTTTTCCACTCCTCCATGACGACATCACGGAGCTGGCGGATATTTGAGACTTTGCGCTCCTCCACCTTCCGCTTGAGGATGCCCCAAAGATGTTCTATTGGGTTTAGGTCTGGAGACATGCTTGGCCAGTCCATCACCTTTACCCTCAGCCTCTTCAATAAAGCCGTGGTCGTCTTAGAGGTGTGTTTGGGGTCATTATCATGCTGGAACACTGCCCTGCGACCCAGTTTCCGGAGGGAGGGGATCATGCTCTGCTTCAGTATTTCACAGTACATATTGGAGTTCATGTGTCCCTCAATGAAATGTAACTCCCCAACACCTGCTGCACTCATGCAGCCCCAGACCATGGCATTCCCACCACCATGCTTGACTGTAGGCATGACACACTTATCTTTGTACTCCTCACCTGATTGCCGCCACACATGCTTGAGACCATCTGAACCAAACAAATTAATCTTGGTCTCATCAGACCATAGGACATGGTTCCAGTAATCCATGTACTTTGTTGACATGTCTTCAGCAAACTGTTTGCGGGCTTTCTTGTGTAGAGACTTCAGAAGAGGCTTCCTTCTGGGGTGACAGCCATGCAGACCAATTTGATGTAGTGTGCGGCGTATGGTCTGAGCACTGACAGGCTGACCCCGCACCTTTTCAATCTCTGCAGCAATGCTGACAGCACTCCTGCGCCTATCTTTCAAAGACAGCAGTTGGACGTGACGCTGAGCATGTGCACTCAGCTTCTTTGGACGACCAACGCGAGGTCTGTTCTGAGTGGACCCTGCTCTTTTAAAACGCTGGATGATTTTGGCCACTGTGCTGCAGCTCAGTTTCAGGGTGTTGGCAATCTTCTTGTAGCCTTGGCCATCTTCATGTAGCGCAACAATTCGTCTTTTAAGATGCTTAGAGAGTTCTTTGCCATGAGGTGCCATGTTGGAACTTTCAGTGACCAGTATGAGAGAGTGTGAGAGCTGTACTACTAAATTGAACACACCTGCCCCCTATGCACACCTGAGACCTAGTAACACTAACAAATCACATGACATTTTGGAGGGAAAATGACAAGCAGTGCTCAATTTGGACATTTAGGGGTGTAGTCTCTTAGGGGTGTACTCACTTTTGTTGCCGGTGGTTTAGACATTAATGGCTGTATATTGAGTTATTTTGAGGGAAGAATACATTTACACTGTTATATAAGCTGCACACAGACTACTTTTCATTGTGTCAAAGTGTCATTTTGTCAGTGTTGTCCCATGAAAAGATATACTTAAATATCTGCAGAAATGTGAGGGGTGTACTCACTTCTGTGATACACTGTATATATATATATATATATATACTGTATATATATATATCAGGCTGAACACGTAAATAAGTAGTTATTCTTTGGGATCCTATGCAATTCAAGGCTTAAATGGTGGCACAGCTGGCAAAATCATGCCACACAGCAACAAGGATCTAGATTTAATGATTTAATTCTTGCCTCTGGTCACTATCATTAAAGAGTTGTGTACACTTTTTTCCATGTTCTATAGGGTAGTCCCTGGGTAATTCTATTCCTTCTCACTTTGGGAAAAAGAAATTGCTATTTTAAATTGCTCTAATTTGTGTGTGTGTGTGCGCGTGTGTGTGTTGCCCTGTGATGAATCGGCGCCCTGTTTAGGGTGTGTTCCAGCCTTTCACCCAGTGTTCCACCCCATCATGATCCTAATCAGACTGATGCAATTACTGAAGATAAGTGAATGAATGAAATTTAAATTTTCAGCATTTAGCAGATTTACCCAGCGCGACTGACAGTAAACAGTCTAAGCAATTAAGAGGTTAAGGGCCTTGCTCAAGGGCCCAACAGTGGCAATCTGACAGTGGTGGGGTTTGAACCAGCAACCTTTTGCTTACTAGTCCAGTACCTTAACAGTTAGGCTACAACAAAATTAAATGTATGGCTTAAGTTTTTTCTTATTAATATTATACAATAAGGCAGCAAGTAAAGTGTCAAGTGTGTATGGTTACTAATCAAAGACCGTAAAAATTCAGGCACGCACTCAAACACACACAAACATGGTTTAAAATAAAGGACCCGTCAGGATCTGTTGACCTCTAACACATTCTAAGCCCCCCCTTTTTGGCCCTCAGCTGTCTCATCATAAAAAGCCAGTTCCTGTGTTCACTGGTATCATTTGTTTTCTACAGCAGCTCAACAAAACACAGGGAGGATACGATTTCATCAGTGCATTAGATCCCAAACCGCCACAGCTAACTGAAATAGAAAATATTCATTACTATATTTAAAAATTGATTATCAGCGCTAGCACAGGTATATTTATAGCTATATGTGGGTACGGTAAAAGCCCTGAAAAGCTTTGGGTCGATTATAATATTGTTTTCTATTCAAAGCATGTCATTTTGTGCTTATCACAGGCTAGCGCCCATCCCTACTGGTTATTCTTAGCATGTGGTTAGCTGGAGCTCTACTCACAAAGGGCAAATTTGAATTGGACAGGATGAGGCATTTATGAGGAAATATGGTGAGCGTGAGAAAGGGGGAGGATGGTGCCATGACTAAAAATCTGAGCCTGGACAGGTGCCGTAAGAGCGCATGTACATGACAACATACGTACATGACGCGTGCTAGAACACAGAAAACAGAGATGTTTAGCAGGTCTCGTTCATGGGTTTATGTGTGGATAGCTGGCTTGGTATTGAGGAGGGATGATGGTAGTTTACACGTACAGAGAAAATTTATGTTTAGCCACAGTCATACTGGGATTAACAGTTTCTTAAAATAAAAGTAAAGATTAACACCTCTTTACTCTCAGAATGTTTTCCATTTTAGTGTTATTCACACTTTGCGTTTCAGATGGTAATTATCATGCACCCATTCAGACATAGACATTTTCTATGAAATACCCATATATATACTGACGAAAACCTGGCGTGTTTGCACCGAAATTGTCAAGAACTCACTAATTAATTGTGTGTTTGTACGATTTGTGTAAATCCTATTTATTTTAATTATCCTCCAGGCCACCCAAGGACAATGGGGGTCCCTGCTGAGTCTGGTTCCTACGAAGGTTTCTTCCTGTAATTTTATGGGAGATTTTCCTTGCCACTGTCGCCCTCGGCTTGCTCAAGAGGAGTTTTTGGTCTGTTGGTCCTGGATTTTGTAAAGTTGCTTTGAGACAATGTCCAGTATAAAAAGCGCTGTACACATTTGACTTGACTTGATTTGAATTTAAAAGATAAGGGCTTCATTTCAGAATCACTTATATTTGTAGATGTCATTTTCTTGATTTCCTTTGACTTATATTTGTCATCCAGTTATTATTACAGTGTGCTAATGTTTTAATCAGTTACCTTACAAGATGTCAGCACAACATACCTAGTAAAGCCTAGTGCACTATATAAAAAAATTTAGGCATTTAGCAGATGCTTTTATCCAAAGTGACTTACAGTTGTGACAGAATACAATCTAAGCAATTGAGGGTTAAGGACCTTACTCAAGGGCCCAACGGTGGCAACCTGGCAGTAGTGGGGCTTAAACCAGCAACCTTCTGATTACCAGTCCCATACCTTAATCACTAACCTAATGTTTTAAATGAAGCCAAAAACCTTTTAATTGCTTTTATATACCCTGAGGATTATTGTATTTTCAACTGTTTACAAGCAGAGCTTCTTAATCCCCAACATACCTAAAATACAGAACAAACAGCATTACTAGAAAAACTGCAGACGCAACCAACTTAGCTCCATCAGGGAGCAAGGCGAGTACTGGCCAGAGGCTAAATCTGCAAAAGCAAAAGAGCAAAAAACCTTTCTAATCCCTGGATTGCTGAAACTTCGAAAATCCTGAAAATAGATTAGAAGGCCGGCTTTAATAAGGTTGTCAGTATTTTTTTTATTCCAAAAGCCATGAACCAGCACTTCTAGCTGTCCCAATTTCTGGCAATTATCATTTCTCATTCACAGAATGATTCAATAAACAGTGATCTGGCATGTAGAGTGTACACGAGGACGAGGCTTGTTTAAAAGAGCACACGGTCTCATCAGTACTTAACTTCACCCAGACTTGGGCCGGCTAATCAAGCTGTCAGTTTTATAACATATAAAGCAAAAGTGCATATTTTATTCTGGCTGATAAGGACTATACCAAATACCAAAATAGAATCCTGCATCAACTCTTAAGTCAGTATGGGGTACATCTTATCATCATTTGTATAATCTCTGCCTGCAAATTTCTAATCATGTTATTACAATAAGAAGTGGACTTTAGTATTCAAGTACTGGTACTCCAGCCTGGGTGTGTAAACAAATCAAACAGAAAAACTACAGGCTTTAAATAGTTATTGGGATAAAGCAAAGACCACCTATCAAAGCTTGCTATGTGAGTTTTGACACAAAGTGGTACTACCTTTTGATGAACAGATCATCCTGGGGGATTTAAATCATCATCTAAATTGAAAAGGATAATGGCTTTCCTGCTTTCTGATAACACCTTCCATGATACAGCTAATGCTTATCGCTGTGATCCATGGATTTGTGTCACCTCATAAGAACCCTCTGCAATTTAATTATGCTAATCTATTGACTGGGAATGGCTTGAGTGGACAAGCTACGATGCTACGATGAATGTGTTCACAATGACAAATATTTGCTATTGCTCTAATCAAGATGTCATTAAGGTGCACTCATTTTTAGAACATTTGTAATTGGGGGCAAAGAAGAAAACCATTTTAATTCACAATGTGGATTCAGAAATACCCTTTTAAGGTAATATTATAGTACTGAAGTTAAATTATAAGTCAAATGAGGCAAAACGGTTTCACAACAATGTTACTGTGTCCTGTCCAGTCTTCATTCAAAGACATATCCCAAAATTGAGGCTTAAAGACACACTGATCAGCCATAACATTAAAACCACCTCCTTGTTTCTACACACATTGTCCATTTAATCAGCTCCACTACTTCTACAATTGGTAGTCCATCTGTTTCTCTGCATACTTTTTTAGCCTGCTTTCACCCTGTTCTTCAATGGTCAGGACCCCCAAAGGACCACCACAGAGCAGGTATTATTTAGGTGGTGGATGATTCTCAGCACTGCAGTGACACTGACATGGTGGTGGTGTGTTAGTGTGTGTTGTGCTGGTATGAGTGGATCAGACACAGCAGCACTGCTGGAGTTTTTAAATACCGCATCCACTCACTGTCCACTCTGTTAGACACTCCTACCTAGTTAGTCCACCTTGTAGATGTAATGTCGCTCATCTGTTGCTGCTGTTTGAGTTGGTCATCTTCTAGACCTTCATCAGTGGTCACAGGACGCTGCCCACGGGGTGCTGTTGGCTGGATATTTTTGGTGGACTATTTTGGTGGATACTGGTTGGTGGACTATTCTCAGTCCAGCAGTCCAGCAGTGACAATGAGGTGTTTAAAAACTCCATCAGCGCTGCTGTGTCTTATCCACTTATACCAGCACAACACACACTAACACACCACCACCATGTCAGTGTCACTGCAGTGCTGAGAATGATCCACCACCCAAATAATACCCACTCTGTGGTGGTCCTGTGACCAATGAAGAACAGCATGAAAGAGGGCTAACAAAGCATGCAGAGAAACAGGTGGACTACAGTCAGTAATTGTAGAACTACAAAGTGCTTCTATATGGTAAGTGGATCTGATAAAATGGACAATGTGTGTAGAAACAAGGAGGTGGTTTTAATGTTATGGCTGATCAGTGTAATCAACCATAAGGAATAAGTGAAAACAGGTTTAAAGGGTTTTTTAAAGTAAAAATTAAAAACTGAAAGCTCATCCACAAAAGTAGTCAGAACAGAACATTCACGCAAGATGGACAGGGATATAAGAAAGAATCCAACTATAAGCTCTAAAAGTATAATTCATACGTCCACTTTAAGAAACATAAATTAAACATTCTCTGGCCTGATGAGACAAAAATTTTATTCAGAATTTAATTTGGCAGAACAGCAAGCACTATGAAACGTGGTGGTGGTAACAAACAATGACCCAAAGCATACAGCCAAAACAACAAAATGTCTCTGAATGTTCAGATAGTGTCACTTAAATATAAAGTCATGTATCACAAAAATAAAGGACACAATAAAAGTAAATAATATATCTTTACAAAAGGATAATAATATAATATAATAATATCTTTTGTAAAGGATACACTATGAGAAGAAATCTCTGTGAAGTAAAACAGTGCTTTGTGTCATTGATCACAAATAAGACTATGCAGTCTGAGTAAATATATGCTAAAGACAATGGTAGCTATGGTTATAAAAAATATGGGGTGTAGGGGGTGCACTGTGACAGAAGTAAAAGAAAGAACAGACAGAACATCAAAGCAAATAGCTGCATAACTTGGGTTCTAGTTTTATAATTTATTAAAATGATTCCGGTTAGCGCCTTTAAGTGTTCTTCAAGGGAACTCTTTATAGTTCTATGTAGGATATTTTATGTAGAAAAGCACTTTGAGCTGCAAAGGACATTTATCCATCCACAAAACCACTGATGTTTTTAGAAGGTAATTCATTATACACCTACTTTTATCATTAATGTCAATAACAAGACAGCATCGTCGTCATCGAGTGCAACATTGACAAATTGCTTGAATTAACAAGCATGTTTACCTTTAAAGAAAATGTCTAGGTAAAATTAGCTAGGCAGCAGGGAGAAGTCTGAGGACACAGGATAGTCTAGCCTTTTCTCAGCTGCTTATTTTCACCACAGGGAGTTTCAGAAATATTCACAAACAAAACTCAACTCTCAAATTATGAAACCTGGCTTGTAGACTTGGCACCTCTTTAAATGGCAGGACCAAAACACACAAACACACATTTATATTTACATTTTCGGCATTTAGCAGATGCTTTTCTCCATCCAAAATGACACAGTAGTGTGACAGTATACTCTCTAAGCAAATTGAGGGTTAAGAGCCTTGCTCAAGAGCCCAACAGATGCAACCTGGCAGTGTTGGTGCTTGAACCAGCAATCTTTCGATTACTAGTCCAGTGCCTTAACCGCTAGGCTACAACTGCCCTAATAAATTTACATTTTCAACATTTAGCAGACACTTTTATCCAAAGTGTCTTACAGAATACAGTCTTATCAATTGAGGGTTAAAGGCCTTGCTCAAGGGCCCAACAGTGGCAACCTGGCAGTGGTTGGGTTTGAACCAACTACCTTCTGATTACTAGTCCAGTACATTAACCGCTAGGCTACAACTGCCTGCTAGGCTACACTGCTAATGAATTTTTTTATTGGCCTCTCATCTTCTTTATAATACTCCCCCATGATAACCCACTCCCACCTGCAACAGTGTACTTTTTTGGCAGGATGAAATGTAAATTTTAAGTTTGACACAAAGAAGGGCTTTTTGCTCAGATTTTAATTATTTTAATATGGATTCAATTCAGTGGTAATGTTTGCACAGCATGCAATAAGAGTAGGAGCTCAGCACTTCTCCAACATAAAACCACTGCACTCTTTACTGCATATCACAATACCATAGACTTGCTGGCTTCAATTAGGAATAGGATAAAAATGAAAGAATTTGAGTGTCTCCACCATTGCATTGTTGGCGTATAAACATCCAGTAAGCAACAGTCTCGTGAGCAGAAAAGCCTTGTTAATGAGAGGTCAAAGGGAAATAGCCAGACTGGTTCAACTGACTTGAAGGCTATGGTAAATATCCACCAAGGTGAGCATAAGCATTTCAGTGTGCCCAACACATTGAATCATGAGGCAGATGAGGTACAACAGAAGAAGACTACACCAGGTTTTACTCCTGTCAGTCAAAAGTGTAAATCTGAGGCTTCACTGGACACAGGCTGACCATAAACAGACAGTTAGGCTGGAAAAATCTTGCCTGGTATGATGAGTTTTGATTTCTGTTTCAACATTTAGAAGGTAGAGTCAGACTTAGGCAAGAGGAGTTCAGCAGTTTCTGACATGCTCAAATGAGCCAGTCTGGCACTAACCAGTACACCATGATCAAAATCCCTCAGGCTACTTTTTTTATTTGATGTTAGATGTGAAAAATATCTAAAGCTTTTGACCAACATATGTTTGGTTTCATGTATTGTGCTAATTGGATAGTTACTAGTTAAATAGTTAATTATTTATTTTTTATATTTTCCCCCAACTTTCCTCCCAATCTAGTTGTATACAATTACCCGACTGCATTTCATCTCCTCTCTACTGATGTTGATCTCCACCCCGGTTGAGGAGAGCCGTGACTAACACACGCCCCCTCCGACATGTGTGCAGTAGCCGACTGCATCTTTTCACCCGCACAAGGCGAGTTCATATGTGGATCAGCTTTGTGTACGGAGAGACACACCCTGATCAACGCATTATCCCTCGTCTCTGTGCAGGCGCCATCAATCAGCCAGCAGTGGTCGTAATAGCATCAGTTATGAGGAATCCCCATCCGGCTCCCTCCCTGAATAAACAACAGCTAATCGTTGCTCATGTAGGTACCAGCGCTGGATGGCAGAGCTGAGTTTCGAACCGTCAAGTTCGAAATGTCAGCCCTTGTGTGCTAGCGTGTTTTATCACCGTGCCACCTGAGCGCCCACCTAGCTGCAATTATAGTTGCCAGTCCATTTACTGAAAGGTTTTTTGGATTACTGGGAAAAAATGTATGCAGACACAGGAATAACATATAAAACTCTTTGCTGATATTAACCACAGGAGGTTGGACCATCAGATCACTGGAGCTTTGAAGCTCCAACACTGCTATCAATCTGCTATCATGTTAATCTTCAATTGAAACTTAATATTCTCTTTTTTCAAATGGGTAAGTTCTAAACGGGTGCAGCTGATCTGAATCTAATTTAAACTCTAGCAATAGTGATCAAAAGCAGATTGAAAAATATAGCAGCGTAAAATACGAATTTTCAGTTTAAAGGATCTTAAATCTTGGTCCATGTTGCTCATATTTCAGTCTCTAGAGTCACCGCAGTGAAAGTTTATTGGCAGTCTGTGATTGTGCTAGCCACTGCAATGTTAGTTTCCACTGCCAATAAATGTGTTCTACATACAGAGTGACATTGTTTTTGATCCTAATGCACGATTGTACAAGCTTAATTTAGAAGAGAACTTTTACACTTTTCTTGGTGGGACATGGGCCAATGACAGCTGTTCACTGGGGGCTCACGCTACCATGCCGACAGTGAGTACATGTTCCTGACATATAACTTCATGGAGTTGTAAAGCTGTTGTAAGCTCTTGGTAAGAGGTAGCAGCGGTGTAATCAGACTTCATGCTTTCCATCCCAGCCTTCTATTAACCTTCTCTTCTTTGCTGTGTCACATGGAGTAACCCAACAGGAGATATAGAGTGTCACGAGGCTGCCTGAAACAGAACTAGGTAGAACAGTGGCCAGAGTTGCTTGTTTTATACCAGACAGCACAATATGGTTACTATTCTAAATCCAGGACAATTCCAACAACAGTCTAATAAAAGACATCTCACTCAAAAGCATTTAACACTGAACATTGTGTTTGCATTTCATTGCAATGTCCATAAAATTCTGTCCTAAAAAGTTTGGCAATCATCCAGATGCTCTCTAGCAAAGCTCTCTAGCAAGCATTGTATCTGTTGGTCACTGGTGGTTTCAATTTTTTTTGCCAGCATCTATAAATCACATTTTGCTTTATCTTTTTCATATTGCAGCTTTATGAACACTGACCACATCAAGAGACTGCAGTTCTTTAGATCTTTTTGGGGGGATTTTGGAACTTTCTGGTTAGGTTGTTTATAAGTAGGGCCCTACCTAATTCATGACCATGAAAATCGCACCACCGACCATGAAATTTAAGGTTTGTGTTTACAGATGTAACATTTTTTATTTACATGTTAGTCCCCTTTCATGCTGTTCTTCAATGGTCAGGACTCTCCCAGGACGACTACAGAGTAGGTATTATTTGGGTGGTGGATGATTCTCAGCACTGCAGTGACACTGACATGGTGGTGGTGTGTTAGTGTGTGTTGTGCTGGTATGAGTGGATCAAACACAGCAGCGCTGATGGAGTTTTTTAAACACCTCACTGTCACTGCTGGACTGAGAATAGTCCACAAACCAAAAAAATCCAGCCAACAGCACCCCGTAGGCAGCGTCCTGTGACCACTGATGAAGGTCTAGAGGATGACCAACTCAAACAGCAGCAATAGATGAGCGATTGTCTCTGACTTTACATCTACAAGGTGGACCAACTAGGTAGGAGTGTCTAATAGAGTGGACACGGTATTTAAAAACTCCAGCAGCGCTGCTGTGTCGGATCCACTCATACCAGCACAACACACACTAACACACCACCACCATGTCATTGTCACTGCAGTGCTGAGAATCATCCACCACCTAAATAATACCTGCTCTGTGGTGGCCTTTGGGGGTCCTGACCATTGAAAAACAGGGTGAAAGCAAGCTAAAAAAGTATGCAGAGAAACAGATGGACTATATACTGTATATATTATATACAGGTCCTTCTCAAAAAATTAGCATATTGTGATAAAGTTCATTATTTTCCATAATGTAATGATAAAAATTAAACTTTCATATATTTTAGATTCATTGCACACCAACTGAAATATTTCAGGTCTTTTATTGTTTTAATACTGATGATTTTGGCATACAGCTCATGAAAACCCAAAATTCCTATCTCAAAAAATTAGCATATCATGAAAAGGTTCTCTAAACGAGCTATTAACCTAATCATCTGAATCAACGAATTAACTCTAAACACCTGCAAAAGATTCCTGAGGCTTTTAAAAACTCCCAGCCTGGTTAATTACTCAAAACTGCAATCATGGGTAAGACTGCCGACCTGACTGCTGTCCAGAAGGCCATCATTGACACCCTCAAGCAAGAGGGTAAGACACAGAAAGAAATTTCTGAACGAATAGGCTGTTCCCAGAGTGCTGTATCAAGGCACCTCAGTGGGAAGTCTGTGGGAAGGGAAAAGTGTGGCAGAAAACGCTGCACAACGAGAAGAGGTGACCGGACCCTGAGGAAGATTGTGGAGAAGGGCCGATTCCAGACCTTGGGGGACCTGCGGAAGCAGTGGACTGAGTCTGGAGTAGAAACATCCAGAGCCACCGTGCACAGGCGTGTGCAGGAAATGGGCTACAGGTGCCGCATTCCCCAGGTCAAGCCACTTTTGAACCAGAAACAGCAGCACTGGACTGTTGCTCAGTGGTCCAAAGTACTGTTTTCGGATGAAAGCAAATTTTGCATGTCATTCGGAAATCAAGGTGCCAGAGTCTGGAGGAAGACTGGGGAGAAGGAAATGCCAAAATGCCTGAAGTCCAGTGTCAAGTACCCACAGTCAGTGATGGTCTGGGGTGCCATGTCAGCTGCTGGTGTTGGTCCACTGTGTTTTATCAAGGGCAGGGTCAATGCAGCTAGCTATCAGGAGATTTTGGAGCACTTCATGCTTCCATCTGCTGAAAAGCTTTATGGAGATGAAGATTTCATTTTTCAGCACGACCTGGCACCTGCTCACAGTGCCAAAACCACTGGTGAATGGTTTACTGACCATGGTATTACTGTGCTCAATTGGCCTGCCAACTCTCCTGACCTGAACCCCATAGAGAATCTGTGGGATATTGTGAAGAGAAAGTTGAGAGACACAAGACCCAACACTCTGGATGAGCTTAAGGCCGCTATCGAAGCATCCTGGGCCTCCATAACACCTCAGCAGTGCCACAGGCTGATTGCCTCCATGCCACGCCGCATTGAAGCAGTCATTTCTGCAAAAGGATTCCCGACCAAGTATTGAGTGCATAACTGAACATAATTATTTGAAGGTTGACTTTTTTTGTATTAAAAACACTTTTCTTTTATTGGTCGGATGAAATATGCTAATTTTTTGAGATAGGAATTTTGGGTTTTCATGAGCTGTATGCCAAAATCATCAGTATTAAAACAATAAAAGACCTGAAATATTTCAGTTGGTGTGCAATGAATCTAAAATATATGAAAGTTTAATTTTTATCATTACATTATGGAAAATAATGAACTTTATCACAATATGCTAATTTTTTGAGAAGGACCTGTATGTATAATAATAATTAATAATTTGGGCTACCCTTTGTGGCAAGAATTAGGGAGGTCTCACCCATTAAAAAAAATGAATGGAACTCTTCATTTGTAATCCATCCTTGTTGTATTGTACTATGGCTTGTTTCACATCCACACTGATCACTTAATACAAAAAAAAATACAAAAAAAAGAATGCTGGCTAAGTAAATTTCACATATATTTCTTAAATCATGCTGGTTCTCATGGTGTAGAGCTGCTTTCTGTGTTGCTTAATCATTACCTAACATTAAGCCATGATGGGAAATGGTGTAATCAACTGGATGAGAACTGCCACATTATTGCTTGGTCAATTTGGTAGTTTTCTATCTGAATTGAGTGAGGGTGTATGTGTGTGTTCTATCTCCTTCTGTGAAGTTACATTAAGGAAGTGGTTTAATACTGAGAATCAGAGGACGAACTTCAGTGGGCAATGTGAGGCTAATCTTTTTTAGATTTGATGTCTCTCTGTGTGTCGGCACTGCAGAGAGTTGAGTCCAGAATCCTAACCAGATCTGCTGATGCCTTTAAGTGGCTTTTTACGATATCAGAATTGATAGGCCTAAAGCCTTAATAGCTATTTCTCTGTAATCTTTCCTATAAAGGGCTAAACTGCGGACTATTGATTGTTTGGTGGAAAAAGGTGGGAAATAGAAGCAGAGAAAGTTCTTGATCAGAATTAGACATCTTAAAGTGACAAAGCTCTTTATAGACTGATGAGATAAGCCAAGATTGAGCACCAAGATGTGATCAATCTAAGAGCATTTTGAGGGACCCAAACTGGAAAGCTAACTACCTGCACTATCAACCAAGCAACTCAGCAAAAACGGAAAAGCATGTGGGGTTCTGTGTGAGCTGTTGTGGATGGAGGGGGGTTGAATATATAGCAGTACAGAATGTAATCATTTCTAACTTTGAAGAATAGTGGTGAAGTCCTGTCTCCACTCGATGGTATGCTATGGCTGTTTCGATAAGCAATCTGGATGAGTTTATTCACGTTGCAGATAATAATATTAATTTAGGAAACAATGTTATCCCACACTAATATGACAGCACATCACCCTATTTAAAACAATTTTGCTTTTTGAACACTGCCAGACTTAACTTCAGCCGGTATTTAAATCTTAGGCATATTTAACTCTTACATCAATGTAAAGCATACACCCTAAAGTTTCTAATAAGACACCATGTCACAGTCTGGAAAGGGTTACATAACTATGTCTAGTGTTTTAGGACTCCACTAAACCATAATGAGAGCAAATATCTAAAAGGAGTAAACGTGGATCAGTAGTAAATCTAGACAGGAATGACCAGCATTTTAAACTTAGCTCAAAGGCTTAGTGTAAATGCATAAAAAAATCCACATGAAACCCCCCCCAAAGTGAAGACCTATTTGGTCTTAGCCAAAGCCAACAAAAAAAAACAAAAAAAAAACAGTGCTTGTCTGACTTCTATGGAAAGACAAAACAATTCATAAGCAAGAGTCTTAATATGTGAGGCAAAAAGTAATGACTGATTTTTATATTAAGAACAACACTAGAACATGACCGAGTAACAATGTGGGAGTGCATTATTGCATCAGGACCTGATTGCCTTGACATCATTAAAAACAATTCTGTTAGAAAAACCTTGGGGAGAATTTAAGGTCATCTTTGTGTGGGCTGAAGATGTAGTTGGGTTATGTGCAAATACAATGATCTGAAACCTTTAGATATGCTGTGACAAGGCCTAAAGCAAACAGTAAATGCCCCCAAACTGTGTCACTGTGTCTGATTTAAACCAGTTCTGCAGAAAAAAAGTGGTGTATCTATGTGTTAATAAAGTGTTTTTTTTATTACAGTTGTTTTACAGAATGTCTTTATTTCAAGTTCTTTTATAAAATTGTTTTGTGTTGTGATTTAAAATCATTTTGTGTTACAAATATGGAATGATGGAAACAGAATGATTACTGTTTTTACAAGGTTACATAGATTAAAAAAGAACCATGTATAGATTTAAACATGTGGGAGTAATCATGAAGCAAATTGTAGTCATAATTATAGTAGTATTAAGTTGCCCCCCTTCAATAGCTCAGTTGGTAGAGCGGAGGACTGTAGTGGATAGTGCTGGCATTCTTAGTAGAGTAACTGTAGCCTAGCGGTTAAGGTACTGGACTAGTAATCAGAAGGTTGCTGGTTAAATCCCCACCACTGCCAGGTTGCCACTGTTGGGCCCTTGAGCAAAAACCTTAACCCACAATTGCTTAGACAATATACTGTCACACTACTAAGTCGCTTTGGATAAAAGCGTCTGCTAAATGATAAAAATGTAAATGTCTTAAGTTCAACATTTAGGTTGATGTTAGTCATAATTTAGTTCTGATATATTGGTGAATACAACCAATTAAAAAAAAACATTACAGAACAAAATGCTGATTTGAGGCAATAGCTTATTATGCATGTTAGAATAAAAATCATTAAAATGTACCTGTACAGAATGTATCAAATCAGCTGAATAAGAATAAGTTGGATTTCTCTGTTCTGTTTTGAATAAATACATTACTTTTTTTCTACGCTGATCAATTAACAGCATTACACTGCTGCTGTAATTTTGGCTAATGATTCCTAAATACACATCACTGCAAAATAATGCAGAGGCTTAGCTTTTAGCAAACTGCAGAAATGCTGCTTCAATTTTACACTCTGCTAAGATACAAAACATGTCACTCTAATGATGTGATCACCGGAAAATGACATTAAAGCTGCAGTATGCAACATTTTGGGTCATCCTCTATAATAATAATAATGTTTTCCAATGTTTTCACTGTCATACTTAACTGTATTTCGTACTTTAAACAAATTTAGAATTTACAAATTTAAAAAGTTGAGACAAAGGCATGTTTAACAGTGTGATACATCATGCAAAAAAATCATGTTTTAATGGCAGCATAGATCTCTTTAAAATTTCAGTATATGCCACATCAGTGGTACCTTCATACTAGAGTAGATGTTGGCTCTTGTATCTTTTGCTGATAAAAGTCCTTCTCATCTTCACAGTTCACTGAAAACTCTTTTGGTTTTTTTTCCAAACCAAGCTAAAACATGGACTTATCAGACCCTTGGGATGTAAATTGATGTATGCCTTTTTAATATGTACCATGTGTTTTATCTTGCTTTTCTTAGAGCAGCGGTGGTCTGTCTTTAGTGACAATGGTTTTCCAAAGTGTCTATGTGACTATAATTATCACAGTAATTATTTATAATTTATTATTGCGACTATACGCGTATCATAGTGGAGGATAGTAGCATGATGGTTTCTTATGCAATGTCATCTGAGGTTAAATGCATTTTCTACATTTCCTGAATCTTTTCACAATATTATGCATGGTAGATGATAAAAACTATGTAGTGTTGCACTGTGAAATGTCATTTCAGAAACAAATTCTCTCAACAAAGCCTGGAAAAGGGATGAGCCACCACTCGTATTTGCTAAGTCTTTGGTGGATCCTCTTTTTTACCGTATCATGATGTCCTTACTACTTTACCAAGATATCTGCTTATTGTAAAATGTTTAAAAACAATGTAAGTTGAATATTCCACAATTTTTTCACTCGCATATAGCCCCTGTCCCAAGTATGTTGCAGGAATTAAAAAAATGCTGTTATATAATATAGGAAAAACTCATCATGAGGAATTTTTATACTCAAACAGCTCAGTAAAAACAATTCTACAGTGTATACAGTGAGGCCAAAAAGTATTTAGTCAGCCACTGATTGTGCAAGTTCTCCTACTTAGAAAGATGAGAGAGGTCTGTAATTTTCATCATAGGTACACTTCAACTATGAGAGACAAAATGAGAAAAAAAATCCAGGAAATCACATTGTAGGATTTTTAAAGAATTTATTTGTAAATTATGGTGGAAAATAAGTATTTGGTGAATAACAAAAGTTCAACTCAATACTTTGTAACATAACCTTTGTTGGCAATGACAGAGGTCAAACTTTTCCTGTAAGTCTTCACCAGGTTTGCACACACTGTAGCTGGTATTTTGGCCCATTCCTCCATGCAGATCTCCTCTAGAGCAGTGATGTTTTGGGGCTGTCGCTGGGCAACACGGACTCCACAAATTTTCTATGGGGTTGAGGTCTGGAGACTGACTAGGCCACTCCAGGACCTTGAAATGCTTTTTACGGAGCCACTCCTTCGTTGCCCGAGCGGTGTGTTTGGGATCATTGTCATGCTGGAAGACCCAGACACGTTCCATCTTCAATGCTCTCACTGATGGAAGGAGGTTTTGGCTTAAAATATCACGATACATGGCCCCGTTCATTCTTCCCTTAACACGGATCAGTCGTCCTGTCCCCTTTGCAGAAAAACAGCCCCAAAGCATGATGTTTCCACCCCCATGCTTCACAGTAGGTATGGTGTTCTTGGGATGCAACTCAGCATTCTTCTTCCTCCAAACACGACGAGTTGAGTTTTTACCAAAAAGTTCCATTTTGGTTTCATCTGACCACATGCTATTCTCCCAATCCTCTTCTGGATCATCCATATGCTCTCTGGCAAACTTCAGACGGGCCTGGACATGTACTGGCTTAAGCAGGGGGACACGCCTGGCACTGCAGGATTTGAGTCCCTCTCGGCGTAGTGTGTTACTGATGGTAGCCTTTGTTACTTTGGTTCCAGCTCTCTGCAGGTCATTCATCAGGTCCCTCCGTGTAGTTCTGGAAGTTTTGCTCACCGTTCTCATGATCATTTTGACCCCACGGGATGAAATCTTGCGTGGGGCCCCAGATCGAGGGAGATTATCAATGGTCTTGTATGTCTTCTATTTTCTTACAATTGCTCCCACAGTTGATTTATTGCTTGCCTATTGTAGATTCACTCTTCCCAGCCTGGTGCAGGTCTACAATTTTCTTCCTGGTGTCCTACGACAGCTCTTTGGTCTTGGCCATGGTTGAGTTTGGAGTCTGACTGTTTGAGGCTGTGGACAGGTGTCTTTTATACAGATAACGAGGTCAAACAGGTGCCATTAATACAGGTAACGAGTGGAGGACAGAAGAGCTTCTTAAAGAAGAAGTTACAGGTCTGTGAGAGCCAGAAATCTTGCCTGTTTGTGGGTGACCAAATACTTATTTTCCACCATAATTTACAAATAAATTCTTTAAAAATCCTACAATGTGATTTCCTGGATTTTTTTTTTCTCATTTTGTTTCTCATAGTTGAAGTGCACCTATGATGAAAATTACAGACCTCTCTCATCTTTCTAAGTAGGAGAACTTGCACAATCAGTGGCTGACTAAATACTTTTTGGGCCCACTGTACATGTGTATAGCAATGCCAACACCTCTGATTTTATCCGAGCAAATAATCAAACTTTGAGTAACATACAGTATGTAGCAGGGTCAACTTTTAGGTCTAGAGAAATTCAGAATGCCACCCAAACACACTTATTGTTTTTATATCAGAAAAGCCTTACTAAGGCACTCTGATGCAATAATTCTGATCCCGCTGTGTGTTTACCTGGATAACAAGACATTGAGCCATTACAGTGGCCTGTACCATCTAAATTCTTACTATTAAGCTCTGAGAATCAATAAAGTGTCTGGCTCTAGAAGATTTCTGCAAACTTTAGCTAGTTTAAAAACTTCTGTTTTGCCTGCTGTTTCTTTGTAGAAATAATAAGGACTGATAAGATGCTCTTTGAACTATATTTATAGAATTTATATATTTATACAATGTTTTTTTTTTAAGCAAAACACAACCTGGAAAGAAGATTAAACGCTGACTTTTAACACACTGTGGCCTGTACCTCTAAATGAATACAACAAAGTAGTAAGTCAAATTAATATGTCAGTGTTTTTGTTATAATGCTTGTAAGATTATTTAGCATGGTAGTATTCAGATAAGATGCAGCTAGCTAGTTAGTCTGTCTGGTAACTAAAATCTACTATAGAAATGAATTAAAATGAGCCAATCAAAAATCTCCCGTAGACATCTTATTATACAACAATGAAATTGTGCTGTATACAGTGGTACCTTGAAACTCAACATCAATTGGTTCTGGGACTGGCGTTGAGTTTCAAGGTATTTTTTCCCATAATGATGTATGGGAAACCTGTTAATGTGTTCCATGGTTCCATGGAATTGCATATATTTTAGGCTAATGTAAAATAATGGGGTTGTTTTTGACACGTAAATATACACTAAAAATAACACAAATATCATATAAAACACTGAAATAAAAAAGCCGAGGAACGTCCAGCTGAACACAGATACATGTGGAGCTTTCAGAGTGAATTTGACGGTTATACCACACAAATGCAGATTCGTCTCATATTCGCACTTTGATGATGTTTTACCGCACCACTCAAGCCAAGCGCTGAACAAAGCGACTGTTCAATGTTAATTTGAAATTAAACAAATACATTTTTATAAAAACAAACTGAACACATCGAGTTCAATGGAAACGTTGAGTTTAATGGTACAAATTTCTCCACGAAAGGCGCTGAGTTTCAAAGATTTTGAGTTTAGGGGACGTTGAGTTTCAAGGTACCACTGTACATTTAAACAGTTGAATATTTTTATTGTCTAGTCAGTTTTTGGCTAGCACTGTTATATAATAACATGAAAAATAGGTCTTAGAAACTTGTTTTGCCTACTGTGTCTTTGTAGAACTAATAAGGATGGATAAGATGCTCTGTGAACTATATGTTTATTAATAACAGCCCAAATATTGGCGTTCTCGGCCAAAATACAACCACAGGAGAAAAATCTAAATCTATGACACTGATAGTTTGCAAGAAAAACACTTTTGAATATAATAAGGAACCTAAAAAAAATACAACAGTATTGAACAACAGTATCTTTTAAGTAAACGTGTTTTGGAATAACCAAATCACAGTTCAGACCTGAACCCAATTAAGATGCTTTTGGTATGATCTGAAGAGGATTGATAATGCAAGAAACCCCAGAATGTTCTAAAATCCATCCTCACCATAGTGCAAGTCTGACCAGCAACTATAGAAAACCTTATTGCTTCTAACAGATTGCACCAGTTATTGAATACAATAATTCATATACACTGATCCGCCATAACATAAAAACCACCTCATTGTTTCTACTGTCCATTTTATCAGCTCCACTTACCATTTAGAGCGCTTTGTAGTTCTACAATTACTGACTGTAGTCCATCTATTTCTCTGCATGCTTTTGTAGCCTGCTTTCACCCTGTTCTTCAATGGTCAGGACCCCCACAGAGCAGGTATAATTTAGGTGGTGGATCATTCTCAGCACTGCAGTGACACTGACATGGTGGTGGTGTGTTAGTGTGTGTTGTGCTGGTATGAGTGGATCAGACACAGCAGCGCTGATGGAGTTTTTAAATACCATGTCCACTCACTGTCCACTCTATTAGACACTCCTACCTAGTTGGTCCACCTTGTAGATGTAGTCAGAGACGATCACTCATCTATTACTGCTGTTTGAGTTGGTCATCTTCTAAACCTTCATCAGTGGTCACAGGACGCTGCCCATGTGGCACTGTTGGCTGGTTATTTTTGGTTGGTGGACTATTCTCAGTCCAGCAGTGACAGTGAGGTGTTTAAAAACTCCATCAGCATTGCTGTGTCTTATCCCCTTATACCACTACAACACACACTAACACACCACCACCATGTCAGTGTCACTGCATTGCTGAGAATGACCCACCACCCTAATAATACCTATTCTGTAGTGGTCCTGTGGGGGTCCTGACCATCAAAGAACACTGCAGGGTGAAAGGGCGTTAACAAAGCATGCGGACAAACAGATGGACTACAGTCAGTAATTGTAGAACTACAAAGTGCTTCTATATGGTAAGTGGAGCTGATAAAATGGACAGTGAGTGTAGAAACAAGGAGGTGGTTTTAATGTTATGGCTGATCAGTGTACATTTCCAGTCAGGATTGTGAATGTGTAATATGGCACAATTCTGACTAACACCGGACCAACAGTCTGCTTAAATGCACAAACACTTCAGGACATACCAGTCTAAAAGAGCAGACGGAAGCTTTCCACCTGAATTGCTTTAAATGGTGCATTACCTTTAAAACTGAGTAGAAATGTAAATAAGCATGGTTAATGTGAAGCTAAAATGCACACACAATCTTTAAGCTGGTACCATACTCCATACAAATGTAAATATTTCACAACCTGGCTCACAAAATGAGTAGTGTATACCAGAATATGGATTATCTCATCATGGAAGATCTCTGTAGTAAAAAGCTGTACATAAAAAGAAAGAAATGAGGCAGAAGCAGATCAATAATGTTTATTGGAGCAGCTGTTTGGCTGTTTGGATCTCATCATTCTGTTGTGTGATTCTGAATGTATGGTGATTTATGAGAAACTCCCATACCCCGTTTTCTGTCTAGTGAACAAGCTCTCATCCAAACTCTCATCTTACTGAGTGTTCCAGGATGGGAGGGATCTTCATTTAAATAAGCAGTGATGCTATTTGCATGGCGTGAGTCAATCAATGGAGAAGGCCTCCAGCACCCCAGTGGCTAGTGGGAAATCATGCAAACAGCCACATTATATATACAACGTCAAATGTGAAGTAGATTCTTACTGGATGACCAGCATGTTTACAGAAATGTAGTTGATGATTTGACATTTAGAGTACTGAATATATTTAGAGTAAGCTTGAGCTAAGTGAACACAAATGTCAATAGGAGTGTCATTTTAGATTCTTCTGCAGATTGTTAGTACACTAAAGCACACTAGGGTAAATGTTGGTGAATCAGTTACAGTATGTTCCAAATATGTAAACAGACACAGTAACGTAATTTTTTTTTCCTTTAGGAGGGGGGGTGCATCCATTTACCCTTCCTTATTCTAGTATTATGTCATTCAGGGTTCTGGTGGGTACATTTCAGCGGACGAAAGATAGGAAACACAATGGCCAGTCCATTACAGGGCAAACACACACACACTTACACCAGGTAAATTTTTAGTAGGTCGAATTAACCTGACTGCACGTCTTTGGACTGTGGAAGGAAACCAGAGCTTCCAGAAGAAACCCACACAGACACGGACAGAACATGCAAAATCCACAAAGAAAGGATTCAGACTGCTTCCTTTGGAAATCAAACCCAGGACCTTCTTGCTGTGAGACTACAGTGCCGTCCAGTATTTTGTCACCTACAGCACAAATGCTGGTTGCATATTTTACAGTAGATCCCTTGATAAAAGACTGTAAAGGCCAATTTACACTGGTCAAATTTCTGAAGAGCTTTCACACACTGGTGTGAATTTAAACACCTTTAACAGGAAGCACAACTGCAGTCACACTGGCAAAGAATTGAATAACATTAAATAAAAACTAAACTAAACCTTTGTTCCTTAAATGATTTCTTTGTATTTTTCATTTAAACTATGGGAAGGTCCCCTCAAGGGGTGCCTTTTGTACATATCATTATGACTACCTTCCTAATAATATTGTGTTGGTCTTCTTTTTGCTGCCCCATATGCAACGAACTGTGATGCACTGTGTATTCTGACACCTTTCTATCAGAACCAGCATTAACTTCTTCAGCAGTTTGAGCTACAGTAACTCATCTGTTAGATCGGACCACACGGGCCAGCCTTTGCTCCCCATGTGCATCACTGAGCCTTGGGCACCCATGACCCTGTCGCCGGTTTACCACTGTTCCTTCCTTGGACCACTTTTGATAGATACTGACCACTGCAGACCGAGAACACCCCACAAGAGCTGCAGTTTTGGAGATGCTCTGACCCAGTCGTCACAATTTGACCATTCTAACACATCAACTTTGAGGATAAAATGTTCACTTGCTGCCTAATATATCCCACCCACTAACAGGTGCCGTGATGAAGAGATAATCAGTGTTATTGACTTCACCTGTCAGTGTTAATAATGTTATGTCTGGTCGGTGTATAAGGTACATTTTAAGACTTCCACCTCAGATATCGCACCTGTAGTACCTGCATGCTTATCTACTTTAATCTGTGTAGATTTGTCTTTCTAATATTTGTGTAAACTCTTCTTACTTTTAATTCACTCCAAATTAAATAAAACTATGTTGCTGCAAACTATGGAAAGGTGCCCTAAAGGGGTTTTCTTTGTACCTAGAGACAAATTAAGGTACCTTTTAGTACTTCCACCTTAGATATCGCACCCTTAGTACCTGTGTGCTTATCTACTTTAATTTGTGTAGATTTGTCTTTCTGATATTTGTGTAGACTCCACTTACTTTTAATTAACCTTTAATTAATTCAAACTACACTGCTGCAAACTATGGAAAGGTGCTCTAAAGGGGTTCCTTTTGTACCTAGAGACAAATTAAGGTACCTTTTAGTACTTCCACCTCAGATATTGCACATGTAGTACCTGTGTTTATCTACTTTAATTTGTGTAGATTCGTCTTTCTGATATTTGTGTAAACTCCTCCTAAATTAAACTATACTGCGGGATAGTTTCACTCTCAGACTGAATATTCTGTCATATAAGCTAGTTTAGATTACAAACTAAATTTTTGTACCCTAAATGATTTGTTTGTATTTTCCATTTAAACTATGAGAAGGTCCCCTTGAGGGGTTCCTTTTGCACCTAAAGACAAATTAAGGCTCCTATTAGTACTTCCACCTCAGATATCGCACCTGTAGTACCTAAACATAAAATAAAAACAAACATGCTGTTTTTGTCCCAAAGTCTCATGTCAGTGTTTAGATGATGCTTGTCACTACAGCCATACTATCCTTAATAACAGCATTAACACTGTAAAAGAAGATTCTCAATTTCTCGTGTGCTTAATTGTGTTGCCACTGCAAGTAAAGTTAGCTTAAGAACAAAGCAGAAACTTTTGATCCCAAAATTGACATAAGCAATTTCATGAGCTGGCTGCAGTAATACTGCTTTTCCATTTGTACAGTACCTTATGGCAGTGTTTTTCAAACCCACATTTTGTCCATGGTTTTTACCACAACCCAGGCAACACAAACATTGCATCAAAACAAAACACACATCGAAATATACTTAATTAATTAAAATGGTGGTCATCTGGTCCGGCTGCGGTTTACAAGATGTAACATAAAGCCTCCACTAGAGGGTCTTTCGTGTTCAAGTTCATTTTGTGCTTATGTGCCTGTTGCTACCCTTTTTTGGGCTCACGACCCACCCAAGGTTACAAAATAAATTTGTGATCCCACATTTAGTGGTTGTTTCCATTGCCAAATGACTTGTACTGTACCTAAGTACCCATGCTAAATTTGGTTAACCTTCTTAACCAGGGACTGAGCATATCAAAGTGAGACATATGGGTGGGGCAAGAAGCAGTGCAGACTGTTCAGACAGATCAGTCAAACAGAATCACAGCTGAAGTAAAACAATACAATCACCAATTTAATACTAAACTGCAGTAGATTTTATTAAAACTGTCTTGAAAAACATGGGCTATAGAACAATTTACCGGCTCAAGGGTCACAGTAGGGGAAAAAAAATCATCCTGTTGTTGCTACTGATATTGTTTACAGGTATTGTTTACCAGGCTGTATTTGCACTAAGAATCTGGTAGCAAACACTGCAACAGCCTCCCCTCCTACTTTCACAACTACCCTTGAGAAACTGGTAATAGACATTAGCACATTAGGTACAGCACATATTGTTCTGGATTTGAATGCAAACCGTATTGTACTGTAGGCTACCATGCAATAAAACAGGGGCTTAAAGCACACTACTATTAGACTCTGGAGCAGTACAATGATATACATGGGTCATACAGTGGCAAATTTGATAGAGGAGGTATCATGTTTTGTTTGGGCTATAACTTTTGAGGCTGTTCTTTTTTTCCCAATGAATTGACATTTAAAAGGCATAGCACAAAATGACATTTTAGACAAATCCAACTGTTTGGAGAAGACATGTTTGTGTTAGCATGCCTCCTCACATACAGAGAAAAAGAAGCATTTAGCCCAGATGTATGATCAGTAAGAAATTGGCAGCAATGTAAAAGTCAACCGCCACACTATTGATGTAAATAAGCAGGGTCTGGCACTCAGGGTATTTTACTATCAATGGATTGGTCACGCCGATGGAAAGAAGGCAGGATGAAACTTGGTTTTAGACCAATCAGCCCGGAGAAAGAGATGCCTCAATTAAATTTATAATACCGATCACCTATGTACATTTACGAGGGTTCTTCAAAAACTTTCCACACTTTTTAAACTCTATTTATTAAGAATTTCAAAAACAAATAACATCACTTTTCTACAGTCACCTTCTGACGCATTTTTCCGAGCGTCATACCAACTTTTTAATACCATCAGCAAATAATGTTTTTGAGTGCGTAGCCACTTATGCACCGCAGCTTTCATATCATCATCACATGAGCGGTCCAAAAAGGTGGAAATCAGATGGCGCTAAATCCAGACTATAAGCTCTCTCTCAGTCTCTCAGACACCGACCAATTACTACTCCTCCCGCCCTCACCGTTTCTAATGAACATATAAGTGCGGAAACTTTTTGAAGATCCCTCACATTTTTTTATTTCTCATATTTGTTTTCAAATGTGTAAGTCTTTATTCTGCATGCTGTCTTTTAGATAGATCTAGGAAGACCTCAAAAAAGAGTCCTGATTTGCATGTGCAACCAAACAGCAACCATGTAGTTGGTGACCACATATTTTGCAAGTGATTTACTAAGACTAAATAAATCACAAATGCACAAATAAAATCACATGGAAATGTAGATGTAGAACAATATTTAAATAGACCCTTGATTACAGTTACACAACACCACCTGGAAACACTTAATACAAAAAATGAATACACCCTGGATAGGGTACCAATCTACCAATACACCTAGTGAAATTAGGAACAGCAAATTCCCATTGTTCATGTTTTTGGAAGGTGGTACACTGAACGTGGACCTTTGTACAGATACTGACTGGAGGCAAGGATTCCCAGGACTATGCTCTAACTGCATCAAAGTACTACCCATATTTTACATGTGCTATTTATAAATCCCATAGAACCTAATACTGCACTACATTGTATATCATTTAATATACAGTTTGAAAAGATGTATGCAGTGCATGACAGTTGATGGCAACAGAGCTGATTGCAGCCAGACAAAAGGTTAGAGTGAGTGGGTTGCCATGTTGGTGTAATTTCATTATTACACTAACCCAACACTGCTAAATTCTGGGGTAAGATCTCAGCTGATGCTGGTATCAGCCTCCTGGGCATCTACACAGGACCAATTGTGAGGGAGAGAGGGATGGCTAAAAAAACTAAAAAAAGGTTAGAGTGAGTGGCAAGGTTAGGGTTGCCATGTTGGTGTAATTAACAGGCACATAAACACAACAAGAACTTGTACACGAACACCCCCATGTTGAGGCTTTACATTACATTTTGTAAACCACAGTGGGAGCAGATAGCCACAATTTTTATTAATTAAGTATATTTTGTTTTGATGCTTTGTTTTTGTTGCCTGGGTTGTGGTAAAAATCAGGGACAAAATGTGGGTCTCTTGAAAAAAATGTATTGCACTAACCCAACGCTGCTAAATTCTGGGTTTAAATTTCAGTTGATGCAGTTATCGGCCACCTGGGCATCTACACAGGGCCATGTCTGAGGGAGACAGGGATGGCTAAAAAAAAGGTTAATGTGAGTGGGTTGCCATGTTGGTGTAATTTCAGTGCTGAGAATAGTCCACGATGCAATCATTATCTAGTCAGAGGGAGTCCCTAAAGGGGTCCATTTTTCACAAACAAATGGGGTACAGGTGGTGGCAACGTGTAAAGAGCAACATATAAGCTAAATTCAGGAATTATATACCCACATAGTTCATCTGGCTGGTATGTGTGGCTTCTAAAAAAATAGGTGTACCTAATAATGTGCTCAGTGAGTAGATAATAAACAAGCACCACTGATACACTTCAAATATTTGTGTTCATTTAAATGTACCGACAATCTAAGAAAATAAAATTATTTGTTAAAATTGAATAATACTAAATCCTACATAGCATAGCTCTCCTGATTCCCCTTGTCTCTGGCTACTCTGTTGTTGTTACATAAATTCCTGTCCCACATAAATTTTTTCCAAAAGGGCTCTGGAGGCACGCAGAGGGAGTTTGTCACATCGTAATGTGTTCTAGGTGCAATGAGGGCTGCAGGCAGAATTATTGGCCAGGGCCACAGTGCTGGTGAGTCAGACAACACAGCCGGAGACTACAGACTCCCCGTCAAGGGAACATAAGCTCTGCTGTGGAACTCGAGCTAAATCTCACCACTCTGCCTGCCTGTGCGGCTTGCCAGATTAACAATGCAAAACCTCTCTGTGCATAATCTGCCCACCATGACAATGTTGGAAAGCCTCGTGTTTTTTTTTTTAAAGAGAAAGAACAGAGGTATGGACAAGTAGCTTTAAGAGAAGATATGTTTATTCTTGGGAATCTACCATTAGACAGAGACTGTCATGTGATTAGACATGTTTCTTTGGGATGGTTGTGGTTTTGGTTTAATAATAAGGAGAAAAGCCAACTGATGAAGGAGTTTTAGGTCTTTGAAATGATTCCTTTATAATTTATTGTGGGAAGTGTGCTTGGGTGGTGCAGTGATCTATTACAGTTTTTTAAACCCTGGGTTGCAACCCTTGGGTGGGTCACAAGCTAAAAAAAAAAATAGGTCGATAAACTAATTTTAACAGGCACATAATGACAAAATGAACTTGTACACAAACACCACAGATAGCCACAATTTTATTCATTAAATATTAGGGCTGGCACCAATCCGATACTCTGTATCGATCTGATATTGGCCCAAACAACTGGATCTGATATCGGAAGGAAAAAAAACGTGTAATCCGATCCGATACTGTTGCTTAATGTAAATAACACTTAATGTAAATAACACTTAATGTAAATAACACAATGTAAATAAGGCCATTCAAACAGAGTGCCGTTTATTGCCAGCTCACTCGGAAATTGCCGTAACAAGGTGCATCTTTATGACAACATTAACATGTGCCACTGATCTACAACTCATCCGCAACAGCCATTCAGAAATTAACACACTGATCTACTTAAACTTTTAGCATTTAAAAAAAAATCATCTACTACTGCCACATCTAAAAACGCTGTTTAAACACAATAAAAATCGCTTTATAAATGATATATCGCTCACCTGAGATAAAGAAAACCATGTCCTGGCTTGGAGATCTCTCACATCCTCAATGATTAATCCATTAGTGTTATGAAATAAAACAAACTACACTGTTTCCTGTTTAGCCACAGATGTCCTCTTCAAAATCCAGCTGGGTTTAATAATCTAAAACTGTGACAGAACTTTAACAAAAAATCTCAACTCCACATCTTTCAGCTGTAGACACTTTGGACGACACGCCATAGAGCAAGATGTGTCACATATTTTAAATGTTTGTATGGTGCTGTTAAACAAGCCAAAAATGCTGCTAAATGTTGTGTGTGTAAAAGCTAAAATAAAAACAACAGTTTTGCATAAGTGTGATGTTGTAGATTCTGTATTTATTCCTTTAGAATATTTGTTTCACAGTCTGAGCATTGTTATTTAGATAGCTAGTTTAACCACGGTGCATTGAGACATGTATTATTACTGCTTAGTTGTTTGATAGGAGAAATGACAGTATCGGATTGGTATATTTATCGGCAGATACTCAATTTGCAGTATCGGTATCGGACATACAAAAGAGGTATTGAGCCAGCTCTTAAGTATATTTCATTTTGATGTGTTGTTTGTGTCGCCTGGGTCGTTTTAAAATTATGGACAAAATGAGGGATGCCTTACAAAAAATTTGTATGTAAAAACCCTGTATTGCACTAATCCAACACTGCTAAATTCTGGGTCTGAATCTCAGCTGATGCTGGTATTGGCCATACTGGCATCTACACAGGGCCATATTTGAAGGGGAGAGGGATGGCTGAAGCCCGCTGATAGACCTGTGCCCAGTGTTTCCCAGTATAACTGGACCCTGAACAGGATAAAGAAGTTAATTAAAATAAAATGAAAAATTGTGGGTTTTCATAAAATATAATGGATTAAAAATATACATCCAAAATCTTAGATTATTAATTTATGCAATCGTAGTATCTTAGCATGTCCTCTAATTTCTTGTTTATGATTGTAATTGTACAGGCTCAAAAAGTCACCAGATATAATCAGTAAGGCTAGTTTAAGTGCACCCATTAAAGGTAAATGGAACAGTGACTTGTGTCATGGTGTAGAGGAAAACACCAACTTTTACTTCATGCTTTATGCTGTGTTTTTTATCATGATTATAGATAAACGGTTGCCTTATTCAGATTCAGCACACTGGGGGAGGGTTTTATTCACTGTAGTAATGGGTCTAAATCTTTCTTAATCCACTGCGCACACATACACACAAAGACATATACGCATCTGCTGGCACTGCTATCTGTACACCTGCCATCAGGAGGCTTTGCTTGTGTATTTTGATTAATATTGTTTATAATACTCATAAGATTAAGATTAGATAAGATTTAGATAAAACATTAAATGTGTTAATTTACAGCAAGATTTTAAGAAACACTCTCCATTACTCAGTAGTAAACAGAACATAAAGGTTTAAACTAGAGATGCATGAGTACGGATACTAGTACCGGGTATTAGCCCGATACCGCGCTCATTAACTCGTACTCGTACTCGCAAACGAGGCTCCGATACTAAACATCCGATACCGTGTACCTAGTGCACGTTACTGCGTTAACGCAGGGATTTTTAACCTGTGGGGCGCGAGTGCCTGACCGGGGGGCGTGACATTACGAGATTTTTTTACTTCTAAAATGAAAGCAATTAATTTTTCACCCCCGGGAGACAGATTGAATTATTCTCACTGACCACGCTCACACGCACATTTAATGTTATTTAGTTCCGTTTGACAAAAAAAAACCTTCAAAATAGAGCTAACAGTGAAGATAACCGGTTACAAAAGCGTTTGTTATATTACAAGTGTTATAGGACGTGTTTACTCGAATACTCTGTTCAGTGTCGATACAGGAGTCGACTCATTTTAAGCGCAGCATAAGTTTCTTTTCTCAGTCAATTCTCCGTTTTTACTGTTATAATGAATGATGCGGTTGTAAATAAACACCAACTACTACAGAACATTTTGTGTGACTCGCTTACCTGATAAAGCTCAGGCTTAATTATACTAGTTATTACCACAGTGCGGGAGCCGACTCAGAGTCGTTTACGATTTACCGAGGTGAACCCACGAATGTATGTGCTGATAGAATCGGCTCAGATGGGATCGGACTGTATTATCTTTTTAAAGTAAATATTTCAATCAGCAGAATCGCATCGCATGTATGATGTGCACAGCGTTAATTACGTGCGTTTATTAATGATGAACGTTAATCACGTGCAAACGTTTATTAATGATGAACGTTAATCACGTGCGTTTATTAATGATGAACGTTTACGTTAGCTTGTCAGAAGCTTTCTCAATGATGTCTGTGCAGTGTTTTTTTTTTTTTTTACAATTAGTGATGGCAACCCAAGCAACTGTTCCACTGCACTATTTTACACTAAAAACTACACTATTCCATAATGCTCCAGATTGCATCATTTTAAATAGGTATCGGTATCGGCGAGTACAAAAATACATGTACTTGTACTCGTACTCGGTTGGGAAAAAATGGTATCGATGCATCCCTAGTTTAAACACTCTCTCTCTTTGTCTCAGAGAAAACGGACATACTGTTTTTTGACTCTGTGCTGTCGACAGCAGCTCTAGAAAAACGAAATCAGATAAGGAAGGCCGTGTGGAGCTGCGCTAGGATTCTGCTTAACCACATTACTTTTACTGGAAGGCACAGTTTTTGCCCTTCAGCTGAACTTTGGCTCACTTGAAGTGGTAATGTGAAGACATGTAGGCAGCTTGAGCTAACTAGGAGAGGGTTTTTTTAAATAAAGAACTGCATCAACGCTTTGGGGTAAATGCAATGGAGAAGAAGCAATGCAGATGTGCATCTCATCTAACCAGTGCTGTTTTAGTTTAGGTTGATAAGCATGCCAGTGTAGGGGCGCATTCACATGAGAAGCAGCAAAACCACGGGCCTCGACGCAATCCGCCGCTTTGCCCAGCGCTTGGTTTGAGCTGTGCGATAAAATATCATCAAAGTGCATCACGACACGAATACGCATGTGTGTGAAATAACTGTCCAATTCACTCTGAAAGCTCCACATGTATCTGTGTTTAGCTGTATTTTCCTCCTGTTTCACTTTTAAACTTGTGTTACAGCTCAAGGTTCTGAGAAATGGTAAGAATAAGCTTTTCCAAAAGAGTCTAAAATGCTTATCATTTAAAAAGCCTAACATGATTTAATGTATTAAAAGAACGACACAGGAACACTAAACCTCTCTTAATTATTACTGCTCATAAGTCCTCTTGACTATTTGCATGTCTTTGTTTTAATATAATAAGTCACCTTAAGTTTTGTTCACATTAAGCATTGTTTACATTACATGTTTATCGTACAGCCCAAGTGACTTTTACTACGTCATATTAAACAGTTTGTCTCATTGGAGGCGCTTTGAAAATGTCAGCGGCAAACTGGGTTAAAGTTCAATCAGGTAAACTTTGAGTGCCGCTGTAGGCGCAAAACCTGCCAGCCCAACGTGGTAAAAGTGCATAGTGCGCGCCGTTTAGGGAAGTGCAGCGGCAAGCTAAGCAGCACCTCCTCACTCCATAGGAAACAACAGCACAGCCGACACAAAAGCGGTTTTGCTGCTTCTCATTTGAATGCACCCTAAGTGGGAAGTGAGTAAGCAAGACTATATAAGCGAGTGGCTGAGTGAATAAATGGCTGAGTGAAGAAAGGAGCTGGCCTGTGAGAGTGGTGACTAAGTGAATGAGGAAATTAACATGCCAACAAGTAAATGAGTGAATGTTACCAAGTGGATTGATGTATAAGTATGGATGGAAGGATAGATGGAGTGGGTGAGTGAGTGAGTGAGTGAAAGCAAGTAAATAAATTAGCATTACCATGTAAATGTACACAAATAAATGAATGCATGGTTGTGAACATGCCTAAATGAATGAGTAAGCAAATGAGTGAATGAGTCAGTGGGTGGACAGCATTCATTAAAGCAAGGAAACGTCCGTATATGTGTATGTGTGTCAGTTAATGTGGGTAAGAGTGAGCATGGCTGTGTAAGTAAATGATCAACTGAGTAACTGACATGATTACTCAAACTATCACTCATTAAATAACTAATAAACAAACCAATAAGTTAGTAAGTAAAAGTCATGGAGTCAGTAAACCAATGCATTCATACAATCATACATGCTAATCTACATGGTTGAGCAGTAATGCAAGACACAAGAATGCATATTTAAATGACAAAGATTAATTTCTCTTTGTATTTGTATGCAGACCATGATTTATGTTGAAAAGGCAGTATTAAAATACAAATAAAAGTATTACTATACTAGCAATTTAGGAGGATATTTTTAAAATAATACATAAAATAGTGTGAATAGTTACTTATAGCATCGAGGGTAATAAAGCATTTTGGGGAAGAAAAAAAAACCCAAGTTGAATCCAATTTGAGTTATAGATACATCTCAAGGATAATTAAAGCAAACAGGATTTAGTGCCACCGTAAAGGGCCTAATTTTTCTTCCTTCAAATCCACGTGTGCAAAGCTGGCAGAGACATATCCAAGAAGACTTACAGCTGTAAATGCTTCCAAAGGTGCTTCTGCAAAGTATAAGATAAAGAGCCTGAAAACTTTTGTAAGTGAATTAGTTCTTGATTTTTAATTTTTAACTTTTTTTCAAAACGTCCACTTTATAATTATGATTGATAGTGTAGATGAGTGTACGTAGATTGATGCTAAACATGCCAATTATTATTCTATTCAGAATGTACAGAAAGTCATGAGGATTGAACACTTTCTTTCTGAATTCACTGTATGTATGTACTGTATGTACGTATATATGCATACATGTATGTATACAAAACATAATTTCCCCAAGAACGCATCAATGACTTACCGCGGAGGTCACAAAAGAATGCAGTGAAACATCTAAAGAACTGCAGGCCTCACTTGCCTCAGTTAAGGTGAAGCCAAGTCAAAATCCAAAATCCTGACTTCAATTCTATTAAGATGCTGTGGTAAAACCTTAAATGCTCAGAATCCCCTAGTGTAGCCAAATTAAAACAAAATGCCTTCACAGTGATGTAAAAGACTCATCGAAAGCATGAAACGGAATATGATTTTTATAACAAGAGGATGGGACAGTAAAGCATTTACCACTTTGTAATGTTGCCACTCCTTTTCAACACACTTAAAAGATGTTTTGGCACTGAGGATAACAAGCGATTTAGTGTCTCAGGTTTTATTTTGTCCCATTCTTCTTGCAAACACGTCTTAAAATGTTCAACAGTACGGGGTCGTCGTCCCATTTTTCGTTTTAATATTCTCCACACATTCTCTTTTGGGGACAGGTCAGGACTGCAGGCAGGCCAGTCCACTACCCGTACGCTCTTCTTCCGCAGCCATGCCTTTATACTGTGTATCATGTGGTTTTGCATTGTCTTGTTGAAAAATGCACGGACGTCCCTGGAAAAGACGACGACTTGAAGGCAGCACATGTTGCTCTAAGATCTCAATGTACTTTTTTGCATTAATGCTGCCATCACAGAAGTGTAAATTACCTTTGCCAAGGGCACTGACACAGCCCCATACCATGACAGACTCTGGCCTTTGGACTTGTTGCTGATAACAGTCTGGATGGTCCTTTTCGTCTTTGGTCCGGAGCACACGGTACCCATTTTTCCCCCCAAAAATGACCTGGAATGCTGATTCATCTAACCACAATTCAAGTATACTATATAAATTGTTAATGTAGTAATAATGCATATGATCAAGTTTTCAGCCCACTTTTTTTTTACCTCACGCTCCACAAAGGTTTACCAGGCTATTCTGCAGAACTTAGCTCTACCATTATTCCAAACTGCTGGTGCTTGTTTATTTTGGTCTACTACTTAGAAGCTGGATGTTTTTCATAGCTGTTTCTTTTTTTTTTTTTTTTTTCATATATTCATATTAAAATATGCAAATACATGACATGTGGTGGTCTCTCCAGCATCCTTCCTTCTTACCTGTTTACATTAGGAATGTATAATGTGGTAGATAAATGTTCTGCTAATTCTTACAGCTTATTCTTACAGTTCTGTCTTATCATTTAAAAAAAAGAGAAAACAACCTTTAGTGTTCTCTGACTACACAGTTATAACGTCATCAAATATAGAAACTATTGCAAATTATTTTGCCCAACTCTGCCCAAGTTCACTACTTGCACCTGGGGAATCTTAACTGGTTAATAAAAGTCTCATTTTGCATTTCAGGGGATACTGGGCAAGTCTATGTGAAGCTGAAACGTCCATCTATGGATATCAGCATGGAGAGCTTATTCGACACTTAAAATTTTGGGATTAATATAGTAATAGCACAATACACAAGTGTCACATGGCCCAGCTGCCCTTGCTTTCTGGACATTCACCAGCAGGTTCACTTCCACCAATAGCACAATGAGCTAAGAGCCCTGTGGCCTGGCTGCCCTTGCTTTCTGGATGTCAGTCCAGTTGAAAGGTGAAGGTTTGTACTGCCTGTTAACCTGAGGTCTGTCAGTGTATGTTTAGCACAGGCATTACTGCAAATGTCAAGTGTGAATTGGCAATGTTTAAAGTTGATTTGTGTGAATGTGTGTTATGTCCAACAGTTTGATGTCCCCCCTTGGGTGTATTCCAGCCTTCAGTCTAGTATTACCAGAATAGCTTCTGGATACACTGGAAGCCTGACCAAAATAAAGCAGTTGCTGAAGATAAATAATTAACAAGTTCGTAGTTTTATTCAACAAATCTTCTAAAATAAAAATATAATCTAAATAGTAGAGAATCTCAGCTCTGTCGTGCTGCCACTATTGGGCCCTCGAGCAAGACTCTTAACCCTCTCGGCTCCAGGGCCGCTGTTCAATGGCTGACCCTGTACCAACCGGTGGCAACGGCGAGTTTTGAACCAAAGAATTCAGAAACTCGGCGCTGGTGTGCTAGCGGAATATCTACCTAGGCGCTTAAATAAGAGATTTTCAATTATAAAATGTGTTTAGGTGCAGTCATTGATTAAAATGACACATATTTTAGTACAGAAACTTAGCTGCGAAAATGGAAATGGCCATGACAATTTATATAAAAACATAATGAGCTTTTATTCCGTTGACCAGTTCTATGAATAGATAAAACATACGCATGTTTCTGTCTTAGCTACAGGCAAAACTCATAGCACTTTCATAGAACTGAAGGGAATTCAAACCTTCTCTCAAAAACATGACTCAATCTTTCCTCCCTTTTTATTGGAGAAATTTTATCAGTTCAATCCTGCCACATGAAATGAGATGCTGAATGTTGAATGTGGAATTTCAGGAAGCCCTATGGATGATACTGAAATGTATATTTAATGTCATATGGCTTAAGGGGTTTCACTGTATAGCTCATTCATTGTGCAAGAGCAGTCTTAATAAATAAAGGCTGCCTTTATTTTAATGCATCTAAGTCTTAAACACCATGACCACTGTGTTTTAGTGCTCATAGCTCATTGTTAGATATAGCCATTTATAGTGAAGGATCAGTAATGCATTTCAGTATCCTAATGTAAGTAGATCTATTTGAGGAAACAGTTGGCAGGAAAAAATGTATTCAACCACTTTCATTTTTGTTATTTGAGTTTTTAGTGCATATGTTCACTTACTTACAATATATAGCTCTAAATCTAACTCTTCTGCATAAATTCTTAATAAAATCATCTTCGCCTTGTTCAGCCCATTGCTTCCTTGTACACAAATTGGCAAAAAACAGGGGGTAGTAAGTCCTGCTGTCCACTATAAAGGACTTTGAATAAATGTTGTGTTTTGAAAGGGTTAAAATTGCTGTACATTTTTGATTTACATTGATTTACCCCCTCATTATGTATGTAAATATTACATAAAATAAATCAAGTTCTAGATTTTTTGCAAATAAAAACGAAGTGTTCGCCGCTCAGGTGGCACAGCGGTAAAAACACATGCTGCAACCAGAGCTGGGATCTCGAATACATCGTATCGAACCTCTGCTCTGCCTTGCCGGCTGAGGCTGAGCGGCCACATGAACAACGATTGGCCTGTTGTTCAGATGGGCGGGTCTAAGCCGAATATGGGTCTCTCTCTGTCAGACTGGTGCAATTACAACCTCTGCTGGCTGATTAGAGGCGCCTACACAGAGATGAGGAAAGAGTGCTCTTAGGGTGTGTCTCTTTATTCACAACGCTAGGTGGCACAACACTCATCAATGTGTGGGTGATAAGATGCATACGGCTTGCTGCCCACGTGTCGGAGGGGACGTGGGTTAGCTTCTATCTCCTCGGTTAGAGCAGAAATTGGCATAGGCAGAGAGGAAGCATGATGTAATTGGGCAATTGGACGTGCTAAAGGGGGAGAAAAAGGGGAGAGAATGCATTAAAAAAACAAAACATTAAAGACAGTTTACAGTAAGTGAGATGGGGCAAAACCATACCACAATGCTGCAGAAAGCTAATTATTTCTTACCCTAAAAGTCTTAAAGGTGTAAACAACAAATCAGCCTTGCAACAAAGTTATAGTTATTCATTTTTATTGTCTTATTCCATTTTATGTAGCATTTTGAAACATGTTTTTGTTCAGGCTCATAAACAACAACAACAAAAACAGCTGAATAGTTGCTTCTCCTCACAGTATCCTGAATTCAGCTAAGCTTGCTGCACTGAAAAATCAGATCAGTTCTTGCTTCCAGTCAATTTCTGTGAGCAGGATAGTTTGATTAATTAAATATGAGTGAAAATTTGTAAATGTTTACTGAAAAATATATTAAAATAAATACAATATTAATTGTTGTACAGAATTATTTATTTAATCTAATGATTGATGTTTGTTTTTAATATACTTTAAATTTGACAGATTAGTTATCACCCAAACAAGCAGCACAAGTTAGTCATTTTTTTGTTATTTATGTTAGTACTTTTCACTAGTCTCAGTGGTTGGAAGAAGGTCACTAAACAAACTCACAACCATACTTGACAACTCATCACACCCCCTCCATGACCTGCTAGTCAGACAGCGGAGCACCTTCAGCAGCAGACTCATCCAGCTCTGCTGTAATATGGAACAGTACAGGAGATCGTTTGTACCAGCAGTGGCCACGCTGTATAACACTTCACTGGTTCGGGACATCATTGAACAATGTGCTACTATCAGGATAGACTCATGGAGCATGATTTGGCTCTCTGTTTATGGAGCCTACATTACACTCCTGGTAATACCTACTGCAAAGGACACTTCACAACAGTGTAGTATACATACCTACCATCAACCATCCAACCCTCCCCAGAGTTTTAGCTTGGTTTTCACACCCATTTTGGGTTCTGTTTTAAGTTTGAGTATCACCAAGCCTTTATGGAGCAATTTTTCTGATTCCACTTTCTTGTTCCTCACCATGGCCTGTACTGTTTTTGTCTTTTTCATAGCGCTGCATAAATAAGCCTGTTTGCAGATCAAATGGCCATAGCTTTATTTGTGACTTTGATTTCGGATTCTGTTTTTTGGACTGTTTGCCAGAGAAAATGTAATAAACTTCTACTTGCATCCTAACAGCTCTCTGCAAGTTACAATTTGTTAAAATTTACCACTACTAAAAAATATTTCTAATTTAAGACCCTGCCCACTATAGCAGTTTTAGCTCACTTAGCTAACAGAGTTAGTCTCAGGCCATTCAAACCAATAGGCTGAGATGACACAACCTGCAAACTCACCAACTTATGTCTTACACAATTGATTTTAGACATTATTGAAAATGAATAAGCATTACTTACATTTAAACATTACATACATTTTTTGTGAGAAAAGTTGTGCCTCACTGAATGCTGGGATTGTCTTCACAGATGAGGAAGCACTCAATTCTCCCTCGTTATTTGGTCAGAATAAGGCATCTTAATAAGCAGCACTTAAAGAGACCTAAGGATTGTGACAGCCTCTCAGGAGCACACATAGGATGATGTAAAACACTGTCTACATTGAGAGCTTACTAGGTTTTGAGACAAAGTTTTTCTTTTTCATCTTAGGAGGTGTTCCAATAACTCAGTAAAGGAACAGTGACAGTTACGAAAGACAGTAGTGGCCTAGTGGGTAGAGCTGTGGGTAACCAACTGGACAGTTTTTGCCCCAAATCCCAGTTCTGCCATGCAGTCACTGTTGGGCCCTTGAACAAGGCCATTTACACTCTCGACTGCAGGGGTGCAGTACAATGGATGCCCCTGTGATCTGACCCCATCTTTCAAAAAAGAAAGGAATATGTGGAAAAATAATTTTACTTTACTGTACACGTGTATATGTATATACGACAAATAAATTCAGGCATTCCATTCCACCTGAAATTTTAAATACTGTCCCTTAGAAATGTATGTAAACATTTCACTTTAAATGTAGCGTGTATGAACGCTTCATGGCAATTATGTCAGGAATATAGGTTCATATTTACGCAGACGATGTATGCTGACTGTAGATCTTTAAAAACACTTTTTTTAACAGCATAAATAAACACATGAATATTTGCATCACATGCAAATATATTCAGCCATAAATGCTGACACCTAAACAGAGTGACAAAATATAAAGATGAAGCAAGTGGCATCTTGACCCCTGAGGTTAAGCTTTCCATTTCTAAAAAAAAGTGTAAAGGCAGAATCTCTCCAACTAGACAAATGCAATCTATAATACATTAGATTAGATAACCTTTAAACACAATTATCAATGTTCACACCAAATGTAGCAACATCTAACACTTGCCCTTTCTTGGAAGGAACTGTTTTCTTCCACTAGACCTTTTTCTCTTTTTTCTCCCTCACACCAGGCAGCTGTGCTACACGGAACAAAAAGGAAAAGAGATAAGGATGTACACAGAAGAAAAGAAGGAAAGGGTGGAGGAAAATGAGGAGGAAAAAGAGAGAAACATAGTAATTTAAAATATTTAGAATAGCAGAAATGTTATGGCAATGTGGAAAAGGTGATTTGTAGTTTATGTAGGTTGCAAGAATCTGATCAGACAGTCCTAAAACCTAAAAAGTGGAACTGCAAAAACTAAAAAAGAAAATACACAGTAAGGAATGGAACAAAATAACCAAACATTTACAAAGGTTTTATGTGCTTTTACAGTTGGCACCTGCTAATTCTAAGGGTTTTGGTATCCACTAGAGAACAATGCTATTATAAGTGAGTAGCGAGGTCCCCTCACAGCAAAAAGACTTCCAATGAAAAAACTAACAATGAATAATTGTACCTAAGGATAAAGGGCAACTGAAATGTAATCCCTATGGTTTGTCCAGCAAGCTCATGGTCAGGTGTTCAAATACACTGTGTTATTTTAAGTAGAAGTTTTAAGGCATTTTTATATGACATACATTCGATATATAAAAATTAATTATAACGTTTTTTTTACTTTCGCTTCTGTCAAATGTATTGGCAGAATTAATTGCTAAGTTCACTTCCTGCTAAGTGTGACTACACCCAAATGGAAATGTAATATATGACATATATGCTCCCATTTCAGTAATGGCTATTTCACATATGTTACCTGTAAGGTGATATATTATTAGAACATACTGTACATACATTCTCTGGATACATGTAGATGTAAGCTTATAAAATATATGGAATACCCATAATAAGATGCGTGTATGTACATATATTAAATATATCTGTAGAATTAATTTTTTATGGTATTATTGTTTGTTTGTTTATTAGGATTTTAACGTCATGTTTTACACCTTTGGTTACATTCATGACAGGAACGGTAGTTACTCATTACACAAGATTCATCAGTTCACAAGGTTATATCGAACAGTCCTGGACAATTTTGTATCTCCAATTCACCTCACTTGCATGTCTTTGGAATGTGGGAGGAAACCGCAGCACCCAGAGCAAACCCAGGCAGACACGGGGAGAACATGCAAACTCCACACAGAAAGGACCTGGACCGCCCCACCTGGGGATCGAACCCAGGACCTTCTTGTTGTGAGGTGACAGTGCTACCCAAGGACGGATTAAGGATAGTCTGGGCCCCTGGGCAAAGAGTTGCAGGGGCCCTTGATCTAATGGTATGCCCTGCTCTTCTCTAGGGCCCCCTGGTAGGGGCTCTCATAACCAGGGCCCTCTAAAAATATGCCCCCCTCTTTCCTAGGACCCCTAATAGCCAGAAGTCGAAGTCAGAGCAGTGCCACAACGCCTCATCCATTTTCATAAGGGGCCCAAAAGCATGGCTAGGGCCCCCTAAAGCATGGCTAGGGCCCCCAAAAGCATGGCTAGGGCCCAAAAGCATGGCTAGGAGCCCCAAAAGCATGGCTAGGGCCCCCAAGAGGCCCTGGGGTCAAAGTCCCTAATAGTCAGAGGATCCTTAAAATGAAGGGCCCTCGGAAATAAAAATATATTGTATCATAAATGTTGATAGGCGTCGCAAAATGTTTTGGGCCAGGGCCCCCCCGGGGCCCCCTGACCTCAAGGGCCCCTGGGCGCTGGCCCCACTGGCCCGGTCAGTAATCCAGCCATGGTGCTACCCACTGAGCCACCCTTATATGGTATTATATGTTGTATCCATATATGTTAGCATATATAGTTAATTTATTCATGCAATTTTATTAACATAAAATATATTTAAAAAGGCTGTATGCTAACATATATTTAGAGCACACACTAGCGCCGAGATTCTAAGTTCCTGGGTTCAATGTTACATATGTCAAAAAATGTAAACATACATAAGCATAAATTTTTTTTGGGCCACACATGTATGTCAATATCCGAAATTGTTCCAATTTCTAATAGGTTTCATTTATCGCACAAAATTGGGCATATATTTTATATATGAAAATGCTATATATGTACATGTATTACATTTGTGTATGGGCACCCAGTTCATCAACAAACCTTCACCACTAATTTTAGCTCTAACAAAGAAACACTGTTATTTTTTATGTATAAATGTCATTTGTGTGGATCAATGCAGCCAATTATTTCCACAAGTGAGTCAGTACCACTAGTCTATGCCAGTAGTAATTTAGAAATATAGCAATTTTAGCAATCATGCATATACACAGAGTATTTATTTTATTGCCATGTATGCCATATCTATTTACTTTTAAAAATATGCACAATTGACACACCTTTCTCATTGTCTAAAGAAAATGACTACTGCAGGACCATCTCAGGTATTGTATAAGTGATGGACCATTTTCAGTAAAGCAGTTTCAGTTTCTGACAACAGGATGCTATTGGAAAGCTATTTTTGTTTGTGGTCTAAACCAGCCTTTGACAGTGGTGGTTAAAAACCTTATACAAGCACCATACACTGGGAATGGGCTACCACCCAAATAATTTGTCAGAGGTGCTACAACAGTGTTTCTTTGTAATGATAGATGAAGTAGAGAGTAACTGTATATCTGCAAAGCACCCCTACGGTATATGGTAGGTGCACCCAATAAACATGCCACTGATTGAATATCCAGAAACAAAACCATATTAATGGGAAACACTGGAAAATGTGCTACAGGCTTCATAGTAAATCCGTCTCCCTATAGACCACACGAGGCGGCATCTCTCAAAAACTGGGCCTTGCTCACTTTATTTCTCCAGCGCACTGTGGCAGCAGCAATAATCTGCCCCAGAGACAGAGTGACCACACTGCAATACACATACAAACACACACACACATATACACACACACAGTGCGTATTGTGCTGGTTGTCTGACCCACCTGATGGATGTCTGTGTGGCCAACGTTTAATCCAACACTAACAGAAGCTTTCAGGTCTTTGATTACTGCGACACGTCAGACTGTGTGGGGGTGGTGTGACAGAGAGAAAATATAGAACAGGTTTTGTTTTTTTTCTTGTCACACAGTAGTCTATCAGATCACTTACTCCTTTCAGATTTTCTGTTTATTTCATTTTAACTGCTCCTGTTAGAAATCAGCATCTTCAATGAGTAACATAAGCTTAATCTAAAACACACACACACACACACACACACACAGTCACAGCCAGAGAATACAAAAAAATCACTAACATAATAAAAAGCCTTTCCTTTGTGCAAAGCAAAAGAAACCAATTACATTTCCCTAGTCGCATATTTATATGGGACGGCGGGTAGCGCTACACCGAACTGATCATGTTCGTTTGAGAAGTACCCCGTCTCAATTTGCTCAACTACATATCCATTACTTGATACATACTTTTTTATTATTAGAATGCTTTTCTTTATTTCTCGCTCTTTTATCAGCTCATGTACTTCCTCATGCATGTACACTGTAAAGCCCACAGAACACTGAACAACCTGAATAAAATTCCTCCCTAGTGTAATACATTCATCAAGGCCAGTGCAAACGGGCTACCAGTAGTCCAGGCTACACAAACACAACAATCTCAAACCCCCAGCAAGGTTTTGGCTGAGAAATTTCAATTCATTATCTACTAAAGTAACAAATTAGGAAAACTGTGTGCCCAAGCAATATGGAAATTATATTTTGTAATGGATGTGTTTTGAGATTTAATGGAACATACACCGACCAGGCATAACATTATGACCACTGTCATGTGACGTGAATAAAACTGATTATCTCTTCATTATGACACCTGTTAGTGGGTGGGATATATTAGACAGCAAGTGAACAATTTATCCTCAAAGTTGATGTGTTAGAAGCAGGAAAAATGGGCAAGCGTAAGGATTCGAGCGAGTTGACAAGAGCCAAATTATGATGGCTAGATGACTGGGTCAGAGCATCTTCAAAACTGCAGCTCTTGTGGTGTGTTCCCGGTCTGCAGTGTATCTATCAAAAGTGGTCCAAGGAAGGAACAGTCATAAACCGGCGACATGGGTCATGCGTGGAGCGAAAATGCTTTGGGCAATGTTCTGCTGGGAAACCTTGGGTCCTGCCATCCATGTGGATGTTACTTTGACACGTACCACCTACCTAAGCATTGTTGCAGACCATGTACACCCTTTCATGGAAACGGTATTCCCTAATGGTTGTGGCCTCATTCAGCAGGATAATGCACCCTGCCACAAAGCAAAAATGATTTAGGAATGGTTTGAGGAGCACAACATGAGTTTGATGTGTCCAAATTCCCTAGATCACAATCCAATCGAGCATCTGTGGGATGTGCTGGACAAACAAGTCCGATCCATGGAGGCCCCACCTCGCAACTTACAGGAGTTAAAAGATCTGCTGCTAACATCTTGGTGCCAGATACCACAGCACACCTTCAGGGATCTAGTGGAGTCCATGCCTCGATGGTTCAGGGCTGTTTTGGCAGCAAAATGGGGACCAACACAATATTAGGAGGGTGGTCATAATGTTATGCCTGATTGGTGTATAAATGTTTTTTTTTTAGTGTGGGTTTTAAAAAAAATATGCTGGATAGAAATATAAATACAGTAACTTAGATTACTAATTTGGTGATATAAAATGTTAAATTATACACTTTTAATAGGAAAAAAATAAGCATTTACAACTAAACATTTTTGCAGAGCTAGATTTTGCTTTGAATGAAGTATTAAAATAAATAGTGTAGTAGGCAGTACAATGTTTTGTTACATATTACCATGTCACAATTATTCAACCCCTACATAATATTGCTGATCTTAAAACAGTGCTAGTCTGTATGACCTAAACATGATTAAACCATTGGGAACTCAGTAACAACCCTTAATGTGCTTTAGCTGTGATGTGTGATATAAAAAACACCCAGAGATTAAAGTGTTCTTGGTGTGAAACCATGGTGAAAACTAAGGAGCTGTCACAAAAGCTGAGAGGGAGATAATTTCATTGCGCCAACAGGGTCATGTGAATAAGAAAAATCTTGATCGTTCCTAGAGACACCACTTGGAGTATACTACTGAAATTCCGGCATCAAAATTGCCCAGTCAAGAAAGAAAGCCAAAAAATGTGTCCGGTACCCAGGTGGCACAGTGGGATATTCCGCTAGCACACCAGCACTGAGATTCTGAACTCCTCGGTTCAGCTGGGTGCCATCTAGCGGGCATAATTGGCAGTGCCTGCAGCAGACATGGTTCTGCTAGGGTGGGATGACCGGACTATGTGGGCGGGGTCTTCAAACGCTGTGTAAGGACCCTGATTAGCAGATAAAGAGGCATCTGTGCAGTGTGCATAGATGAAAAAGGGTTCTGCTAAGGGCTGGCGCAGGTCGGAGGAGGCGTGAGCAGCAATATACCTAGCTTGACTGCAATCAGGGAACCCCAAGGACTTAGCAGTCTCATTAGACATTCCAGTGGTACTGAAAACCTAGCTGTTGAAGGCTGCAACAAATGTGTCAGTGTTAACCATAAGATCACTCAACAACCTTGGACTTTATGGCCATGATGCATACCATTCTTGACCAAGAAACACATGAAGGGTCAAACTGGAATACGCCAGAAGGAATGTAGACAGGACTTCAGAGTTCTGGAACACAGTTATTTGGAGTAAACTCAAAACTGGAACTGTTTGGCCATATGGATCAGTTTTTGTCTGATGCAAGAAAAGGCTTATGACCATAAGAATACTGTGCCAAAGATCAAGGAAAGAGGTAGGTCAGTGGGGATGTTTTTCGGCCACAGGAATTGTCAATCTTGACCATGTGTCTGTCATTATGGATTTACAATAATACTGAGGCAAGTTCGAGAAGGAATGTTATATACACCGACTAGGCATAACATTATGACCACTGACAGGTGAAGTGAATAACACTGATTATCTCTTTATTACGGCACCTGTTAGTGGGTGGAATATCAGGCAACAAGTGAACATGTTGATGTGTTAGAAGGAGGAAAAATGAACAAGTGTGAGGATTTGAGCGAGTTTGACAAGGGCAAAATTGTGATGGCTAGACGACTGGGTCAGAGCATCTCCAAAACTGCAGCTCTTGTGGGGCAGTTGTAGCCTAATGGTTAAGGTACTGGATTAGTAATCCGAAGGTCGCTGGTTCAATCGCCACCACTGCCAGGTTGCCACTGTTGGGCCCTATAGCAAGGCCCTTAACCCTCAATTGTTTTGACAATGTATTATCACAGTCGCGTTGGTCAACTAGATCTTTTTCATTTAAACCTAAAATAATGTCAACATATGTTATCAAAATTGCTTGTGTTTCAATAAATATTCTTTCTCTGTTTACTGAGATGCCTTGTTGTAAATTGTCACATAATTATACACACACAACATCATTTTTCAAATAAAGATGATATTTTTTGGCAAGGCCTCCTGTTTTCTAGTCAGTGACTATAATTGACTATAGTTGGTGGCTTTACTGTCACCATGTAAAGAGGGCTAAATTGACCGTAACATTAACAAAGTGCTGAAACATACAGTAGGCCACAATCAAGCAAGCTTTACTTTGCCAGAAGCTGCAAGAAAAATAGCTTCTGCTTTCTTAAAGCTGGACTGAAGTTTGTTGCTTATTAAATGAGCAAAGAAAAAGTGGGATTTTTGTCTTGCAAAACAAGCCTATAACAGCCTATGCAATGTAAATCTAGCTATGTAGATGTCAGATGTATTTTAAACTTAGCATATTTTCAAAAGAAATCCACAACATTCTTGTTTGGTATTTGAATCGTTCAGTCAATTTTACAGTATTTGTTTGTTTATTAGGATTTTAACGTCATGTTTTACACTTTGTGAGTACATTCATGACAGGAAATGGTAGTTACTCATTACACAAGGTTCATCAGTTCACAAGGTTATACCAAACACCGTCTTGGACACCGGAGCTCCCGGAGTAAACCCACACAGACATGGGGAGAACATGCAAACTCCATAAAGAAAGGACCTGGACCGCCCCGCCTGGGGATCAAACCCAGGACCTTCTTGCTGTGAGGCGACAGTGCTACCTACTTAGCCACCGTGCCGCCATTTTTACAGTATTTAGTCACAGAAATTCTACATGACTGGTAATAATGACCAAATATAATATGCACTTATTGTTTTACAAGCTGGGCTTAAAGTTTGAATCAAGAGTTTCCTAACACCAGTTCTGGGCAAGGCAGTGGACCTCTAGAACTAGGATTAGCATTAAAAAACCTTGGTTTAAACCACTGTTATTAATCACATTCTTTCTAAACATGAATATAAGAGTAACAAATTAGTGATCTAGGTGCTTCTTTTTTCCATTTAAAATCCTGAGCACAGATGTCATGATTACCTGCCAAGCCATAACTCAGACTACAACTCCCAGCTAAATTCGTCCAAGGACTCCAGACCCCAGCAAGGCCAGCTTCACAACTATTGTGTAGCGACAAGTTTTACAACCTCTGCAGCTGCCATGACTGTGTCTGCCTTGACACAGAGAATGGCCAACATCCAACTATTTTTACAAAAAAGCAAACATCAGGCAAATGGATGTACAACAGCCGACCATCGGTCAAGGTTAGCATATAAAACACAGAGAGCCAAGGCTGTTAATTAATGGCTATTACCACCTTTTATAATCAGCATTTTTGCAGGTTGTACTACATGTGCATGGAATGTATTAAACACACTGAAGCATTTCATCCACAGCACTTACCATCATTATTTAATGAATAAACAAACATACTAGGGAGTAAATACTAGATTTGTAGCAAACTGCAATGTAATAAAATAATAATGTAGGTTGTTTTATATAAGTCTAGGGCATCTTGTATGGAGCTCAAAAAAAGATAGGCTTACCTTCCTCCTAAGCCAGTATTGATTTAATGTAATTTTTGCAATAGCCAATCAACATTGTAAAAATTATGCGGTCAGAAAACAACCCTTTAACCAACGTAAAGGGAGTTATATTACTAGGTATGAAATGTGATTATTTTATTCCTTTTTTTTTTTATAAAATGGGCAGGTAAATATTTATGGCCTAACATAGTTGTAAATGCATGTAGGAAAAATCTTTGTCCAGGATAAGGGAAAAAATATGCCTGTGCTGATTTTATGCAGTAACAACATGCTGTACCATCATTCACACAGCCAAAGCTGCCCAGTCCAGCACCAAAAATCTATTTTCCATCAACACATCATCAAACTGGGCTTTAAAAAATATAACCATTCACAACAGGAGTATAAACAGATCTATACTCATATTTGATCCTTTTGATCTATTACTCTCAATCACTGTAATAAAAGATCCCACAGTTGCATTCACATAGCTATTACTATCGGTTAAAAATGCATAATAAATTAGAAATAAATCAAATGAATAAATAAAATACCAATTTGTCATGTATTTAGTGCCAAACAATGCGGATTGAGACACAGCCATACATGTGCGCAAGAAAATCATACATTGTGCTTATTTGTGCACAATAAAAATACGAGGGATCTTTAAAAAGTTTCCACACTTTAATATTTTCGTTGAAAATGGTGAGGGTGGGAGGAGTAGTAACTGGTCGTGTCTGAGAGACTGAGAGAGCTTATAGTCCGGATTTAGCACCATCTGATTTCCACCTTTTTGGACCACTCAAAGAAGCTTTAAGGGGAAGAAGATTTTCATGTGATGTTGATGTGAAAGCAGCGGTGCATCAGTGACTACGTGCTCAACCTAAAACATTTTTTTCTGATGCCATTAAAGTTGGTATGATGCTGGGACAAATGCATTGGAAGGTGACTATGTAGAAAAGTGATGTCATTTGTTTAGAAATTTCTTAATAAATAAAGTTTTAAAAAGTGTGGAAACTTTTTGAAAGACGCTCGTAAATAGAAACTGACATTAGATGATTTTGCTAAAGATTTTGGGAGCTCTTAGTGTGTGTGTAGGTGTGTGTTTGAGAAAGTTTATATGGCTGTCCGTATTGAGCATGTAGATCACCACGCACTGATCACCATTATTCCCCGTTTCTATGAAGGTGCCACTGATCAGCCAGCAGAGGCCGTAATTGCAGCATTTATGAAGAATCCCTGCAGCCCTCCCTCCCTTGGACAAGCCAATCACTGTCCGTGTTGGTAGAGCTGAGAGTCGAACTCGCGAGCTCAAGATGTCAGCACCGGTGGGCTAGCGTGCTTTACCAATGTGCCACCCAAGCATGCTTTATATTGCTTTCAAAATATATAACTTGGGTGCTAAATTATATCAGCTTCACTTTGTAGGTACACAGTACAATTACTGACTGTAGCCCATCTGTCGCCATGCTCGTCACCTCAAACCCCATATACAGTATGAGAGGAAAGAGATCACAATAGTACCACCTCTTACTATTATTAGGATAAGTTATTCTCAGCAAAACAGTGATGCTGACAAGATAATGGCATGTTCAGCCATGCTCAATTAATACAACTGTATATGTTCAGCAGTGATTCTTGGATTTCCAAAATGGCTTGTTGATACACCTTGTATGTGCCCAGTATGAGGATATAGCTTTTAAAGGTTAGATTCTCTAGATCTTTATTTCTGGACATTTGCTGGCTGAAAAGTTAAAGATAGTCATCTTTAGCCACACCTAAATATAACCTGTCCAGCAATGTGAAGTGGGCTATATGTGAAAGTTTCCAAGCAGAACACTAAAGTACAATCAAAATAAACAATAAACTTTGTAAGAGTTTTGAAACTGAGGTATGTCTTCCCAAAAGTACCTGACCTACCTAAATTCTTTCATATCGATGACTGTTACAGGAAGTCACAAAAGAACCCAGAACGTAAAAAAGAACCTTTCACGCCTCCCACCAACACTTTGGGGTGATGTTCCCTTGACTAATTAGTTACAAGTTGAAGACATGGGCTAACACAGCATATCACAACATGAACATCATAACATCAGTCAAACATGGTGGTGGTGGAATGATGGAGTGGGGATGCTTTGCTGTTTCAGATTAATAACATTTATGGCATTTAGCATACACTTTGATCTTACAGTACTGTGACACTATATTGTCTAAGCAATTGAGGGCAGAGGGCCTTGCTCAATGGCCCAACAGTGGCACTCTGGCAGTGGTGGGGCTTGAAGTTCTATTCTCTGCGTAAATTGTGATGTAAAATATCTGGGTAAACTTAAGTTCAAAATGTTGCATCATGTAAAAACCAGGGTATACCCAATGCTGTCAGGTAGGTTAAGGGTTAGTCCATTTTGAATTCATATATGAGCATTATTGTTTTTATGATGTGAACAGTTGCAAGAAGGCAGAGACTGTAGCTTGGTGAGATCTAAGAGTACTTTGGTAGATAACCTGACATGTGGCCGCATTCTAAATTAGTTGCAGGAGTCTGATAATGCACGTACAAGACCTGCCATAAGGACAAAAACTGATAAGGACCTAAGTGTCTTCCATTGACAGAAATGGTTAAATCCTGTTAATTTTGTGGATGGATGGATGGATGGATGGATGGATGGATGGATGGATAGATGGATAGATGGATAGATGGATAGATGGATAGATAGATAGATAGATAGATAGATAGATAGATAGCCATTATTTTTTATATATACTGTACATACACCGATCAGCCATAACATTAAAACCACCTTGTTTCTACACTCACTGACCATTTTATCAGCTCCACTTACCATATAGAAGCACTTTGTAGTTCTACAATTACTAACTGTAGCCCATCTGATTCTCTGCATGATTTGTTAGCCCCCTTTCATGCTGTTCTTTAATGGTCAGGGCCACAGAGTAGGTATTATTTGGGTGGTGGATCATTCTCAGCACTGCAGTGACACTGACATGGTGGTGGTGTGTTAGTGTAAGTTGTGCTGGTATGAGTGGATAAGACATAGCAATGCTGACGGAGTTTTTAACCACCTCACTGTCCCTGCTGGACTGAGAATAGTCCACCAACCAAAAATATATCCAGCCAATAGCGCCCCATGGGCAGCGTCCTGTGACCACTGATGAAGGTCTAGAAGATAACCAACTCAAACAGCAGCAATAGATGAGCTATCATCTCTGACATCTACATCTACAAGGTGGACCAACTAGGTAGGAGTGTCTAATAGAGTGGACAGTGAGTGGACACAGTATTAAAAGGAAAAAAAAAACTCCAGCAGCGCTGCTGTGTCTGATCCACTCATACCAGCACAACACACACTAACACACCACCACCATGTCAGTGTCACCGCAGTGCTGAGAATCATCCACCAACTAAATAATACCTACTCTGTGGTGGTCCTGTGAAGGGGGGGGGCTGACCATTGAAGAACAGGGTGAAAAAAGGCTAAAAAGGTATGTAGAGAAACAGATGGATTACAGTCAGTAATTGTAGAACTTCAAAGTACTTCTACAGTGGGGGAAATAAGTATTTGATCCAATGCTGATTTTGTAAGTTTACCCCCTTACAAAGACTTGAACAGTCTATAATTTTTATGGAAGGTTTATTTTAACAGAGAGAGACAGAATATCAACAAAAAATCCAGAAAAAAAACCATTAAATAAAAGTTATAAATTCATTTGTATTTAATTAAGGGAAATAAGTATTTGATCCCCTACCAACCAGCAAGAATTCTGACCCCCACAGACCGGTTATGTGCCCATGAGGCACAGAAATTAGTCCTGTCCCTGTATAAAAGACTCCTGTCACAGAATCAGTTTCTTCCGTTCAAATCTCTCGACCACCATGGGCAAGACCAAAGAGCTATCAAAGGACGTCAGGGATAAGATTGTAGACCTGCACAAGGCTAGAATGGGCTACAAGACCATCAGCAAGAAGCTTGGTGAGAAAGAGACCACTGTTGGTGCGATAATTTGAAAATGGAAGAAATACAAGATCACAGTCAATCACCCTCACTCTGGAGCTCCATGCAAGATCTCACCTGGTGGGGTAAGAATGATTCTGAGAAAGGTGAGGTTAGTCCAGAATTACACAGGAGGAGCTTGTCAATGATCTCAAGGAAGCTGGGAGCACAGTCACCAAAAAAACCATTAGTAACACACTTCGCCGTAATGGATTGAGATCCTGCAGTGCCCGCAAAGTCCCTTTGCTCAAGAAGGCTCATGTACAGGCCCGTCTGAAGTTTGCCAATGAACACCTGAATGATTCAGAGAAAGCTTGGGAGATTGTGATATGGTCAGATGAGACCAAAATTGAGCTCTTTGGCATCAACTCCACTCGCCGTGTTTGGAGGCAAAGAAATGCCCGGTGGGGATGGTGTTATTGGGATCATATCCAGCATTTCTCTGCTCCCAGCTCCCTTGAGATCATTGACAAGCTCCTCCCGTGTAATTCTGGACTGACCTCACCTTTCTCAGAATCATTCTTACCCCACCAGGTGAGATCTTGCATGGAGCTCCAGAGCGAGGGTGATTGACTGTGATCTTGTATTTCCTCCATTTTCGAATGATCGCACCAACAGTGGTCTCTTTCTCACCAAGCTTCTTGCTGATGGTCTTGTAGCCCATTCCAGCCTTGTGCAGGTCTACAATCTTGTCCCTGACGTCCTTTGATAGCTCTTTGGTCTTGCCCATGGTGGTCGAGAGATTTGAACGGAAGAAACTGATTCTGTGACAGGAGTCTTTTATACAGGGACAGGACTAATTTGTGTGCCTCATGAGAGGGTTAAGAGCCTTGCTCAGTGACCCAACTGTGGCTTGCATGGCAAGCTGGGATTCAAACTCTCAACCTTTCAATCAATAGCCCAAAGCTCTACCGACTAAGCTACCACTGTCCGCATAGCCAGGTTGGCACTGTATGCCAAAAAGTGAGCTGTTTTAGCAAAATTAATTTAAGGTTTCTAGTATTCTCAGATGGTGTGATTTTGGGTTATATTAGGCAATTGCAAGATCTTGACTTGAGGATGCTTTTCCATGAATATACAGCAGCCTAGATCTGACATTCAATACTTGCTGGTTCTATTGGGGGGGTTATCTAGTAGTAATCTATCTAGTAGTGGGGGGCTGGCTAGTCTGTAACTATATGGTAGGTGATAAATAGACCAGCAGCTTTACACTGATCAGCCATAACATTAAAACCACCTCCTTGTTTCTGCACTCACTGTCCATTTTATCAGCTCCACTTACCATATAGAAGCACTTTGTAGTTTTACAATTACTTACTGTAGTCCATCTATTTCTCGGCATGATTTGTTATCCCCCTTTCACCCAGTTCTTCAATGGTGAGGACCACCACAGAGCAGGTATTATTTAGGTGGTGGATCATTCTCAGCACTGCAGTGACAATGACATGGTGGTGGTGTGTTAGTGTGTGTTGTGCTGGTATGGGTGGATCAGACACAGCAGCACTGCTGGAGTTTTTAAATACCGTGTTCACTCACTGTCCACTCTATTGGACAGTCCTACCTAGTTAGTCCACCTTGTAGATGTAAAGTCAGAGACGATCGCTCATCTATTGCTGCTTTTTGAGTTGGTCATCTTCTAGACCTTTAGGACGCTGCCCACGGGGCGCTGTTGGCTGGATATTTTTGGTTGGTGGACTATTCTCAGTCCAGCAGTGACAGTGAGGTGTTTAAAAACTCCATCAGCGCTGCTGTGTCTTATCCACTCATATCAGCACAACACACACTAACACACCACCACCATGTCAGTGTCACTGCAATGCTGAGAATGATCCACCACCCAAATAATACCTACTCTGTGGTGGTCCTGGGAGTCCTGACCATTGAAGAACAGCATGAAAGGGGGCTAACAAAGCATGCAGAGAAACAGATGGACTACAGTCGTTAATTGTAGAACTACAAAGTGCTCCTATATGGTAAGTGGAGCTGATAAAATGGACAGTGTGTGGAGGTTTTAATGTTATGGCTGATCGGTGTAAGTGCAAGCTCAATGTACATATTGAACTGGTAGCTCAGTTGTTATTTCACTTATACCCACAGACTTCAGCATAGTGGGTTTAGTATTTAACTTCAGATCTCTTGTATCAGAGAGAAGAAGTGAGCTGTGCTTTTTAACCAATGGCCGCCTAACTGCTAGTAACACCTTTTCATATATGTGAAAACTTTGGTATTGTGGAAAGCAGCATGTCCTAAACTCTATCTATGGAAGTCATGTTACATCAGCTATAACCTCTGAATGCAATTAGCAATTTTCCCACAGAAATATTGCAACATGTCACACTTGCCCTTTCCCACTGGCCTGGCATGAAAGCAGGAGCTGTTTTTCCCCCACCTCAGCTTTAATTTCTGGCATGTTCTTCAATCGGCTCCAATAAGGACTACCAAGGTGGTATAGTAGAAGAAATAAATGGAAAAAATTGGGAGAAAGAGAAGTTAAAAGGAAAAGAAGAACTGTTCTGTGTGATATCGTGTAATTCACAGGCTGGGAGACCTCGATGATAATGCAGTACAGAAAAGATCCATCTATGTGAGACACAATTAGTGGGAGTGTTTGAGTGTAGGATCAAACACTCCCGAAAATCTGCTTTAGTTCCTTTCTAAGTGCGGAGAAGTAAACAAAAAAACAAGCCATAACTAACAGTAGAACTCTCAGCTAAATTCATTCAAGGACTTCAGACCTCAGCAAGGCCAACTGTTAATTATGTAGCGGCAAGTTTTACAGCTCTTGCAGCTGCCCTGACTGTGTCCAACTTGACACAGAGAATGGCTAACATTCCATTGCAAGGAACAATGATTAAGAATATGTAAAGACAATCACAGACCATTAGTCCAGGCCCAAGATTAATGGGCAGTGGTAGCTCAGCGGTTAAAGTACAGGACTAGTAACTGGAAGGTCACTGGTTTAAGCCCCACATTTGCCAGGTTGGCACTGTTGGGCCCTTGAGCAAAACCCTTGAATCTCACTTGCTTGCAATGTTTACAGTCTCAACTGTAAGTTGCTTTGGAAAAAAGTGTAAATGTAAATATAAAATTCAGAAAGGATTGGGGATGATAACTTATGCCACATTGCTTTTATTTTTGCAAGCCTTTCCACATAACAGGGGCACACAATGAAGTGGCTTATGTATAGGAACAAACCAATCCACTTTATAATTCAGTACAACACAGAGGGGGGCTGATGTTGGTGGTGTGTTTGTATGTGTGTGGCCTTTGGTTGTGCCCCTACATGGCTATAATTTGCCATAATATTTTCCTTGCTGCTCTAGATTACAAAAGAATATACATTTCAACAGGTTTGGCCACTATTAAGTAAACGACTGGGAATCTGATGTAAATAGAAACGGCGATCTTAAAATCTTTCTGAATCTTCCTGTAATTAAAGCAGACTAATAAATTTCAACTAACAGTCGATGGCTGGTAGTTTTTTTTTTTTAAATACCTGATTCTGGGATTCTTTATTAAATGAAATATTTAGCCTACAGATACACCGATTAGGCATAACATTATGACCACCTCCTTGTTTCTACACTCACTGTCCATTTTATCAGCTCCACTTACCATATAGGAGCACTTTGTACTTCTACAAATACTGACTGTAGTCCATCTGTTTCTCTACCTACCTTTTTAGCCTGCTTTCACCCTGTTCTTCAATGGTCAGGACCCCCAGAGGACCACCACAGAGCAGGTATTATTTGGGTGTTGGATCATTCTCAGCACTGCAGTGACACTGACATGGTGGTGGTGTGTTAGTGTGTGTTGTGCTGGTATGAGTGGATAAGACACAGCAATGCTGATGGAGTTTTTTTTAACACCTCACTGTCACTGCTGGACTGAGAATAGTCCACCAACCAAAAATATCCAACCAACAGTGCCCCGTGGGCAGCATCCTGTGACGACTGATGAAGGTCTAGAAGATGACCAACTCAAACAGCAGCAATAGATGAGCGATCGTCTCTGACATTATATCTACAATGTGTCTGATCCACTCATACCAGCACAACACACACTAACACACCACTGCAATGCTGAGAATCATCCACCACCTAAATAATACCTGCTCTGTGGGGGTCCTGACCATTGAAGAACAGGGTGAAAGCAGGTTAAAACAGTATGCAGAGAAATAGATGGACTACAGTCAGTAATTGTAGAACTACAAAGTGCTTCTCTATATGGTAAGTGGAGCTGATAAAATGGACAATGAGTGTAGAAACAAGGAGGTGGTCACAATGTTATGCCCCATCGGTGTAATTCTGTAAAGGCAAACGTGCATTAATAAATGATTAAAGTAATCATGTCTGACTGGCTTGGAGGCTTGCTGCTCTCTAGCATATCACATATTCTTCTTGCAGCTAGAAATTCATCGGTGAGTGTTTAACAGCAAAATCAACAGCTGAAAGGAACCCAACTGCCTGCTGTTTATTCAGCTTGTCAGTTCATTCAGATACAAAATATGACCAAGTGCTTCTTGTGTCATCACTATAGTTAGCAGGCATGGTTTAGGTAGTTTGCTTTGCTTACATTTGTGATCATAATAGATAATAAATAAAAAGTAGCACATTTACAACTTGTTAAAGGCTAGTGAGCTCATTTTGCCTGATGATATGGATATAATCCAGCCTTCACAGTTCTACTGTCAAAAAAACAAGAACTGATACTGGGTTACCTCTGTAGTGCACAAGCAGATTCTGATGAACTGAAAAGGTCAAAAGCATTTCTCCCTAGAGCCATATCAAATGGCATGCACAGATTGAAAAGAAACTAGCACAGCAATTGTTACACATTCCGAACACTAGCTTTGTCTCAAGTCCACTTAACAAGAGATGGCACCAGCACACGTCAACATAGATGTCAGTGGCACATGGGCTGGAACGCAGGCTGGAAAGCCACCTGGCAAAGACGGTCACATGAGGGATGAACCCATGCCAGTTAGCCTAAGGACATCAGTATGAAATGCTTCATCTGGAAAATGAATTCATCATTCACATACTGTAGGAATCAAATTGGTTCAGTCATTATGTGCAGGTCTTTCCTACCTAGCAGCCTGGAGGTCAATATTAAATATGAGCAATGACATTTCTTATGAGGGTATTTGTTAAATCTTAATTAGCAGACAATTATGTGACGTTTATGCACTTTAATTTAAATGCACAACAATTAAGCAACTAGCTTTCAGTTCACACTTGTCAACTAAACCTAAAAGGTTCTGATTTATAAGATAAGATTCCTTTATTGATCCCCATGGGGGAAATTCGAGTGTTACAGCAGCTCTAGTACAGTGTAAGTACAGTAAATAGAGTAAATAAAAAAGGGTAGAATAAAAATAAAATACTACTATTACTATTAAACAGCAGTATGACGATTACAACTATATGATAAAACACTATATATTCTATATGTAAATATATACGTACATATGTGTGTAATTAGAGATGTAGAGTCCAGTGCTGGGAAATGGATGTGGGGGGGGGGGGGGGGGGGGTCTTTGAGTGGCTTGTCAGTGTGAGGATAGCCTGTGTATTCTGCTACCTGTACATGTAAAATATAATTTGAAATATAAGTTTGTGAATATTTTAATGATCTTACATTTGTATTTATCTTTAAAAAAAATTATTTGTTTGCATATGCCCGTTTTCTTTTCCAATGTAGTTTTTTTCCAATCCCCCTATAGGCACTCATGTTGGCAGAGACCGTCTGCAAATCAGCAGTAGATATATACAGAGAGCTTTAACACAAACGTCTTCTTCTTTTTTTTCCTTGTAAGTGTCCTCTTTACAAATTTATTGTCTCTTTAATGACTACACAATGCCCAGGCTCAACCTTGATGCTCCCTCCACCTTGCTTTACAGTTTGCACAGGGTTTTGGAGTTGGTGTGCACCACAAGTTTCAATTTTACTCCATTTCTACAGGACATTTTTTTTACTCCCATTATCATGTGTTTTATTAGATTAGGTCATGATTGTTTGCATATCATTATTTCCTCATTAAAAATCTGACCACATTTAGTACTAATTCTTGCCAGCTTTTTCAAAGAGTGAAACTATGTAAAATTTGCTTTTTAAAATGACTTGATGGCAAACACCTAAGACATATTTCACCCTATTTCCACTGCATGGTACCCTATAATCTAACATTTAGTGGTTGCTTCCCTTCCGAAATGACCTGTACTGTACCTAAGTACTTAGCTTAATTGGTCAGGCATAAATACAAACAGATTTTTATTAAAGTGATGTCATAAAAAACATGAACAGAAATATACAGGGTTTAGAAAATTAAACATCACAAACAAATGCAATTTATTTTAAAAAAATCTCTATTTATTGATTTACATTTATTTAATTATTTGTTTTTTTATTTATTGCTCTCAGTATCTGGTGGAGAACACCATCACCCTTTCAACTTTAGCAAACTCCTCCTACTTTCACAGAATCCTCTTTGTATTTGGAAATGGACAATGGCACATTAAGTACAGCACGGTGGATTAGGATGTGTACCGTATATTACTGTACCATGCAATGGAAATGGGGCTTTTTATTGGCACAATAGAATAAAACTAGTGGCTAAAGAGTGCCATACAATAGTACAGCAATGTTTTTTTTAATTGACAAATAACATATAATTAAAATAATTAGTACAGGATTTAAAAGCTGGTTTTAAAGCTATATTTTCTTTATTTTTTCCACTTATTCAGTACATTTTAATAATACTTTCATCCTTATACAGGTTACATGTATCTGGAAAATTGCAATGCATTCTAGACGATCGGCACTCACTTAATAATTTGTTCTTACCTCACAGCCATGTGCAATTTCTGAGTAACTAATTCATCTACTGGTATGTTTTTTGAGTTATAAAAGCACATACAAAAAGGCACAGCAACAATAACAAATGCTAATGATTAAACCAAGCAATAAATAGCTGTCCTGCACCAGACCTACCAGCTACAACACTATACTGCTTTCCCGGGATTGTGTCCGCCTCGATTTTTGGTGAGTAGATACATCAGGTTACTCTATAAAAAGGTTTTGAAATATTAGAACCAAATCCCTTTCACCCAGTTGCTAAATTAAACCAACAAAATGAAACAAAGTTGTTCCTCAGTGGGTCTAAAAATAGCTGAACGGAAGACATAGAAGACAGGGCAAATGGTCCTCAGTTCAGCTATCAGATTGGCCTTGCTGTGCTTCAGGTCATCACAGGGCTTTATTATTGCTGTAGACTTTAAAATCTACTGAAGTGCACAGTGGCGCGTAAGAGAGAAGTGATAACATCAGAGCAGCGGGGGCTGCAGGAGGTCAGTGCTGTATTAACCTGGGAAAGGATTAGCTAAAAACCACAGGGGGGATTCGCTTCTCTCAGCACCAGTACTGCAGGGAGGTTGCATGCAAGGTGGCATCAGTAGGTGTGTGTGTGTGTATGTATGTGCTAATGTATGATGCGTGTGTGACATCAAGGGACCAAGCTGTAGGTTTATAGTGAGTGAGTGAGTGAATGAGTGAGTGAGTGAGTGAGTGAGTGGCCTCTGGCATTTCAAAAAGGCACCTCTAAAACATGACCGCCTATGGTGCTGCACATCACCAGCTTGCTTATCTGCTGGTGCTGGCTGCAGTGGGGGCTCTGGGCCACAGCACTACATCCTTCTCTCACACATACAAACACACACAGCTGAAATTGGGAAACTGCAACTTCTTAGTTCTTAGATCAAAGACAGCAAGGCCTTTTCCCACTAACTTAAGCTCATGGTACAACATGCATTAACACCAGCAGGTTTGTTCCTGGCAGGTTTGATTTGTTTTAGCTGTTGGATATTTGTTACAGACCAAAACACACCTTAGGCTGGGATTATACTTGCTGTTAACCTACATTTCATTTAACACATTGTTTGTGTGGTTCCTGACAAAACTGATACTACATTTAAATACAAGCTGCATGTCAATCAGTTCCAGAGATGATTCATTTACATTTAGCAGACACTTTTATCCAAAGCAACTTACAACTGTGTCTGAACACAGTGTAAGCCATTAAGGATTATAGGGCTTGCATATGTGCTGAAAATGGCAACGTGAAAGTGGTGGGGATTTAACTAGCTACTTTCCAAATGATAATCCAGTACCTTATATATATACAGTGTATCACAAAAGTGAGTACACCCCGCACATTTCTGCAAATATTTTATTATATCTTTTCATGGGACAACACTATAGAAATAAAACTTGGATATAACTTAGAGTAGTCAGTGTACAACTTGTATAGCAGTGTAGATTTGCTGTCTTATGAAAATAACTCAACACACAGCCATTAATGTCTAAATGGCTGGCAACATAAGTGAGTACACCCCACAGTGAACATGTCCAAATTGTGCCCAAAGTGTCAATATTTTGTGTGACCACCATTATTATCCAGCACTGCCTTAACCCTCCTGGGCATGGAATTCACCAGAGCTGCACAGGTTGCTACTGGAATCCTCTTCCACTCCTCCATGATGACATCACGGAGCTGGTGGATGTTAGACACCTTGAACTCCTCCACCTTCCACTTGAGGATGTGCCACAGGTGCTCAATTGGGTTTAGTCCATCACCTTTACCTTCAGCTTCCTCAGCAAGGCAGTTGTCATCTTGGAGGTTGTGTTTGGGGTCATTATCCTGTTGGAAAACTGCCATGAGGCCCAGTTTTCGAAGGGAGGGGATCATGCTCTGTTTCAGAATGTCACAGTACATGTTGGAATTCATGTTTTCCTCAATGAACTGCAGCTCCCCAGTGCCAGCAACACTCATGCAGCCCAAGACCATGATGCTACCACCACCATGCTTGACTGTAGGCAAGATACAGTTGTCTTGATACTTCTCACCAGGGCGCCGCCACACATGCTGGACACCATCTGAGCCAAACAAGTTTATCTTGGTCTCGTCAGACCACAGGGCATTCCAGTAATCCATGTTCTTGGACTGCTTGTCTTCAGCAAACTGTTTGCGGGCTTTCTTGTGCGTCAGCTTCCTTCTGGGATGACGACCATGCAGACCGAGTTGATGCAGTGAGCAGCGTATGGTCTGAGCACTGACCGGCTGACCTCCCACGTCTTCAACCTCTGCAGCAATGCTGGCAGCACTCATGTGTCTATTTTTTAAAGCCAACCTCTGGATATGACGCCGAACACGTGGACTCAACTTCTTTGGTCGACCCTGGCGAAGCCTGTTCCGAGTGGAACCTGTCCTGGAAAACCACTGTATGACCTTGGCCACCATGCTGTAGCTCAGTTTCAGGGTGTTAGCAATCTTCTTATAGCCCAGGCCATCTTTGTGGAGAGCAACAATTCTATTTCTCACATACTCAGAGAGTTCTTTGCCATGAGGTGCCATGTTGAATATCCAGTGGCCAGTATGAGAGAATTGTACCCAAAACACCAAATTTAACAGCCCTGCTCCCCATTTACACCTGGCACCTTGACACATGACACCAGGGAGGGACAACGACACATTTGGGCACAATTTGGACATGTTCACTGTGGGGTGTACTCACTTATGTTGCCAGCTATTTAGACATTAATGGCTGTGTGTTGAGTTATTTTCAGAAGACAGTAAATCTACACTGCTATACAAGTTGTACACTGACTACTCTAAGTTATATCCAAGTTTCATGTCTATAGTGTTGTCCCATGAAAAGATATAATGAAATATTTGCAGAAATGTGAGGGGTGTACTCACTTTTGTGATACACTGTATATATATATATATATATATATATATATATATATATATATATACTGTATATATACTATATATTGTATATACTATATTGTATATTATATATATATATATATATATATATATATATATATATATATATATATATATATATATATATATACACTATATTGCCAAATGTATTCCCTCACCCATCCAAATCATTGAATTCAGGTGTTCCAATCACTTCCATGGCCACAGGTGTATAAAACCAAGCACCTAGGCATGCAGACTGCTTCTACAAACATTAGTGAAAGAATGGGTCGCTCAGTGAATTCCAGCATGATACCGTGATAGGATGGCCGAGCAGCTGCATCCAAGCCTTACATCACCAAGTGCAATGCAAAGCGTCGGATGCAGTGGTGTAAAGCACGCTGCCACTGGACTCCAGAGCAGTGGACTCGTGTTCTCTGGAGTGACGAATCACACGTCTCCGTCTGGCAATCCGATGGACGAGTCTGGGTTTGGCGGTTGCCAGGAGAACGGCTGCATTGTGGCAAGTGTAAAGTTTGGTGAAGGGGGGATTATGGTGTGAGGTTATTTTTCAGGGGATGGCCCCTTCCTGTTCCAACAAGGTCCATAAAGACATGGATGAGCCAGTTTGGTGTGGAAGAACTTGACTGGCCTACACAGTCCTGACCTCAACCCATAGAACAACTTTGGGATTAATTAGAGTGGAGACTACGAGCCAGGCCTTCTCGTCCAACATCAGTGTCTGACCTCACAAATGCGCTTCTGGAAGAATAGTACAAATTCCCATAAACACACTCCTAAACCTTGTGGAAAGCCTTCCCAGAAGCTGTTATAGCTGCAAAGGGTGGGTCGGACGTCATATTAAACCCTATGGATTAAGAATGGGATGTCACTCAAGTTCATATGCGTGTGAAGGCAGACGATATCTCTCTAGCGATAATCCTGAGCTGTGTCATGAATGAAGGAAATCACTTAAAAATACCATTTTAATAAACAAACACGTTATATTTTCCAGAAGTGTGCAGCCTTGATTTCTCTTCAATTGTTTGCATTTTTAAGAATATCTCTATTTCTGAGTGATAAAATTGAAGCAGTAAAGAGTTTTAAACACACACACATCTGACAATTCATATTTGGCCTAAGTATATTAATGTTGTTCACATACTGTATAGTACATACTGCCTGTGCATGTAGTGGTACTCCCACTATAGATACATTGTGTGTTTTTTATTACAGTAAAGAGCATTAACTGACACTGAGACAATCCCACACACAACTTCTAGGAGGACCAGACAGCTTTGCTTGCTCTGAGCATATAGGATAAGACCAGACAAGGAAAAATGTGGAATATGAGACTCAAAAATGTCCCTTATGTTAGGATGACATTGCCCTATGACTTCTTCCTAAAATACTTAAAAGTGGTTTAATAAACCCTATGACGAAGTCAGGTGTCTTTCATGGTCATATCAAGTCAAATTTGAGCATACTTAAACTTTGAATGAAAATCACAGATCACAAACAGTGAACCCCCCTCCCCCCAACTACCTCAATCCTAATAGGCAGGGTTTCCTCAAGAATTTGGATCTTGATATATTTGTATCTGTTCAGTCAAAACAGTGTCTATGAGGACATAAAGGTCTGACTTGCAATTATTGTCCAACTCATTTGAAATACTGAGGTAGCCAACTGCAGTCCCTCCACAGCAAACACCATCCATGGTCCGCCCAATTGCAAGATTTAAGCACGCCTATACATTTTAATGTGAAGCGTAGAGCGCAGACAGCAAAGTAGATCTCCATCTCATTCATGCATGCAAAGAACGCTCTAACATTTCACTACAAACCACTGAGGACTTTCTAAAAAGACTTAAGGCTGTTTTGGAGCCAAAGGGAAACCCTACTACTTAGACATTCTTTGAAATAGATAGAAAGTAAGGCTTTTCTTGTGTAACCCCTGAGTGTAGGAAAATATCAGAACTATTTTGACAAATCTGTATTTGGTCCTTCGTGAGGAAAATAAGAGGGTGAGAAGACACCAGGTTTTAATTTACAACCTTCATGTCAAACAGCGCTCTATGTTTTCAAAGCAGTCACATGAGAAATCCATGATGCTTTTACAGCTGCAGCCAGCACTAGCAGAGAAAAAAACTATGAATATGCACATGCCAGTGTACTACAGCATGTTTTAGCACTAATATACAACACTGCCCTTAGCTCTGCACCATGTGCCATTTATGTGCAAATCTGTTGATTAATTTACCTACATATCAAATGACAAATGAAAAACAGCACATTATAGAACTTGGTAACTTGATCATCTTTTTCTTTTCTTTTCATTTTTCCCCTCTGAGAAGCAAACATGTGATTGTTATTCATTCACAGTATCCACAAAGTGGGTGCACTTTAAATATTTTATTCTATTTTGAGGGTGTGGCTTTTATTATTTATGATGTAAAGAGCCGAGCATGCTTTGGCCTAAGGAGTATCGTAAAATAAATATTGGCCCGCCGCTATAACAAGCATAAAGCTTTAATGGCAACTAAGCATAAATGATGTTATAGATAATTCATCTGGGAGGTCTCATTCTATATACATAATAGAAAAAAAGAGCAGAAAAAAGATGCCTAAAGAGCACATTCATTTGCATGTTACACTATGAGCCTCCCCTACACCCCAGCTGTAATAGCCTCTCTTTAGGAATAACATTTGTGAGGTCAAGCACTGATGTCGGACTAAAAAGTCTAGTCTTGAGCATTAATATAAAACCACTGTCTGTGTGGAGTTTCCTTTTCTAAACTGCTTAATCTAAATTGCCCCAAGAAGTGAATGGGTAATTGTGCAAGTGCCTGAAGAGATGGACTGGAGCACTGTCCTGTGTGTATTTCTAGTTTTTGCTGCCTCGACTCTTCTGGGAAGGCTTTTCACAAGATTTTAGAGTGCATCTGTGGGATTTTGTGCCCATTTAAAAAGAGCATTTGTGAGGCCAGGTACTGATCCTGGGCAAGAACGACTGGATTACAATGAATATCCAATTACTCCCAAAATGTACAGCGATCAGCCATAACATTAAACCCACCTCCTTGTTTCTACACTCACTGTCCATTTTATCAGCTCCACTTACCATATAGGAGTACTTTGTAGTTCTACAATTACTGACTGTAGTCCATCTGTTTCTCTGCATGCTTTGTTAGCCCCCTTTCATGCTGTTCTTCAATGGTCAGGACCCCCACAGGACCACCACAGAGCAGCTATTATTTAGGTGGTGAATCATTCTCAGCACTGCAGAGACAATGACATGGTGGTGGTGTGTTAGTGTGTGTTGTGCTGGTATGAGTGGATAAGACACAGCAACGCTGCTGGAGTTTTTAAATACGTACAATGTCCAGTCATGGCCCACTCTCTTAGACACTCACACGTAGTTGGTCCACCTTGTAGATGTAAAGTCAGAGACGATCGCTCATATTGCTGCTGTTTGAGTTGGTCATCTTCTAGACCTTCATCAGTCGTCACAGGACGCTGCCCATGGGGCGCTGTTGGCTGGATATTTTTGGTTTGTGGACTATTCTTACTTAATCCAGCAGTAACAGTGAGGTGTTTAAAAACTCCAGCAGTACTGCTGTGTCAGACCAATAGTCACATTTGAGCATCACAAACAGTAAAACTGCCCCCCAATTTCCCTACCTACCCTGGACTCTTGCATTTGTAATTATCCACTTGACAATAACAACAGAACAGCTTCAACATGGCAATTATGAACAGTTTTTGGAAAGGTAGCATTTTATGAAAGCTTTGTGGTGAAAGTCACTGAGCACAATCTATTCAACTGGCTTTGTTTGACTGTGGAGACCGAATACACCTGTCACTTTAATACATTAAAGCAAGAAGATTGAATTGAGAAGAACTCAGCACCTTTCAGTATTTACCAATATTTGTAAGAGGTCATTTATAATGAGACATATAATTATGAAGCTTACAATATAGCATTCTGGATGTAGCTGGAAATTGGTTCTATATGAAAAAGAAAAGGAGGTATCATTTATTTGAGGTATTACAAGAACCGGAGTAAGAATTGGCTTCTATTTACGACATATGGGTTTGCTCCGTCACACATTGTCAGTAAGTAAACAGGGTTTCACGGTACTGCTATCTCTAATTCATAGAGTTCATACCTGGACCAAAATTTTAGCTATAGATCTACACCTAAAGTCAGATGTTTGCATATACTTGTAAAGAAATTGTATGCCACTGTTTTGCTGTGAGTAAATAATTGAAAAGATACTTCTAATACACTTTGTTTAAACGTTTATTGTCGGGTTTATGAAAATATTCTGAATCCAATTTTCATCATAGCAAGCAAAGAAATGGCCAAAAACAAGAACAAATAAACCTTTCAAGACCTTGACCACCCCGTAACACCATTAGCTATTTCTGCTATAGTCAATTGTTTAAAAAAACAGAACTGAAGACACTGAAATCATTTAAAATCTCCTTGTACACAAAAGTAAAATCTTAACAATGGTTAAATGTATGCTATTAAATGCAAAGTTGTCTAAAAATTGTTGCCAGAAAGAAAGGATTTGGAAGGCTCAAAGTCACATCATGGAGGGATGATCACTGGCTAAAATATAAAGTTCTTCAAGACAGTAAGACCTTGAAACAGTAAGTACAAGGTTGTCGTGTGTAGATTGTCATTTATCTGTCTAGAAGATTCATTAATCATTTTGGCAGAGTATGGGACATTTGGTTCAACATATAAGGGTTTTAACTCTATATATTAAGAATTTCACAAACAAATGACATCACTTTTCTACATAGTCAACTTCTGATGCATTTTTTTCAGCATCATACCAACTTTTTAATGCCATCTGATGCATCACTGCTTTCAAATCTTCATCACATGAAAATCTTCTTCCCCTTAAAGCTTCTATGAGCGGTCCAAAAAGGTGGAAATCAGATGGCGCTAAATCCGGACTATAAGCTCTCTCAGTCTTCTCTCAGACACGACCAGTTACTATTCCTCCCGCCCTCACCGTTTCCAACCAAAATATAAAAGTGTGGAAACTTTTTGAAGATTCCTCATAGTTGTGTGGGGTATTGATTCACTATTTGAGTTGTGTAGTGATGTTCTAGAGAGGTGAATTTAAAGACCTAGTAAGAAATACAACAGACTTTTAAAGTGTGGTAGAAATGCAGTCAATGGAAAAAGCTATCCCAAAGTTGTACAAGTTACTTCTTGCTTATATTAAGACCATAAGACCATAAAAAGCTTTATAATGATGATTATTATTATCAGTATTATTATTGTTGTTATTATTATTATTTAAACATGATCCTACATAAGACTAGTTGCCCTGCTCTTGCCCTTTTACTTCTTTGTGTGATCAGCAATGAACTTTAGTTAAACTTTAAGGTGTAGATTTTAAAGCAGGCATGGCAGCCTTTAAGGCCAGGGCTATTTGTGAAGAGTGTCAACTGTGTTCCAGTAGCTTTGAATTCAAGCCAGACCTGATTTGTTTTCTTTGTTTTTGTTTCTTCTTTTTTAGTGTTTTGTTGTATTTTTTTTTTTATATAAATTATTTTATTATTATTATTTGGGTGGGGAGATTACATTTGACCATCCAGACAAGTTTCCTTTTGGCATAAGGTGACTGGGTTTTCTTTTCAACCTTGAGTAGAGACCACTGTGCCAAGCCTTCCAAACTTCCCATGAACAAATTGTCCACATACACTGATCAGCCATAACATTAAAACCACCTCCTTGTTTCTACACTCACTGTTCATTTTATCAGCTCCACTTACCATATAGAAGCACTTTGTAGTTCTACAATTACTGACTGTAGTCCATCTGTTTTTCTACATACTGTTTTAGCTTGCTTTCACCCTGTTTTTAAATGGTCAGGACCACCACAGAGCAGGTATTATTTGGGTGGTGGATCATTCTCAGCACTGCAGTGACACTGACATGGTGGTGGTGTGTTAGTGTGTGTTGTGCTAGTATGAGTGAATCAGACACAGCAGCGCTGCTGGAGTTTTTAAATACCGTGTCCACTCACAGTGCACTCTATTAGACAATTGTACCTAGTTGGTCCACCTTGTAGATGTAAAGTCAGAGACGATCGCTCATCTATTGCTGCTGTTTGAGTTGGTCATTTTCTAGACCTTCATCAGTGGTCACAGGACGCTGCCCACGGGACGCTGTTGGCTGGATGTTTTTGGTTGGTGGATTATTCTCAGTCCAGCAGTGACATTGAGGTGTTTAAAAACTCCATCAGCACTGCTGTGTCTGATCCACTCATACCAGCACAACACACACTAACACACCACATGGTCAGTGTCACTGCAGTGCTGAGAATGATCCACCACCCAAATAATACCTGCTCTGTGGTGGTCCTGACCATTTAAGAACAGGGTGAAAGCAGGCTATAACAGTATGTAGAGAAACAGATGGACTACAGTTAGTAAATGTAGAACTACAAAGTGCTTCTATATGGTAAGTGGAGCTGATAAAATGGACAGTGTGTGTAGAAACAAGGAGGTGGTTTTAATGTTATAGCTGATTGGTGTATCATGTGACCCACATATCAAATTTTCAATGGAAAGTTGCTATAGGTATGCAGATTTACATAGATATTGCTTAATTGCTTTATTTGTATTTTATGTATTTTTCGTTAATTTTGGGAAGCCTGTTTTTAACTATTTATTTTTATTATTCAACTACTCAAGTTGAATCAACCAAGCCCTTTTCACAGGGGTCATTGACGAGATGTACCAAAGCAGAGCAGTACCCAGAGCGTACAATGTTACTGTTAGCATAAACCCTTGTCCTTGCACATTGTAAGCTTTAGTAATTGCATTATCATGGTTGCATATATGGTTGCACACTAGACGCATGTAGAAGTAAAAATACTCCCTGTATAAGGTGTCAATTCATCACAGAGCATCACACTTATTCGTTGTCGACGTTGCACATTTTTAAAAAGCCACTGCACCTACTGGTATATTCATGTGACAAGGGTGAGAACATTATCGGATCTGACATTGAAAAGGTTGTGAAATGTTCTTTTCAAAGACAATACAGACACTGGAATTGTGATGTACCAACAATACCTACTGTGCCTCCATGCCAACACTACTTTCTTTTATTTAAAACTGTCCAATCTTTGTACAATTATTGGGGTTTGTCTTGTCCAATCAGAAAGGCTCACTATCACAGATGGACTCCCTTTAAAAACAAACAAACAAACAAACACTTATTACCCGAGCATAAAAACACATTTCTTGGCCAGCTGGCTCCCATAAGCAGGGAGAAGGAGGTGGTGTTGGCACTAAGCTGAGTTCTGGTTTCATGTCTATCGGTGTGGATAATTGAATGTTGGAGCAGGCTTCCCCGCCTGTCTTTGTTGTTCAATCAATACCAAAGCTAATCTGTATTAGCAGAATTAGATGCTCTCAAACTCAGATGTCTGGACCCTTTCAGATGTTTTCTACACATCAGTTTCATCCCCTTCAAATCGTATAAAATGACTGTGGTCGGAGAATTGTTTGGCACAATACAGTGAAATGGTGTGTATGGAATTTAAAGCTGAATCTGAGATCATCATGTGTGCATGAAACTCTGAAAAAGTTAGAAAAAGCAACTTTCTAAATAAAGTGGCTTCTGATTTTTCATTTTCACTTTCAAAAGTTGTTGTTAATAAGCATTTAATTAAATAATTATTGAAATTGGTGCTTGAATTGTACAACAATCTATTATGCTAGCCCACCACCAGCCTGGCAACCGCATGGTCATGATTGGCTATTTCTTGGGAAGTTGGTGTGAACCCCTGTAATGGATTGGTGATATTCCTGCCTTGCACCTATTGTTTCATGGTGGACCACACCGCCACAATCCTGACCAAGATAAAGCGGTTGATGAAAATTAAATAAACAAACAAACATATATATATATAAATTGAGATTTATATTCCTCAGCATCACAAGCAATAGCTGTAATAAGTGCCTTAATAAAAGTTGACTCCATAGTCTAGATTGTTAATTTCAAATTGCTCTTTATTAAATTATGTAAAGTAATGGATATAATAGACATATTTCTATTTTATTTACTCAGGTAACACCAATGATGAATTGAAGGACCATGCATTAAACACAGAAAATGATAAATATTATTTATTTATGAGGATTTTAACCTCATGTTTTACACACTTTGGTTACATTTATGGCAGAACAGGTAGCTACTCATTACACAAGATTCATCCGTTCAAGTTTTTAATGTCAAACACAGTCATGGACAATTTTGTATCTCCAATTCACCTCACTTACATGTCTTTGGACTGTGAGAGGAAACCCACACAAACACTGGCAAAACATGCAAATTCCACCAAGCCACTGTGCTGGCCAATGTATCAATTTAAAACATATGAATGGACTAACAATGTGCTTTTTAAATAAACAGTATAATTACATATGTATAATCAAAACAGGTATTTTTAACAAATCTTAGCATTTTTTCACTGAATGTGCATTGAAAATAAGTAAAATGCAAAGAGCATTTTTTATTAAACAGCAAATTTAAAAAAATAATAATTTTGAATATTTGTGCTTAGGCTGATATGGATTGTTGGGCATATTCATACACTGAGCCCATTGTTTTGTATATCTGGACCCTGACAAATGTGAAAATAAATAAATGAATTTTTACCTGTTAATACTGTGCTATACACTAAAACGATAAACAACATTTGCAGAAAACTAGCATTTTTACCAATTAACAAATTACAAAAGTTGAACATAAAGCATCAAGATATAGAAAAACAACATAAAAATTAAAGGTGTAGATTGTGCGTGTTGGTGTGTTTGATCAGTTAATACCTAAACCAAAAAAATGTTTGCAATATTCAGGTAATAAGCTATCTACTCTATGTAAGGTGGGTTTAAATGCATTTTTCTATGAGTAACACATACATGTTTTTAGGACATGCCTTTAAAACACGGGGTTTTTAAAAACACTGAACCCATCATTACTATAATCATATACCCACATCCCAGCTTGCATCAGAGAGCTGGTGCAGCGCATAAGAACAGAAGCCATCCTGGGTAGGTGGTAGGGGTTTATTTAAAGTGAACAAGACGCTGAGGTGAATTAGTATTAAGGCTGAAAGGCTTGGCCTCACTAATTAAAGGTGAAGAGGAGATGGTAATTAAATCTCAAGGTACAGAAGTGGAGGTGCCAGAATGGAAAAACAACACACAATCCGAATGTGCTCTATCAGCGAGGGAGGCGATATGTTTTCCCATGAGCGGTGATGTAGGATTGAGAGTTAACACACCTGTTTCTGCATATGTAAGTAAGTAGAGGCAACAAGACAACAGAACGTGTACCGTTGTGCATGGTATAAAGCATCTGTTTTATTTACCTTCAGTAAAGTGATGTATACAGCTTGACATAAAGCAGTTGTCCATTAGACTTTAAAATATAGAGAACTGTTGGATGCTGTGTTTCAACAAGCAAAACACACACACAAACGCTAGATAAACAACAGATAGTGGCAACAATAGAGACTAAATCCACAAAACTTGAACTAAATCTAAAACAACATCTATGACCTTAATCTTTTAAGCTTTGCAATCGGTTTTATAACAGTGCCTGAACAAAGATTATTCTAGATTTTATTTATATCAGGAATAAAGTATTTAAGAGATGTTAACAAGAATAAGGGTCAAATATACACACCTAAAGTATTAGTAGTACCTTTACAGCTTCAAATTGTTTTAAAGTAGCCTGATGGGTAGAGCTTTGGGCTACCAGTTTGAAGACTGTTGGTTCAAAACAGTTTGGCCCTTGAGCAAGGCTCTTAACCCTGTCTGCTCCAGGGGCACCATCCAATGGCTGACCATGTGCTCTGAAACCAGCTTCCAAACAAGCTGGGATATGCGGAAACAGAATTTCATTGTACTGTCTATATACAGTATTATATCAGCCATAACATTAAAACCACCTCGTTTCTACACACACTGTCCATTTTATCAGCTCCACTTACCATATTGAAGCACTTTGTAGTTCTACAATTACTGACTGTAGTCCATCTGTTTCTCTACATGCTTTGTTAGCCCCCTTTCACCCTGTTCTTCAATGGTCAGGACTCTCCCAGGATCACCACAGAGCAGGTATTATTTAGGTGGTGGATCATTCTCAGCACTGCAGTGACACTGACATGGTGGTGGTGTGTTAGTGTGTGTTGTTGGAGTTTTTTTTAACACCTCACTGTCACTGCTGGACTGAAAATCGTCCACCAACCAAAAATATCCAGCCAAATGCGTCCCGTGGGCAGCGTCCTGTGACCACTGATGAAGATCTAGAAGATGACCAACTCAAACAGCAGCAATAGATGATCGATCGTCTCTGACTTTATATCTACAAGGTGTACCAACTAGGTAGGAGTGGACAGTGAGTGGACAGGGTATTTAAAAACTCCAGCAGCGCTGCTGTGTCTTATCCACTCATACTAGCACAACACACACTAACACACCACCACCATGTCAGTGTCACTGCAGTGCTGAGAATGATTCACCACCTAAATAATACCTACTCTGTGGTGGTCCTAACCATTGAAGAACAGGGTGAAAGCGGGCTAACAAAGCATGTAGAGAAATAAATAGACTACAGTCAGTAATTGTAGAACTTCAAAGTGCTCCTATATGGTAAGTGGAGCTGATAAAATAGACAGTGAGTGTAGAAACAAGGAGGAGGTTTTAATGTTATGGCTGATCAGTGTATATATGACAACTAAAGGCATTCTCCTAGGCATTAATTTTACTGTAATTAAAATGATATAAATGTATTGACATTAGGTTACCATTAATAAATATATTCATAATTGTTGTTATCTTCCCATATACTATTAATCAAACCATATTTTGCTTAATAGCATATTCAGACTAATGGACTGACTAATGATTACAATGATGCCAGACATTACACTCTAATTATTATTTTCATTACAACAAAACCAGAACACATGGAACACAGTAATGTCCACTTAAACTCAAACAAGACCAAAGAAAAAAACTAACTATTAAGTCTCCAATCAGCCATCAGTTAGATCCAGAGAGATCTCACATGGGATAGGATAAATGTAAACAAACAAGCTGCTTCAGACTTAAAAACAGAGTTAAGTAGCATGTTTAAAAGCAATAAATAAACCTCTCAGGCAAGATAAAGACTTCTAAGAAGGAATCAATACAGCCTCGGAGAAGCAATCGCTGCTGCTCATTAATCTAGGAAGGGTTATAAGGCCAATTCAAACTATTTAAAATTCACCGTTCTACAGTGAGAAGGATTATCTACAAATGCAGAGCCTTCAAGCCAGTTGACAATCTTGCCAGTCAAAGAAGTGGGCATCCCGGCTAATTCAGTCAAGGGGTCAGACAGTTTAATTTTCAGGGATATAAAGAAAAACCAAGAGCTACATCAGTGACCTCCTCTGTGAGCAGAGTGAATGTTTATTATGTTGACAGCACAATTAGAAAAACAAGTATGGCTTTCATGGAAGGGTGGCTGGAAAAAAATCGTCTTTAGAAAAAGATGGCAGCAAGGATGGCAGGACTTTGCAAATTTCCATCTGAGTCTGTGTATTACAACAAATACATCATACTAACTATTAAGCATGCTTGAGAGGTGATGTTTTGCAGCCACTGAGCCTGGGACATTTGCAGTTGTTGATTGACACAGTAATAAACTTTATTAAACTTATTACAATAAGACAAACGTGAGGTCATCTGTCCAGAAGTGTAAAGCCAAAATTCGGTTGTGTGAGAGGACACCATAAAGTCAGCATCTAAATGGCTAAAGAAGCAAAAAGGTGTAGAAAGTCAAGGTTCAGAACTCAACCCTTGAGATATAGATATACTTTATTTGTCATATATACATATACAGGTGTACAGTACAATGAAATTCTTTCTTCGCATATCCCAGCTTGTTTGGAAGCCAGGGTCAGAGCGCAGGGTCAGCCATCGTACGGCGCCCCTGGAGCAGACAGGGTTAAGGGTCTTGTTCAAGGACCCAACAGTGGCTGCAGAGCAGAGCCTGTATTTGAACTGCACATCTTCTGGTTGATAGCCCAAAGCTTTACCCACTAGGCTACCACTGTCCCCAGATGCTATGGTGGGATCTTAGGAGAGGTGTGCATCAACAAATGCTCTTAAACATGAATGAACTAAAGCAAAAACTCAGGCAGGACTCAGGTTTGCAAATTTCCATCTAAACAAACAACAAAAGTTCTAGAACAGTATACAGTTGTACCTTGTAACTCAACATCCCCTAAACTCAAAATCTTTGAAACTCAATGGCCTTCGTTGAAAAATTTGTACCCTTAAACTCAACGTTTCCCTTAAACTCAACGTGAGACGAATCTGCATTTGTGTAGAATAACCATCAAAATTTATTCTGAAAGCTCCACGTGTATCTGTGTTTAGCTTCATTTTCCTCCTGTTTCACTTTTAAACTTGTGTCACAGCTTGGGGTTCTGAGAAAAAAAAAAAAAAAAAAAAACTATATATATATATATATATACTGTATATAAATAATGTAACTTAATGTATTAAAAGAACAACATAAAACACTAAACCTCTCAATTATTTTTGCTTATTTGTAAGAAACATAAGGAAACAATAAAGAAGTAAAGGTAAAGCGCAGGTTTTATTGTATTTTTGATAGATTTTTTTTATTGTATGTTAGTGTTTTTTTTTTATATAATATGTGTTATTTTTAGTGTATAAGTGTCAAAAAGAACCCCATGATTTTACATAAGTCTAAAATATGTGCAGTTTCACGGGATCATTAACAGGTTTACCATACATCATTATGGGGAAAAAATACCTTTCAAGGTACCGCTGTATTTTGGTTTGGTAGACATCTCAAAACGTGGTCAAATCAGTCCAAACAGTGTATTACCACAAACACCTCATACTAACTATCAAGCATGGAGGGCGGCACGCTGGCATATTTAAGGTGGGGCGGTCTGGGTCCTTTATATACATGCTCTCAAACATGAATGAACTGAAGCAACGTTGTAGAAAAAAGCGAACCCTCATTTCTCCAGAAGGATTCATACAAAAAAAAACACATTTGCTAAAGGTGGTTCTATATGATACTGCATTATAGGTGGACTTGTTTTTCCCCACCCATTTTCTGAATGAAAATGTTAAAAACAAAACCTTTACAAATAAAATCCTTTTTTGGTGACCTGAGGTTGTTTGTTTATAGAAATTGGTAAATACCACACAACTGTTGACTAGTCCATGTGAACTAAGAGACAGATTTAAAGCAGGCTGTATTTTTGTCCCATGTCTGTCTACACCAAAGTTCATTTCCATCTGTCTAAAAACCAATCTAGAAAAAAACAAACAAACAGATACACTAAGAGGTCCCATTACATTTTCAAAACTGGCTAACAGCAGCAATATATGACCTTGTGATCCCCAGCCAACCTTTGATGTAGGACATAAATGCCTTCCAAGGAACATTGGGGCACATGTTCACTTGAACTCTCACGCTGCTCTACAACAACCAAACCAAATCCAAAAATACACACTGTCCCACAATTCAAACAGCTCTGGTAAGTAATTCTTAGCACAGAATTTCTGACACAGTCTTGTTTAAGTGTTACTGCACAAACTAGTCCAAAGCCTTGACTGAATTCTGCCCCCAGTCAGGACACACTGCTGAGATAAAAATATGTAATAATTGAAGACGGAAGCAAGCTCTTATTTAAAGTGAAATTAAATTAAAAAGTGATGTTTATTAAATACAGAAACAAGTAATTTAGAACACTTCTGAATTTGAGAAGTTAATAGTACTTTAATATGTATAGAAACAGAAGCTATAATAAACACAACTACTCAGTATATACACTCTTTGGTTAAACTGTCCATGTGCTTGTTGGCCACCCCCCTCCCCCTTCCTGTTGCTATAGCCACCTCCACTGTTCAGGGAAGGCTTTCCACAAGGATTTAAAGTCTCTCTGTGTGAATTTGTGCCCATTTACATTTGTGACATTTGGCAGATGCTTTCATCCAAAGCAACGTCCACTTATGACCGAATACAGTTTTAACCAATTGAGGGTTTAGAGACTTGCTCAGGGACCCAACAGTGGCAACTTGGCTGTGGTAGGGCTTGAACCAGCAACCTTCTGATTACTATTCCAGTACCTTAACCACCGAGCAACTGCAAAATATCACATTTTAATATAATGTTAATGCAATCACTCACTCACTCACTTTCTTAATCGCTTATCCAATTAGGGTCACGGGGGTGGGTGGGTTGGGTGGTGATGGAGCCTATCCCAGCTTTTAAATGGGCACAAGGCACACAGTAACACATGTACATTTTATGCATTTAACAGACGCTTTTATCCAACGCGACTTACAGTACTGTGACAGTACACAGTCCAAGTAATTGAGGGTTAGGGGACTTAAGGGCCCAACAGTGGCAACCTGGCAATGGTGGGGCTTGAACCAGCGACCTTGTGATTACTAGTCCAGTACCTTAACCACTAGGCTACAACTGCCGTACACCCTGGATGGTTCACCAGTCCATCACAGACACACACACACACACACACAAACAAACATCCATTCACCTATAGGGCAAGTCAGTGTCTCCAATTAACCCGACTGCATGTTTTCGGACTGTGGGAGGAAACCGGAGCTCCCGGAGGAAACCCATGCAGACACGGGGAGAACATGCAAACTCCGCACAGAAAGGCCCAGGACCGCCCCGCCTGCGGATCGAACCCAGGACCTTCTTGCTGTGAGGCGACAGTGTTACCCACCAATGCAAACACAATATGTATGTATTTAAAAGATATTCAGAGCAGTGGGTGTCCAAACCCCTAGGTTTGAGGCTAGAGTTAGGGGTTAGCATTTGGGTTTTAGAGTTAGGGTTTGTTAAAAGTGCATTTGTTATGTTAGACAGCCTTGCTAAATAAGAAAGGTCTCAAATGTGTCAAGAGCACAGTCATGCTGGACGGGAAGGGGCAAAGTTAAAAGCATAGAATTGATTTTAGAATTTATTATTGATTTTATACATGTTTTTCATATTTTTAGTCTGTTTTCACCATATATAATCAGTTCAAATCTACCAAGATTATTATAACGTAGTTACTGAAGATGAATGAATATTAAAAACTAAATATCATAAATCATGTTAACACGCCTCAGGTGTCTGAGAATTTCTCCTTTGATGCCAGCTACTGTTCTGCACACTGAAATTAAGCACAACCACTCAACCAGAGTTCAATTAAATGAATTACATAGCATGCTGTACAGTTCAATAAAAAGTATTCTAAGGTTACAGCTTGGTGCTAAGGAGTCATCATGCATGAAATACGGTAGCAAACTTGTTGACATCTAGCCTCAAAGTAAACCTAAGAGTACATTATGTAAAGCTGGTCAGTATGTCCTGGAATAAACACGCTAATAAATAATGATGACATAACTGTGGGTAAATTTAACCAGCAGGGATACTAACATCCCAGGCCTAAGACACTAAGGCATGAAGACACACTTATAGATCAGACAGTCTATTTGAAATAAGAGTTGCATAGTTTTCTTCTTAACCTTCTCTCCCGGGAAGCTCTGAGTGGCCAGCCTTGTTGATAAGGGTAAATGTAGAGAGAGGGGTTGGCCAGTGGCTGGCAGCCACTCCAACAGCTGTGGCCGAGGCTAGCATTCCTTCTGGGCCAGGGAGAGTAAATAGCCACATGCCCTGACTAATTTTGGGGGGCAGCAGAAGAGGGAATAGGCTGTGATCATGCCATGTGCTCAAAATGTCGAGTGTCAGAGACAATGGAATGGACCTCGGACCCTTTCATGGCTATTTTGTGGCCATGCTTGGCCGTTGCAAGCAGAACATGGAGGACAAAAATATCCAGGCCATCAATGAATGTTTGCACAATGTGTCAGACTGATTGAGAACATGGAAACAGAAGCTGAGAATTAACAACTTAAGCTGTAATTTATGAAACCAAATTAACACTAGTACGTTTTTTTATTTTTCATAATAATTATATAATAAAAATAATGCAATTATAATAAACTAGCAACCAGCCAGGGTGCAGGCAGGACTAAACTGACGTGTGTTGTGTAATTTGTTTTAATCAACTAGACCACTGATATCTACAACCCCAAATCAGAAAATGTTGGGACAGTATGGAAAATGCAAATAAAATAAAAGTTCAGTGTTCCTTACATTTACTTTGACTTTTATTTGATTGCAGACAGTTTGAACCCCATATAGTTCATGTTTTATCTGCTCAACTTCATTTGTTAATATACCTCCATTCCAGCATTTCAGGCCTGCAACACATTCCAAAAAAAGTTGGGACGGGGGCAATTTAGGGCTAGTAATAAGGTCAAAAACTAAATAATGATGTGATTCCAAACATGTGATGACAACAGGTGATTGTAATCATGGTTTGGTACAAAAGCAGCATCCAGGAAAGGCTGAGTCTTTGATGAGCAAAGATGATCAGAGGATCTCCAGTTTGTCAACAAATGTATAAGAAAATGATTGAAATGTTTATAAACAATGAACCTCATAGAAAGATTGGAAGGGATTTGCATATTTCTCCCTCTACAGTGCATAATATTATTAAACAATTCAAGGAATCGGGAGGAATTTTAGTGCATAAAAGCCAAGGGTGCAAATTAAGCTGAACGCCCGTAATCTTCGATCCTTCAGACGGCACTGCATCAAGAACCACCACTCAACAATAGCTGATATAACCACATGGGTGAGGGGTTACTTTGGCAAACCTTTGTCAAGCACTACAATACAGAGTTACATGCACAAATGCCACTTAATAGTTTACTGTGCAAAAAAGAAGCCTTATGTTAACCAAAATAATCCAAAAGCGGCGTCAATTTCTCTGAGCTCGGAGGCATCTAGGACGGACCATCACACAGTGGAAACGTATTGTGGTCAGATGAATCAGCATTCCAGGTCTTTTCTGGAAAAAATAGACGCCGTGTGCTCCAGACCAAAGACTAAATGGACCATCCAGACTGTTATCAGCAACAAGTCCAAAAGCCAGGGTCTGTCATGGTATGGGGCTGTGTCAGTGCCCTTGGCAAAGGTAATTTACACTTCTGTGATGGCAGCATTAATGCAGAAAAGTACATTGAGATCTTAGAGCAACATATGCTGCCTTCAAGACATCATGTTTTCCAGGGATGTCCATGCATTTTTCAACAAGACAATGCAAAACCACATGCTGCACACATTACAAAGGCATGTCTGCCGAAGAAGAGGGTACGGGTACTGGAATGGCCTGCCTGCAGTCCTGACCTGTCCCCAATAGAGAATGTGTGGAGAATTTTGAAACGAAAAATGTGACAACGACGACCCCGTACTGTTGCACATCTTAAGACGTGTTTGCAGAAAGAATGGGACAAAATAAAAGCTGAAACATTAAATCACTTGTTATCCCCAAAACATCTTTTAAGTGTGGTGAAAAGGAATGACAACATTGCAAAGTGGTAAATGCTCATCAGGCTCAATTAAGTAAATGTATGGTGGGTGCAAATTGTGTATCAGATTAGCCCCTAACTGTCCTTAACTCATTCAACATGATCAGCATAATCCAATACTTTTTATTTTTTTACACTTAGTGTTTGTATTTGTATTTATATTTACATTTCTTAAGCAACAGGTAGTTGTGTATTGCCATGTTAAGGATGTATTCCCCACTTAAAACCTGTGTTTTTTGAACAAATGAATGAGATTTGTTATGACATATTGCACTAATAATGCCACCTAAATAACCCAGTCTGTAAAACTACAACAGTTTTTAAGGCTGGATTGGGGGAGGGGGTGCTAGTGATAAAAAATATAGATACCATTAATGCTAAATAAATATTACATTTGTAACATTTAGCAGACGCTTTTATCCAAAGCGACTTATAATTATCACGGAATACAATTTAAGCAGTTATGGGTTAAGGGCCTTGCTCAGGGGGCCAACAGTTGCAACTTGGAGACTGTGGGGCTTGAACCGGCAACCTTAAGATTACTGGTCCAGTTCTCTAACCACTAAGCTACCACTACACTGACTTCTGTCATTACAACTACAAAACAGCTGAAGCCAGGAATTGAACCCAGGCCCTTCTTGCTGTTAGGTAACAGTGATACCCACTGCACTACCATGCCACTCAATCATTTAAACAATGAAATTTCATTACATGCCGTTCTTTACTAAACTGTATCAGAACTAAGCATTGGATCAGCTGGATTAAAATGTAGTCTTATATTTATCAACTCACCCTTTACTTTTATTTAAATACCAAAGCCAAGCTCAGCTTTTACCTCCCCATTTTCTTTCATTTTCTATGCCAGCCGTTTGCATTTATTTGTTTGGATCACTTCCACCTCAGGAATTGCTAATCCGCTAACTGCTTCATTCATACGGATGACATCACGAAATCCTTTCTGGGATGCTGGCTGGTTTAATCCTGCTCATTCTTTCCCTGGCTGAGTCTATTATGAAAGACAAATCCTGCAGGTTTGGAGGCAGGGCTTGAACCATGCTAAAGGAGAATCGCTGGTTTCCTCGGCGTCTGTCAGAGAAACGAGCGTGGCTGCACTATAACACTGTTACTGAGAAGCGTGGCTGAACGTTCACACTCAGATTAGACGCTGCAAAGCAAGGCTCTCAGCTCTATTACGTTTTTATTATCACCTGCTAATACAGTTCATGTTGCCTGAATGAGGATTTCTCGTGATTACTGTTGCTCATGGAAGCACGTGTCAGGTCACAGATCAAATGTCAAATCAGCATTAGAAATGGCTGCTCGTGTCTATACTTGTCAAGTAGCCAAATGTGACAGAATTCCTGTCCAGATTGTACTGACAGCATGTTACCCTTGTGCACATAGCAACAGAGACATGAAACATATGAAACATACATTTTGATACATAAAACACCACCCTCACAGAAAGAAAGGCCTGGGTTTAATTCCCCAGCCTGGCAGACAGTGTCCTATTTGTGTGGATTTGCATGTTCTTGCTGTAAATGTGTGAGTTGCCTCCCACAAGTCCAAATACATGCAGTCAGGCCATTTGGAGCTGCTAGAAATTGCTCTAAGTGTGTGTGTGTGTGTGTGTGTGTGTGTGTGTGTGTGTGTGTGTGTGCTCTATAATGGACTGGCAACATGTCTAAGGTGTTTCCTACATTTTCCCAATGAATCTGACCCACCGTGAACCTGACCAGGATAATGCAGTGGTAAAACAGACAATGAATGATTTAATGAAAACCACAAGTATATGTACACATCTGCTCATCAATGCCTGTGTATAACAATGCATAGTGTACAATGCCATTGGACTCTGGAGCAGGGGAACCACACTCTCAAGAGTAACATTTATTAACGAGTGTTTACAATTTTTCGTTCAAAATGCATTTAATTAAACTTTACTCTCAGTCAACGGTTATCATAAACTAAAAAGCTCTAGGACTCCACTAAACCACAGTGAGAGCCCCATTAAATATAAATAGTGAAAACAGTATTGAATCTAGCAAGGAGTGGCCAGTCTGTTAATGTCTCTGGGCTTATCTTTACATAAATAAATTTGGCTGGAAAATTCCGAACTTGGCAACCCTGTAGTGATGTCAACCAGGCGAGGTGTATTACGCCAGTGCCCTCTGTTGTGAATATCAATTCATGTAAAAAAATTAAATTTTTAACTGTCTTGTGGTGCATCGTTACATCCCTACTCTGAGGCGCCTGTACAAAAGTGAAGGAGCATGGAGATCGGGGCGTGTTCCACCAAAGTGTGGGCGAATAGAAAGGGGTTGAGGGATTGCGCATGCATCAGAGGGAGCATGAGGCAGGCGAATATACCCTTCTTGGACACGATCAGGATCCACAGCAGCGTTTGTAGTCACCACTCCTATTTACTGAGTTCAGGTATTTTACCCACACCCATCGCTAACAGGTGTATAAAATCAATTATATTTATTTATTAGTATTTTAACATCATAATTTACACTTTGGTTACATTCATGACAGGACATGTAATTACTGGTTACACAAGATTCATCAGTTCACAAGGTTATATCAAACACAGTCATGGACAATTTAGTATCTCCAATTCACCTCACTTGCATGTCTTTGGACTGTGGAAGGAAACCGGAGCTCCCAGAGGAAACCCACACAGACACAGGGAGAACATGCAAACTCCACACAGAAAGGACCCGGGCCGCTCAACTTGGGAATCAAAGCCAGGACCTTCTTGCTGTGAGGCACCCACTTAGCCACCGTGCCCTCAATTATAAAGTCCACATTTTATGATTCCACCTTTTTGGGGAAGGCCAAACTTACACTTTACCAGTTTGGGACGAGCCTTTCCAACATGGGGTCTGGGGTGGAGACACAGAAGCCAAAAGCCATACAGGCTGTGATCTTATCTATCAGCTCCATAGTAACGCCCATCTTCGAAACAGGATGCCCTCCAATCTCGTGGACAGGTGTACACACAAGTTCTGGCCAAAATAAATGTAACAGCATTTGTTTCATATAAAGTGAAATGGTTTTTTAAATGGAATAATCAAATCCACTTGTAGTCTAAAACCTTTTAAACATTGCAGGGTCATACCAACTGACAGCTGATTAAATTTCTTTCTGTATTTGTGCAAAGGCTACAGACCTTGTTACTGCACCAGAAATGTCACTTGCAGTCCTGATTTGCATTATGTTACAATTTTAAAGGTTTCATACATAAAACATGCTAAACTAATTATTTCAGAACATTTACAACAAAAGTAGCCTATTTAATCGCTCGCTTTTCCAGCATATACAGTCGGGAAGGTCGCGCCACCTGACATTTCTGTACTTTAGAATTTTTACTCTTTTTTCTTAAACTGCATAACTAATGTACTTGTATTTTTGGAAACGACTAAATGACATTTGGTAAAATGATGTGTAGTCAGGCTTCCACATTTCTGAAACATTTTCTGATACATTGAGCATAATAAAAATTACCCAGTAACACAACCAAGCAGAAAGTGACAGCTCCAGGGAAGCAGATTAAATGCAATTTTTCTTCCCGCTGCAGAGACGAGCGAACTGAGTTGGATTCTCCTTTCACTGTTAAGCACAAGCAGTTGTGGAGCTTTACAATATATGAGGGACATTAGCTCACTATGGAGACTGAGTGAAAGTGAGCGAAAAAGAGCAAATGAAAAGAAAAAAACGCCGACCGAAAAAGAAGCAGTCAGAGAGAGAGACAGCCGTAAGCCGTGCTCCATTGCGTGACAGTGCTGATGGGATTGCGGTGATGGCAGGAGGTTAAGAGCTTCGAGCGTCCAGGGGCAAACCAGGCCACCTGCCTACACCCACACTCGGTACACATTTAGAATGACTGAGCTGCTCATCATGGGCCGCTCGGAAATGAAGAAAAAATTTACGAGAGCTGATTGTAGATCAGGAGTTACAGGCTGAGGTGATCCACAGCAGGAAATCAGGCTAGCTGCTGAATGGCATGTAGTGCTGTTACGTAGCGCAATGTATACACATGTTTATGCCATTTAACGGATTTAATTATTTACTTTCTGTTACATAAACTCTTAGGATTTATACACCCACACAAAATATCAATGCTATATTAAGATTATAATTCCATTACTGAAGGAGAAGATGACAGAGCACACTATAAACCTCTTATCATAATGAGCTGCACACTTATGCTGTTGATTTGATCTGATCTGTAGATCAGTGCAACTGGAAAGAACTAGAAAGAAAGCTAAGAGTTATCAAGCTGTTTTTTAGTTGAAGCAACATGATCCAAATTAGCATGTGAGGGGAGAACAGTAACTAATAAAGAATAATTTGTCCTTCATTTAAGTGCGTTTAAGGATATACAGATTACTACTATTATTATTATTTATTTATTAGGATTTTAACGTCATGTTTCACACACTTTGGTTACATTCATGACAGGAATGGTAGCTACTCGTTACACAAGATTCATCAGTACACAAGGTTATATCATATATATACAGTGTATCACAAAAGTGAGTACACCCCTCACATTTCTGCAGATATTTAAGTATATCTTTTCATGGGACAACACTGACAAAATGACACTTTGACACAATGAAAAGTAGTCTGTGTGCAGCTTATATAACAGTGTAAATTTATTCTTCCCTCAAAATAACTCAATATACAGCCATTAATGTCTAAACCACCGGCAACAAAAGTGAGTACACCCCTAAGAGACTACACCCCTAAATGTCCAAATTGAGCACTGCTTGTCATTTTCCCTCCAAAATGTCATGTGATTTGTTAGTGTTACTAGGTCTCAGGTGTGCATAGGGAGCAGGTGTGTTCAATTTAGTAGTACAGCTCTCACACTCTCTCATACTGGTCACTGAAAGTTCCAACATGGCACCTCATTGCAAATAACTCTCTGAGGATCTTAAAAGACGAATTGTTGCGCTACATGAAGATGGCCAAGGCTACAAGAAGATTGCCAACACCCTGAAACTGAGCTGCAGCACAGTGGCCAAGATCATCCAGCGTTTTAAAAGAGCAGGATCCACTCAGAACAGACCTCGCGTTGGTTGTCCAAAGAAGCTGAGTGCACGTGTTCAGCGTCACATCCAACTGCTGTCTTTGAAAGATAGGCGCAGGAGTGCTGTCAGCATTGCTGCAGAGATTGAAAAGGTGGGGGGTCAGCCTGTCAGTGCTCAGACCATACGCCGCACACTACATCAAATTGGTCTGCATGGCTGTCACCCCAGAAGGAAGCCTCTTCTGAAGTCTCTACACAAGAAAGCCCGCAAACAGTTTGCTGAAGACATGTCAACAAAGGACATGGATTACTGGAACCATGTCCTATGGTCTGATGAGACCAAGATTAATTTGTTTGGTTCAGATGGTCTCAAGCATGTGTGGCAGCAATCAGGTGAGGAGTACAAAGATAAGTGTGTCATGCCTACAGTCAAGCATGGTGGTGGGAATGCCATGGTCTGGGGCTGCATGAGTGCAGCAGGTGTTGGGGAGTTACATTTCATTGAGGGACACATGAACTCCAATATGTACTGTGAAATACTGAAGCAGAGCATGATCCCCTCCCTCCGGAAACTGGGTCGCAGGGCAGTGTTCCAGCATGATAATGACCCCAAACACACCTCTAAGACGACCACTGCTTTATTGAAGAGGCTGAGGGTAAAGGTGATGGACTGGCCAAGCATGTCTCCAGACCTAAACCCAATAGAACATCTTTGGGGCATCCTCAAGCGGAAGGTGGAGGAGCGCAAAGTCTCGAATATCCGCCAGCTCCGTGATGTCGTCATGGAGGAGTGGAAAAGCATTCCAGTGGCAACCTGTGAAGCTCTGGTAAACTCCATGCCCAGGAGAGTTAAGGCAGTTCTGGGAAATAATGGTGGCCACACAAAATATTGACACTTCAGGAACTTTCACTAAGGGGTGTACTCACTTTTGTTGCTGGTGGTTTAGACATTAATGGCTGTATATTGAGTTATTTTGAGGGAAGAATAAATTTACACTGTTATATAAGTTGCACACAGACTACTTTTCATTGTGTCAAAGTGTCATTTTGTCAGTGTTGTCCCAAGAAAAGATATACTTAAATATCTGCAGAAATGTGAGGGGTGTACTCACTTTTGTGATACACTGTATATACAGTGGGGGAAATAAGTATTTGATCCCCTGCTGATTTGTAAGTTTACCCCCTTACAAAGACTTGAACAGTCTATAATTTTTATGGAAGGTTTATTTTAACAGAGAGAGACAGAATATCAACAACAAATCCAGAAAAAAGACATTAAATAAAAGTTATAAATTAATTTGTATTTAATTAAGGGAAATAAGTATTTGATCCCCTACCAACCAGCAAGAATTCTGACCCCCACAGACCGGTTATGTGCCCATGAGGCACACAAATTAGTCCTGTCCCTGTATAAAAGACTCCTGTCACAGAATCAGTTTCTTCCGTTCAAATCTCTCGACCACCATGGGCAAGACCAAAGAGCTATCAAAGGACGTCAGGGACAAGATTGTAGACCTGCACAAGGCTGGAATGGGCTACAAGACCATCAGCAAGAAGCTTGGTGAGAAAGAGACCACTGTTGGTGCGATAATTCGAAAATGGAAGAAATACAAGATCACAGTCAATCACCCTCGCTCTGGAGCTCCATGCAAGATCTCACCTGGTGGGGTAAGAATGATTCTGAGAAAGGTGAGGTCAGTCCAGAATTACACGGGAGGAGCTTGTCAATGATCTCAAGGGAGCTGGGAGCACAGTCACCAAGAAAACCATTAGTAACACACTTCGCCGTAATGGATTGAGATCCTGCAGTGCCCGCAAAGTCCCTTTGCTCAAGAAGGCTCATGTACAGGCCCCGTCTGAAGTTTGCCAATGAACACCTGAATGATTCAGAGAAAGCTTGGGAGATTGTGATATGGTCAGATGAGACCAAAATTGAGCTCTTTGGCATCAACTCCACTCGCCGTGTTTGGAGGCAAAGAAATGCCCGGTGAGGATGGTGTTCTTGGGGTCATATCCAGCATTTCTCTGCTCCCAGCTCCCTTGAGATCATTGACAAGCTCCTCCCGTGTAATTCTGGACTGACCTCACCTTTCTCAGAATCATTCTTGCCCCACCAGGTGAGATCTTGCATGGAGCTCCAGAGTGAGGGTGATTGACTGTGATCTTGTATTTCTTCCATTTTCAAATTATCGCACCAACAGTGGTCTCTTTCTCACCAAGCTTCTTGCTGATGGTCTTGTAGCCCATTCCAGCCTTGTGTAGGTCTACAATCTTGTCCCTGACGTCCTCTGATAGCTCTTTGGTCTTGCCCATGGTGGTCGAGAGATTTGAACGGAAGAAACTGATTCTGTGACAGGAGTCTTTTATACAGGGACAGGACTAATTTGTGTGCCTCATGGGCACATAACCGGTCTGTGGGTGGTCAGAATTCTTGCTGGTTGGTAGGGGATCAAATACTTATTTCCCTTAATTAAATACAAATTAATTCATAACTTTTATTTAATGTTTTTTTTCTGGATTTTTTGTTGATATTCTGTCTCTCTCTGTTAAAATAAACCTTCCATAAAAATTATAGACTGTTCAAGTCTTTGTAAGGGGGTGAACTTACAAATCAGCAGGGGATCAAATACTTATTTCCCCCACTGTGTGTATATATATATATATATATATATATTAGGGCTGTCGAAGTTAACGCGATAATAACGCATTAACGCAATCTCAATTTAACGCGATTAAAAAAAATAGTGTCGTTAACGCAAATTCTAGTTCATGTTGAGACTTGACTGGTAGAACAAACGTTTTAATGTCGGACTTGCCACCGTTTTTCATTTGCGGTTTGTTAACATAATGTAATTATAACGTAGTGATGCCCTTGCATAATAAAGAAATAAATACACGCTATATTCACAAGTTGTCGGGAGCAGAACACTTTTATTAACTTATTCTGTTACGGTACCAAATACCGGAAAGCTGAGTCAAGCACGTTAGTCCATGCACTATGGAAGCCCCAAAGGGTCAAAACACACTCACTTCGTGTAGAAACGGCCATCAAACCATTGTCACAATACAACCACAGAAAAGCCTGTTACAATAACTACACCTTATCCCACCTAAAGCACCGCTGATCTACAATGTTTGCTGATGGAGAAATTCTAACCTACAATCTGACATTTACTGCCTAGTATGTGAGTGAATAAAACTCCCTTACAGTTTTCTCTTGTTCCAGCAGTTTTTAACATAAGGACATTTAGCATAAAATGTGTTCACCATTTTAACTGTAACATTTCACTTAAAAATCCTTGTTTTCTATAACATTTACACAGATTTTTTTATGCGATTAATCACGATTAACTATATGAAATTCTGAGATTAATCGCGATTAAAATTTTTAATCGTTTGACAGCCCTAATATATATATATATACAGTGTATCACAAAAGTGAGTACACCCCTCACATTTCTGCAAATATTTTATTATATCTTTTCATGGGACAACACTATAGACATGAAACTTGGATATAACTTAGAGTAGTCAGTGTACAACTTGTATAGCAGTGTAGATTTACTGTCTTCTGAAAATAACTCAACACACAGCCATTAATGTCTAAATAGCTGGCAACATAAGTGAGTACACCCCACAGTGAACATGTCCAAATTGTGCCCAAAGTGTCAATATTTTGTGTGACCACCATTATTATCCAGCACTGCCTTAACCCTCCTGGGCATGGAATTCACCAGAGCTGCACAGGTTGCTACTGGAATCCTCTTCCACTCCTCCATGATGACATCACGGAGCTGGTGGATGTTAGACACCTTGAACTCCACCACCTTCCACTTGAGGATGCGCCACAGGTGCTCAATTGGGTTTAGTCCATCACCTTTACCTTCAGCTTCCTCAGCAAGGCAGTTGTCATCTTGGAGGTTGTGTTTGGGGTCGTTATCCTGTTGGAAAACTGCCATGAGGCCCAGTTTTCGAAGGGAGGGGATCATGCTCTGTTTCAGAATGTCACAGTACATGTTGGAATTCATGTTTCCCTCAATGAACTGCAGCTCCCCAGTGCCAGCAACACTCATGCAGCCCAAGACCATGATGCTACCACCACCATGCTTGACTGTAGGCAAGATACAGTTGTCTTGGTACTTCTCACCAGGGCGCCGCCACACATGCTGGACACCATCTGAGCCAAACGAGTTTATCTTGGTCTCGTCAGACCACAGGGCATTCCAGTAATCCATGTTCTTGGACTGCTTGTCTTCAGCAAACTGTTTGCGGGCTTTCTTGTGCGTCAGCTTCCTTCTGGGATGACGACCATGCAGACCGAGTTGATGCAGTGTGCGGCGTATGGTCTGAGCACTGACAGGCTGACCTCCCACGTCTTCAACCTCTGCAGCAATGCTGGCAGCACTCATGTGTCTATTTTTTAAAGCCAACCTCTGGATATGACGCCGAACACGTGGACTCAACTTCTTTGGTCGACCCTGGCGAAGCCTGTTCCGAGTGGAACCTGTCCTGGAAAACCGCTGTATGACCTTGGCCACCATGCTGTAGCTCAGTTTCAGGGTGTTAGCAATCTTCTTATAGCCCAGGCCATCTTTGTGGAGAGCAACAATTCTATTTCTCACATCCTCAGAGAGTTCTTTGCCATGAGGTGCCATGTTGAATATCCAGTGGCCAGTATGAGAGAATTGTACCCAAAACACCAAATTTAACAGCCCTGCTCCCTATTTACACCTGGGACCTTGACACATGACACCAGGGAGGGACAACGACACATTTGGGCACAATTTGGACATGTTCACTGTGGGGTGTACTCACTTATGTTGCCAGCTATTTAGACATTAATGGCTGTGTGTTGAGTTATTTTCAGAAGGCAGTAAATCTACACTGCTATACAAGCTGTACACTGACTACTCTAAGTTATATCCAAGTTTCATGTCTATAGTGTTGTCCCATGAAAAGATATAATGAAATTATATAGTGAGTAACAAAAGTGAGTACACCCCTCACATTTCTGCAAATATTTCATTATATCTTTTCATGGGACAACACTATAGACATGAAACTTGGATATAACTTAGAGTAGTCAGTGTACAGCTTGTATAGCAGTGTAGATTTACTGCCTTCTGAAAATAACTCAACACACAGCCATTAATGTCTAAATAGCTGGCAACATAAGTGAGTACACCCCACAGTGAACATGTCCAAATTGTGCCCAAATGTGTCGTTGTCCCTCCCTGGTGTCATGTGTCAAGGTCCCAGGTGTAAATGGGGAGCAGGGCTGTTAAATTTGGTGTTTTGGGTACAATTCTCTCATACTGGCCACTGGATATTCAACATGGCACCTCATGGCAAAGAACTCTCTGAGGATGTGAGAAATAGAATTGTTGCTCTCCACAAAGATGGCCTAGGCTATAAGAAGATTGCTAACACCCTGAAACTGAGCTACAGCATGGTGGCCAAGGTCATACAGCGGTTTTCCAGGACAGGTTCCACTCGGAACAGGCTTCGCCAGGGTCGACCAAAGAAGTTGAGTCCACGTGTTCGGCATCATATCCAGAGGTTGGCTTTAAAAAATAGACACATAAGTGCTGCCAGCATTGCTGCAGAGGTTGAAGACGTGGGAGGTCAGCCTGTCAGTGCTCAGACCATACGCCGCACACTGCATCAACTCGGTCTGCATGGTCGTCATCCCAGAAGGAAGCTGACGCACAAGAAAGCCCGCAAACAGTTTGCTGAAAACAAGCAGTCCAAGAACATGGATTACTGGAATGCCCTGTGGTCTGACGAGACCAAGATAAACTCGTTTGGCTCAGATGGTGTCCAGCATGTGTGGCGGCGCCCTGGTGAGAAGTACCAAGACAACTGTATCTTGCCTACAGTCAAGCATGGTGGTGGTAGCATCATGGTCTTGGGCTGCATGAGTGTTGCTGGCACTGGGGAGCTGCAGTTCATTGAGGGAAACATGAATTCCAACATGTACTGTGACATTCTGAAACAGAGCATGATCCCCTCCCTTCGAAAACTGGGCCTCATGGCAGTTTTCCAACAGGATAACGACCCCAAACACAACCTCCAAGATGACAACTGCCTTGCTGAGGAAGCTGAAGGTAAAGGTGATGGACTAAACCCAATTGAGCACCTGTGGCGCATCCTCAAGTGGAAGGTGGAGGAGTTCAAGGTGTCTAACATCCACCAGCTCCGTGATGTCATCATGGAGGAGTGGAAGAGGATTCCAGTAGCAACCTGTGCAGCTCTGGTGAATTCCATGCCCAGGAGGGTTAAGGCAGTGCTGGATAATAATGGTGGTCACACAAAATATTGACACTTTGGGCACAATTTGGACATGTTCACTGTGGGGTGTACTCACTTATGTTGCCAGCCATTTAGAAATTAATGGCTGTGTGTTGAGTTATTTTCATAAGACAGTAAATCTACACTGCTATACAAGCTGTACACTGACTACTCTAAGTTATATCCAAGTTTCATGTCTATAGTGTTGTCCCATGAAAAGATATAATGAAATATTTGCAGAAATGTGAGGGGTGTACTCACTTTTGTGATACACTGTATATATATATATATATATACACTATACACTGTATATCACCTCACTTGCATGTTTTTGGACTGTGGGAGGAAACCGGAGCTCGCGGAGGAAACCCACGCAGACACGGGGAGAACATGAAAACTCCACACAGAAAGGACTGCCACCCCATTTTTATTATTATTACTAGTAGTAGTAGCAGCAGCAGCAGCAATAATAATAACAATAATAATAATAATAATAATAATAACAATAATAATAAATAAAATAATAATAATAACAAATGTATTTATTCAGGTTTAGTTTACCCTGTACGTGCTGGTGTCCTTTCTCCAGAGAGATTTTTAACAATATTGTTAGAAAGAAGGCATGGAAAGCATGGATGGAACATGGTCTCCCCCTGCCAGCCCCATAGATCTCCAATGTGTGCCAATGTTGCAAATAGAATAAGTGTCTGAAATAGGGCACCAAGGTGCCACAGTGGGATATTCCGCAAGCACACCAGCGCTGGGATTCTGAACTTCCCCGAGTTCGAATCTCAGCTCTTCTGGTTGCTCCCTAGCAGGTACAATTGACAGTGTCTGTAGCAGACAAAATTGGCCACTAAAGTCTGCTGTGTGGAAAAAGACCAGACTAGAAAGAGGGCAGGGTCTTGAATGTTGTGTGAGGACCCAGGTTAGTAGCCCGAGGTGCTTGTACAGAAGTGGAGGAATGCGGGGTAAGCGAGTAACTCTCTGTGCACAAAACTGACCTCACACACAAATCCACCAAAGTATGGGCAAATAGGAGGGGGTCGGTGGACTGCGGTGGATTTTAACATCATGTTTTGGTTACATTCATGACAGAACAGGTAGTTACTTGTTACACAAGATTTATCAGTTCATCAAGTTTAATGTCGAACACAGTCATGGACAATTTTGTATCTCCAATTCACCTGACTGCATGTTTTTGGGCTGTGGGAGGAAACCGGAGCTCCCAGAGGAAACCCACGCAGACAAGGGAAGAACATGCAAACTCCAAACAGAAAGGACCCGGACCGCCCCACCGAGGTGAATGTACCCTCCTCGGATGTGAGTAGGGTCTCCAGCAGCAGAAGACTAACTGGTTAAGCAAAAGTGGGAGAAAATAAATAAATAAAATAAAATAGCATGTTTCATTTTCAGTTACTTTGAACCAGTATATCTTTTTTTTTTTATTATCAGTTTAATTAATTGTCAGTTTATACTTCATGACTAAAAGTAGCTGGCCACTTGAATATCACATCCATTACGTGTTCGTTAAATCCACACATCTGATAGCACCACTTGCATGTTTTTGGACTGTGGGAGGAAACCGGAGCTCCCGGAGGAAACCCACGCAGACACGGGGAGAACATGCAAACTCCACACAGAAAGGAACCGGACTGCCCCACTTGGAGATTGGACCCAGGACCTTCTTGCTGTGAGGCGACAGTGCTACCCACCAAGCCACAGTGCCGTCCCGGCTTTGGAAGTAAAAAACAGCTAAAACACAAAAACAGAGTATATGTTACTCTAACCCTCCGTTAGTGTAACCCGTGTTCAAAGACAGGCCTTTTGTTATAATTTCTTACCTGTTTATTTAATCTAATTTTAATTACTACAAATACTCTTAATACAAATAGGCCAAGAAAGGAGGATGGGTCCCTGTTGAGTCTGGTTCCTCTAAAGATTTATTCCTTATAATATTTAGGCAACAATATAAACTGTAGTAAAAAAAAAAACTGAAATAATTGAAATACAACAAAAAGCAATTTAACAGATATGCACGTGGACACATTCTAAATAGTATGTGCTTCTCCTAGATCCTCACAAATTCAGTCTCTCCCTCTGTCAAGCTCTGTCAACATGGTGAGTTATTTGAAAACAGAGGCGTACTGAGTTCCCCGCCTGACACGCTTCTGATTGGTTGAGAGAGATAGAGGCTTTGCACAAAAGGTAGAATTAGTTGTGCTTTCTTTTCCTCTTCCTTCACTACCTCTCTCTCCGTCTCTCTTACTCGTGTTGGTGAGGGGATGACAAGCGTGCAGGGTGATCTGTCACTATGCTGCCATCATCAGAGAGAGAGACACTAAAAGATGTGTGAGAAAGAGTGTCACGTTCAAGCCCCTTCTGGTAAGAAAAGAAAGAGGCACTGCATGCCAATGCCATCTACGCTCAGACATACGCTCTCTCTACAACCTGTAAAACGCCTATAAGCCTATGTTCATAACTACTTTATAGCATCACACAGGGTCTCATGAAAATTTAAACACATATTATATGGTCAAAAGTATGTGGACACCTGATAAGGAGCTTGTCGGACAACACTACTAAACCATGGGCATTAATATAAAAATGCCTTCACCTACTTGCAGCTATAATAGAATCCATTCTCTAAGAAAGATCCACACAAGATTTGGGAGTATGTCTGTCGGAGGAGGCACAGTGGCTCAGTGGGTAGCACTGTCACCTCACAGCAAGAAGGTCCTGGGTTCGATTCCCAGGTGGAGGTTCTCCCCGTGTCCATGTGGGTTTACTCTGGGAGCTCCGGTTTCCTCCCACAGTCCAAAGACATGCAAGTGAGGTGAACTGGAGATACAAAATTGTTCATGACTGTGTTTGACATTAAAGACTTGAACTGATAAATATTGTGTAATCAGTAACTATCTGTCCTGTCATAAATGTAACCAAAGTGTGTAAAACATGACGTTACAATTCTAATAAATAAATGTGGGAGTCTGTGCCTTTTTAGTAAAAAGACACTAATGTTAGATAAGAAGGCCTGGATCACCTTTAATGTTTTAATCCATCCCATTTATTTTATTTTAGCTCATTTATTTTTATATGGTGCACATATACTGTACATTGCATCTCATATTGATTTATTTAAGAGCAGAGTCATGGCAAAGAAAAATAAATGACTAATGCTGAGTCTTTCCAAAAGAAAACAAAAATAATGGCTTCGTAGATCAGCTAATTTCCAGCAATCTGACACAGTGCCAGTCAAAAGTTTCAGGACATGTAGTTTTTCAAATTTAAATTTGTAAATAAGTATTTCTAGCAGGTTTTATAAAAACTTTAACATTGATAACTACAGTATATGTGGGTATAAACACAAACTTTACTGCATTACATTTATGTAAATAAAAAGTCAATTATGATCAATGATTCATCCCTAATAAGCAACAGTAAAACAGAAAATAATTTGAAAAGAAATGTTGCAATAAAAATTTGTTTAATTACAGATTTTACAATGTATATATATATGCCCAACTGCCTGTGGCCCACTAGATTAATACATGTATTGTGGTCCAGCTTTTAATCATTTTTAATCAGTTTAAAAAGTGTGAATCAAAAAAAGAGGCAATATTATATTACTATATCAAATTACTTTATATATTATACAGCATTTTTCAGTATTAAAAGCAATAAAACATGACCACTTTTAAACAACTTCACAAATAAGATTGGTTACACCTTTTACAGTTTCTCTAAACTAAATTTGCATATATTCGCTGTCACATAGTTTTGTTTGGAAGAATCCTAATGGATTTTTATAAAACTGATATGATATTGTATAGTGCTCTACATAGGTTCTACAAAAACATTATTTATACGCCATGTATTGTGTCTGAAAAATAAAGCCATTTATAATTTGCCCTAACATCTGGCCTATGTGTGAAATAAAGGTTTTGCTTAATTGACTGCGAATAAATAAAAACTCTAAAACAAACTTCTTAAACTTTCATCTATTGTTTAATACATTATTCATTCATTAGTCATTTGCCATGCTTGCAATGGGACCATGTCAGACTGAGATTCTAAGCAGAAATGATGTGCTATTGTGGTTTAGTTAGTGTTTTAGCTATAACTTGCTTGTAATTTAGACAGACAGACACTTTATCAATCATTCTGGTTTTGAAGATTTGCAATTTATCACCCTAAAATGAAGTTGGAACCAAACCAGCTTCTAAAGTTTTAAATTGAAGGAGCATGTTTCAGTGGTTCTAGCACTGCCAGGTTGCCACTGTTTGGCTTTTAACCCACGGCCCTTACCATCAGCTGATTGGATTGTATACAAACACAATTACAGTATAAGTTGCTTTTTTGCTGAAAGCATCTGCTAAATTCAGTGAATATAAATTGGTATTTTATGGCAGTGGTAGCTCAGTGGTTGAGGTACTGGACTAGTGATCAGAATGTCACTGGTTAAAGCTCCACTTTTGGCCTTAACCCATAATTGCTTGCATTGTATTCAGTTACAACTGTAAGTCACTATAAGGCATTTGCTAAATGTTATAAATATAAATTCTATGGAACTGTTTTTTACACATTTAAATGTAGTTTGTTTAGCCTAGTGACTGCAAAATAATTCACCATAGTGCAATAAATCTAAGCCACTACACTGCAAAGTGTAGCGATTTTGTGATTCTTGATCAACTGTGTATTAAGATAAAGCACAGGCTCTTCAGAGGTTCAGTCTGCAGATTAGTTGTATTTCCCATGCCGGGGTTTAAACAAAAGCTAGGCACAACACAAAATACAGCTTGTATGGGGTACCAGCTGCAGGGCAACACACTCTCAGGCATTTAACCACTCACATGGTTAGCTAATACACTGTCTGCATGTTTTTGTAATGTGGGAAAACTCCAATAGATGCCAATAAATCAAAGCCACAGGACCAATGTTGCTCTTCGGCACCTCCGTGATGCCTACATCAAAGTATTTGTGACAATACATGTCACTCTGCTAGGCCTCCAAAATTTGTGAATCTGGCTAATTGACTGTGCTTGTCAAAGCAGCATGACTGGTGTACAGTTGTGTGACCAGGCAGGTCAATTCATTATACCTAATAATGCCCCCATTCTCTCTGAAAAACTAGCACACAGCTTTAAGGTACATTTGGGCTCACAAACAAGCAAAAAGCAAACACTACTTACATTTTTAAAGAGATCAATTGACTGGCAGTGTATCTACAGTATAACTACACCTGTAGCTCAACTCAGATTAGGGCAACACTCGATTTCATACACAATCCTCTCATGCAGCAGTGTGCCAGGCTGTAAAATGATGCTGTCCATAGTCAAAAACATGTTAGAACATATAAGAAGCTGATTCATACTCCAAAACCTGCCAAGTGCAAAAATATTCTCACAGTTGCCCGTTCATAAGTGCTGGAGGGCACTGTTACATTATTAAGTGAACCAGGGTTCATGTTTCTTTCCACAGCTATTTATTGATCTGATGGCAGTTTAAGAAGATTTACACAAGCCAGGATCCCATTCATCTAAGCTTATCCTGCAAGCTACAAGGTCTACTGGTTCCACAGGGACATGGATCAGCAGCACTTCAGCACCCCCACACACACACACACCCAAAAAACACCTCTCTGGATCTGCCTGAGTTTTAATGGGATTTCCAGCTCAGCAGGATGCACCTGCTCTCCAGCCACGGAGCAGCCCGTATCGATTGAGACGCCTCGTCGCACCATCATTCATCGGGTAGCCCGTGACGCTCCGGCAGCAACGCATCCAGTAGACACACTCACACATGAATGACTCCGACCAGGTGTGTTTTTACTGACACTAATCACGCATAGCTGAGGATTATGAATGGTGGGAAGGATTGTTTGCAGAGGACAAGGGTGTGTTTCAGGAATACAGAAAGAGGATGCCACTTGTGTGGATGTAGGTCAGTAAATAAGGGTTTGGTACAAATTTGGAACAAGGTTTGGAACATACAAAACACAGTTTAATCATTTCAATTTAATTCCATTTTTATCAACCAGTTTATCTTGGCTAGGTTCACAGTGCAGGAATACTCTGGACGCCAGACCTCTCTCATAGACATGTTTGTTTGTTTGTTTGTTAGGATGTTAACGTCTTGTTTTACACTTTGGTTACATTCATGACAGGAACAGTAGTTACTCATTACACAAGGGTTATCAGTTCACACAAGGTTATATCGAACACAGTCATGGACAATTTTGTATCTCCAATATACCTCACTTGCATGTCTTTGGACTGTGGGAGGCAACCTGAGCTCCCGCAGTAAACCCATGCAGGACCCTGACCGCCCCACTTGGGGATCGAACCCAGGTCATTCTTGCTGTGAGGCAACAGTGCTACCCACTTGGCCACCGTGCCACCCCTCTCACAGACATAACCAATCATATACTGTATGTGTAGATGCTCTGATGGCCAACAGCACCAATAGAGTGAGTATTACAACCCCAGATCAGAAGAATTTGGGACAATATAAAATGCAACTACAAAATGTAGTATTTCTTACATTTACTTTGACTGTGATAGATACAATACAAGCAACTGAGGGTTATGTCTGTGCTCAGGGGCTCAACATTGGCAACTTGGCTGTGGTGGGGCTTAAAACAGCAAAGCATCCTTATTTTATCGCACTACCAGCACTATAACGGACTGCATGATGTTCTCATTGTGAAATTCTGTCATTTTTACACCAGTGTTTCCTTTTTCATTCATCTGCCCACAACACATTATCTCTAAAGGCTTGGTATACATCAAAGTGTTTCTTAGGAAATAAGCATTGATTGTCTTTTGGTTAGCAGCAGGTTTCACAAAGATATGCTTAGTCTCTTTTCCATTGTGGAATTGTAAAAGCTGGTATAAGGCGAACAAGGCCTACAATTTCTTCGTACATATTTTTCTGGGTCCTTTTTTGATATTCTCTTGGATATATTTTGGTAGGCCTGCAACCCTTTGGAAGATAAACACTGTTGCAAGCTTTCTCCATTTGAAGATAACGGCACTAACACAAATGGCTTTGGAACACGGAATACTTTTTGGGTAAGGCATAGTGTGCTGCATGTTAAGGCCTTAGCCTGCTTCCATATCTGGACAGGTTCTGATATTTAGATATTACAGTAGTCATTACAGAGATGTGTCTAGTCCAGTTGAACCTAAATAATAATATAGTTGGCAACTGGTTAATTTAGTAACTTTGGGGCAATTACCAGTTGACGTTAGATAGTTTATCCTTCAATAAAAAATAAAAAAAAATGTTTTAATGTGTATTGTGTTTACCTATGTTGCCTTTATTTATTGTTGCCATGTTGTCTAGTTTTATTCAAGTATGCACAAAAGTTGACAATTGGACAAAAAGAGACATTACGAATATATATTTGCACTTCATATGTTTTATTATTTATAAATAATAAATGTATTTATTTATTATTTTTGCTCTGTACATCTATTAATATATTTGTCTGTTCATCTACTGGCTAACCTGGCTGAACAATATGCATTTTAATTTTTATTTGGCACCCTAACTGCCATAGAAATAGTCAAACTGTATGATCTAATGTTGTTCTGCTGATTATTTGTGATATATTTAAGTTCCTTCCTTAGTAAAGAAAAGAAGTCTAAAAGATCTAAATGCCCTCTTTCTAACAATGTGACACGTCTCTGCTGGAGCTGGATGACTTCAAACGCTGTGTAAGGACCCTGATTAGCAGATAGAGGTGTGCCTGTGCAGAATGCATGGGTGAAAAAGGGTTCCACTAAGGGCTGCATGTGGGTCAGAGGAGGCGTGAGCAGCAATATACCCACCTCGACTACAATCAGGGATCCCCCAGCAGCGGAAGACAAATTGACTACGCTAAATAGGTAGAAAATTGGAGAAAATGCATAAAATATAATAGAAAAAAAATTTATCAATAAAATGTTATTATTAATAATATAACATAATAATATAATCTGACACAAATAGTAAGTGTTGGCCACGTGTTTAGAGACATTCTGACTAAATTCGTAATCATGAGAGACCCAGAAAACCCACACAGCTTTCTGTGTGGCAAGAATCCTAATGTGTGGCTGGTACAGGGATCTCCAGTTTGACCTTCTCAGTCTTTTGCAGAATTGATGCTCAACAGAAAACATGAATGTTTATTGTGAAAACTGGAACAAACACATTTTTATGGAAATTTCTTGTTATAAAAATCACAAAGATTAAAACCATTGTTAGAAGTAATAAAATAGCTTTACTGTGCTGGGGATAAATCTTGGCATAGTGACAGTTGGCAGTCTGTGCGGCCCAGTCTTCGAAGGTCTACATGACATGACACGAGCCCTTCTGCTAACATCAGTCACCTTACCACCGTGGATATGGCTCCTTGGCGATGTCATCATTACATCTCTATTCAATTACTCTGACCTCCACGCATGCCCTGGACTCCCACCTCTGTCCCGCTCCATTGCTAAGGAAGGTTAATTGAAACAGAATGCGTGGCTAATTTCTTTTCTAACAAGAGTGGGCGAGGTGCAATAAGTCAAAGAGACATTATAGGGCTTCTTTGAAAGAGATTTGTGGATGAGCCGGGACACTCCTTTGTCTTGAGAGGATTTCTCAGCGGGAGAGAAAGAGAATATTAAGGACAGAGGAGAAGGAATGTAATAGGAAAAAAGCTTTTCTTTTGTAATAGTTTTATGTGCACTGATGAGTTGAAACTAAACATTTTTTAAGACATGGGTCCTGCTGCATCTGGCATAAAGCTAATGTAGTGTTTTACCACCAGGAAAACATGATTGTGTAATGTTGGGAAGGTTTGCTGCTTTAGGGCCTGGAGAACTTGCCATATTGACAGTTATTTATTTATTTATTAGGATTTTAACGTCATGTTTTACACTTTGGTTACATTCATGCCAGAAACGGTAGTTACTGGTTACACAAGATTCATCAGTTCACACAAGGTTATATCAAACAGTCATGGATAATTTTGTATCTCCAATTCACCTCACTTGCACATCTTTGGACTGTGGGAGGAAACCGGAGCTCCCCAAGGAAATCCACAGACATGGGGAGAACATGCAAACTCCACACAGAAAAAACCTGGCCTGGCAACCTATGCCAAGCAAATTAGGCCAATATTTCTCAATAACATATAAACTAATCTCCAGTTATTAGAAGTGTTTGGCTGCACTAGCAGTTGCCTTAGGCAACATAACCCCTTAAGTTTAGAGGGTAATTACTTTTTTCCCCCACATTGCTGAAACAGGTGTTGCCTAATCTTCTTTTTCTTACACTAATAAAATGACTGCATTTTTTTCCTGATGTTTTTGTCATTACATTTTATTGTATTCTGTAACCCTATGTTCAGACAGGCAGCAATTTTTCGCTTCTTGTTCGCTGATCGCTCATCGCCCTGTGTTCACACCAAAGGCATCATCATCGTCTGTGGGCATTTGGCTTCCATGGTTTAACTGATGCCAAGAAAAAACTAAAATGATGCCACTGTCAAGTGAGCTTTACATTGCCATTAGTTTGATGGCTATAATGCAAGAAAAAGTTTAGAGTGCCAACAATATCTCTATAAGACCCTTTGGTGGACCATCTTGTGGTCAGACACAAAGTTTGAGTTCACAATAACCCAATTTTTTTGGCCAGAATATCCAGAAGTATGTCCGAAGGAGAAGTGGGTAGGCATTCAAACCCATCAAAACATACCAACTGTCTATCCATCAAACCTACCAACCTACCCATCAAAACCTACCAACTGTCAAGCATGGTTTAACACTAGCTTGACTGAAAATCTGAGATCCTCAGGACATACCCCCTCCTTCTACATAACCATTAGAGCACTATCAGTCCTCTTTTGTCATGCATATGCTTGCAGATAACACACTATTCAACCCACCCCCAACTAATCTATTTTGGTTTCTGTCTCTTGCTAGCCAGCATGGTCAAACAAAAGTTTGTGCCACAGTTTTCAAATAGTTTCATATATAGTAGTTTTCAAATAGTATTCATATATGCATACATGTGTATATACACGTAGCATTATGTTCTGGGGCTCATTCTGCTTCCAGTATAACTGGTACATTCTTTAACTGGGTGTTTTAGCAGAACAATTTATTTTAGATAGCCTTATTTAATCTAATATCAAGCAAAATCCTGACTCCAACCCAATCAGGAATATGAGAAACAGAAATGTGCCAGAAGCTCATAGGCCATCAAAAGCAGCAGTTTAAGGTAAAAATTGCTATAGGATGTGAAGCCTAATATAAAATGTGTATGTACACCACATTATGACCACCTCCTTGTTTCTACACTCACTGTCCATTTTATCAGCTCCACTTACCATATAGGAGCACTTTGTAGTTCTACAATTACTGACTGTAGTCCATCTGTTTTTCTACATACTTTTTTAGCCTGCTTTCATCCTGTTCTTCAATGGTCAGGACCCCCAAAGGACCACTAAAGAGTAGGTATTATTTGGGTGGTGGGTCATTCTCAGCACTGCAGTGACACTGACATGGTGGTGGTGTGTTAGTGTGTGTTGTGCTGGTATGAGTGGATAAGACAAAGCCAAACATAAGACAAAGACCATGACCAACTAAAACAGCAGCAATAGATGAGCAATCGTCTCTGACTTTACATTTACAAGGTGGACCAACTAGTTGGAGTGTCTAATAGAGTCGACAGTGAGTGGACACGGTATTTAAAAACTCCAGCAGCGCTGCTGTGTCTGATCCACTCATACCAGCACAACACACACTAACACACCACCACCATGTCAGTGTCACTGCAGTGCTGAGAATGATCCACCACCTAAATAATACCTGCGCTGTGGTGGTCCTGACCATTCACAGAGTGAAAGCAGATTAAAAAAGTATGTAGAGAAACAGATGCACTACAGTCAGTAATCATAGAACTACAAAGTACTTCTATATGGTAAGTGGAGCTGATAAAATGGACAGTGTGTGTAGAAACCAGGAGGTGGTTTTAATGTCATGGCTGATTAGTGTATATTTAGGTTAAATGTTAAGACCCATGATTTTTGTTTTGAAATAACTGAAATGTAGTGGAAAGCCTTCCTGGAATGTGTTATAGCAGCAAAAGGGTAACCAACTGAATGTTATGTCGAGCTACAGAATGCAATAGATGCTTCTTAATTGAGTCATGCAAGTAACAGTGGAGAATGCCACACACCTACTGTATATATGAAGCTATATGTATATTTAGGTAATTTTGCTGTTTTATTTCCCCAGCCTAAATGCTATTGATATGTTATTAATCATCCGTCCTATACTTAGCCTTACATACTAAACCTTGGTTTATTGCCTTATTTCCTCTTGTTTTAACTATCATACAGCTTACTTTATTGGTATTCCAGATAAAATGCTATATTAAACCTACAGCAGCTTAAATACTTCACAAAGCTATACATAGTCTAGCATTAATTTATTTAGCTGAGCTTCTTTTCTACTCTCTTTGTGTACTGGAACATCTTTCGGAACTGGTGTGTTAGCTATTCCAAAATTTACACTGGTGTTTGATCATTTATTCTCATTATGCCCAAACTCACTCTGTGTGTGTGTGTGTGTGTGTGGGTATGTGTTTGTGTATATATAATATATATATATATATATATTGTTTAAGCATTTTCTCCCCTTTTTCTCCCTTTTAGCGCGTCCAATTGCCCAATTGCATCATGCTTCCTCTCTTACAATGCCGATCCCCGCTCTGATTGACCAGAACAAAGCTAACCCATGCCCCCTCCAACACATGGGCAGCAGCCATATGCACTTTGTCACCTACACTTGGACGAGTGCAATGTGGATTAACACTGTGTACGGAGAGACACACCCTGACAGCACTCTTTTCCCATATCTGTGCAGGCACCATTAATCAGCCAGCATATTGCATTAGTTATGAGAGAGTCCCTATCCGGCTTTTAATATCCCACCCCTGTCTGAACAACAGGCCAATTGTTGTTCATGTGGCTGCTCAGCCCAGCCGGCAGGCAGAGCTGAGATTCGATACGATGTATTTGAGATCCCAGCTCTGGTGTTCAGCGTGTGTTTTACTGCTGCGCCACTCGAGCGGCACCACAATGTCTTCGACTCTGTTTTCCTCCTTTAAAGTTCAACCTCCTTCAAACTTCAAACCTTTTTTTCTTTTCCAAATATTTTTTTCCCTCTTCATTAACCTTAGGTTTTTTTTTCTCTTTCCTCTTCATACCACAACAATGGGTGTGTGAAAAGTGCTATACTAATTAAGCAAATTATTACTGTTACTATTATAATTTCAGGTTTATTTATTTATTCGTTTTTAATTTTCCTTTTCTTTTGTTAGGCAGGTTAATGTACAAGTCTATTAAAAGGCAATTAAATATTAAACAGAATCCATTGCACTAAGACTAGATGTAATGTTAAAAAAGCACTAATGATAGCAATTTTACTTGCTATAAAATAATTTAATGTAAAACAAAAACAACGTTGCACTTTTTACCCACCACACGAACAGCTGAAAGGCATAGTGTGTGAATCTGAAGTGAAACAGAAGCATAAAAAGACTTTTTGTTTATCGTCTTCCTTTTCCATAAGTGCTTTTTTTTAAGGGTAGTAAACAAATACGTGTCGCATGCACTAAAGAACTGTAATCATCATGTGCTCAGCTTTTCGTGTTTGATCAAAAGCAGATGCGCTGCTAGTGGATCCCCTGCTAGGATGCATTTGTGAGGAGGAAGTACAATCCCGTTAGAGTGTGTTCATGTGCTTGTGTGTTTGTACTGGTTATATGAGAAGTGTTGATATTCAGGACAAACATTCCCAGGGGAAAACCCTCAGACCCGAGATGTCAATCATGACTTATCAAGCGCTCACGTTTACAACTTTAGGCGGGGTGCAGCATGGTGGCGCAGCGGGTAGCGTGGATACCTTAGAGCTGCAGGCTCCTAGGAACAGGGTCATTTCTGTCTATATAAAAATTGTTATGCTTTTGCAAGAGCCAGGGACTCCTCTCACCTTCCAAATCATGCCAGTAAGTAGACTGACTTAGCTAAATTGCTAAACGTGTTCCAACTTTGAGGACAGTATTTCCAGCTTAGAATACCATAACGCATCATGTGACTGATCAGAATCAAGAAAGTACTTTCTTGCTGACAGCTCAAAGCATGGAAATCTGGCAACCCTATCTTCAAAACCACTATATTTATTTAAGCTTGAATCCTATGTGGGAAAGCATCTTTAGTCATCAATTTAAATTGTGTTGTCTAATGTGCCAATATACACTAATCAGCCATAACATTAAAACCACCTCCTTGTTTCTACACTCACAGTCCATTTTATCAGCTCCACTTACCATATAGAAGCACTTTGTAGTTCTACAATTACTGACTGTAGTCCATCTGTTTCTCTTCATACAGTTTTAACCTGCGTTCACCCTGTTCTTTAATGGTCAGGACCCCCACAGATCAGGTATTATTTAGGTGGTGGATGATTCTCAGCACTGCAGTGACAATGACATGGTGGTGGTGTGTTAGTGTGTGTTGTGCTGCTATGAGTGGATTAGACACAGCAGTGCTGCTGGAGTTATAAAATACCATGTCCACTCACTGTCCACTCTATTAGACACTCCTACCTAGTTGGTCCACCTTGTAGACGTGAAGTCAGAGACGATCGCTCATCTATTGATGCTGTTTGAGTTGGTCATCTTCTAGACCCTCATCAGTGGTCTAAGGCCCATGGGGCACTGTTGGCTGAATATTTTTGGTTGGTGAAATGTTCTCAGTCCAGCAGTGACACTGAGGTGTTTAAAAACTCCATCAGCACGGCTGTGTCTGATTCACTCATACCAGCACAACACACACTAACACACCACCATGTCATTGTCACTGCAGTGCTGAGAATCAACCAACACCCAAATAATACCTGCTCAGTAGTGGTACTGTGAGGGTCCTGACCATTGAAGAACAGCACAAACAGGGGCTAACAAAGTATGCAAAAAAACAGATGGACTACAGTCAGTAATTGTAGAGCTACAAAGTGCTTCTATATGGTAAGTGGAACTGATAAATTAGACAGTGAGTGTAGAAACAAGGAGGTGGTTTTAATGTTATGGCTGATAAGTGTATTGCTGTAAAACCCACATGGACACCAAGGAAAAATGTCAAACTCATCAGACAGTGACTGGAGTTAAGGATCATATCCAGGAATCCATGTTTCTGTATAGCATCAGCTTTACATGATGTCAATCTGCTGCTCCAAATTTTGTTTAATGTTTTGGTTCAAATGAGCGTTGTTGGCATTTTCACCAAAGTATCAAATGGCACAGCCCAACCAGTTGAAACCTCAAACAAAAAGATGATGGGTGTGCACCCAGACAGGTTGTTTGAATACACAGAACACAAACACAGAACTCTTATCTTGCTGGATATTTGATTCAAATTCTTGTATTGGGTTTCTGTATTTTAAAAGATTAAAAGTGTAAGGAAAGGATGGAGAGGGAGGGATGGGAAGGAAGACTGAAGGATAAAAGGGAGGGGGTTTATTGATGTGCAATGCCAGGCCTGATAAAGCGTTACGGCAGAATGGCTTTTCTATCAGTTTTTCTTCAGCATGGTTCTTTCTGCTTTTTAGGCTCAACGTGTCAGGAAAGGCATGCAAGATTTTTTTTTTTAGTTCTAACCCGGTCTCAGGGCTTAGCAGTATGGCAGAAACTATTTATCATGACACTTTTTACCCCACATAATGCAATATAAATATTTATCAATAATTATTAATGAACTCCATCATGATAAATCACCAATGAATTAGCATACAGACTATGTTTAATCTACACCAATCAGGCATAACATTATGACCACCTTCTTGTTTCGACACTCACTGTCCATTTTATCAGCTGCACTTACCATATAGGAGCACTTTGTAGTTCTACAATTACTGACTGTAGTCCATATGTTTCTCTACATACATTTATAGCCTGCTTTCACCCTGTTCTTCAATGGTCATGACCACTACGGAGTGGGTGGTGGATCATTCTCAGCACTGCAGTGACACTGACATGGTGGTGGTGTGTTAGTGTGTGTTGTGCTGGTATGAGTGGATAAGACACAGCAGCGCTGATTGAGTTTTTAAACACCTCACTGTCACTGCTGGACTGAGAATAGTCCACCAACCAAAAGTATCAAGCCAACAGCACCCCGTGACCACTGATGAAGGTCTAGTAGATGACCAACTCAAAAACTGCAGCAATAAATGAGCGATCGTCTCTGACTTTACATCTACAAGGTGGACCAACTAGGTAGGAGTGTCTAATAGAGTGGACAGTGAGTGGACACGGTATTTAAAAACTCCAGCAGCTCTGCTGTGTCTGATCCACTCATACCAGCACAACACACCACCACCATGTCATTGTCACTGCAGTGATCCACCACTTAAATAATACCTGCTCTGTGGGGGTCCTGACCATTGAAGAACAGGGTGAAAGCAGGCTAAAAAGGTATGTAGAGAAACAGATGGACTACAGTCAGTAATTGTAGAACTACAAAGTGCTCCTATATGGTAAGTGGAGCTGATAAAATGGACAGTGAGTGTAGAAACAAGGAGGTACATTTTTATTGATTTAGAATTAAAACAATACAAAGTGTATACAAATATAAATAATCAAATAATAAGTGAAAAAATACTAGTAGATGAATTTCAGTCTAACTTCGTACACAATTTATCAGATTTCAGTTAGCTCTGAACACCCTTAGTCAACTACTACTGAACAGACTACTGGTCATTATTCCAAACAGGAAACATCAAACAGCAGCTTTTATTTACCACAGTATGGGCAAAACCTGGCCCTGAAGTGTAAATACAGTGAGGCCTCCATGTATCAGACATGGTTGTCCAGCACATTCCACTGGATTGAGATCTGGGAAATTTGGAAGCCAAATCAACAGCTAAAACACGTTGTCGTGCTCTTCAAACCGTTCCTGAACCATTTTTGCTTTGTGGCAGGGCGCATTATCCTGCTGAAAGAGGCCACAGCCATTAAGGAATAACGTTTCCATGAAAGTGTGTACATGGTCTGCAACAATGCTTAGGTAGGTGGTACGTGTCAAAGTAACATCCACATGGATGGCAGGACCCAAGGTTTCCCAGCAGAACATTGCCCAAAGCATCACACAGTCTCCACAGGCTTGCATCCTGGTGCCATGTGCTCCCCAGGTAAGTGATACACACGCACCCGGCCATCCACGTGATGTAAAAGAAAACATGATTCATCAGACCAGGCCACCTTCTTCCATTGCTCTGTTGTCCAGTTCCGCTGCTCACGTGCCCATTGTTGGCGCTTTCGGTGGTGGACAGGGGTCAGCATGGGCACCCTGACTGGTCTGCAGCAATGCAGCCCTATACGCAACAAACTGTGATGCACTGTGTATTCTGGCACCTTCCTATCAGAACCAGCATTAACTTCTTCAGCAATTTGAGCTACAGTAGCTCGTCTGTTGGATGGGCCAGCCTTCGCTCCCCACGTGCATCAATGAGCCTTGGCCGCCCATGACCCTGTCGCCGGTTTACATCTGTTCCTTCCTTGGACCACTTTTGATAGATACTGCCCACTGCAGACCAGGAATACACACCACAAGAGCTGCAGTTTTGGAGATGCTCTGACCCAGCCGTCTAGCCATCACAATTTGGCCCTTACCAAACTCGCTCAAATCCTTACGTTTGCCCATTTTTCCTGCTTCTAACACATCAACTTTGAGGATAAAATATTCACTTGCTGCCTTATATATCTCACCCACTAACAGGAGCCGTGATGAAGAGATAATCAGTGTTATTCACTTCACCAGTCAGTGGTCATAATGTTATGCCTGGTCAGTGTATATATAAAACAGATAAACATTTGGTATGAATTATGGACATTTTCTTCTGTACCACTTTTATATATTGCACCAAAATCTAGTTTGTCAGGAAGGAGACTTTTATTATTTTTATGGTGTTATTTTAATATACATGTTTAAAAGTAGCCTGTATTTTTAAATCCTTAAACTATAAAGCATTTACTTATCTACTGTTTTTCTAGGGTGCATTACACCATCCTAAAATAGGTATGTAAGCAAGCAGATCTTTGAATGAATATGATTACCATGGCTGGAGTTCCAGTCATGCCCTCAAAATACCCACATGGTGGGCAATAATATGCAGGTCAGATCAATATTCCTCTCTTCACATTTACTAGCGATAAGCCTGGAAATAGAGAGGCTAAAGACAGAGAAGAAGCCAGTGCTACATCAAAAGTATATATTTCAGCAGCCCAGCTGATTTACAGAGACATCAGCCAATAATGACAAAAATGACTTATGGGCAGCGTCAAAAGAGAGGAGGAAAGAGGAAAAGAGGTAAAAAAGAAACCACTCTCATCTTTTAATCAATGGCCTGTCATCACAGCTGTGCCCACATGCAGCCATGTGGTCATCCCTGGCTGGCCATCAGACTAAGCTAATGGAGTTCTGCCATTATACGCCTAAATGAAGGTGACAGACATTAACCTGCAGCTCCAGGAATAGGAGAGTTTCCACGAATCATGTCACTTGATTTAAGTGGAAAGAAATATCATGGCCAGCGGATCACAAGTTACAGAAACATAAAAACAACTGCAGTCTCTGTACCTGACTGGTATTCGATGGCTTTGCCTCTGCTTATTATGATAATTATGGTCCTTTTTAAAGATGTATTAATTAACTAGAAGCATGGCTTTCTTGGAAAGTTCCACACAACAAACTCTTACTCTAAGTCTCGTGATTGCCTCAAGGTACTGTGCACAAAATGCTAATCTGCTCTTGGAAGCAGTCATGGTCACAGAGTTCAGTCATGTTAACCTTTATACCCCCCAAACCTCTAACCCTTTTCTGGATTTTCTTCTGCTTATGCACCTCTACTATAACATAACAGCAGAAAACTCGAAGGGCAAAGAGTAACACATGCAGTATCTGAGACCTTTGTGGCCAGGTACTGCATCTTCATAATCTGTGGCTCATGCAGTGTCATAAGGGAGCTGAATATACTTGGAGAAGGGCACTAATTCCATTAGCTCAGGATACTGTGACTGTGATTTAAATAAATAAATAAGAAAATCTGAATGTCTGCATGTCTGTATTAATGGTTTAATTGTTGGTCTAATTATAAAAGTAAAACCTGCAGCATTTTGTTTTATGATTTTCTTGATGAAAAAGGTAAAATATTTCAGCCTTAATGTCTGTTTACACCACTAGTGCCTTGATTATTCTAATGTAAAATACAAGGCATGAAATCTATACATCCATTACCATATGGCATAAGCAAATGCACTATAGTATGTGGACACTTGACTATAAGCTTATTAGACTCCCCATCTGCAGCCATAAAAGTCTCCACTGTTCTTGAGAAGTATTTATTTATTTAGTTATTAGAATCTTAACATGTTTTACACACTTTGGTTACATTCATGACAGGACATTCGTTATTATTCGTTACACAAGATTCATCAGTTCACAAGTTTAATGTCAAACACAGTCATGGACAATTTTGTATCTCCAATTCACCTCACTTGCATGTCTTTCTTTGGACTGTGGGAGGAAAACTGAGCTCCTGGAAGAAACCCATCCTTTCCTCACAGAAAGGACCTGGACCACCCCACCTGGGAATGGAACTCAGGACCTTCTTGTTGTGAGGCAGTGCTACCCACCGAGCCACTATGCCGCCTGTTCTTGAGTAGCTTTCTAAAAGCTTTGGGAGTCTGTAGAAATTTGTGCCCATTTAGTCTGATACACTGTTGTAGAACGTAGACATTCTGATTCATCCCAAAGCTGTTCATTGGGGTTGAGGTTTAGGGCTTTGTGCAGGCCACTAAAGTGTATCCACACCAAGCCTGTCAAACCATGTCTTTAAGGACATTGCATTGAGCGTAGGAAAAGGAAATGACCTTTCCAAACTGTTATGCATAGGATTTATGTTGCTTCAAAGTTGGAAGCATATAGCATATAACATAGATTATTTATATTATACACCTCAACTTCATAATTTGGAGGGTTATTCTTGGCTATAGTAGCTATAAAATAATAAAATAAACAAAATTTGCAGAAAGACTCATGTAATTTTTTTGATACCTGTCTTAGTAACGAATGTGACAAACACCTCAAAATGAGAAGGGATATACCAGGGTTCTTCAAAAAGTTTCCGCACTTTTTAAAACTATTTATTAAGAATTTCAAAAACAAATTACATCACTTTTCTACATAGTCACCTTCTGATGTATTTTTCCCAGCGTTGTACCAACTTTTTAAAGCCATCAGCAAAAAATGTTTTTGGTTGAGTGTGTAGCCACTACTGATGCACCGCTACTTTCACATCATCATCACATGAAAATCTTCTTCTCCTTAAAGCTTCTCTGAACGGTCCAAAAAGGTGGAAATCAGATGGTACTGAATCCAGACTATAAGCTCCCTCTCAGTCTCTTAGACATGACCAATTACTACTACTCCCACCCTCACTGTTTCCAACCAAAATGTAAAAGTGTGGAAACTTTTTGAAGATCCCTCGTATAATATAACCATACAGAAATCACAAATCTACACTGTTATTGACAATAGATTTGAACAGAAATTGGCAAAAGATTAAGATGTATGGTGGACTGGTGGATCCTTAAACAGATCCTAATACTTTGTTCACAGATTTTAGACACATGTATGTCTACACACAACTAGCAAGATTCTGTGCTGTGATTGTACACTCATTTATTGCATAATGGTGCTGTTATTCTTGGTTATGGTGTGGTGCAGAAATCTGGGGTTGGAATGGGATGTTCAACAAGCTCTTTTATATTTTTCTGATGCACAATTAAAAACCCTAAAACCTCTAAAGGTAGGTAGGTAGGTATATAGGTAGACAGACGGACGGACGGACGGGTAGGTAGGTATATAGATAGACAGATAGACAGACAGACAGACAGACAGGTAGGTAGACAGACAGACAGACAGATAGATAGATGATAGGTAGACAGACAGACGGATAGATGATATGTAGATAGACAGACAGACAGACAGACAGTTGATAGGTAGACAGACAGACAGACAGATAGATGATAGGTAGACAGACAGACGATATGTAGGTAGGTAGGTAGGTAGGCAGGCAGACAGACAGACAGAAAGACAGACAGATAAACAAGGCAAGGCAAGGCAAGGCAAGTTTATTTGTATAGCACCTTTCATACACAGTGGCAATTCAAAGTGCTTTACATAAGGAAAAATTAAAAGCATTAAAACATTCCTGAGATCTAGAACCTCAGAAAGACTTCTTGCAAACATTTAGTTACAATTAAGAACATGAAATTCAAACAAGAGAGATAAAAATTAAGAACATGAAAAATTAAAAGAAAATATTGTAAAATATACCCTACAATTCGGGAAATACGAAATTAAAACAAGAGAGATAAGCAATTAAAACATGAAAACTAAAAGAAAATATAGTAAAATATACACTACAATTTAGAATGTACAGGCAGGCAGACAGATGATAGACAGATAGATAGATAATAGGTAGGTAGGTGGACAGAGATTATGGGTAGACAGATAGATAGATAGATAGATAGATAGATAGATAGATAGATAGATAGATAGATAGATAGATAGATAGTAGGTAGGTAGGTAGGTAGGTAGGTAGGTAGGTAGGTAGGTAGGTAGATAGATGATAGATAGATAGATAGACAGACAGACAGACAGACAGACAGACACAGACAGACAGACAGACAGACAGACAGACAGACAGATATAGATAGATAGATAGATAGATAGATAGATAGATAGATAGATAGATAGATAGATAGATAGATAGATAGATAGATAGATAGACAGATAGATAGACAGACATACTTTATTAATCCCGAAGAAAATTAAGGATTTAATCTAAAATTCTAGAACATTTCCTGAACTACTCATATGTACTGCAAACTTTACTGTAAACTGTACCTATCAAGTCCGATAACCTAAAGTTTTATTGTTGCCGTTTTCTTATCCTGTATCTAAATCTTGGTATGAGCAGTAAGAATTATGCAATACCATGTCCCATTATCTTGAGACATGCAGCTGCCTGCATTTTTCATGCAGTGATAATGGGGAGGAAACACCGAATGTTTTGAAATGTTTCCTTATTCCAATCAATTTGTGGAAACCTCCCGCCGCTCTCTGTCTCTGTCAATCTTGCCATTGCCATGAGGTTTCTGAGCTTGAATGATCTGCCCGGTGTTTTTTCCAGCCCATTCATGGTCTCAACTAGCAGCCAGGGCTCATTAGGAAGCCTGGAAAGCTGAGGGGCAGCCTTGGCCTTCCGTGCAGAAAAAACGAAACGGGGTTCTATGACTGAGGTGGGGGAGGCAGGTGTGGGGGGAGGCTTTAGGGTTTTGGGTGTTCTGAAGCACAGGCTTAGTTTGGATTGGTTACAGGATCACAGTGTTTCTGTAGTCATGAGACTGAAACTCTATCTCAGAGCATGTAGAGCGGGTGAAGTCAAACGGATCAGCACCGAGTGTGGATGGAAATCGGGGTTTGAATTCCTCACCCTTATAACACATGAGCACACACACGCGCACACACACTTCTGTTACACCACACAGTATTATACAAACAGAGTTTTTAGTTTTGTATTACTTCAGGATTTGGAATTTTGGGACTTAAGCAAACCTAATAATCATGAACTGTTTAACAATAAACCAACTTAACATAGTGGCAGGCTGCATCACTCATTTTGTAGTAAAAATTATGTCTATTATTTGAAAAAATTACATCTGATGATAGATATATCATTGAAGTTTTTTAATGATTGTTGCAGCTGCTCCTTTTCTGTCAATAATTAGAACACCTACTACATCTTTATATAAAACAAAACATTATGAACTTAATCTTAATGTAAAATTCTTCAACATCTGAACTCTCTGTGCCCAAATAACAAAGATTAGTTTGATTTTAACCATTAGAAATTACATGCTGTGGTCCACTGCAAAGACCACAATCAATCAATCAATAAAAAAAAAGTATTAGATTAAGCAGTGTTGTTGGCATGTACACTTTAATGTCAAAGTGTGGTGGAGAAGCACTACAGTGCTACAAGCAAAAATATAAACTCAACAGAGTCCAGTGGTCAGGAGGTGTCTACTGATAAAAGACTAGGGTAGGATAACCATGCATATTGCATAAAAAGAAAACTGCTCCTTTCACCTACAACCCAGCTAACAGGGTATGTGTTTCTAAAAAAAATTCGTCTGGGCAGCTATATAAACAATGTTCGACTGTTGTTCATCCAGGGAGGGAGCTAGATATGGACCTCATAACTGAGTGAATTACGACCTCTGCTGGCTGATTGATGGCGTCTGCACAGAGTAGAGAAATAATGTGATCAGGGTGTGTCTCTCCATGCACAACACTACTGTGCAGGTGTCGGAGGGGGCGTGTGTCATTTCGCTCTCCTCAATCGGGACGGGGGTCAGCACCAAGAGAGGAAGCATAACGCAATTGGGTAAAAAATTAAACGTGCTAAAAATCGGAAGAAAAAGGGAGATATTGCATAAAAAAAGAACATTAAGTTCAACAATACTGTTGTACAGAATACACTTACACTAGTACAACACACTACAATGGCAGTATTATGTTAGTGTCATTGTCGTGCTGAGAATATTGTGCTGATAGGAGTTGACAAGGTATACATATCAACAGAAATACAGTCAGTATTGTAAACCCACAAAATGCATGTGTATGTAGGTGTAGCTTATAAAATGGCCAATGTACAATTTAAACACGTTCTTTATTAGTGAAAGTTTGTTAAATTGTAGTTTGTTTTTGGATTGTCCATAAATACATTTGGAGTTTAGATCTAGTTTTGACACACACTAGAAAAAGCCCAGCAGTGTTGCCCATGTTAGCAGAGCTATCTATAATGGAATGACATTAAGTATTCAGCAGCAGATATGCATGACTTGCTCACTTCTGGGTCTGCATTCCTCAGTTTACAAACTTGAGCCGGTCTGGATAACCTTTCTAACACTTTACTTAGAAGTGGTAGCTCATTAACTGGGCATGTGATCAAGCCTAGTGCCCTAGCAGTGGAAAAGTGAAGCAGAGTTTCCCTTGTCAGCGACCAGCGGAAACACACAGCTTGTCGTCATCAGCAGCCCGGTCTAGAGTGTACGTCAGGCCTGGCGCGGCAGCTGTAACCGGAGAAGGCAGCTGTGTAACCTCCACACACTGGATCTATGCTTGTCACACGATGTCGCGGGTCACGGCTGGGTTAGGGTAGCGAGTCACGAGGAATGTTGCCATGGCGGCATACAACACGCTCTTTTTAAAGAAAGGAGTGACAAGTGTACGGGTGTGTGCTATGAGCACCGATGTGGAAAGGGCAGCGCCACTTGCATGTAAGTGTGTGCGGCATAAGATTGATGGGCCATCAGCGGAGAGGTCATCGGGTAAGACAAAGAGGCTGAGAGGAAAAGGCCATTGCTGCCTGCTTCAATATGAGCACAAGCACTTACACCAAAGCAGAATGTACAGTTGAGGTCAAAAGCATGGCTACACTTGTAAGCCACATGTACATCGTGTGAGTATTTCTGCAATTGTTCTTTTTTAGTGACTGTAACACACAGTTTAGCCAAAACTATGTGGACACCTCTCGAAATAATGAACTTGGTGTTTCAGCCGCTCACATTGCCAGCAGAAGTATATGCATCCTGCTTTAAAGAAGATACATGAGATTAGATATAAACTTATAATATATAATATTACAATATATTATAATATTAACAGATATAAACCAAGCTAGGGTTGCTATGCTAAAGGGGAAAAGCCACAGGAATCAATACCTTTGCAATACAATAATAACATTTCAAGAAAATTCTAATTTGGATAAAATGATAAGCAAATAATGCAAACAAATCTGGAATCTACTCAAATGCTAGCAGACTGGAAGTACAAACTATCATACAATCTTTTCATATCACAAGTGAAATTATTAACAAGTGAAATTATTAAATAACAATATTTAATTAAGACTAGAGCCATACTTCAAAAGTTTGTTTGTTTATTAGGATTTTAACGTCATGTTTTACACTTAGGTTACATTCATGACAGGAAAAGGTAGTTACTCATTACACAAGGTTAATCAGTTCACACAAGGTTATATTGAACACAGTCATGGACAATTTAGTGTCTCCAATTCACCTCAGTTGCATATCTTTGGACTGTGGGAGGAAACTGGAGCACCCGGAGGAAACCCACACGGACACGGGGAGAACATGCAAACTCCACACAGAAAGAACCCGGACCACCCACCTGGGGATCGAACCCAGGACCTTCTTGCTCTAAGGCGACAGTGCCATACTTCAAAAAAGAACTGCCAGATGTGGTGTCAGGATTAAAAAAAGGCAGAAGAACATCACAGATATATGCTGGTATATAGAAAAAGACAAAAAAAAGTCAACAAGTACAGTGATTACAGTACTTCTGACTGTGTTGACCACATAAAATTTTGGAATGTCTTTAGAAAGATGGGAATACCAGAATATTGTGGCATTCTACTGATGAATTTCTACACTGATCAACAAGCCATAGTCATGACAAAAAGAATGAACACTGGCAAAACAGTTAGACAAGGCTGCATCCTTTATACCTTTTTCTTTTCAATCTGTATGCTGAACATATACTGTATAAGAGAAGCAAGTCTGGAGTAAGAAGATCAAAGATTCAAGATTGGTGCAGGAAACATCAATAACCTTGGATATGCAGTTGACAACAGTCATAGCATAAAATCAGGAAGACCTGAAGACCCTTATAAGGAAAGTTAAAGAATAGAGTGATAAGATTGGAACTCCAGCTAATATAGAAGGCATTAGGAGTGACAACATAAAAGACCAATAATTTTACCACTGATAGAGATGTCAAAGTGGTGGACAGATTTGGCATACTTTAATCAATAATTAACAGCAAATGATCCAGCAGTTAGGAAAAATGAAACAGACTAACACTTAGCAGAACAAGAATAAAGGAACTGGAAAAGATCTTTAGATATAAATGATTTGTCTTTTTAAAAAAAGCTCAGAATTGTATAGACTATGGTCTTCTTTGTGCTTCTTTATAAATGTGAAACCTGAACAACTGAGCTTTGGTATTGAGTAGCTTGGACAGCAAAGAAGAAAACAAATGGATCCTCAACCAATCAAACGATCTCAATTAATGCCCAGATAACCAAAATGAAGCACTTATTTGGGACGCATTATAAGAAGAACCATTTCATTGGAAAAGACAATTAAGCTTAGAAGGTAAAGGGGGAAAATGATGGCCAGAAACAAGATGGATAGATACAATTAGAGGAACAATAAACAAGCTATTAAGAAGCCTGAACACAAGATATTTTGGAGAAACGCAATCCATATGGTCAACAATAAGTATGATATCTGCTGAAATTGCATGACCATGCTTGGTACTAGTGAGGATGGAATCCAAAATGTGTGGAACGTAACTCTTAAACTCTTACATCATTGTGTGTCTGTTTCCTCCCCTACACACAGACAAAAATAACCTTTTAACTCATGGTCTAAATATTTAATGCATAGTACAGTCAATAAAACTACGCAAAGGCTTGAGTGCTCAGCGCACCGACACAGTTCAGTAGATCAGATTTAAATAGAACTGACCAGAAAGGCAGCAAGACTGACCAGAAGAGCAATAATTCACTATGGGCCTGCAGTCAGATGCAGTGGTTTGAGTAAGGGGTTATAAGTCAGTCCAGACCTGAACCCATAACCATAGTAGAGATCAGACAGGGGTCTAAAACATGGAAGTGCCTCTATTAGCATCGACATAGTCTGAACAGTGATGTACTGTAGAATCAATTCAAATGCAACATTAGTCTGTGCATCAACTACTACTCTCCATGAGAGACATGAGAGATCCTGTCTGATCTTTGACCCCAGTAAGCTGACTTTGCTATTCCACCTTCAGTGATGTAATATAAATTCGCTGAGAGCAGTTAACTTAGTCCAGAGTTCATTAACACGTAAGAGGGGATCAAAAGTTTTGTAGAACAACAGTAGTAGTAGGTTCAAAGTTCACTTTGCTGGAATACTAAAAATACCACAAGCAATATGCAAATTTTTAGCAATTTGCAGGAGACTGTAAATCAATTTCTTTAATTTTTTAAATTATTTGTATATCAATTTAACCCAAAGGTGTGCAGTGGGTATAGGACATGTGCTCTGTCCTAATGGATTTTCCTTTTTGCACAGAAGCATCGTTACACTACAACTGGAAAGGGTCATACCCTTTAAAAACATATTTTTGATGTATTTGGTTTTATACACCTGTTATCAATACATGTGGGTAAAACATCTGAACTTAATAAGAAGAGCACCCACGTACTTCTGACCACTTAATCCATATGGCTTTAACAAAAGTACATATTTTTTTTAGCTACTCTAGCCTACTCCATATACAAGTTCTAAAGGGAAGCAGAGGTGTGTTGACTACAGGGGTAACACTTTTTCATGAAAAACTCATTATGACTAACATACACTACTACAAATCATATGTGGAGGGGTCTCCTGCTTAGTAGGTTCTGTTTTTTAAGCCACACCCATTGCCATGTCATATGCTGTCATGTATAACCCCCATTTCCAGAAAGACATTTTGTAATATGCAAATAAAAATACGAATGTGATTTGCTAATTCTCCTAAATCTTTGAATCACTGATCAACTTCATTGTATTTTGTTAATATAAACACATTTAGAATTTGATACCAGCAACACACTCCAAACAGTTGGGAGAGAGGCAAAATAAGAGTGAAAAGTATATAAAATATTCAAGTTACAGTGTTCCACAATGGGTAGGTAAACTGGTAACAGGTGAGGGAATCATGACTTGATATAAACAGAGGGTCCATCAAAGAGTCTTTATAGCAATTATAGGTTGAGTGCCAAACTTCAGGATAGAAAGAAAAATGCAAAATTGCAAATAATCTTTCACCATCTACTGTTCATAATATTGTGAAAAGATTCAGGAAATCTGAAGAGATCTCAGTCCTTGTAGGGCAAAACTGTAAACCTGATGAAAAACAAGGGTAAATTCCTCTGTTCCAATTTTTTTTGTGGCATGCAACACATTCTAAATGTGTTTATATTTACAAAATACAATGAAGTTGTGAAAACATTGAAAATCTTTTTCTTCTGCTTTCATAAATGAAATAAAGATTTAAGAAAATGAACACATTGCAGATTCTTCTTTTTTTTTTGCATTTTTTTTTTATTTTCCTCCCAATTTAGTCGCATCCAATCACCCTATTGCATCTCTCTACTGATGCTGATCTCCACTGCGGATTGAGTAGCCGACTGCATCTTCTCACCTGCACGAGGTGAGTTTGCATGTGGATCAGCTCTGTGTACAGAGAGTCACACCCTGATCAACGCATTATCCCTCGTCTCTGTGCAGGCACCACCAACCAGCCAGCAGAGGTTGTAATTGCATCAGTTATGAGGTCCCCATTTGGCTTTCCACCCTGTATAACAAACAGCCAGTTGTTCTTCACGTAGCCGCCCAGCCCAGCCGGATGGCAGAGCTGAGTTTTAAACTGACGAGTTCGAAATGTCAGCTCTGGCGTGCTAGAGTGTTTTACTGCTGCGCTGCCCGAGCGACCCAGATTCTTCTTCTTATTGCTTTTCATAAAACATTCCAACAACTTTTCTAGAAACAGGGTTTCCACTATAACACTAACACTTGATTGATTTCTGTCATGATTTGTAAAGTTATTGTAGCTTATTAGCATGCAACATAAGCTATAATTACATAAAAGCTGTTTAGACAATTACACATCTTGAGGACACAAGAACTGTGATAAAAAGCACATAAAACTGTTATGAGCAGTCATGACTACATTAGAAATTTTGCAATAAGGTTTTATGACAAGCTTATGTCAATTTGGAAATCATCAATTTGAAAAAAAAAATGGGACAGTGGTAGCCTAGTGGATAGAGCTTTGGGCTATCAATTCAAAGGTTGAGTGTTTTCGAATTCCAGTTCTACTATGCAGCCACTGTTGGGTCCTTAAGCCTCTAGGCTCCAGGGGCGCCATACAATGGCTGACTCTGCTCTCTGACACCAGGTTCCAAACAAGCTGCGATATGCTAAAAAGAATTTCATTGTACAGTACTGTACAACTGTATATGTATATATGACAAATAAAATCATTCTATTTCATGATAGTACAGCTAGAGCCAACTACACCACAGGATCTGGCCAGTGCACTCCCAGCTTCTCAGAAGTATGTTAGTCTTAGCATGTACTGTGTGGCCGCTGTAGGCTTGCTGCACTCCGCCGTGCCCCTGCTTCATTACTTGGCTTCACAGAGAGCATAATTTTAGGCTGTCATTGCCTCAAACGATGGCTGTCAAGCCCAGTGCTGCCATGGGGGAAACATGTGGGACGCCCGTTCAAAAATGTCCTACTTGCCAGCAGGAAAAACAGTGCAAGAGAAAGAAATAACAAACTGCAACGGCCCTGGGAACAACTGTTTAAGTCCTGACAGGAAAAATGGCCATTGCTTGGGGACACACAAGACTAGGAGAGCGAGAGCGATGCTGGGAATGTGTCTTTTCAGAGAGAATTATTGTGCCTTTGTAAAAATGTGGTAGTGCGCACTGCTCTACACAAACTGCTCTAATTCACTAAGCCTTTTTTACCAGTGTAACTAGTTATGGTCTAAATGACAACAGTAACTGGCATTATCTATATTTAATTTATGTAAATGTAATTTGTTGTCAGGAGAAATAAACGGTTTCAAAAATTAGTACATAGGCATTATACCGTTTTAAGTTAAATGTTCATCAATTGCTTTATCCTGGTCAGGGTCGAGGCAGGCCTGGTTCTACCAGGAAACACTGGTCACAAGGCAGGAATACCCTGGACAGCACAACAATCCATCATAGGACTTCTCACCACCTACACCATACATAGCCAATAATGTTTGTGTGGACACCACTAATACTCATAGCATCGCTGAGACTTGAACCCAGTAGGTTAATGTGATAGACCACTATGCCACTTGATCACCGGGTTTGTTTGTTTGTTTATTTATTAGGATTTTACCGTCATGTTTTACAATCTTGGTTACATTCATGACAGGAATGATAGTTACTCATTACACAAGGTTCATCAGTTCACAAGGTTATATCAAACACAGTCCTGGACAATTTAGTATCTCCAGTTCACCTCACTTGTATGCCTTTGGACTGTGGGAGGAAGCTGGAGCACCCGGAGGAAACCCACGCGGACACAGGGAGAAAATGCAAACTCCACACAGAAAGGACCCAGACCTCCCCACCTGGGGATCAAACCCAGGACCTTCTTGCTGTGAGCCGACAGAGCCACCCACCAAGCCACCGTGCTGCCCCGTTTTCAGAGGAAATTTTTAAAGTTGGTATACATGCATTATTATACAGTTTTTGATTAAATGTTCCCCTTTTCTTTCCACATTACATCACTTGCTTTATCCTGGTCAGGGTCGTGGCAGGTCTGGTTCTACCAGGAACTCAGGTACTCCATACATAGCCAATTATGTCTGCGCAGACACCCTGCCGGCTGATAGCACCATTGACACTTGAACCCAGTGGGTTAGTGTGATAGACCACTATGCCACCTGATTGCCAGGTAGAATGTACTTTTTCTTTTAAAGCATTGTCAGTTTAATATTCCTAGAAGTATGAGGCAAATTCAGTGATGGGTAAATCCAGTGTAAATCAACATCACTCTGTTTCTGTAGTATGATGTATAATAAGTGCAGCTCCTCATTGTATTAACAGAACCATGAAAAGAAAGCTCGGTAGAGCCTCTTAACTATTTTCTCATTCTGGATAGCAGAGCTTCAGACACCCTCCCACATCAGGAAAAAAAAACAGTGGATTAGAAAAGTGTGACTTTGCAGACTGACTTAAGGGGCGAATGTAATATATTTTCTGGTATGGAGGGCAGCCTTAAGCTTTATTTATTTAACACTGTCATTTGTATTTACAGTGGTGTTAAAAAAAATAGCAGTCCAACACCATTAACCTGATAAATCACTGTTTTTAGTAGAAATGCTATTTCTACATATCAAAAAATTTACTTGAAAGTGTAGTAGAGTAATGACAACAAAACAAACCCAACAATTAGGACATGCATGCCGCTCATTCTGAGTAATCGAAGCATTGATTGAAAGTGGGTTGTTCAAAATAATAGCAGTGAGGTGTTTAATTGGTGAAGTCATTCATTCTGCAGAAGAACGTGTGTCAATTTTGGTCCTTATTTAATGTAGGAGGGTGGCAAATGTTGCACAGGTTGGTCATAGCGCATTTCCTTCTGAAATACAGGGTAAAATGGGTTGTTCCAAACATTGTTCTGATGAACAGCGTACTTTTATTAAAAAGTTGATTGTAGAGGAAAAAACATACAGAGAAGTGCAGCAAATTCTAGGCTGCTCAGCTAAAATGATCTCAAATGCCTTGAAGTGACAACCAAAACCTGAAAGACGCAGAAGGAAGCGTGGAACCACTGTTCAAATGGATCGAAGAATAGCCAAAATGGCAAATACTCAGCCAATGATTAATCAGAATCAGAATCAGAATCAGAATACTTTATTGATCCCAGAGGGAAATTGCGGTTTTTTACAGTAGCACCCATTTATGTCAAAATAATAAACACTCTACTCTCTTAAAACAAAGAAAAAAGAAGAAAATTTTAAAGTTAAAAAGTTATATACACACAATTAAATAATTAAAATGCTTACGTTATTATAAATTGCCCATGTGAAAAATTAGTATTGCACATATGAAAAAACTGAACATTGCACATATTAATACTGAATATTGCACGTATGAAAACTGAATATTGCACATATCAAAACTGAATATTGCACATATCAATACTGAATATTACACAGATAAACCATAATGTCACACATTAAGGGAGGAATTATAGAGTTTGATGGCCACAGGTAGAAAAGACTTCCTGTGGCGCTCTGTGGTGCATTTTGGTATGATGAGTCTTGCACTGAATGTGCTCCTTTGTCTCATCACCGTGTCATAAAGTGGGTGGGAGCCATTGTTCATAATAACCTGCAGCTTAGACAGCGTCCTCCTCTCCGACACTGCAGTGAGGGAGTCCAGCTCCACACCAACAACATCACCGGCCTTGCGGATCAATTTGTTGAGTCTGTTGGCATCTGCCACCCTCAGCCTGCTTCCCCAGCATGCAACAGCATAGAGGATAGCACTCGCTACCACAGACTCATAGAAGATCTTGAGCATAGTCCGGCAGATGTCGAAGGACCTCAGGCGCCTCAAAAAATAGAGCCGACTTTGGCCCTTCCTGTAGAGGGCATCAGTGTTCTTAGTCCAGTCCAGTTTATTATCAATGTGCACTCCCAAATATTTATAGTCCTCCACAATGTCCACACTAACCCCCCTGATGGACACAGGGGTCACCGGTGCCTTGACCCTCCTCAGGTCCACCACCAGTTCCTTTGTCTTTGTCACATTGAGCTGCAGGTGGTTCAGCTCGCACCATGCGACAAAGTCCTTCACCGTTGCCCTGTACTCATCCTCATCATCCCTTCTGATACATCCAACTATTGCAGAGTCATCAGAAAACTTCTGTAGATGACAGTTCTCTGTGCAGTAGCTGAAGTCCATGGTGTAGATGGTAAAGAGAAAGTGTTGCTGATCACTCTATCCGACACACAGTGCTGCAGGCGTACATACTGTGGTCTGCCAGTTAGGTAGTCAACAATCCAAGACACGAGGGGGGCGTCTACCTGCATCACTGTCAGTTTGTCACCCAGAAGAGCAGGCCGAATGGTGTTGAATGCACTGGAGAAGTCAAAAAACATGACCCTCACAGTGCTGGCTGGCTTGTCCAGGTGGGCGTAGACTCGGTTGAGCAGGTAGATGATGGCATCCTCTACTCCCAGACGGGGCTGATAGGCAAACTGGAGGGGGTCCAGAAGTGGCTGGACTATGGGCCGGAGCTGATCCAGGATGAGCCTCTCCATGGTCTTCATGATGTGGGACGTCAGTGCTACTGGCCTGTAATCCTTGATGTCACTAGATCGCGGCGTCTTCGGAACAGGAACAATGCAGGACGTCTTCCACAACACAGGGACCCTCTGGAGACTCAGGCTCATATTAAAAACATACTGCAGTACTCCACAAAGCTGGGTGGCACAGGCTTTAAGCACCCTGGGGGGGACCCCATCAGGTCCTGCAGCCTTGTTTGTGTGGAGTCTCTTTAGTTGTTTTCTCACCTGGTCAGCAGTGAGGCTCACTGTAGAGGTGATGGGTGGGGGAGTGGTGGAGGTGTGAGGTGGATGATCCCAGATTACCTCCAGAAAGAATTAGGAACATCTGAAGTTACCAGTGAGTACAGAAGATGATTAAGTGAAGCCAAGTTACCAGCAAGAACTCCTTGCAAAGTCCCGTTGTTAAGAAAAAGACACGTCCTGAATGGGTTCAAATCTGCCAAGGAACACATTGACTGGTCCAAAGAGAAATGGCTCAACATTTTGTGGACTGGTAAAAGCAAAATTTTTATTTTTGGGTCTAGTGGCTGTAGACAGTATGTCAGACGACCCCCGATCACTGAATCCAAGCCACAGTACACTGTGACGGTAGTAAAGCACGGTGGTACAAAATGATGATATGGGGATGTTTCTCATATGGTGTTACGCCTATTTATCACATACGAGGGATCATGGATCAGATTAAATATATCAGAATACTTGAGATCATGTTGCCCTATGTCGAAGAAGAAATGTCCTTAAAATGGGTGTTTCAACATGACAATGACCCAAACCATCCTGGTTACAGACAAACAAGATTAAGGTAATAGAGTGGCCAGCCCAATCCCCTGACTTCAATCCCAGAGAGAACTTGTGTTCTGATATCTGAAACACGTTTTTTTTTTTAGGCAAAACCCAAAAATGCAGAAGAACTGTGGAATGTAGTGTAATCATCCTGAACTGGATACCTGTTCAGAGGAGCCAGAAGTTGGTCGACTCCATGCAACACAGATCTCAGAAACAATTGTTATGCCACTAAATATTAGTTATTATTAGTTAAATATTAAAGTAAAGTGAAACCTCAAACATTTATTTCAGTTTATAGATAAATTTTTTGAGTTTTTAAAGAAAAATGCTGGCACTGCTATTATTTGAACAGCCTAATATTCATTTTTCTTAACTTTCTGTAAAGGATTAACACAAACTGGCTAAATTTTGTTAATGTTTTGAATTAGAATTGAAAGTGGAGTATTTTCAGTGCATTTGCATTTATGGAAATAAAAGTTATCATAATGATTTTGTGCTTTATTCACTTTTTTAAAACCACTGCTATTTTTTTTAACACTACTGTATATAACACTGTCAGCTAATTTAAGCTATGTTCAATGGCTTTAAATAAACTGGAAGTGTTTGTAGTGGTCAGATGACAGTGTGTGTGTGGCACAAACATCCAGGTTCATATGAAAAACAACCCACAGAATTGTGTGCTTGCGTGGTTATTGTATTACAGTCTGAATGCAGAGGTTTTATCATTAAAAACACTTGTTATAATTGTCTAACAGATTACCCCATACTAACCTAATCCAATCCAAACAGGGGTTTTGTGAGTGTTCAAAGCTTATCTGTAGATTACTGACATGGTTAAGGCCTGTTGAAGTAGGCACATGATTTCATCTTTGATTTTACTATTTATTCATTTATTAGGATTTAAATGTCATGTTTTACACACTTTGGTTACATTCATGACAGGAACGGTAACAGGTTACACAACATTCATAAGTTTAAGTCTTTAATGTCAAACACAGTCATGGACAATTTTGTATCTCCAATTCATCTCACTTGCATGTCTTTGGACTGTGGGAGGAAACCAGAGCTCCAGTAGGAAACCCACACGGACACGGACAGAACGTGCAAACTCCACACAGAAAGTACCCGGACCGCTCCACCTGGGAAGCAAACCCAGGACTTTCTTGCTGTGAGGTGACAGTGCCACTCACCAAGCCAAAGTGCCACCCCATCTTTGATTAAATTTCTTTTTTTTTTTTTAAATACAACATTAATTAAAGCTTGGTCAATTGGTTGATGTTAGCATTGACAGAACTGACAGCTTCACATTAACAGATCCAATCCAGCATACAAGAAACTCAAAATGTCACAGGTGTGATGGAGTGAATTTTATTGGGTATTTTCACATGCGAAATGTGTCATATCAGTCACTGCAACACAGGTACAGTATTAAATGATGGGGAAAAATGTCACATTTGATACAACAATCCAACATTTCAGGCCAGCTGCCCTAATACAGATGTTACTTGGTGGATCCCTTCTCCTCCAGATACTTGGTGCACCCCTTTTCCTCCTCTTTGGACTGATGGAGGAAACCGGACCTCCCAAGGGAAACCCACGCAGACACAAGGAGAATGTGCAAACTCCACACAGAAAGGACCAAGACTGCTTCACCTGGGAACTGAACCCAGGAGCTTTTTGCTGTGAGGTGACAGTGCTGCCAACCGAGCCACTGTGCCGCCCAAATAATCAAAAATTAAGCCAAAAAAAGTCACATGCATGCCTTAAGGGTAATACTTTACCTTCAATGATCTTCTGAGGTGGTATAGTGTTGTATAGTGTTGGTGCCTTACACCGCCACAAAGCCAGCTACTACTTGTGATGAGTGGTACAGTTTTTTAGTGCCTGTATGGGTCCTCTGAATACTTTGTTTTTTCCACTTTTGCTGGTAAGTAAACTGGCTACTTTAATTTTGCTTGAGGTGCATGTTAATAAGTGAGAGTCTGATCCCCTGCAATGAATGGGCAGCCTCTCCAGACTTGTGACCTGGTATAGACTCTAGACTATTTGCGCTCTTCACCAGCCAATAGTGGTTACTGAAGAATGATGATTGATTATATAACATTCAATATTTAATAACAAAAAATATTACTGTAGTAGTATTAGCCAAAAGTATGTGGACATCCAACCATGAGCTTCCTGAACATCCCATTCCAAGGCAGTCATTAATATGGAGTGGACCACAAGCCTGAACCCTCTTATACTTTGCGGCTGTAACAGTCTCCACTTTTTTGTAAGACTTTAGGTAAGATATTGAACTGTCTCAGAGGGAATTTGTCAGGTGAGTCAAATACAAAAAGGCCTGGCTTTAACATTGACTGCATTTAAGAGACACTTTTATCAAAAGAGCCTCACATGTGTTACTGAATACAATGCAAGCAATTAAGGACCTTACTTGGCAGTGGTGGGGTTTGAACCAGTGACCTTTGGATCGCTAGTCCTATGTTTTAATCACTGAGCTACTGCTCCACTTCCAATTCATTTAAAAAAAAAAAAATCTGAGGGGTTGAGGTCAGGGCTCTGTGCAGGCCACTGGAGTCTATAAGGCTTGTATTACATTTGCAGCATTTAGCACATGTTTTTTATCCAAAGCTACTTACAATTATGACTGGATACAGTCTGAGCAATTGGGGGGTTAAGAGCCTTGCTTAGGGGCCCAACAGTGGAAAATTGGTGGTGGTAAGGCTTGAACCTGCAACCCTGATTGTTTTCTGCACATGAGCATGGTCATGCTGCAACAGAAATGTGTCTTTCCCAGATTTTCTTTATATAAATGATTTTATACACCGCCATACTAGTCCCCTTTATAGATTTTGTTATACCAATTTGGTGTTTTCACATTTTATGATGTTACATTCCCTTGTGTTAAAATGTTAAGTTATTAGCCTTTAGCTACCCCCAGGCAATTTCCAGCCTCGCCTGCCCTATAGTTGTGCCTAGCTGGGCATGTTTGGTACATCATTTTAAAAAATAAATCACACTAGGAGTGTGTTGTGTGTTTAGCATCCTCCATTCTTTACTATCTGGCCCCACTACAAAGTCTTTTTTTTTTTCCCTCAGTGAGCTGCAACTACAGGCTCTAATGCCAGCACCTCCAGCCTCATGGGCATTTGCCAGCGAGTCGGTTCTGCCTCAGCGCCACAGTCTGGCATCCCTCACAAAGGAGCTGGGTGCCTACTACGCTCTCTTCATTTACATCCATTAAGCCAGGAATGGACAAGGAAAAAGAAGGATTGCCAGAAGCCCGATGCCAGTTCTCTAGCAGCACAACAGCAGGCCTGCTGCTGCTGATAAACAGAAAAACTCCTCGCTCTGTCCAGCTTTCTGTTTTTTTTTTCCTTACTCATGCCCACAGCTACATGCACAGACATGGAAATGATGGCCAGCTGCCAGTGTGCTTAGTTTCTCTATTTCAGAAAGCTTACAACTATCTAGTTCAAATAAGCTTCTTATATATGTGATATTTGCTTGAGTAAAACTGAGGAGAACATGTGTATGTGTGGGAAAGAGGGGCTCTTACAGCTAACAACAACATGTAAAACTAAAGTACAATTTTGTAAACTTAAAGTTTGTGGACACCTAACCCATTCCAAAACAATACCCATAAATATGAAGTTGCCCCACCCTTTTCCCTCTACCGTTTTCTCCACAGTTAAATATCTTAATGTGTGTCTTTAGGATTTTGTGCCTATTCAGTCCACAGAGCATTTTTAATACCAGGTACTGATGTTAGATAAGAAAGTCTGGCTTGCAATCAATTTTCCAATTCATCCCAAAGATGTTTAGCTGGTATGAGGTCAGGACTCTGTGCAGACAACAGCACTTTCTCTATACTAACTTATTGTGTTTTATAAAGCTCACTTTATGCTCCAAGTCACAGTTAAACATCAGAAATCAATCATTGAGTGGAGTGTTCCTATACGTTTAGCCATGTAGGTTTAATATTAAAGTTGTTTTTCAAAAAACAACAACAAAAGAAAACTTCGGTTTGAAGCTCAACTCTGCCATCCGGCAGGCTGGGCGCCTACAAGAACAACAATTGGCTGCCAGAGGGGACCTTATAACTGATGCAATTAAAACCTCGAGTCAATTACGAGTCGAGGGAAAATGGGGATCTGGGTGTGTCTCTCCGTACACAAATCCGCATATGAACTGTCATGCTGGTGAAAAGATGCAGTCGGCTACTGCACACGTGTTGGGGAGGGGGTGTGTGTTAGTCACGGCTCTCGTCAATCAGGGCAGAGATCAACATCAGTAGAGAGGAAGCATAATGCAATTGGGTAATTGGATATGACTAGACTGAATAAAAACAACAACTTAAAGCAAATTAAGACTAAATTCAATAGAGAGAGACATTCCATTTTATTTATTTATTCATTTATCATGAGCAGCTTTGCTGTGGGACCAAAGCCCAGGAAAGCAAGATAGGAATATATCCCAAATGAAATGCCAGTTCATAGCAGGGCATTATACAGTGGGGCCAAAAAGTATTTAGTCAGCCACTGATTGTGCAAGTTCTCCTACTTAGAAAGATGAGAGAGGTCTGTAATTTTCATCATAGGTACACTTCAACTATGAGAGACAAAATGAGGAAAAAAAAATCCAGGAAATCACATTGTAGGATTTTTTAAGAATTTATTTGTAAATTATGGTGGAAAATAAGTATTTGGTCACCCACAAACAAGCAAGATTTCTGGCTCTCACAGACCTGTAACTTCTTCTTTAAGAAGCTCGTCTGTCCTCCACTCGTTACCTGTATTAATGGCACCTATTTGACCTCGTTATCTGTATAAAAGACACCTGTCCACAGCCTCAAACAGTCAGACTCCAAACTCAACCATGGACAAGACCAAAGAGCTGTCGAAGGACACCAGGAAAAAAATTGTAGACCTGCACCAGGCTGGGAAGAGTGAATCTACAATAGGCAAGCAGGTTGGTGTGAATAAATCAACTGTGGGAGCAATTGTAAGAAAATGGAAGACATACAAGACCATTGATAATCTCCCTGGATCTGGGGCCCCACGCAAGATCTCATCCCGTGGGGTCAAAATGATCATGAGAACGGTGAGCAAAAATCCCAGAACTACACAGAGGGAACTGATGAATGACCTGCAGAGAGCTGGGACCAAAGTAACAAAGGCTACCATCAGTAACACACTACGCCGAGAGGGACTCAAATCCTGCAGTGCCAGGCGTGTCCCCCTGCTTAAGCCAGTACATGTCCAGGCCCGTCTAAAGTTTGCCAGAGAGCATATGGATGATCCAGAAGAGGATTGGGAGAATATCATGTGGTCGGATGAAACCAAAATGGAACTCGTCGTGTTTGGAGGAAGAAGAATGCTGAGTTGCATCCCAAGAACACCATACCTACTGTGAAGCATGGGGGTGGAAACATCATGCTTTGGGGCTGTTTTTCCTGCAAAAGGGACAGGACGACTGATCCGTGTTAAGGGAAGAATGAACGGGGCCATGTATCGTGATATTTTAAGCCAAAACCTCCTTCCATCAGTGAGAGCAATGAAGACGGAACGTGGCTGGGTCTTCCAGCATGACAATGATCCCAAACACACCGCTCGGGCAACGAAGGAGTGGCTCCGTAAAAAGCATTTCAAGGTCCAGACCTCAACCCCATAGAAAATTTGTGGAGGGAGTTGAAAGTCCGTGTTGCCCAGCGACAGCCCCAAAACATCACTGCTCTAGAGGAGATCTGCATGGAGGAATGGGCCAAAATACCAGCTACAGTGTGTGCAAACCTGGTGAAGACTTACAGGAAACGTTTGACCTCTGTCATTGCCAACAAAGGTTATGTTACAAAGTATTGAGTTGAACTTTTGTTATTGACCAAATACTTATTTTCCACCATAATTTACAAATAAATTCTTTAAAAATCCTACAATGTGATTTCCTGGATTTTTTTTCTCATTTTGTCTCTCATAGTTGAAGTGTACCTATGATGAAAATTACAGACCTCTCTCATCTTTCTAAGTAGGAGAACTTGCACAATCAGTGGCTGACTAAATACTTTTGGCCCCACTGTACACTCACAAATTTACACTTTAACACTACAGGGCCAATTAGACTTGCCAAACCACCAGATGAGAAAAAGAATCAGATGAGAAAGATTCCACTTGCAAGACTGCAACGATTAATGTCTGCAGTTCCTATAACATTAAAAAAAGTCCCATTAATAAAAAAAAGCTGATAGAGGCATTTACCCCAGTGTTATCCAAATGTGATTATATTTACAAAATACAGTTAAGTTGATCAGTGAAAACAGTTGAAATATTTTCTTTCTACTTTTATCAGTTAAATAAAGATTCACGAGAATGAACACATCCTAGATTCTTCTTTTTATTGCATTTTATAAAACTTTATCAATCTGAACTCTAAACTAGTTTCACTCTTAATATATTTAGTTTTATACTACAGCTACGTTAAACTGTTTTTTATCCACTAAAGCCAAAAGCCTTCTTGACATGAAACTCAGTGACAATAACACTCTGTTACTGGATAACTGCTAACTAATGACAGTTGGTTATTCATTAAAATAATTTGGCCAAATTTACATCCCTGTTAGGCATGTTGTCTTTAGGCTGCTAAAATTTTAAACTCCTACTGAACTCAAAAACATGACTTAAATTGTTTAATAATTCTGATTGCATGGATTGGCATAAGCTTACTACTACATGCAGTACAACACACACTACCTGTGTCTATTATTATGCTAATTATTCACAATATGACGTAAATAAAAAAAATCGAATACTAAAATCTACCTGAAGCTGATGTAAGCTAGTAGTATTAGTAGCTTCAGTGATGACCCAAAACATAAGGACTGCTCGTGCGCCCGTTGTTGGTGCATTCAATAGTGGACAGTGGTTAGCACAGGCACTTGACAGAAAATCTGCAGCCCCATACACAGAAGGGTTTCTTTCATTCACTGTGTAATGCGACATTCACCTCATCACGGGTATTAGAGTCATCAGTGGCATCAGTGAGTTTTGGCCTTCCAACAACCTGTCAGAACACTGTTGGTGGTCACTCACCACAGCTGCCTGACAGCGCCCCTTGCTGTTTATAAAATATTTCAACTCATTAGTCAGGCTATAATGATTTGACCATTATCAAAGTCACTCAGTTCTTTATGCTGATCTACTGCATTCAACACATGAACAATGAATAACCACCACCAGTCAAACATTTATTAGATTCCTTACAGTAACATGAACAACTGGTATGGACTAGTCGTTGCCCTGCAGATTTTTGGTGGGTGGTCCTAATGTTTTGGCTCATCAATGCATGAAGTCTTGACCAGACAACAGTGAACATAACTGTGCAACAGCAATACATTTTTAACCTTTCCCTCCCATACCAGCGCATTAGACCGCTGCACTGCATAAGTTCCAAACATCTCACATACTTAAGCTTATTGTGATTTTGCAACCCCAATTTTAACCCCAATTTAAAAAAGTAGCGAAAGTACAAAACAGAAAAACTGTAGCTTGGAATTGTTTAGCTGAAACAAGCAGAGACGTCACAAAAAAAACACTGTCTAGACAAAACCCATTGCTCCAAATTGCATATGCATGATGTTTGCTCAACATTTATTTACCCTTTACAACTGTGCACATAAACCACACCATTTTTATGCAGTGCCGTCTGAAGGATTAGAGATCGTGGACGTTTAATAATGGTTTTGCCACTTATACTTTGGACAATATAAATCTCTTAGTAATGTTATGGACTGTAGATACTCAAATCCCTAAACTACTTGCAACTGTGTGTTGAGAATATTCACTTATGCTTTTGTTTTTTATATTTCACAATGTTCTGGGTCCTAATTTCACTCTGTCCCATTTGGGAATGTGTTTTAGGAATGAACTTAGGAATGAGCAATGAGCACATATTTACAAAAATACAAAGTTAATAAGGTAAAACATTAAAAATGTGTAGTTTGCAGTGTCCCAACTTTTTTGAGTTTGGTACATCCAGTAACTATTTTATAGATTATTAATTTGGTGGTCTATAGGGTACAGTATATGTCATTTAAATTTGTGACATGGCCTCCTAAAGTTCTCATTAGTGACCACAGTTGGCGACTTTTCTGTGCTTACATAAATAGGGCTAATTTTACTAGACTGTAAAGAGGTGAGGTAGGTTGAACCAAGTGTTGGAGGCTTGCAAGAAGGACAGAAGCTCAAAAGTCCATGTTCCCAGTGCTATTATATTATTCGCACACACAAGAAATATTTACAAACGTGTTGACGAATAAAAAAAACACAGCTGGTTGACATATGTAACCCCATTGACCTCAGTCAACTAAAAGGCAGTTACCAATGATAAAAGATTCAGACCATAGCGGTCTCACTATAAGGCTGTAGCTGCGAAACTACATAAGACTTTCCGCCATCTTTCTCCTTCCCTCCTTACTTCCTCCTGCTTTAACTAGGAGGCCCCTCCCCTCTAGGACCTGGCAGCCAATCCTGAAGCAGGAGAAATTAGAGAGAGCATTTAAACACAGACAACAAATCACATTCATATGGCCATATCATTCAGTGTACACATTCATTCACAATACATAATGCATATGCAGAGCTTAAAGCAATAATTCAGCTAGCTTTATTCATTATTCTGTTCTTTCTATCTTCAGTTACCTTCTACACGTCAAAGTCCCGGAGCAGCACCGACCCCGCCAACACCCGGATCATCTCCAGACAACAGGTAATTACCTATTTATTTATTTACACTATTTACATGGGATAAATTAGTCTACTCTTCTGGTAATCAATACAGACAGACTTGGCAATGTGTAAGGAATACTTACATCTTCACAAAGGCCCATCATAAATTACTTGGAACAGTGGTCTCTGCCAAGGTCAGAAATAATAACTCAGTGTCACATTATGCAGAAGCAAAAACAAGGTCCGTGAGACATAATCCAAGAACCACCAATAAAGTCTATCATGAATAAGAATATTATGGATCATGGAGGACACTATCCATAGTCAAGTAAGTATTACAGTGTCATGGGGTAAGCAGTGGTTACTCAAGAAACTCAAGAAGTTCAAAAAACCCAATAGCTTAAGTAAAGGATTGTTTGTTTGTTGGGATTTTAACGTCATGTTTTACACTTTGGTTACATTCATGACAGGAACTGTAAGTTACTCATTACACAAGGTTCATCAGTTCACAAGGTTATATCGAACAGTCCTGGACAATTTTGTACCTCCAGTTCACCTCACTTGCATGTCTTTGGACTGTGGGAGGAAACCAGAGCTTCTGGAGAAAACCCACACAGACACAGGGAGAACATGCAAACTCCACACAGATCGAACCCAGGACCTTCTTGCTGTGAGCCGACAGTGCTACCCACCGAGCCACTGTGCCGCCCTTAAGTAAAGGTTAATGATCACATTAAAAATTTCCTGTTTATTGGGCACAGTCAAACTGTAGATGTATAAATTTACATAGATCCTGATGAACATAAAGCTAAACAATGTAATATCCAGCACAGATTACTGTAAATGACTTTTTTAATGTACTTCAACATATTTCTTATAGCACACTCCACATTCCCTGGTGGTGCAGAAATGAATAAGGTTAACCACCCAACGTTAACCTCGTTCTAATTCTGTCTTCCCTGTGACATCATTGCTCTGCGCCCCAGGGGTGGATTGGGATGTCACTATTCTCAGATGATTCTTTTAGTAAGTGCTTGAAGAAAAACCTGGAGCATCCCTATTTTCCTCATTTCACACCTCACTGATTCACGATTCTTCATAGTCAACGTACTAACCTCAACCTGTCACATAGCAATGTGTTCACACTTACGCATGTGTGCATTTTAGACACACAATCCTGACACACTTAAACAGGAGGGGGTTTTCACAACAGCAAAACCAGCTTTATGGTGTTAGAGGAGCACCATGACCCTAAGACATCAAGTGATGAATGCTATTAGGGTTGGGTAGTGATGGGATAGTATACTAGGTTAATGGTGTGTAATATTCTAGAAGGAGTGCATTGAATCTCTTAGGCTTTGTAGGCAGTTTAGTAATGGTCAACAATCATAAATTAAATGGAATGCCTGCCTATTGACTGTTCCCTGTCTGCAGAAGCTGCAAAGAAATACATTCAAAACTAAAAGAAACTAAATGAAAATGCATAAGGTATCTTATGCATTTTCTCCCCTTTTTCTCCCATTTAGTGCATCCAGTTGGCCAATTGCATTCATGCTTCCTCTCAAACTATGCCGATCCCTGCTCTGACTGAGGAGAACGAAGCTAACCCACGCCCCCTCCGACATGTAGGCAGCAGCCATATGCATTTTGTCACATACACTTTGATGAGTGAAATGCAGATCAGCACTGTGTACGGAGAGAAATACCCCGACAGCACTCTTTTCCTGTCTCTGTGCAGGCGCCATCAGTCAGCCAGCAGAGGTCATAATTGCATTAGTTAGGAGAGAGACCCTATCCAGCTTTTAACCCACCCCTATCTGAACAACAGGCCAATCATTGTTCATGTAGCTGCTCAGCCCAGCTGGCAGGCAGAGCTGAGATTCGATATGATGTATTAGAGATCCCAGCTCTGTTGTTCAGCGTGTGTTTTACCGCTGCGCCACCTGAGCGGCAAACCTTGGTTAATATAACTGTGCATCCAAATGAACTAGAGAATTGCCATATTAATGAACGTTCTATTTACCACAGAGTCTACTTCTAATACTTTAGTACAAAAGGCATTAAACTCAGGGCGCCCAGGTGGCGCAGCGGGCTATTCCGCCAGCACACCAGCACCAAGATTCTGAACACTTTGGTTCGAATCTCGGCTCTGCCATCGGTCGGCTGGGCGCCATGTAGCGAGCACAATTGGCAGTGCCTGCAGCAAACAATAGTTGGCAACTTGTCTGTGTCTGCTGGGCAGGATGACAGGACTATGTGGGTGGTGACTTCAAACGCTGTGTAAGGACCCTGGTAAAGGCACCTGTGCAGAAAGCATGGGTGAAAAGAAGGTGTCCGCAAGGACTGCACACGGGTCAGAGGAGGAATGAGCAGTAATATGCCCTCCTCGAATGCAATCAGGGATCCCCAGCAGCGGAAGACAATCGGGAGAAAATGCATGAATAAAAAAGCATTAAACTGTACAAATCTGTATGTTGTTTTCATTTTGGCATGCTGACAGCGTTACCATGGGTGGTAACGTAGAATTATTTTTTAAACTGATGAGTGGGCATGCACTGTTCAATGTCAAGAGCTTATTATGTTAATTTTTTGACTAGTTGGTGGAAAGTCTAGACCAGTGGTTTTAAAACTTACCGGACAAAGTACCAGCTTTGATCAAACCTTCAAGTAGCACCTAAAAGTCATGGCACGCACACACAAATGTGCACACATGCTCACTCACTGTAATTAAGATTGATCTGTACTCTACCAAAAACATTGTCCTTCAGTTTGTTTTCCCTCCACATTGATAAAAGTAAATTACTACCTCAGATAAACTGTAGTGTTCTGACTTATAGGTGTTTTTAACATTTGTTTACACTACAAGTGTTGTCCGTGTTGAAATTAAAATCAGATGCTGCATGGATGAATGACATTTGTGCTGAGCCTTATATCTTATACTGTTGAGATATAACACAAAAGTGTAAAATGTACATGTTGTATACAATGCGGGGTCTTTTGAATTAATCATTTTGCTGAAAGCAAGAGAGGTACCAGTTAGGAGAAATGGCTGTTTAGTCATTCTAGAGACAACTCGGCTCAAAATGATAAGCAAACTACTCATTTTCCTACCAATTCTCAGTTACTTTACAAACACTGCATAGATAACTGGTCGTCAAGAGGAATAACAAGTCTGTCTTTCAGCTCCCGCTGCGATGAACAGTGTGACGAAAGTCCGCTGTTCAAACACAAACCAATCCCAAGAGTTATGGGAAGGAGAACTTTGCAGTCGTCGTCAGCAGTGTCAATCGATCTGTGCCGATTGTGAAAAAGACCATGCAGCCTTCCTCATGGACCCAGTCACAAGCTTAATAGGCAGATCAAGTTCGACAGTCGGCATGAAGAAGAAAAGAATAAAGAGGGAAAAAACGAAGGGAAAAACAGCTACACTGAGTGAAGCTGACAGACTGGCTGAAAGGATGAAAAAGGCCATGAGTGTTAATTACAAACAGCTCGCAGAGTAGCGCGGAGACAGAAGAGGGGGGATTAAGTCAATTGTGGAGGATGGCCCAATATAAAACAGGATGGAAAAGGCCAGAGAAAAAATAGCTTTAATTAGCATTAGCTATAATTAGCATGCAAAGGGCGGAAGAGAAAAGGGAACACAAGGACAATTTTGGGTGACGGACTATTCGGGTGGGCAGCGGAGAAGCTTACAAACAGGCAGCAAGTTCTTTGTGCATAGCTGGTTTCTCTCAGCATTTCCTCTCATGATGAGTGTACAGAACCTAAATTAAAGATGAACACTTCCTATCATTCTAATTCCTATAAAGCATTATTAAAGCATTTATCACATGTTAAAGAATACATAACTTCTTATTTCTTGCCTAAGCCTGTAAAATTGTTTATTAATATGTGTAAATACTGTATGACGACAGATTATTAAGCTTTGATGTGAGTTTTTATTAATTCTGGATTGTTAATACATTAGAAATGCATACACAGACAATGTAAATGTAATGTAACAAGATATTATAATTCTTATACATAATGATCAGGAGCTCAGGTGTTAATAGCTGGTTACAGTTAAGAATCCCAACATATTAAACATTTCATTTTCATCAACCGCTTTATAGTCAGGGTGGCAGTTCCGGTTTCACTAATGCCTAGTTCATACTGCGCAGTTTTGGACCTGATTTTCGCTCGAAAATCAGCTCTCAATCGCTATGTGTGAACTGTTCAATGACTTGATCCAAACGGTTTGCTGACGACTCAAGAAAAATATCTAGCATGTTAAATATCTGGACCTGTCGGCAACTCAAAATCCTGTAGCGTGAAAGGCATTGCGAGCAGGTTGCAAGTGGCAGCGAGTGCTATGTCAAACTAAAGCCAATGAAAATGCCAGATACGGGGTGAGGGGAAACCTGGGTGAGGAGTGTAAAATTGTGAAGCATAATATAATTTCTATTCTAGAGTAAATCGACACACACAAGCTTTACAGTATTTTGTGATCTTATCGTCCACACCAAACCATTATACCCATGCTGCATTGCAAAAAAATATTTATTAACCTCCAACTCACTACAGAACAGACAATCCCTGCTGGTTGCGTAGCCCAAACCACTTATTTTTCCTACTTGCTTTTGCTTTCACTCGCTTATTGTTAACGTGCATTATTGGACTTGGTATCATTAAATCTCTCGTCACTTCTCACGTGTGTTTTGTTTAGTTTGGGAGGCCAGACAGACTCATCTGCGATTCCTGATGGTAGATTGTGTAGTGTGTGACCCCCTATCACCAATCAGTCGTGTAGTGTAAAAACAGCGACTTAAGACTCCCGATTGCAAGAGATCCAGTTATGTAGTGTGAACTGTACAGCGATCTGAACACCTTAAAAGTCATGTAGTGTGAACTTGGCATAAGAAACTGTGGGCGCAAGACACAAATATCCTGGACAGTGGGCCAGTACACTGCAGAGCTTTGGCATTTTCAGACATAGCCAATCATGATGGTGTGCCATCCGAGCGCCCCATATGAAATATGTACAGTGTATCACAAAAGTGAGTACACCCCTCACATTTCTGCTGATATTTAAGTATATCTTTTCATGGGACAACACTGACAAAATGACACTTTGACACAATGAAAAGTAGTCTGTGTGCAGCTTATATAACAGTGTAAATTTATTCTTCCCTCAAAATAACTCAATATACAGCCATTAATGTCTAAACCACCGGCAACAAAAGTGAGTACACCCCTTAGTAAAAGTTCCTGAAGTGTCAATATTTTGTGTGGCCACCATTATTTCCCAGAACTGCCTTAACTCTCCTGGGCATGGAGTTTACCAGAGCTTCACAGGTTGCCACTGGAATGCTTTTCCACTCCTCCATGACGACATCACGGAGCTGGCGGATATTCGAGACTTTGCGCTCCTCCACCTTCCGCTTGAGGATGCCCCAAAGATGTTCTATTGGGTTTAGGTCTGGAGACATGCTTGGCCAGTCCATCACCTTTACCCTCAGCCTCTTCAATAAAGCAGTGGTCATCTTAGAGGTGTGTTTGGGGTCATTATCATGCTGGAACACTGCCCTGCGACCCAGTTTCCGGAGGGAGGGGATCATGCTCTGCTTCAGTATTTCACAGTACATATTGGAGTTCATGTGTCCCTCAATGAAATGTAACTCCCCAACACCTGCTGCACTCATGCAGCCCCAGACCATGGCATTCCCACCACCATGCTTGACTGTAGGCATGACACACTTATCTTTGTACTCCTCACCTGATTGCCGCCACACATGCTTGAGACCATCTGAACCAAACAAATTAATCTTGGTCTCATCAGACCATAGGACATGGTTCCAGTAATCCCTGTCCTTTGTTGACATGTCTTCAGCAAACTGTTTGCGGGCTTTCTTGTGTAGAGACTTCAGAAGAGGCTTCCTTCTGGGGTGACAGCCATGCAGACCAATTTGATGTAGTGTGCGGCGTATGGTCTGAGCACTGACAGGCTGACCCCCCACCTTTTCAATCTCTGCAGCAATGCTGACAGCACTCCTGCGCCTATCTTTCAAAGACAGCAGTTGGATGTGACGCTGAGCACGTGCACTCAGCTTCTTTGGACGACCAACGCGAGGTCTGTTCTGAGTGGACCCTGCTCTTTTAAAACGCTGGATGATCTTGGCCACTGTGCTGCAGCTCAGTTTCAGGGTGTTGGCAATCTTCTTGTAGCCTTGGCCATCTTCATGTAGCGCAACAATTCGTCTTTTAAGATCCTCAGAGAGTTCTTTGCCATGAGGTGCCATGTTGGAACTTTCAGTGACCAGTATGAGAGAGTGTGAGAGCTGTACTACTAAATTGAACACACCTGCTCCCTATGCACATATGAGACCTAGTAACACTAACAAATCACATGACATTTTGGAGGGAAAATGACAAGCAGTGCTCAATTTGGACATTTAGGGGTGTAGTCTCTTAGGGGTGTACTCACTTTTGTTGCCGGTGGTTTAGACATTAATGGCTGTATATTGAGTTATTTTGAGGGAAGAATAAATTTACACTGTTATATAAGCTGCACACAGACTACTTTTCATTGTGTCAAAGTGTCATTTTGTCAGTGTTGTCCCATGAAAAGATATACTTAAATATCTGCAGAAATGTGAGGGGTGTACTCACTTTTGTGATACACTGTATATCATCAGAAAAAGCTGAAGCAGTATGGAAAATGCAAATAAAACATAAGTGTTTCTTGACTTTTTTGTCTGTTGATTTGACTTGTATTTAATTGCAGACAGCATAAACCCAAGATATTCTACGCTTTGTCTGGTAAACATCATTCCATTTGTTAATATATGTCCTCATTTGCATTTCAGGCCTGCAACACATTGTATTCATGATTTGGAACAAAAGCAGTAAGCAAACATTTACATTTTCGGCATTTAGCAGACGCTCTTATCCAGAGCGACTTTCAGAAGTGCCTCCATAGTGAACATTACCTTACTCTAGTTTAAGTAGACAACAGTTCAAGAACACAAATCTGCTGAAACCCTGTTAGATTTTTTTTATTTTTTGAAAGAAATGAATAGAAATGTTAGTAAGTAAGTACATGTCAGCTTAAGTGCTTAGTAAAGAGGTGGATTTTTAAATGTCTTTTAAAGACAGCAAGAGACTTAGATGTTGTTCCACCACTTGGGTGCAAGTACACAGAAGAGTCTTGATGTCTTCCTCGAGTTCTGGGTGGAGGATCAATTCGAGCAAGACTAGTGGCTTGGAGGTTGCGTGGTACAGAGCGGGGTTTTATTAGACCACGAAGGTAGCTTGGGGTTGGTCCATTTTTTGCTTTGTAGGTGAGCATCAGTGTTTTAAACTGAATGCGTGCAGCTACAGGAAGCCAGTGAAGAGAACGTAGCAGTGGGGTGATGTGGCAGTGTTTAGGTTGGTACAAAACCAGATGAGCAGCTGCATTTTGAATGAGTTGCAAAGGTTTAATAGTGGACATAGGAGCACCTGCCAGGAGGGAGTTGCTGTAGTCCAACCGTGAGATTACAAGAAACAAAAAACTTAAGCTGAACCCCGGTGATCTCCGATCCCTCAGATGGCACTACATCAAGAACCATCAACCATCAATAGCTGGTTTAATCACATGGGCAGGGGACTACTTTGGCAAACCTTTGTCAAGCACTACAATACAGAGTTACATTCACAAATGGCAGGTAAATCTGTACTGCGCAAAAAAGAAGGCTGGACTGGCCTGCCTGCAGTCCTGACCTGGCCCCAATAAAAAAAGTGTAAAGAATTTAAGTAAAAAATGTGATAACCTTGCATTGTTGCAGACCGTAAGATGTGTTTGCAGGAAGAATGGGACAAAATAACACCTAAAACACTTCATCTGTGCTAAAATGTCTTAATTGTTGCTAGAAGAAATGGCAACATTTAAAATGTCTTGCAATCCTGATGTATTACAACAAATAAAATGAAGTTGACCAGACAAAACATGAAATATATTGGATTAATGCTGTCTATGATGAAATTAAAGTCAAAGTAAATGTAAAAAAAAAAACACTGTTTTGCTTTTATTTACTGTCCCAACTTTTATTTCTGATTTTGGGTTGTACAAAATACACTATCAAATGTTGTTCCACTAACGCAGATAATTTATTACAATCTTAGATAACTTAATGCTATATTAATAAGAGATTGTCTAACTTATAAATGTGGCTGAGGGGGAAGACAATTATATATAAATAACAGTGACTTTTCTGATAAACTAAAAACCAAATATAAAAAGAGTATTTACCTATTTCTATTAACCTGTTTGTACAACAATATTCTAAAATGTCTGGAAGGAGGACGTTTAAGGCTTTGACCTTCCCCAGTCAAATCTACCAGAAACAAAATGTGAATTTTGTAGAGACTCCTCCTCCAGACGTCCTTACTGTGCATTTACAGCAGCGGCACGTGCCAAAGTCAATCCTATTTAATGAAATTTGGCAACATACAGCATTAGAACACAATGCAACCATTGATTACATGAACAAAGTCCCTTCAAAGTTGAGGAAAGTTTAACTTAATGCAACTGAGAAGTGAAGCAAAAAAAGAGCCTAACAGGATTGACATTCTTTCTGCTAACATGAAACAATCCCCCATTCATTCTCGGTAGATGTTTTCTCCAATGAAGAAAACATTATTTACGGCTTTAAATATACTAGGGTAAAAAATAAACATGGTGTTTCAGTTCCAGTTAGTTTGATTTGCATATAAACAGCCAGTAACAAACTGTAGTTCTCTTAAACCTGGATGGTGGACGCTGGCGCATTTGGCTGCCGCTACCGTTACCGTATTTTACCGTATTTTACCGTATTTTATTGTATTTTTATCGTTTTTCGTTTTCATCTTTTTACACACCTTGTGGATCTATTTCTTTTATGTTACTTTTGATACTTTTATTTGTGCTTTTGATACTTTTTGTTCTTTCTACTGTACATCGCGTCTGCGGCCGGTGGTGAACGGTGGCTGAGTTTTCCTGGGATCGGCACGATGTTGAACTATTCCGTTGACCAGCTGAGGAAGTTCAACAACTGCACTACTCCATCGTGTATTTCAGTCATCAAACAGCTTGGACTCCTTCGCCGGCCTCGTTATATTCACAGGGGCTCCCGGAGAAAGCTTGTTTATCTTCGAAACGGTAACGCTATTCCATCCTTCTGGTCAGCCGTGCGCACTGTCGCTCCGCAAACACGTCATCAGAGCGCTGCTGCCTTGCACACCAGTAGCGGTGTAGTCTCCATGACAACGCTGTCCACGGAGTGGGATAGGAAACGCGGAGTGGACTTAGCAAATCTCCGTTCTCTTCCTCGTTCCTCACAGCCAACTACACAACAATACCACTTGAAAATGGCATTGCTTAATGTTCGTTCACTCAACACAAAAAGTACTGTACTCAGTGAATTTATATCTGACAGTGAACTAGACTTTTTCTGTCTCACTGAAACTTGGCATAAACCCTTGGATTATTTTATGTTAAATCAGACCACGCCAATGGGATACTCGTATATTGATGAACCTCGTATGGAAGGGCGAGGTGGTGGTGTTGCTGCAGTCTATAGGGATGATATTAAAATAACCACTTTGTCTTTTCCTGCTGCTCTTTCTTTTGAACACCTGGCTTTCAAGTTGTCAGGGCCTACTCCTCTGGTCACTGCTGTAGTTTATCGTCCGCCAAAGCCAAACGCTTCCTTTCTCTCTGATTTTTCAGATTTTTTAACCCAGCTTAGTGCCCTCTCATCCTCTGTACTGCTTATGGGTGATTTTAACATCCATATTGATGACAACAACTGTAAATTTGCCAGGGAATTTTTGGAATTGTTACAGTGTTTTAATTTCACACAACATATACATTTTCCAACTCATAAAAAAGGTCATACTCTTGACCTTGTCTGCTCTACTGGTGTCCTAGTTCATCAGCCGTCCAGCCATGACCTTACTGTCTCTGATCATTTGACAATCATCATGGACATTGAGGTCACTAGGCCCATCACTAGAGCTAAACGTAAAATATCCTTCAGGAATCTTCAATATATCTCTCCCTCTGCTTTCTCAGATTCTCTTGTTAAAAAGATGTCTGTCTGTCCTGTACTGTCTAGTAATTCATCTGACCTTGTCGATTACTATAATGACATACTCGCCTCATGTCTTGATGAGCTGGCTCCTTTGAGAACCAAATTTGTTTCATTTAGTCATTCCGCACCATGGTACACAATTGAGCTTCACCAAATGAAATCCCGTAAACGCCAGCTTGAAAGACTTTATAAGAAAACCGGTCTAACAGTACATTATCAGATTTATTCTGATTATCTTCAACATTACAAAGACGCTCTTACGGCAGCCCGATCCACTTACTATTCCGAACTCATACATGCTGGATCAACAAATCCTAAGACTCTCTTTTCCACAATAAATAAACTTCTCAAACCAGTTGACAATACTACCAATTCCTTTACAGTTGACAAGTGTAACTCTTACCTCTCATTTTTTCAAACAAAAGTTGAGAATATCCACAATTTTCTGACAGTTTCCCCTGTCATCTCTGTTTCTCCGCCTATCTCATCTCAATTTATTACCCAGCCTCTGTCTCAGTTCTCACCTGTGTCTCTTTTGGACCTATCTGAGATCTTAACAGGGATGCGAAGCTCCACTTGTGTTTTGGATCCTGCTCCATCAAAACTTGTTAAGGGTTGTTTTCCAGTTATCTCATCACTTATCACAGAGATAATCAATTCCTCTCTTAGTTCTGGCTCAGTCCCTCAATCACTCAAATTGGCTGCTGTTACTCCCATACTTAAAAAACCTGGACTTGACTCTAACATTATGAGTAACTTTCGGCCCATTTCCAATCTTCCATTTCTGTCGAAAATACTGGAACGTGTTGTTGCCTCACAGCTCAAAGATCACCTAAATTCCAATAATCTATTTGAATCATTTCAGTCTGGTTTCCGCCCCCAGCACAGCACTGAGTCAGCCCTCCTCAAAGTCACAAATGACCTTCTTCTTTCCTCAGACTCTGGACAAATTAATATTCTCGTCCTCCTTGATCTTACTGCAGCTTTTGACACCATTAATCACTCCATTCTTCTGTCCCGCCTTGAATCCTCTGTCAACATCACTGGTACTGCCCTTTTGTGGTTAAGGTCATATCTCATAAACAGACAACAGTTTGTTAATATCAACAATTGTAGTTCTGCCATTGCTCCACTGTCCCAAGGCGTTCCCCAAGGCTCAGTGTTAGGTCCCCTTTTGTTTATTCTTTATATGCTCCCCCTTGGTGACATCATACGTCGGCATGGTTTACATTTCCACTGCTATGCTGATGATATTCAGCTTTACATCTCCTCCAAATCCATTAATACTGAACTTCACTCCACTCTGACAAATTGCATCACTGAAATGAAATTGTGGATGAAAGCTAATTTCCTCAAATTAAACTGTGAAAAATCAGATATGATCATCGTAGGTCCTACAACCCTGGCAAAAACCACAAAAAATTTTCAAATTACCATTGATAATGACACTTTGTCTCCGTCTTCTAACATCCGAAATCTTGGTGTAATTTTTGATAGCAACCTCTCTTTTGACCGCCATGTAAATCACATCACCAAAACTGCTTTCTTTCATCTAAAAAACATAGCACGTCTACGTCCATCACTCTCCTTTTCTGCTGCCGAAACCTTGATTCATGCTTTTATTACATCCAGAATTGATTATTGCAATAGCATCCTTTATGGTACATCTAACAAAATCCTAAAAAAACTTCAGTATATCCAGAATTCAGCTGCTCGCCTCCTTACTCATACTCGCTCCCGTGATCATATTACACCTGTTCTACAAAAACTTCATTGGCTTCCCGTTGCTCAACGCATTCAATTCAAAATTCTTCTATTCACTCACAAAGCTCTCCATAATCAGGCCCCATCCTACCTCACCGACCTGCTCCATCAGCACATTCCCTCCCGTAGCCTTCGCTCTTCTGAGGCTAACCTACTGTCCATACCCTCTAGGACCAAGCACCGGACCTGGGGTGACAGGGCCTTTTCCATAGCTGCTCCATCTTTATGGAATGCTCTCCCCAAACACCTACGAGATTGTCCTGACCTGTCCAAATTCAAGTCACTTCTCAAAACTCATCTATTCAGAGTGGCATTTAACTTGTAACAACACAAAATAAATGCTTTTATTTTTGCTATTCTTTTTAATAGTTTTTATACTTAGATCACGACAGAAATGTGAAGTCCTAGATCCTAAAACTTGTAAAGTTTTCAGTTTCCTGATTGCATGTAAATCTGTCCTGTTTCTGTCTAATTTTAAGAAATTGTTCTATATTTGTTGTTCTCTCTCATAATTTAGCTAATTTTTAATGAACTGTCTTATGCTGCTCTCTTTGTTTTTATCTTAATTATTCTTGATGTTGATGTACTATTTTGATTTTGTACTATGATTTGTATGGTGTATGTACGTATTTGTTTTGATTATTTGTCTTATGTAAAGCGTCTTTGAGTATCTTGAAAAGCGCTATATAAATAAAATGTATTATTATTATTATTATTAAACCACTATATTGTGTCAAAAACACATTACAATTCTTAACTGCATCATAGCGCAGTAATATTTATTCATTTATTAGGATATTAATGTTTTACACACTTTTGGTTACATTCATGACAGGAAATTACTGGTTTTTAATGTCAAACACAGTCATGGACAATTTTGTATCTCCAATTCACCTCACTTCCATGTCTTTGGACTGTGGGAGGAAACCCATGCAGACACAGGGAGAACAAGCAAATTCCACACAGAAAGGACCCAGACCGCTCCACCTAGGAATCGAACCCAGGACCTTCTTGCTGTGAGGCAACAATGCTACCCACCGAGCTGCCCCATAGCACAGTAATAACACTATATAAACAATTTGTGAACAAAGATACATGTCAAACTGAATCATTTATTGAATTCAATCAGACAAGACACCTAAAATGAATCACTGAAAAATCTACTTTTAAACGTTACCATAAATGTAATGTAACTAGAAAGTCTTAATGAGCAGCATTTTAGGTCACAATCATTCTAAAATAATTATATGAACTTCATAAAATACAAAAAAGAAAAAGGTTACAAAAGTATGTCTAATGCTCTGGGACTCCAAAGAAACACACTGAGAGCCATTATCTTCAAATGGAACTGACCCCTGTCTCAAAATGTGTTTAACTACCAAGGCAATACTATTTCTAACCTAAAATTGTTAAAAGCACTATATAGAAGACTCAGAACCTGGGGAGAAGCTGCTCAGGTGGTGCAGAGGTAAAACAAGCTAGCAACACCAGAGCTGACATTTCAAACTCATCGGTTTGAAACTCAGCTCTGCCATCCGGCTGGGCTGGGAGGCTACATGAACAACGATTGACTCATTGTTCAGAGTGGGAGAAGCCGGATTGGGGTATCTCTCATGGGTGATGCAATTACGACCTCTGCTGGCTGATTGATGGCACCTGCACAGAGACTGGAAAAGAGTGTGTTGATCAGGGTGTGGCTCTCGGTACACAAAGCTCATCCGCATATGTACTCGCCTAGTGCGGGTGAAAAGATGCAGTCGGCTACTGCACACGTGTCGGAGGGGGAGTGTGTTAGCTTCATTCTCCTCAATCAGGGCATGGGTCGGCATCAGTGGAGTGGAAGCATATCGGGCTACGCAGAAAAAAGGGAAAAAATGCATAAACAATATTCACTGATCAGCCATAACATTAAAACCACGTCCTGGTTTCTACACACACTGTCCATTTTATCTGCTCCACTTACCATATAGAAGCACTTTGTAGTTCTACAGTTACTGACTGTAGTCCATCTGTTTCTCTGCATACTGTTTTAGCCTGCTTTCACCTTGTTCCTCAATGGTCAGGACGCTGATAAAATGGACAGTGAGTGTAGAAACAAGGAGGTGGTTTTAATGTTATGGCTGATCAGAGTATATATATAAGAAACTGGGGAGAAAAGTGTAAGTGCTTGATTTACAAACACTAGATAGACAGCAGCATTTGTGCATTCTAAGTAATTACATGTAAACTATCACAAGTTGTTTTATCGCAAAGCAGCTGACTATTATTATTTCCAGCAGCAAATGCTTTCTGTTCCTTCATTGCCAAACAATTTGTTGAATGTCTGATTTAAGCACACCTTCCTGCACATAAGATGTCTGCAGGATAAAATAAAAAAAGGAGAGAGAAAAAGACATTTGTTTCGATTAGGCCCGGGCTAAACGCTTCATTAAGAAGGAGTACGAGGAGAAATGTAAGCCTCTCTTTCTTATCTTGTGTCAGTGGCTAAAAGCCCCAGTGACATGTGATGTGTTTGGGGTAATAGTAACTGTCACTGTGTCAGACTGGGCTTTTGTGGCTGCAGGCTGTGTCACCAGGGCCCCATCAGTGGAAAATTACACAGCAAGGAGAACAAAATTAGCCTTGGAACTCATTACAAATTGGGTAACACTACTACCCCTCATGACATGAGTATGTTTTAAAAGTATCATGCCAGAAGTCATATGCATGGTCATAACAGTTAGGTTATATGCTAAAAAGCTGTCACGACATAACATTTTAGGAAGCTGCCATGACATGTCAGTACCGGTAACATAATGCTGTAATAATACGGAACATCATTAGTTATGTTCCTTTATGACAGCGTGCGACATCTGGCATGACAGGTTTGAAAACATACGTCAATGTTATATGGGTTCTAGTAGTGTTACCAAAAAGGAGGAAGATCTTGAGAGGGGGGAAGCAGAAGGGTAGAGCATATCAAAGTCATTTGTTAAACATCTGCTTTTCATCCCTCACTTCTGGATTTGGACTGAAGACTTATTTATGTTTCCATTTCAACAGCTGTTCTAGAACCAAAGCACCAGAAGTCACCGCTCATTTCCATTGTAGCTGGTTTGTACGGATACTTTGTGAATCAATCTAAAATAACTCATTTATACCCTTAAACAGTACACTACCAAATGAAATAGTCTGCCAAATAATCCCTTACTCAGTATTTAGATCTTGGAGGGGAGGTGGTGAGCACTGCGTAGGTGTTGCAATTCAGCCCAGCATATGATTTATATTTTCTATACTTGGTAAGCATTAAGTGAGCCCCAATGCCCTGTGGGCCATACTGATCAGGTTCTGTGAGCACACACAGCACACTTCTAATCCCACAACAAAACCATTGGACTCCTTCAATTTAGAGGTAGAGCATTCAGGCATGTACCGTTCTCTTGGTGTATGCAACACATGTTCTTACCTACTTGGCAAGAAGTACGTAGGCTATACTTAATCACTTTTAGGCAACTAACAGCTTTGGAGAAGCATATCGCAGGCTTAAAAAGTGAAAAGACAAGAGGTTTTGAACAAGATAATAACAGCTTATTTCTCAAGTACAACCCCAAATCAGAAGAATTTGGGACAGCATGGACAATGCAAATAATAAAAAAAAAAAACATTTACTTTGACTTTTATTTGATTGCAGACAGGATGAACCTAAGATATATCATGTTTTATCTGCTCAACTTCATTTCATTTATTAATAAACATCCATTCCTGCATTTCAGGCCTGCAACACATTCCAAAAAAAGTTGGGGCAGTAAAGCATTTACCACTTTGTAATGTTGCTATTCCTTTTCACCACACTTAAGACGTTTTGGCACCGATGATACCAAGGGATTTAGTGTTTCAGCTTTTATTTTGTCCCATTCTTCCTGCAAACACGTCTTAAGATGTCCAACAGTACGGGCTCGTCGTTGTCACATTTTTCATTTCAAAATCCTCCACACGTTCTCTATTGGGGTCAGGTCAGGACTGCAGGCAGGCAAGTCCAGTATCCGTACCCTTTTCCTCCGCAGACATGCCTTTGTAATGTGTGCAGCATGTGGTTTTGCATTGTGTTGTTGAAAAATGCATGGATGTCCGTGGAAAAGATGACGTCTTGATCTCAATGTACTTTTCTGCAATAATGCTGCCATCACAGAAGTGTAAATTATCTTTGCCAAGGGCACTGACAGCCCCATACCATGACAGACCCTGGCTTCTGGACATAAGGCTTCTTATGTATTACATTGAGTAAAGTTTTAAGTGGCATTTGTGCATGTAACTCCGTATTGTAGTGCTTGACAAAGGTTTGCCAAAGTAATCCCTCACCCATGTGGTTATATCTTAATGAAGTGCCGCCTGAGAGATCAAAGATCACAGGCGTTTAGCTCAAGCTTGCGCCCTTGGCCTTTACGTAAGTAAATGTATGGAACACTGCATTTTTATTTTATATGCATTTCCCATACTGACCCAACTTTTTCTGATTTTTTCTGAATCTGAGTTTACCGCAACAATTGATTAACGGTCAGTTATTAATTGACCTTTTTCACCTATACACACTGCCCAACTAGTGTCAAAAAAATCTCCACCAAACATCTGAGACACTCACCAAGACGACCGCTTCATTCTATCCGCTAGGGAAAATTGAATTACAGTAACGACTACGCAGTTAGATCTTATTTGTATGTGTTAGCCATTGTTCCTTCTTTATCTCTACGTCTGTGCTCTCATAACTGTAAACGCGCCATTCAGAGACGTTATGATCAACTGCTTTCTGTCTAGAAGAGGGCAGGAAGATTGTATTTACAGCACGGAGAACCTCTCGTCGCATCATTGAGTTTAATTAGTAATACCGCACGTTGTTTCCTGCACAACCTGATGCAGTTTCAGTAACCGTTAATGACCTTCATTTGCTTCATGTCTATTTGGGTGCACACGAATACAAGTGCTGGATACAGTGGAACTAAAATGAAAACACATCGTGCTTTGAGGTTACTTATGCAAATCTGCCAGGCATTACACTGATGTGCAACAAGATGGTTAATAGCATGTATTTAAAAAATAATGTAAAGCTGTAGTGTAATTAATAAAGGAAGCCAGAGCAACATCATTAACTCTTTATGCAGAGGGTAGTTTTACACCTTCTCCTAAAATTATGTACTTTCCAGCTTACAATATTACACAGAATGTTTCATTTTCACCCCACTCAACACTTGTTTACTTGGCACTGCTCACACTAGACTTATTAACTTATATCATGGCAACATAAAATAGTTCCACAATTTTCTTTGCTAAAGCATCTCCTAATATTTATTCATTTATACTAATATACTACCAGTAGATAATCTGCATAACAAATAATTTCCTCTTGTGATATATGAGCTAACCAATTGACTACCACCAACAAGGTAAGCATCACAGATACACAAATAAAAAATGTATCATAATGTATAATAAAAAGGTTAAAGGTTTGAATTACTTAGTCAATGCCAGCACACCACAATTACATTAAATTAGTTTCTGTAGCATTTAGAATGGTTGCAATGGTGTTCTAGGTGGTAGATGTGGTAAATCAGGTGGTTTCTAGGGTGTTGCTAGATAGTTGCTATGCTGTTGGTACTTTCCAGCTTACATTATTACACAATGTTTTTTTTTTCCCTCCACTCTTTGCTAAAGCATGTCCTATTATTTACCAATTTACACTAATATTTACCATTGTAGATAATCTGTATAACAAATAATACAAAACATTTAATATAGGAGCTATCCAGTTAACTTCCACAACAAGGTATGCATCACAGATACACAAATAAAAATGTATGAACACGGTTAGTTAACCATTACCAGATGCTATAATGTATAATGAAAAGGTTACACTAGTTGCAATTACTTTAAAAGTCAATGTCAGCACACCAAAACTACATTGCATTTGTTTCAGTAGCATGCAGAATGGTTGCTATGGTGTTCTAGGTGGTAGATAAGGTAAGCCAGGTGGTTTCTATGGTGTTGCTAAGTAGATGCAATGCTGTTACTAACTATTTAGGTGTGTATACTAGCCAGGAAAATACATTTTCAAAATTCTTCAAAAGCACTTTTTGTAGGTCTGGGCAAACATTAAGGTCCGGCAAAAAGCAGTATCACAAACTAATGGACAGTGAGACAGAGTTGTGGTTGTAAGCATGATCAACAGCACCAGACCAAAACCTGTTGATGAACTCACTGTTAAAATGAACCTAGGTGTGACTAAATGTGTCATACAGATTATATTCCCATTAGGATTGTTGACCCACCAAGACCGAGAACAAGCAGTTACTAAAAATGAAATGCATGGGCATATAATAATAACAATAAAAATCATACTATGCATATATTGGACACCCATGTTAAAAGCAAGTACTTCCTTTGCATAAACAGACTGTATTTCTAGATATTGATGCTCTACTGTGCCTCCCAGTTCACATACATTCCACCCTTTACTTGCTTGGGTTTCATGTTGGGTGACTGAGAAAGCAATAAACCATAGTATGTACACCCTTCTTACTTGAACAGCTTTTTTGTGTGTTGGTTTTTGACAATTAATTGTAAAAGCAAAACATCAAGATGTATTCTTTTGTCAGGTTGTGTCTGTGTAAAGCCTAAAAAAATGCTTCTAAAGCAAATACTTGAAGCATAGCTTGTGTTCTGTGGGGTTCCAAAGCTCCAAGTGGGATATGTAATGAATAACAAATGTGGATGTTCAGCACATGAGAAGAAACAGAATGACCTCCCATCGTTTTCCGAACTCTATTTGTAGTGTTGAGAACTTTAACCTAACACTATATTTTCTCCTCTGTACTGTTTCAAGCAGCTGACTGTGAAAGATCTTAACTGGCTTTCTCTACAATGCAGTACAGGCTCATCAAGCCATCAATTTATCTCATCCGACCAAAACAAACATGCAAAACATGACTATTTTAAGTGTCCCTAATTACCTCTTTAAAATTCACCAGGGCTATTAAGACCCCATTCTGATTTCTGACTCTCTTTGACACACACAAAGTGTGACACACATACACACACCTTGAAATTTGGCAAGCAATTAGGTGGAGTGACTTAATTCATTAGGCGCATGTTCCTGAAAATTATTAAACTGCAGACAACTTGCTAATCAGTGGAGACAGAGAAAGAAATTAATGGTCTGAAATTATGGATAGAATAAAGATGATTCTATTTTCTGCACTACTATTAGAATTGACTCATTCATTGTTGTGTGTATTCGCAGATAATTTGCATTATCACTGTAAGGCTCTAATAAGTACATTTCCTTACATTTAACATTGCATTGTTATGCTACATCTGGTGTCACTTGATTTTGAGCCATTATTTATACAGATTAAATAAGAGTATAAATGTATTTATAGCAACATCATAATGTATCCACCCCAAGCCAAAATAAAACTAAAAATTGCTAAGACCATCTCTGCACTTTTAACCTTATTCACAGCGATTTATGTAATAGTAGTTAACCTGTCAAAACATATTATTCTTACAATACAGTACATTTGGCTGCATCCATAACTACAAACGTATTAATGTCATAGCATGCAGAGTGGTTTAGAATTAAAAATAAGGTAACATTTTACATGACAAGGATTAGTTTAGCTTCATGTACAGTGGTACCTTGCAACTCGACGTGCCCTAAACTCAAAATCTTTGAAACTCAATGTCTTTTTTTGAGAAATCTGTACCAAGAAAAAAATCCAATGTTTCCCTTAACGTGTGCGACTGTCGCTTTGTACAGCACTTGGCTTGAGCAGTAAAACGTCATAAAAGTGCGAATATGAGAAGAATCTGCATTTGTGGAATAATTGTCAAATTTACTCTGAAGGCATCCACATGTATCTGTGTTTGGCTAGATTTTTCTCCCGTTTCACTTTTAAACTTGTGTTATAGCTTGGGATGCTAAGAAATTGTGAGAATCTGCTTTTTCGAGAGAGTCTAAAACTGTAATCTTAAAAAAAAATAAAAAAAAGCTTAATGTATTAAAGCTTACCGTTAAAGTATTAAAAGAACGACATAGGAACATGAAACCTCTCTTAATTATTACTGCTCATAAGTTCTCCCCACTAATAAAATTCCTCACTCGTTGTTTTAGTACTAGTCACATTAAGCTTTGTGCAACGCCAAAGTTATTGGAAATAACTGCACAGCCTACGCAAAATGCCACTTCTCATGTGAATGTGCCTTTACAGAATGGAATACAGTATTCCAAAATCAAGCATTCACAATTAAGCAGCATAAGGTAACAATTAAAAAGTAAAGGTAAAGTGCAGGTTTTATTGTACGTATTTAACTGTTTTCAATTGCATTTCAGTGTTTTTATATTATATTTGTATTATTTTAAGTGTATAAGTGTCAAAAACAACCTCCTTATTTTACAGTAGCCTAAAATATATGCAGTTCCACGGGACCATGGAATGCATTAACAGGGTTCCCATACATCCTTATGGGAAAAAATACCTCAACTCAACAGCTTTTAAACTCAATGCCACTCCCAGAAATAACTGATGTCGAGTTTCAAGGTACCACTGTATTAAAAAAAAATTATGCTAAGTGCTTGCTGTAGTATTCCAGGTACCTGATATGGTGTTGATGGTAGTCGCTATGTCGTTGCTTGCTTGCCTTTTTAAAATTAACCTTACAAAGAGTTTTAGTGTATATATTAGGCAACAACATATTTATAATAACTATTATTGACACATATTTAAGCACTTTTTAAGTGTTTTGATACTATATGGAATTCAGTGGGGTTTAGATTTAAAGATGAAAAAATACAGATAACAGAAAATTACATGTTTAAAGTGCATTATTAGGTAAATGATTAAATACACTGTTGGAGGTGGCAAACAGCCAAGCAAGAGACTGAAACAGAATGGGCAGCCCTATAGCTCAAACCAACACCAAGATTAACATGCTGAGAAAGAATTATCTTAGTAGCCAGTGTGAGCACTTTCACACTTTTAGTATCATATTTTAGAAGTACATTCATTCCTCTATTCACAATTTTCATTTTCATAGTCAATTTTTTTTGTAACTGAACTGATAAACCCTATTAAACAGATTGGTGTAACTGCACATCAACATAAACATGAAAGTCAACAATATGTTTACAGTTTTACATGTTTCAGGGGCTGTAATCGAGAACAACAAGGGTCCTAAATCAGAACCATGTGGGACTCCCTAGTGCAACATTATTTTTACAGAATACATGTTTCAGGGGCTGTAATCAAGAACAACAAGGGTCCTAAATCAGAACCATGTGGGACTCCTTAGTGCAACATTATGTTTACAGAATACGTGTTAAGGGCAGTAAGAGAAAACAGTAAGGGCCCTAAAACAGAACCATGTGGGACACCCTAGTATAACATTATGTTTACAGAATACATGTTTCAAGGGCTGTAACTGAGTACAATAAGCAGCCTAAAACTAAACCATGTGGGATACCCTAGTGCAATATTATGTTTACAGAATACGTGTCTCAGGGCCTGTAACTAAGAACAGTACACACCTTAAAACAGAACTATTTGATACATCTCCATTAAAGCACACAAACTGATAGTAGTCTCCCACATAACTTATCATATGTAATGGGACTAAACTAATCTGAAGTGTTGTTTACTTCGAGTGGGACATAGCATTTGCTGGAAATAGCCAACAGAGGTTTATTATATATACAATTGTTATACTTAAAGGAATAATTTTTCATACAAATATTTAGATTTACACAATGAAGGCTTTTTCAGTAGTCACAAACTAAAAAAAAAACATTTTTCAATTATCTTAGTCATTATATGGTCCAGAAGGTCTGTATATTGTAGCTAGTATACAAAAACACAATTTGTATTTTAGGAGTATTAAAAACAATGCTCAAAGCAAAGTATTTAATAGACTCAGATACAGATTAACTGGTACTGTGTTTGTTCTGTGATGCCAAACATCATAAATGATTGTAACACTTTTACCTAGTTATTATTACTGTTACCACTATTATGTGGCTTAAATCCTGTTTTAGTTCAACTTAGTCTCCAAATAATTGATGCATAGGCATTGTAATTAGAACCAGAGCTCTTATGTTTAGTAGTTCCAGTTATTATTTAACAATACTAACTGCTAATTATGTTGGGTTGGGCTTTAAGTTTAAAAATAAAATGTTTAATTTAATTGTTTTTAAATGCTAATGATATGTATCTAATAATAATAATAATAATAATAATAATAATAATAATAATAATAATAATAATAATAATAATAATAATAATAATAATAATAATAATAATAATAATAATAATAATAATAATAATAATAATAATAATAATAATAATAGAAGAAGAAGAAGAAGAAGAAGAAGAAGAAAATACAAGATCACATGCAGTTAATCAACCCTGTTTATCATTCTTAACAGCAATGTATTTAACCAACATGATCAGTGAAATGGTCACCATTTTGTTAGATACAGTCCATGTGTCTTTATGATTAGGATGTACCATCTTATATGTGTGTATCTTTTTATCAGAATGTAGTTCTTTGCCAAAACTATAAAAACTAATGTTGTTACAAAAGCACCAGCCCCTTAACCAAGTAGTTAAACAAAAGCGTCTACTTAAAGATTAAATGCCCCTGCAGAGACAAGGCAGTGGGCCAGAGACTATCACGTTGCCAGGGTTTTAAAACATTTTAAAACATCAATTTATACAAATTAAAAACAGATTAGCATCTACACATGCCACACAAGCAGCCTAGTCAAACTTCACAAGCTAAATTAGGCCAAGCATGCAAAATTTAATACAGTAAAAACAATGTAAAACAGGAAAATGCAACAAACATCTACATCAAGGCCAGTAACAGAGACAGACCCAACTAACAAATGTTTATCCCAGCTAAACAGGCAAAAACAATACATGCTAAACAAGAAGTGCACAGCTAGCACCAGAACCTGCTAGCATAAATTATCACAGCTCTAGCTACCATGATTCTCAGCAAAATCTAAATACACCAAAAATACATTCATAAAATAAATTACTTACCTTATTTGTTACCTTTGTGATATAATCTGGACCAGCAGTGACTGGAGAAACTCTTTGTTTGTGTAGCAGTGCCTGCTAATTAAAGCAGATTATGTTAGCAGGTAATCTTAATTAGTAAACTTTAGTAATTAAAATACAGACTCCATAATATATGTGTCTTATTAAATGTATGTAACAAATGAATCAAACGTATAATTGTATATAATAAAGGTATAAAGTTGATTAATCCTTAGAAAGTTTAAATATTTGAAGCACCACACCAAACACACCTTACTGTCTCAAAGTAACTCAATGTATGGCAAACAGATTAGCAGAGATTGAGTTGACTTTTCAATAGGTATGCTAGTTTTGCAACGTATTATTAATTCATAGATGTATCAAGTCTCATTGTTGGCTAAAGGCCATTACATTGAAGCAAATGTAAGGTATTAAAATAAATTCCGAACATGTTTATTGCTTTTTAACAATGTGTAAAGCAGATCTCTAAACCAATCAGATGCAGTTTAATTTTACATTGAAAAGTATGAATGAACGTTAACAAAAAAGCTGCTTCAGCAGTTGAAGACTAGTTAAAGCAAACAGTCTCATATTCACTGATCAGCCATAACATTAGAACCACCTCCTTGTTTCTACACTTTGTCCATTTTATCAGCTCCACTTTATAGTTCTACAATTACTGACTGTAGTCCATCTGTTTCTCTGCATGCTTTGTTAGCCCCCCTTTCACCCTGTTCTTCAATGGTCAGGGCCCCCACAGAGCAGGTATTATTTAGGTAGTGGATCATTCTCAGCACTGCAGTGACACTGACATGGTGGTGGTGTGTTAGTGTGTGTTGTGCTGGTATGAGTGGATCAGACACAGCAGCGCTGCTGGAGTTTTTAAATACCGTGTCCACTCACTGTCCATTCTATTAGACACTCCTACCTAGTTGGTCCACCTTGTAGATGTAAAGTCAGAGACGATCGCTCATCTTTTGCTGCTGTTTGAGTTGGTCATCTTCTAGACCTTCATCAGTGGTCACAGGATGCTGCCCACGGGGCACTGTTGGCTGGATATATTTTTGGTTGGTGGACTATTTTCAGTCCAGCAGTGACAGTGAGGTGTTTAAAAACTCCATCAGCACTGCTGTGTCTTGTCCACTCATACCAGCACAACACACACTTACACACCACCACCATGTCATTGTCACTGCAGTGCTGAGAATGACCCACCACCCAAATAATACCTGCTCTGTGGTGGTCCTGTGGGGGTCCTGACCATTGAAGAAAAGGGTAAAAGCAGGCTAAAAAAGCATGCTGAGAAACAGATGGACTACAGTCAGTAATTGTAGAACTACAAAGTGCTTCTATATGGTAAGTGACAGTGAGTGTAGAAACAAGGTGGTCATAATGTTATGCCTAATCAGTGTATATTTATAATACACACACACACACACACACATACAAATGTGTGATTTACATTTTAACCTTTAAAAATCATATTAAATTTTTTATTATTATTTAAGTCAAAAGATGTACAAATAGACCCAAACTTCCCTTACCTACACAACAAAGATGCACACAAATCACACCATATCACTCTCTCAGTCTCTGACGTTATCAGTAAAAAAGATTTATGCACTCTCACTGGAGAATTTATGAGAGGCAGCTGCTTTCTGATGGATACGCCAACTCAGAAATTACTTTGGAAACAAAAAAAAAGGATTGGAAAAAAATATCAGATTTGAAAAATTTATTTCAATCTCTGCCAAAGATTCATGATACATCCAATCTGTTTATTTGAACGGAACAATCATTTTGAGTCGGCTGGAATAAAAAGCTGAATTGCGTTTAGTGCTGTGTGGACTTTGTCTCTGTCTCAGCTTGTTACAATCCATTTTGCCAACACTCTCTGACTTTACTTTGTTCATTTTTATTATTATTATTTATAACTGACAGTTACCTCGGTACCTGTGACATCACAAAACTTAGTCTTCACTGATCCATTTGAAGGCGTCCACAGACATTTACTTATGATTAATAACTGTTTGTGCTAATCAGGATTGTAGGTTAGTACAGCGCTATGTAAAAACACTGTACTTAATGTAAAAATACATGCTGGACTGAGTGGCAATGCATTATGGTGCTACGTGGCAGCCACTATGCATGCTGTGCCACAGTAGAACTTGAGGGTCATCTAGAAATTAAAGTTTATGGACATGGCATATTCTGTGATAAATCTGCACTCTTCAGTTACTTTCTATTCCAACCCAGTCAAAATGAAAAGTTTGTTTTTTAATAGGGTCAGCATGGTGGCTCAGTCGCCTCACAGCACGAAGGTCCTGGGTTTGATTCCCAGGTGGGGCGGTCTGGGTCCTTTCTGTGTGGAGTTTGCATGTTCTTCCCATGGTTCTCTAAAGGGTCCCCTCCAGGAGCTCTGGTTTCCTCCCACAGTTCAAAACCATGCGAGTGAGGTGAATTGGAGATACTGAATTGTCCATGACTGTGTTTGACATTAAACTTGTGAATTGATGAATCTTGTGTAATGAGTAACTACCATTTCTGTCATGAAGTAAGCAAAGTGTGTAAAACATGACGTTAAAATTCTAATAAATAGTTAGCTTCAGCCTAGTGGTTAAGGCACTGGACTAGAAACTGAAAGGTCGCTGGTTCAAGCCCCACCACTGCCAGGCTGTCACTGTTGGGCCCTTGAGCAAGGCCCTTAACCCTCAATTGCTTGGATAAAAGCGTCTGCTAAATGCTGAAAATGTAAATGTACAGCAATTTATGTTGCAGATAGAAACAGTAATACCATCAAAAACTAAACATACAGTACATATTAACACAGATAAGCCAAACATTATGACCACCCCTCAGAAATGTCTATTTAGTAACAACTGCACATGTCATGGTCAGGTATACAGTATATTAAATGTTGGGCTGATGGTAGTTATTCATTCAGATCCGCGGGGCCTTGATGAGGGCCAAATCATTATGACCTAACAACTGGGTCGAAGTATAAAACAGCAAAAAGAGTTCATGGCCAACCTTGGTGAGTATCTGTTTACAATGGTCCAACAAGAGACAAACCTCAAACTGCTGGCAGGGTGTTGGGAGACTTTTTAAAGCCAGAACACAACAAAAGCTATGGTATCTGGTAAGGACCAATAAAAAGCAGACTATGGCTCAAATTGCAAATAATAGTAATACTTCTGATACCTGTGACCTGTACAAAGCTTTGACCTAAACTCCATCCAATACCTTTGAAATAAATTGGAACACTAGTAGCCAGGCATTAATGCTGGGATAGTGGTAGCTCAGCGGTTAAGGTACTGGACTAGTAATCAGAAGGTCTGCTGGGTTACCACTGTTGGGCCCTTAAACAAGGGCCTTAACCTTCAATTGCTTGGACTGTATACAGTCACAATTGTAAGTCGCTTTGGATAAAAGCGTCTGCTAAATGCTGAAAATGTTAATGCAGAACCTTAGTGCGCCTTACTAATACCCTTATGGGTGGATTGAAGTGAATCTTTTATGTTATGTTCTAAAATCTGATGACAAGTAAAAAAAAAGTAAATAAATAAAACTGCTAAATTTTAATACACAAAGTGTTGCATATTTGAAACTGCATTGTCAGGAAAGGTTTAAGAGACAATAAATATAGTGACAATAATACAATAAAATAATTGCAGACAAACAGGGTCACGTCCAAATAGAATCCAAATGTTGATGCTCATACAGCATAAAGATAGGTATCATCAAAAGTTTGAAACCACATTTTCTTGCTTTGAACTTTTAAAAGTACTGTTCAGTTTCCAGCGACCCCAAACACACCTCAAAGCTGGGCAGGAGATAGTTTTAGAAGAAAGAGGCAGTGCTGTGTGTAATAGAATGGTCTGCCCAGTCACCCAACCTTAACCCAATCAAGAGCAGGGTGGGAGTTAGATCAAAAGGTTTGAGGAAAAAAAAGAAAAGCAGTCTAGGCAGCTTCACAAACCTGCTGGAAGTCTGGAAAAAGAACAATGGTCACCGAAGAGAAATTTAAGGAGGATAATATGAAAGTTAGTATAAAATAAAATAAGGAGTGATTTACAGTTGTATTTTTGCCTTTGCAGTGATTTATACAAACTACTATAGTGTTACTCCTCATAGAGAAACTTGTCAGTAAATAAAATAATGAAAATGATTAAATGAGGTTACCAGCCTAGCCATTGGAAGGTACACTTTAGTACCGGTCACAAGCCCGGATAAACTATAAACGATTGCCTCAAGAAGGGCATCCAGTGTAAAAATTTGCCAAATCAGGTATGCAGAGCAAATTGATCCACTGTGGCATCCCGTAATACAGGAGTAGCCGAAAAATATGTCCTTAATTAGATTATATTCTACTTTTAACCAATGCAAGTTAAGATAATATGCCACACTAAACGTAGTAGTTAGTACAATTAAATGCATATAGCAAATATAGTGCTTTATTTATTGGCGTAGCAAGAGGAAAGGAGTGCATGACAATCTATATTCTATATATATTTATATATATTCAAGGATTAGTTGTGATGAGCGCCTCCATGAGAGGGTGGTAAGCGCCTCCATGTCAGGGGTAACCCCGCACCTGAGATATTGAGGGAATAAAGCCAACTGTAGGAGAGTTAACTATGGCAGACTTAAGGCTTAAAAATAATACCCAAATTAATAGTAATTAAACTTGAGACATAAGCAAAGCAAACTGTCGGCCACAAACGAAAGTGGCAAACCGAAAACAGGCAATCATATTACAGGAGCAAAAATGTGTAGTCCATGGAACACAATTACCAGGAAAAACAGGAGCAGACTTAGAAAGAAACAAAAAAGTGCTTTGGTGCACATCTACCAACTACTCTGTCCACCAGTGAGTTACAACCCAAACACTAACCTTAGGAACCAAGCCGGAGAATTTTCAAAACTAATGGTAGCACAAAAACAGAAAGCTTCCACATTACCCTATAGGGTGGTGAGCGCTTTGTGACAAAGGTACAAGGTGTATCCTCACATTACCCATAAGAAACCTGAAACAGAAGAGTGACTGTGACTGAGAAATCAGAGCGAAAGAATGCTAGCAAGAGAGCTGGTAAAACTAGACAAGAAGTGAGAAGACTCAGCTTAAAGCTGGGTCCCAGGCAAACTTTTAAAATGGTGTACCCAGGTGTAGTGAGTAACATTTAATGAGATGCAGGGAATGCTTTGAAATGAAGTGCAGAGAGAACTACACTTTCTGTTCAACTGTGCCTCCTCTACTTGCTAGGCCAAACTTAACATGGCAGGTTGGGATATTAGTTATAAGCAGCTCTCTATACTCCAAATTCTGCCAAAAAACCTTAATGGAGCATTCAGATATGAGGTGGAAGCTTAGTGCTTATAGCCATAAGGGGGTCATGCTGCAGGCTAGAAAAAAGTACAAGCTCCAGGCTGGAAAAGGTGCTCAGATGGGACGATGGCCCACAGATGGTCACAGATGAGCAGCTTGTCTTGGTTAAGCTCCACTAGTTCCACATTTTGGCAGAGTCCCTCTGTCACAGGGTGGTGAGCGCTTTGTGACACACGTACCAGGTGTATCCTTACATCTGCGATATTAGACAATGAGCAAAGCAGAAGACCTAACCAAGGCAGAACAAAACTACAAACTACAAAAATGAACTTAAAAAGTAAATACAATGAAACTAAATCACAAGATGTAGCCAGTAGAAAGACTGAAAGAACAGATAGAAAGAGAGAGATGGGTGACCCCTTAATGAGAGAAGAAACACTGTACTCCTCACAATGTGATTGCCAGATAACTACTGAGACAAAGACACAAGCTTCAAGAAGAACTCCGCCAACTAGCCAATTCACTAGTCGGTTACAACCCAAACACTCACTCACTCAATTAAAAAAAACAAAAAACAAGGGGCACTCTGGGGAAAAATAAATATAGAGATAGAAATAAAAATTAGAAAGAAAATTATGTTTATTCAGCAGACCCTGACAGTACACAAACTTACATTATGTCTGTCTACCCCGGTAACACTACAATTTTGGCATACTATGTAGTGTGTAAAATGTGTTTTTTAAAGCAGCCTTGACTTTCTCAACACATAGATCTTCCAGAACAGTTGGAGGTGATGAAAGGGGTAACACATACAGTAACATAACACAACTGGTTATTCCTTTTCCTGTTCAGATTTTAATGCTAAGTAAAAGACTCTGAGCCTTGTTGGTATATGAATAATTTAAATAATTGTTACAGATTAATTGCCAGTGATCTAAACAGGACAATAAGCTATAAATGTCAAAAATGTCAACTCTGATGTGTATATTTTGCCAAAGGGATTGTCAATAGTGTACCAAGTTATACTACAACCCCAAATCAGAAAAAGTTGGGACAGCATGGAAAATGCAAATAATAAAAAAACTCAGAGTTTACTTTGACTTTTATTTCATTGCAGACAAGATTAACCTGAGATATTTCATGTTTTGTCCTATCAACTTCATTTATTAATATAAATATAAACATCCATTTCTGCATTTCAGCCCTGCAACACATTCCAAAAAAAGTTGGCACAGTAAAGCCTTTACCACTTCGTAGGCTCATCCAACTCTGCTGTAACAAGGAACGGTACAGGAGATCACAATCACACTGTATAATGCTTCACTTGCGCGGGACATCATCAAACAATAAACTACTATCACGACAGACTCATGGAGCATGTTTTAGCACTATACTACATATCTGTTATTATTTAACACTACAACAGTTTAGTATATCAAATATTACATATCTCAATAATACTTTAAAAGCTATTGAAGTTATGAACAAAAATCTGTTTTTATTATTTAATAAAGGGTAAAAGTTATAAAACTTATTTTTGAGCAATTTGATGAACATCTTTAAAGCTATTGAAGTTATTAATATGCTGAATACTTTAAATGCTATTGAAGTCATGAATGAAAATCTGTTTTTTATTATTTAATAAAGGGTAAAAGTATCAGTATAAGAGTTGTAGTATGTATCGTGGGTTACACTTGATAAAATACAACCTGTTTAGGAGCAATTTGATGAATATTGTAAAAGCTATTGAAGTTATTAATATGCTGAATACTTTAAATGCTATTGAACTTATGAATAAAAAAATCAGTTTGTTATTATGTAAAAAAGGGTAAAAATTTCAGTATAAGATTTGTAGTATGTAATGTGGGTTACACTTGATACAATACAACTTGTTTTGGAGCAATTTGATGAATATTTTAAAATCTATTGAAGTTATTAATATGCTGAATACTTTAAATGCTATTAAAGTTATGAATGAAAATCTGTTTTTATTATGTAATAAAGGGTAAAAGTGTCAGTATAAGAGTTGTAGTATGTAATGTGGGTTACACTTGATAAAATCAATTGGAGCAATTTGATGAATATTTTAAAAGCTATTGAAGTTATTAATGCTGCCATCACAGAAGTGTAAATGACCTTTAACAAGGGCACTGACACAGCCCAATACCATGACAGACCCTGGATTTTGGACTGTTGCTGATAACTGTCTGGATGGTCCTTTTCATCTTTGGTCTGGGGATTTTAGGTATAAGTGTAAGAAATATAACCACCCACCGACAGGTTTTTATTGGGTTAAGTTAAGCAAAGAAGTCAGGAAGAAAAGTGACATGAGGAAGCAATATTTTAAAAGGCAATGAGAGGAAAAACAAAGCCCAAATTGAGTACACTGTTGTAAATGGTTTCTGCAGTGCAGAGAATTTCACCCATAATGTAGGCTGGATTAACCATGCATTGGCATAAACATGAATAATAGTAAATCTATATGTAAATGTAGGTTCTCTTGGCTCATCCGCTTGGCCATTATGAGTCACAAGGTATTCACTACGGCAGAACAATGGAAACGTAGAAATGAAATTGAAGTATTAACCCAGGCAGAGCAGACGCTGGTGAGATGAGAGAAAATGCTACAAATGCTTGAAGTAAAGCTTTTGGAACTCTGGCTGGATAAAGGTATCTGAAAAATACAGGAAACCCTGGGGGCTACAAACAAGGTTAGAAGGCTGTGGTTGCCATTCAATTGAAGCGTGCATGTAAATCTGGTTTAATTGTGCTACAAACAAGCACAGGTGTAGATTACAGACTAATTTTCCTCTAAAGATATTCTCTGAAGGTGAGCGGATTTGATATGACTGTGGAATATTCTTCTGATTAAGAAAAGTAAGGCTGCAATTTTAAAAACGCTGGGACAGTATGTGGACTACCAATGAAACAGAATGCAGTTGACCTTTAAATTGTATTAAATTGACAGCAGTACAAAGCACAACTCCTTTTATTACGTTACAGACACATTCTATAATAGATTAAGTTCTTTGTTGCCTCAAACATCTACACACAATCTCCAATAATTATGAAGTGAAAACAGGGTTTAGAAAATATGCAATTTTATTTAGGGGTTACCTATCTATACACACCCTTAAACTAATACTTGGTTGATGCACCTTTGGCAGCAATTACAGCTTTAAGTCATCTTGGGAAAGAAGCTACGAGCTTGGCACACTTGTTTCTGCCCATTCTTGCCCATTCCTCTTGGCATATCCTTGCAAGCTCCATCAGGTTGGATGGGGAGCGTCGGTACGCAGCCATTTTCAACTCCTTTCACAGTTTGTTTGTTTGTTTATTAGGATTTTAATGTCATGTTTTACACTTTGGTTACATTCATGACAGGAACGGTAGTTACTCATTACACAAGATTCATCAGCTCACAAGGCCATATCGAACACAGTCCTGGACAATTTAGTATCTCCAATTCTGTGGGAGGAAACCGGAGCACCCGGAGTAAACCCACGCGGAGAACATACAAACTCCACACAGAAAGGACCCGGACCTCCCCACCTGGGGATCGAACCCAAGACTTTCTTGCTGTGAGGCGACAGTGCTACCCACTGAGCCACCGTGCCGCCCCTCCTTTCACAGATGTTCAATTGGATTCAGGTCTAAGCTCTGGCTGGGCCACTCAAGGACGTTCACAGACTTTCTCCAAAGCCACTCCTTTGTTCTCTTGGCTGTGTGCTTTGGGTTATTGTCATGTTGGAAGATAAACTTTCGCCCCAGTCTGAGGTCCAGACTTTGGAGCAGGTTTTCTTCAAGGATCTCGGTGTACTTAGCTGCATTCGTCTTTCAGGACCAGTCGCCCCGGTCCCACTGCTGAAAATCATAATACTGCCACCGCCATGCTTCACTGTAGGGATGGCATTAGCCAGATGATGAGTGGTGCCTGGTTTCCTCCAGACGTGATGCTTGGTATTCAGGCCAAAAAGTCCAAATTTGCATAAATCAGACGAGAGAATCTTGTTTCTCATGGTTTGAGAGTCCTCTAGGTGCCTTTCGGCAAACTCCAAGCGGGCTGTCATGTGCCTTACTAAGGAGTGGCATCCGTCTGGCCACTCTACCATAAAGGCGTGATTTGTGAAGTGCTGCCTGGATGGTTGATCTTCTGATAGGTTCTCCCATCTCCAAAAGGCCTGTCTTCCCCAATTGCTAGGTTTGGCCGGGCGGCCAGGTATAGGAAGAGTCCTGGTGGTTCCAAACTTCTTCCATTTACGAATGATGGTGGCCACTGTGCTCTTTGGGACCTGTAAAGCTGCAGCAAAATAATTCCTTTGACCCCATGGCTTGGAGTTTGCTCTGATATGCACTGTCAACTGTGGGACCTTAAATAGGCAGGTGTTGGCAATCCCCAATCATGTCCAATCAATTGAATTTACCACAGGTGGACTCAAATTAAATTGTAGAATCATCTCAAGCAGTATCAGTGAAAACAAAATGCACCTCACTTTTGGGTGTCATATCAAATGATGTGCACCCCTGTGTACATATGATATTTTACATTTAGACATTCACTTTGTCATTGTGGGCTATTTTGTGTAGACTATTGTGACAAAAATGAACTTAATCTGTTATAGAATGAGTCTGTAATGTAATAAAATGTGGAGAAGGTGAAAGGGGTGTGTTTTTAGGGACTGTCTATCTGTGAGCTGTGACCTCGACTTATAGTTCACAATAAAATAAGGCTGAGCTTGAGAAACGGATATTTTGCTACAACATGAATATCAGTTTGCAGGGGAAAATTTGCACTAGTCAGCCAGTGCAAATACCAACACCAGACTACGCAGCACAACCGAGCCCCAAGGATCTCCCATCAGCAAACTCAACACTGACTCACCGAGTGGAGGAGTGAAAGCAAAAAAAAAAAAAAAAAGCAGGGTTGTAATTAAATGAGATCTACCAGGTCAGGGGGGACCCTGGCTGCATTCATGTGGGTGTGCATAAAAATTGTATAAGTGTGCCTCTATATGCATGATTAATATCACCACAGTCTAGCAGACTCACAACTCCCACTATTACAGTATAACCACAGGGACCACACCCCATTGCTCCTCATTCATGAATGATGCAGAAGAACCCTACGTTCAGGAGTGAGTGATAAAAATAGTAGAAATATTTAGTCACGGCGATGATAAAATCGAAATGTCAGGCATGGTTGTGCATTTGCTGTGGAGTGTGGAGCTGTTGAAGTGTGCAGATCGAGAAAGATGAGAGTTTCGATATTCACTGACTGGAAAATGCAGACTTACTTTTTAATAGCTTGTCAAAGTATACATAGAGACATCACATGGACAGAGGTCATGCAGCCAATTTGTCATTCTATTTTGTAATGCCATATATTAAATATTTCAGTATTATATATGACTTTTTATGACTTCTGTCTAACAAACGTACACAGATAAGCCAAAACATTAGCACCACCCCTTAAAATGTGCATGGTAATGCCTATTTTAGATCATTTGTGCATAATTTGCCGTGAAATGATGTGCTGCTGGTAGTAACTTATAGTACACATGTTTAATGCAGCAGATAGGGGCAGTATAAAGACCTTTTTTCATAAAAGAAGTACAGTGTAACCTTGATTTAACGGACTAAAAAGGGGAAACACTGGCGATTGTCCGAAACAGCATGTTATATTGTAATATATTTTTGTTTATGCGTTTTCTCCACTTTTTCTCCCGACTTTTAGCATATCAAACTAGCCAAGTGCATTATGCTTCTTCTCTACTGATGCTGATCCCCGCCCTGATTGAGGAGAGCGAGACTGACACATGCCCCCTCCTTTCATATGCGGATCAGCTTTGTGTACAGAGAGCCACACCCTGATCAACGCATTATTCCTCGACTCTGTGCAGGCGCCATCAATCAGCCATTAGAGATCGCAATTGCCTCAGTTATGAGGAGTCCCTGTCTTGCTCTCACCTTGTATGAACAACAGCCAATCGTTGTTCATGCAGTCGCCCAGCCAAGTCGGATGGCAAAGCTGATTTTCGAACCCTAGCGTGTTTTACCTGAGCACCTAGCAGCATGTTTTTTTTTTTTCGAGGGCGCAGCACTAAGGTCCACAAAAGTGCTAAACATGCACATATGAACAGTAAAATGGACAACATAAATAGATATGTCAATATGAAACGTAAAACCTGTCAAATAAATCTTAAAATTGGTGTACTGTACTACTGGGGAGAAATTTCATATTTCATACATAACCATATTCCTCACATACGCGAGTCACAGAAACACCGCTTTCCACTTCCTTAATAAGTTTTAACTTTTCAGCAATACCTATGCACCCTCTTTCGCTTACCAGTTTCCTTGTCTTTCAGAGCCATAACTAAGCACTAGAACTTGCAAAAATTAAGCATAAAACACAGAGAAAAAGGTGAGAACAAAGCGAGCCTCTCGGCAAAACAAAGCTTATGTAAGCAAAGAGACGTGCGTCGGCTAGCAGACAATTACTGAACTACTGGTCTTGGTACACTTCTTGCACTATTTCATGCATACTATTATGTGTTTAAAGAAAAGCAGTTTCATATAAATCTCTTAAAACTGAATTAATGTATTACTGTGCATTAGTACAAAGTTCACTATATGGCCAAAAGTATGCTGAGACCTGACCAACAATTTTGCACAGTTAGTTCAGCATCTTACTTCAAAATCTGTAATAACCTTCACTCTTCAGGGAGGGATTTTTAGCAATCCAGTTTATCCTAAAGATGCTTTGAGATGGGTTGAGGTCAGCACTCCGTGCAGGATACTGGAGTTCTTCAACATCAAACTTCTCAAACCAAGTGTTATGGAACTTGCTAAGTGTTTAGGGCTATGCAGTTAAGTGAATGAATAAAGGAATGAATGAATGAAGTTTTTAAAGTAATAAAAATTGAATAAAGATTGTATTCACATCAACCAGGGAAAACTGAGGGCAGTCTGGTAAGGATCTATCTATCTGTCTGTCTGTCCATCCGTCCGTCTACCTACCTACCCATCTGTCCGTCCGTCCGTTCGTCTGTCTACCTACCTACCTACCTACCTATCCATCCATCCATCCATCTAACTGTCTGTATGTCTACCTACCTACCTACCTACCTACCTACCTACCTACCTACCTACCTACCTACCTACCCACCCACCCACCGATCTATCTATCTATCTATCTATCTATCTATCTATCTATCTATCTATCTATCTATCTATCTATCCATCCATCCATCCATCCATCCATCCATCCATCCATCCATCCATCCATCCATCCACCTGTCTGTCTGTCTACATACCTACCTATCCATCCATCAATCTCACTGTCTGTCTAACTACCTATCTATCTATCTATCTATCTATCTATCTATCTATCTATCTATCTATCTATCTATCTATCTATCTATCTATCTATCCATCCATCCATCCATCCATCCATCCATCCATCCATCCATCCACCTGTCTGTCTGTCTACATACCTACCTATCCATCCATCAATCTCACTGTCTGTCTAACTACCTACCTATCTATCTATCTATCTATCTATCTATCTATCTATCTATCTATCTATCTATCTATCTATCTATCCATCCATCCATCCATCCATCCATCCATCCATCCATCCATCCATCCATCCATCCATCCATCCATCCATCCATCCACCTAACTGTCTGTCTGTCTACATACCTACCTACCTATCCATCCATCAATCTCACTGTCTGTCTGTCTACCTACCTACCAATCTATCTATCTGTCTGTCTGTCTGTCCGTCCGTCTGTCCGTCCCCTACCTACCTACCTACCTACCTACCTACCTACCTACCTACCTACCTACCCACCCACCCATCCATCCACCCACCCATCCATCCATCCACCCACCCATCCATCCATCCACCCATCCATCCATCCACCCATCCATCCATCCAACTGTCTGTCTGTCTGTCTGTCTGTCTGTCTGTCTACCTACCTACCTACCTACCTACCCATCCATCTAACTGTCTGTCTGTCTGTCTACCTACCTACCTACCTACCTACCTACCTACCCACCCACCCATCCATCCATCCATCCATCCATCCATCCATCCATCTCACTGTCTGTCTGTCTTTCTAACTACCTACCTACCTACCTACCTACCTTTCTACCTAAACCCACCCACCCATCTATCTATGGGTTGCCACTCCAAAGCATCTGCTTAATAAAAATGAGTAGACTAAGCAGAGGTTAATGCACACAACATAGTAAATGCATTCAAACTGGCCTAGCAGAAAGAAGAGGGTCGCAGACCTGCATAGCTTCACCTCAGACCACCGCTGCTAACATTGTGATTAATACACAGCGTGGCTAATTAGCCTGGTGCTGGACGAGCGCTTTAATGGCAGAACTCATCAAAAACAAGAGCAGCTGCTGTGAAAGTCAAGGAAAGAGTGAACAGGAAATGAGAGGGAGAGGACTATTAACCTGGCTTGTGCAGGTTTTGTCTGGCACCCTTTGCCAGACCATTACCCAGGTCCAGAACACCTTGCCTGTTTGCACCTTTTCAGATTTATCTCCACGCAGCACCTACAGGGGCCATTTACTGCCCACTGAGCCCTTTATCTTAACTCTCATTGAGCAAGAGATGAACAGTTCCCACCAGCCATAAAAGAAAGCCAGATTCTAGGACTAACACAGCCTACAAACACACACTATTACAGAAATACACAGCCCCGCTGCCTTGCTGGAGGAAAACAAATATTTAACCACTTTGGCTTTTGTTATATTATATACCTCTAGTGCATATGTTAACTTTGGATGTATGCATATCAAGAAATTATGTAGTTAAGCTGTAAGCATAAACAAATGTATATTTAAAACAGTATTTAGGGTGGCACGCTGGTGCAGTGGGTAGTGCTGTCACCCCACATAAATAAGGGCCCAGGTTTGATCCCCGGCCAGGCTACCAGGTCCTTCCTGTGTGAAGTTGCATGTTCTCCCTGTGTCCGTGTGGGTTTCCTCTTGAAGCCTCAGTTTCCTCCACCAGTCACCAAGACATGCAGTCAGGCCAACTGGAGCTGCTAGAAATTAGAAATTGCCCTACATGTAAGTGTGTGTGGGTGTGCCCTTTAATAGACTGGCGACTTGTCCGGGGTGTTTCCTGCCTTTCACCCAATGAATCAAAGCAACCGCGACCCTGATCAGGATAAAGTGGTGGTAAAATAAGGAATGAATGCCAACAGTATTCAGTCACTAGCAAATGCATATACAATTACAGACCACTCATGCATACATTGCATTTTATGAGCTATATAGATGCATCTGCTGGTATAAAATTACCAGCTATAGCACATCTGTGGTCTGTACACTATGTTACCCCAATACAAACCATTTATTGTTGGAAAATAAACTATTCCAATAGGAGACCCTTTTAAAAAGCCAAAACAAAAAAGGCAACATCACCCTGTGATTCACAACCGTTTGCTATAAAAAGTCTAGAGGAGGTATATATGTTATTGTACACTTCAACAAGAGAAAACCCTGTACAAATCTCATCACCTTGAACATCATACTACACACTGTTATTTATCATTGATTTAACTTCAAAAAGTCCATCAATCTGCCTCACTTGATACCAGTACAAATACTAGTACAACACACTATGGTAGTCTCATTGCAGTGCTAATAATGGTCCATCGCCCAAGTAACATCTGGTCAGTGTGGTCCGATGGGTGTTCTTTTCCATCAATGGATGGGTGTAAGGGGAGTGACAAGGTGTATAAAGCAACATATGGGCTAGTCAGGTTCTTTATACAAACAACATATCTTTGGCCATATAGTGTGAATGAATTGAATGAATGTGTCAGTGAATTAGGCATTAGAATTTTACATCTGAGTGCTCAGGTGGTGCAACATTCTAATACACAAGCCCACCAACATGGAGAGCTTGAGCTTTCAAGTTTTATCAGGTCACGTGTCTAACCCAGTGTGATGTGTCTGAGTTTGGATGGTGTTTCTTCCTAGGGACACAAAAAATACCACTTCCATGTCTGTTTGGGGCAGAGCATGGCTTTCTGTACTCTCTTTGGTGGATATTTCTGAGAATTCACTGCTGGCTGGTGAAAACGATGATGTTGGTGACTGAACACAGGTAGGAAGGGGTGGATGCTAGTGGCAGGAATTGTCATAGGTGAATGGAAATGACTAGAATGAGAGAAAAATAGAGTAAAACATGATTTGTACCAATCCGCTACAACAGTGCTAACAGTATGAAATAACAATAAACAAACGCCTTACAGAAGACCATTTCGCTATTGGTAAGTGACTTAAGACCCCGACTGTTGGCTTTATACATCTAATATAAGAAAATACATTCCTTTCTTGGCATTCCATTTATATAACACATTCATATATGCATCAGGCTGCTCTGTAAAGTGTCACTCAAGCTCAGAACGTATCCAGGAGACACAAACACTTACTCACTCAGTAACAGGACCTATCCAGACATGCTGCCTGATTCTGAAAAAAGTAGCAGTCATGATTATCAACAACCCAGCAAATCCCAGCTGGTTATCCGAACATTGCTGGCCAAAAACTAGCAAAAAAGGTTGTTCTTTGGAGCAGAATGCTTTATAAAGTATGCAAAATAGGTCAATTATGGCCCACTGTAGGTCATTCCAAGCCAATTCCTATTTATCGACTCACGCTGCTTGCCTCCAGGAAATAAGGTACGTCGCAATTCATCCTCAATGCTGGCTCATTTCTTTTTTCCCACTGAGAACAGCTGCCAGAGGAAATGACACAACTCGTTTGTTTTACAAGGTTACACTTGAGCTTTTCTTTCTTCCTTTTTTTCTTATACATGCATCAAAAAACCTTAACATTCACAGCTTTGGTTGCTCATTGCTTAGGAGGTAATTGAAGACCCGCTTTCCCTGTTATGTGGGGTATTGCTTTGATCAATAAAAAAGCATCTAGATGCTTGATCGTTCATGCTTGAGGCGCTTTTTATTTGGCAGAAAAAATAATTGCAAATCTTTAATGGTTAAACTCCCCCATTTTGGACAAAGACCCCAGACTCTTCCATGTCTGTACCGTTCCTATCTACTGCGCTACTGGATGTAATGGACAACTGTAGATTTGTTCTTGCATTAAACACAATGTCCCGTATGTGCTCTCCATTTTTTTTTCAAGTCTGCTGGATGCCATGCGCCTCTGTAGAGACTACACCTTCACTAGACATAAGGTTCTGAGATTCAGATGTCCTCAGGATTACACTCTGTTATGTCACCATCAAACTTTACTGACAATAAACAATATATTTTATGTAAAATACGTAGATTATCTTAATAATAGTGTTTGTCTTTTTATAAAATATTATAACATTTTCAAAATCACCTTAAATTTTGTTCCTTTCAAGGCCTGTTCCTCTAAATATACTAACATTTGTTTGTCTTGCCACTGTCAGTTTTGTTATTATAAGGTTTGGACCTTAATATACACCAATGAGGCATAACATTATGACCACCTCCTTGTTTTTACACTCACTGTCCATTTTATCAGCTCCACTTACCATATAGAAGCACTTTGTAGTTCTAGTCCATCTGTTTCTCTACATACCCTTTTAGCCTACTTTTACCCTGTTCTTCAATGGTCAGGACCCCCACAGGACAACCACAGAGCAGGTATTATTTGGGTGGTGGATCATTCTCAGCACTGCAGTGATACTGACATGGTGGTGGTGTGTTAGTGTGTGTTGTGCTGGTATAAGTGGATAAGACACAGCAATGCTGATGGAGTTTTTAAACACCTCACTGTCACTGCTGGACTGAGAATAGTCCACCAACCAAAAACATCCAGCCAACAGCGCCCTGTGGGCAGTGTATTGAGACCACTGATGAAGGTCTAGAACAGGACCAACTCAAACAGCAGCAATAGATGAGCGACCGTCTCTGACTTTACATCTACAAGGTGGACCAACTAGGAAGGAGTGTCTAACAGAGTGGACAGTGAGTGGACACGGTATTTAAAAACTCTAGCAGTGCTGCTGTGTCTGATCCACTTATACCAGCACAACACACATTAACACACATGTCAGTGTCACTGCAGTGCTGAGAATGATCCAATAATACCTGCCTTGTGGGGGTCCTGACCATTGAAGAACAGAGTGAAAGAAGGCTAAAAAGGTATGCAGAGAAACAGATGGATTACAGTCAGTAATTGTAGAAATACAGAGTGCTTCTACAGTGGGGTCAAAAAGTATTTAGTCAGCCACTAATTGTGTAGGTTCTCCTACTTAGAAAGATGAGAGAGGTCTGTAATTTTCATCATAGGTACACTTCAACTATAAGAGACAAAATGAGAAAAAAAAAATCCAGAAAATCACATTGTAGGATTTTTAAAGAATTTATTTGTAAATTATGGTGGAAAATAAGTATTTGGTCAATAACAAACAAGCAAGATTTCTGGCTCTCACAGACCTGTAACTTCTTCTTTAAGAAGCTCTTCTGTCCTCCACTCGTTACCTGTATTAATGGCACCTGTTTGACCTCGTTATCTGTATAAAAGACACCTGTCCACAGCCTTAAACAGTCAGACTCCAAACTCAACCATGGACAAGACCAAAGAGCTGTCGAAGGACACCAGGAAGAAAATTGTAGACCTGCACCAGGCTGGGAAGAGTGAATCTACAATAGGCAAGCAGGTTGGTGTGAATAAATCAACTGTGAGAGCAATTGTAAGAAAATGGAAGACATACAAGACCATTGATAATCTCCCTTGGGGTCAAGATCTCATCCCGTGGGGTCAACATGATCATGAGAATGGTGAGCAAAAATCCCAGAACTACACGGAGGGACCTGATGAATAACCTGCAGAGAGCTGGGACCAAAGTACAAAGGCTACCATCAGTAACACACTACGCCGAGAGGGACTCAAATCCTGCAGTGCCAGGCGTGTCCCCCTGCTTAAGCCAGTACATGTCCAGGCCTGTCTGAAGTTTGCCAGAGAGCATATGGATGATCCAGAAGAGGATTGGGAGAATATCCAAAATGGAACTTTTTGGTAAAAACTCAACTCGTCGTGTTTGGAGGAAGAAGAAGAACCCAAGAACACCATACCTACTGTGAAGCATGGGGGTGGAAACATCATGCTTTGGGGCTGTTTTTCTGCAAAGGGGACAGGGCGACTGATCAATGTTAAGGGAAGAATGAACGGGGCCATGTATCGTGAGATTTTAAGCCAAAACCTCCTTCCATCAGTGAGAGCATTGAAGATGGAACGTGTCTGGGTCTTCCAGCATGACAATGATCCTAAACACACCGCTCGGGCAACGAAGGAGTGGCTCCGTAAAAAGCATTTCAAGGTCCTGGAGTGGCCTAGCCAGTCTCCAGACCTCAACCCCATAGAAAATTTGTAGAGTCCGTGTTGCCCAGCGACAGCCCCAAAACATCACTGCTCTAGAGGAGATCTGCATGGAGGAATGGGCCAAAATACCAGCTACAGTGTGTGCAAACCTGGTGAAGACTTACAGGAAACGTTTGAACTCTGTCATTGCCAACAAAGGTTATGTTACAAAGTATTGAGTTCAACTTTTGTTATTGACCAAATACTTATTTTCCACCATAATTTACAAATAAATTCTTTAAAAATCCTACAATGTGATTTCCTGGATTTTTTTTTCTCATTTTGTCTCTCATAGTGGAAGTGTACCTATGATGAAAATTACAGACCTCTCTCATCTTTCTAAGTAGGAGAACTTGCACAATCAGTGGCTGACTAAATACTTTTTGACCCCACTGTATATGGTAAGTGGAGCTGATAAAATGGACAGTCAGTGTAGAATCCAGGAGATGGTTTTAATGTTATGGCTGTGTAAAAAAGTGTAATAAAGTAGCAGAAATTGAATATATTTTTTTAAATACTGTTTGGACGTTATTGTAGTATAGTCTAAACTAATTGATTTACATTACAGCCACAGTACAGTAAAATTATTGTGGACCACATGCTTTGAAATCACATAAGGTAAGATTTAGTTCGTAAGCCATGGGGGTTTTAAGGTTTCTGAGACTTTTGGCTAAGGCATTGATGGGTGTCCTATCTTAAATGTCAGAACCTCATCAATAAAGGTTTAAGACCACTCATTAAGTTTTGTTGCATGGCTAAATGAGGGCAGTAACGGTTCTGCATCTGAAGGTAAGTGGTCATCAGAATGCTCACTATTCACCTTACAGATCACCACTGTTGTCTGTCCCTCTCTGCAGCCATTGCTTTTGAGCCTGTGGAGGATGTGTTACTCTCCATGTCTTGTTATCCAGCTCCCTACTTCCTGCCAGAGCTCCTTCCCATATAAACACAGCTGTCATTTCGATTGGCAGACTAAAAAGTGACCAGCACTGACAAGCATCTCTAGGTTGCAGCTATTAAAATGCCATGCAATGTCTTCGGCACACCCACAGACACCTTTTATCCAGTCTTGCAGATTTAAAATCGAGATTTTACAAAGGCAAGTTATTAAAGGTATCTTGGCATTTACATTTTCGGCATTTAACATACGCCTTTACCCAAAGCAACTTACAGTACTTTGACAGCATACAGTCTGAGCAATTGAGGGTTAAGGGCCTTGCTCAAGGGCCCAAAAGCAGCAACCTGGCAGTGGTGGGACTTGAACCAGCAACTTTCTAATTAGTCAAGTCAAATTTATTTACATTTACATTGTCTCAAAGCAACTTTACAGAATCCAGGACCAACAGATACAAAAACCCCTGTTGAGCAAGCTGAGGGTGACAGTGGCAAGAAAAAAACTCCCTTAAAATTACAGGAAGAAACCTTGAGAGGAAACAAGACTCAGCAGGGACCCATCCTTCTTGGGTGACCTGGAGAATCATTTGAATAAATAGGATTTACACAAATCATACATATACAAAATTAAAATGAACTAAAAGTTATAACTACCAAAACAAATAATTGGAGTTATTATTCAGTCTAGTTTGTAATAAAGTCTGTAGTGAGTTCTTGACATTCTTGGTGCAAACACAGCAGGTTTCCATCACATCTGGCAGGAGCAGCATTGTTGGCACGAGCAGCATTGTTGGCACGGCAGTCTCGACTTCATTCCTTAACTTCGGCGGGTAAAAGGTTTCCATCAGAACCACCTCGGGGTAAAACAACAGAAAATGTAGTTAAAAATGTAAAATGTAAATTAAGTAAAATATCAGTTTTACAGAGAGTAGCTTTAGACTCCGGCACCCCTAATTATTACAGCATAACTAAAAGGGAGAGCGAGCAGGTAGCAAGGTCATTAAGGCTTTCACAGGACATCAGCGCCCACCTCCCCTACAGTCATCAAACCTGAGTGAGCGGACAAGAGAGGCAGAACGACAGCAACCCAACATCCCTGATCACCACAAGTTTCTATGACCAAGAACCCCCAAGCTGAGCCTTTGTCTATACTAATCAAAAGCCTGAGAAAATGAATATGTTTTCAGTCTAGACTTAAACATTGAGACTGTGTCTGAATCTCGAACAGAGGCAGGAAGATTATTCCAAAGTTGTGGAGCTGTAACGCTTATGTGGGCTAGACGGACAGGAGGGGCGGACACACGCAGAGATGTATAAACTAAGTATATTTATTGAAAACTAAGACAGAACAGAGGAATACAAACTAACATACAGGTCAAACAAGGCTGATAGGGCTAACAAGGCTAATTATGCTAACAAATACTAAACAGACTAACAGGCTAACTGGACTAACAGGGCAAACAAACAGACTAAACAGGTTAAACAAACTAAAGCTAACGAACAGAGACAAGGGTGAAACAGAACTACAAGAACTAAACACAGACAAACAGAATTAAAGTTAATAAACAAAGGCTAATGGGGCTAACATGGCTAAAGGGGCTAAACAAACAGAACTAAACAAACAAACCAAATAAACAAACCGGATGAAACGGCAAGGAGCAAGGTTCAGAAACAGATAAAGAATACCCAGGCAAAAGAACCGACTCACAAACAGAGTAACCGACTCACAAACAGAGTTACCACAGCAAACAGAGTTACACAGAATAGTCTCCAACCAGCCTTTCCCTGATCCTCTCCTAAATACAGGCAGCTGGGGCTAATTAGCCCCAGCTAACCAATCAGGAGAGGGAGGCTGGCTGGAGACTGGGGAGAGAAGGGCGTGGCAGGAGACTGAGTGTGCACATAGAGAGAAGGGCGTGGCACACAGGAGCTCCAGAGCACAGAGGGGCTGAAAACGTGACAGTACGCCCCCTCCCAAAGGCACGACTCCTGGCGTGCCCAAAAAACCCAAAACAAGGAGATCCCGGGCCCTGAGGGGCAAATTCAAAGTCATTAAGAATGTCCTGAGGCAGTCTTGATAAAAGCGCTGTAACACGGGCTGCCGACTCGGGAACAGGGGCGCCGACGAGACCAAAAGCGCCGTCGGGGGGTCCCGACGAGAGACCAAAAGCGTCGTCGGGGGGTGCCCACGAGAGTTAAGAAGCGCCATCTGGGGGCGCTAACGAGGAAAAAGAAGGGCTGTCGGAGGACACCCACTCTGGAACAGGAGTGCCATCGGGGGGCACCAACTCGGGAACAGAAGCGCCTTCAGGGGGCGCTGACGAGGAAACAGAAGCACCGTCAGGGGGTGCCAACAAGAGGACTGGAATCCCATCTGGAAGTGCAGACATGGAAACTGACGAAGAGGCATCAGGCATCATCTGCGAGGAGCCTGGCGAAGAGGTTTCGGGAGTCAGCTGAGTAGAGCCTGGCAAAGAGGCTTCGGGAGTCAGCTGCGTAGAGCCTGGCAAAGAGGCTTCAGGAGTCAGCTGCGTAGAGCCTGGCGAAGAGGCTTCGGGAGTCAGCTGCGTAGAGCCTGGCGAAGAGGCTTCGGGAGTCAGCTGCGTAGAGCCTGGCAAAGAGGCTTCGGGGGTCAGCTGCGTAGAGCCTGGCGAAGAGGCTTCGGGTGTCAGCTGCGTAGAGCCTGGCGAAGAGGCTTCGGGGGTCAGCTGCGTAGAGCCTGGCGAAGAGGCTTCGGGGGTCAGCTGCGTAGAACCTGGCGAAGAGGCTTCGGGTGTCAGCTGCGTAGAACCTGGCGAAGAGGCTTCGGGTGTCAGCTGCGTAGAACCTGGCGAAGAGGCTTCGGGAGTCAGCTGCGTGGAACCTGGTGGTGGCAGCAGCAGAGCTGAAGGAGAATTGTCTGTAGTAGACTGTGGCTTGAACTCTGCAGACTGGAACATAAAACTTGGAACTTTAACAGGAAACAAAACTGGAGAGGACTTGGAACTGTTCGACTCTGTCTGGGTGGCAGCAGGGCCCGAACGTACAAATGGATCATTTTTGAAACCCTGACCTGCTGACTGACACCTAGAACCGACAGAGACAGCTGAACACGGAACAGGACTAGACAAACTAGAACTCATGGAACCTGACTTAGACAGGACAGACTTGGACAGACTTGGACAGACATACTGGACAGACTGTAAAGACGGACTAGGAACAGGTAAGATCGACGGACTAACAGAATTAACTGAATTCAGGGGACTACCATGAACAGACAAACATGGCGACATAGGCTGAACTGGCAGAGGACTGACCTGAATCTGGGTACTAGACAGTTACTGGACTAGTGTGAACTATCGAACATGACATGGACTTGGGACAGTCACGAGCATTAATAGCGGGCACTGGCACCCAGACCACATCAGCAGTGGGTACTGGGGGAAATTTAACATCCCCAGTGGGCACTGGATGCCGGGTATAAGCTGCAGTGGGCGCTTTGCTGCGTGAAAAGTTTGCTCTCATGAGGCCCTCAAAATCCTTCACCGAGTTCAGCTCAGCTCCCCTGTCAGACCAAAGCTGCTTAGCCCATTCACGAGCAGCACCTCTCAGTCTAAACATCATAAACCGCACTTTGTCGGTTTCAGCTGGCTGGGGGTCCAGAAGGTTCTGCAGGTAGAGCTGGCTCTGCAGAAGGAAGCCTTCGACACACGGGTCGCTTCCATCATAAGGAGCTGGCCTACTTAACGGGAAGGTTTGAGGAAACCTCACGGAGTTCAAATCAGGGAACACATAAACCAAATAGATCTCTCTGCGTCCTAAATGTGAGACTATTATGTAACACTTATGTGGGCTAGACGGACAGGAGGGGCGGACACACACGCAGAGATGTATAAACTAAGTATATTTATTGAAAACTAAGACAGAACAGAGGAATACAAACTAAAATACATGTCAAACAAGGCTAAGAGGGCTAACAAGGCTAATTATGCTAACAAATACTAAACAGACTAACAGGCTAACTGGACTAACAGGGCAAACAAACAGACTAAACAGGTTAAACAGACTAAAGCTAACAAACAGAGACAAGGGTGAAACAGAACTACAAGAACTAAACACAGACAAACAGAATTAAAGTTAATAAACAAAGGCTAATGGGGCTAACATGGCTAAAGGGGCTAAACAAACAGAACTAAACAAACAGAGCTAAACAAACAAACCAAATAAACAAACCGGATGAAACGGCAAGGAGCAAGGTTCAGAAACAGATAAGGAATACCCAGGCAAAAGAACCCGACACAAACAGCATTACACAGAATAGTCTCCAACCAGCCTTTTCCTGATCCTCTCCTAAATACAGACAGCTGGGGCTAATTAGCCCCAGCTAACCAATCAGGAGAGGGAGGCTGGCTGGAGACTGGGGAGAGAAGGGCGTGGCAGGAGACTGAGTGTGCACATAGAGAGAAGGGCGTGGCACACAGGAGCTCCAGAGCACAGAGGGGCTAAAAACGTGACAGGAGCTTTGTAAGAAAATGCTCTTCCACCAGCCGTGATCTTTTTAATTCTTGCTGGATTACTAGTCCAGCACCTTAACCGCTAGGCTACAATTGCCCAACACCTCAACACCTATGTAACAGTCCAAGTTCTGCTAAATTCTAAGTTGGTGGTCTCATATGCATGTAACTGCATTATAAATTTATTTCAAATAATGTCATATGAGCCTTACGGTAAACTAGAGCTGAACAGCTATTGAAATGGATCAGACTGCATGTGGAGCTTGTAGGAAGAGGTACTACGTGTGGTGGAGAATTGTGTTCAAGTAAGTCCTTTTTACAACATTTCATCTATTAAGTCTAGCGCCCTTCCTCATCTTTCCAGGCTAATGTGACAGACGTTGGGAATTCAGTGATAACATTTGACCGTCAGCTGAAAAGGCAGTTATAAATTTATTTCAGGATAGCTATTTGCTGAAATCGTTGGGGAAGTGGGGGAGGCTGTGGAGGGCGAGGAAGTCGGAGCGTCTCTAATCTCTGAGTTCTATCATTCCCTCGATAAAAGCACTTTTACAGAAATCACATTTCTTGGCAGGTTTCCTGTGAACCCTTGGCTGAAATAACTTGTCTCTCTTTCATTGACTTTTGAGGTATTCGAGAGACTGCAGAACAGCTTTACAGTAAAATATGGCATTTGCTTGAGGTAGGTTAAAGGAACATTTATCTTTGTTTAGGGTATATACTGCGAGAGCTCAATATTGAAGATATGCAACGAATAGTAATGCTTTTACCCCTAACAGAGCCTTCACCGTGGATGACTTTTTTCAATATCCTAAAAGCACAAGCATACAGACTGCTTTATCCAATCAAGAGAAATCGGATACATAAGCAGAGGGGTGGCATTTACAAGTGGTGCGTTGGTGAAATAAGAGGGACATATTTCATTCTGGTAAAGAAAATACATAAAAACACAGACAAACAATATAAGTTGGCAAATGTGTAAACAAATATATTTTTATTATGTTATAAGTAAGCAAAAGAAGGTAAGAAGACCACTAAATCATATCACTCATCATAGTGTATCTATCTATGTATATCTGCCCTGTTTCATCCCTTTTTCCTTTAACCATATAGTGTATGGAAAAGTGTGATTCCTGTTGTCATAGTAAAAAAAATGGATTGATCCCATCTACTGCCTGTTACCCTTGCATTGTTACTCTATATAAACCCTCCTGATAATTTATTTATTTATTATTTATTAGGATTTTTAACATCATGTTTTACACTTTGGTTACATTCATGATAGGACAGGTAGTTACTGGTCTTAAGTCTTTAAACACAGTCATGGACAATTTAGTACCTCCAATTCACCTCACTTGCATGTCTTTGGACTGTGGGACTATGGACTGTGGGACTGTGCACAAATGCACAAATATCAATTGTTACAGAGACAACAATGTTTTTTTTTAGGCTCCAGTAATAATCAGATTTTATTTTTAACATACACCGATCAGCCATAACATTAAACCACCTCCTTGTTTCTACACTCACTGTCCATTTTATCAGCTCCACTTATCATATAGAAGCACAAGTTCTACAACTACTGACAGTAGTCCATATGTTTCTCTGCATGCTTTGTTAGCCCCCTTTCATGCTCAGGACTCTCCCAGGACCACTACAGAGTAGGTATTATTTGGTTGGTGGGTCATTCTCAGCACTGCAGGGACACTGACATAATGGTGGTGTGTTAGTGTGTGTTGTGCTGGTATGAGTGGATAAGACACAGCAATGCTGATGGAGTTTTTAAACACCTCACTGTCACTGCTGGACTAAGAATAGTCCACCAACCAAAAACATCCAGCCAACAGTGCCCTATGGGCAGCGTCCTGTGCCCACTGATGAAGGTCTAGAAAGTGACCAACTCAAACAGCAGCAATAGATGAGCAATCGTCTCTGACTTTACATCTACAAGGTGGAGCAACTAGGTAGGAGTGTCTAATAGAGTGGACCGTGAGTGGACACGGTTTTTAAAAACTCTAGCAGCGCTGGTGTGTCTGATCCACTCATACCAGCACAACACACACTAACACACCACCACCATGTTATTGTCACTGCAGTGCTGAGAATGATCCACCACCTAAATAATACCTGCTCTGTGGTGGTCCTGTTGGGGTCCTCACCATTGAAGTACAGGGTGAAAGCAGGCTAAAAAGGTATGTAGAGAAATAGATGGACTACAGTCAGTAATTGTAGAACTACAAAGTGCTTCTATGTGGTAAGTGGAGCTGATAAAATGGACAGTGTGTGTAGAAACAAGGAGGTGGTTTTAATGTCATGGCTGATCAGTGTATTTAATAAAGATAAAAAAAAACCTGCACACATAACATGCACAGACTAACCAGCCTGAAATGCCCACCCACAATTCTAGCACAAAGAAGACAGCAAACCAGAGGTGCTTTTTTTCTCTGAGAAGCAGCTGCTAATAGTTCTATCATAGCGAGACCTTGGAGAAGGTGGGAACGTGCCACTTGACAGCTTGTTGATTTATAAAGCTATGTAAGGGGCCACCATAGCATAAACAGTCTCCCTCCATTGTCTGTGGAGGAGGAGGCAGGTTCAAAGTGGCTCAGAGGCAAGTGGCAGAATGAAGGTGCATCGGATACAGCAACGCACTTACTGCCAAAATGTCCTAGTGATCCTGCATAATGCATGCCCTGGGCATCATCACAGTTGAAACTGCTAAAACTAGTTGTTTATTTAGTGGACTTTGTGTCTAATTAGCAAATGCCTTGTTATGTTTGGCTCCCTCTGCTTTTCCTCCTCCCTCTTTCTTGTGTTTTCATGAGCACGGCTTCATCATGTATTCATTGTATGTCCCAGCCTAGACTGTTCTGATACCTGTGACTCTCACAAGTGTAAAGAGATTCCTTCAGGGGCTTTCCCAGATTCCCGTTTTAGAACAATGCAGCACAGAAAGAGGTCACTACCCAGGACAGGAATGGTTTGATTCGCTTTGATGTATCAGGTGTTTAATCCCTCGAGAAATCCACTATAAATAGAAAAAAATGCAGTGTAGATCCCTTCCCTAGAGATGTGATGGATGGACAGGATAAAGATATGGGTTGCACCCAGCTGCCAGGTTACAGTGGATCTGTGCAACAGAGCTGTCTGTGCTAGAGTGAAGGTGTGGAAATATGAAGGCTGGCCAGTCGCTCTTACCACTACTGAAAGATATCAACAACCAGGGGAGGGAAAGCAATTCTTCCACACCCACTGTGATCATATCAGATATCCGAAATAGTTTCAACAATGGTAGTATAAAGAGCTGCATGATAATGAAGACATTGTTAATACAGTGGTACCTTGAAACTTGGCATCAGTTGTTTCTGGGAGTGACATTGAGTTTAAAATACATTGAGTTTCAAGGTATTTTTTCCCATAAGGATATATGGGCGATCTGTTAATGCATTCCATGGTCCCTTGGAACTGCATATATTTTAGGCTATGTAAAATAATGAGGTTGTTTTTGACACATACACTGAATATAATATAAATAACTCTGAAATACAATTGTTAACAGTAAAAAATTAATATAAAAATACAATAAAACCTGCTCTTTACCTTTACTCCTTTATTGTTTCCTTAGCAGTAATAATTAAGAGAAGTTTAGTGTTCCTGTGTCATTGTTTTAATACATTAATTAATGTTAAGCTTTTTATAACTCTCTCGTAAAAGCTGATTCTTACACTTTCTCAGAACCTCGAGCTATAACACAAGTTTAAAAGTGAAACAGGAGAAAAATACAGCTAAACACATACATGTGGAGCTTTCAGAGTGAATTTGACAGTTATTCCACACAAATGCAGATTCGTCTCATAGTCGCACTTTGATGGCGTCTTACTGCACCACTCCAGCCAAGCGCTGAGCAAAGTGGCGGTCGCACATACGTTGAGTTTAAGGGTATAAATTACTCGATGAAGGGCGTCTAGTTTAGGGGATGTCAAGTTACAAGGTACCACTGTACTTCAGATTTATATATTCATATTAATACAAATAATAACTTCTTACAGACTGAGACTAGTGTTAGTGTATCTTGGTGGGTCAAGTGAATCACTAGATGAAGCCCCATACCTGCAAGAGTGAAAAAAGAACCCTATATATTTAACCAAGGTAGAACTATACAGTGGCTAAAAAACAACAAATAAAACTCTAACAAAAAACAGGGACCATTACAAACATGTAAGGTGGCCAAAATAATGGAAACATGCTAACAAATAAGACACAAAAACATCTGCAGCTCTCAACAAAGACAGTGGATAGAACAGGGATAGCGCAGAACTGAGAACTGGTCGTCACATTATGACAGGCTAAGGAAATATAGAGAACCCTCAGTATCAAACCCAACCAAACATATTGTGGATTAATGAATGGGGTTTTTAATAAGATGTCATGCCACCATTGGGGCAAACCACTGTTCCAGGACAGTTCCCTTGTGAGATCCAAAATGCTGCATCATGGCTGAGTTTCCATAAAGAAATAAGCAAGCAGGCATGACACAACAGTGGAAGACTGAACTGGACCAAACAGTCAGGTACCACGATTTTATAGAAAGTCTGTCAACAAAGGAGCTGGCAAGTCTGAGAGGGAGAAACCATAATATATACAACCCCAAATCAGAAAAAGTTGGGACAGTATAAAAAACTTCTCTGGGTTCTGAGGCATCTAGGATGGACCAGCACAGTGGAAACGTGTATTGTGGTCAGATGAATCAGCATTCCAGGTCTTTTTTGGAAAAAATGGATGCCGTGTGCCAAAAACGAGCAAAGACGAAAAGCACCATCCAGACTGTTATCAGCAACAAGTCGAAAAGCCAGGGTCTGTCATGGTATGGGGCTGTGTCAGTGTCCATGGTAAAGGTAATTTACACTTCTCTGATGGCAGCATTAATGCAGAAAAGTACATTGAGATCTTAGAGCAACATACGCTGCCTTAAACATGTCATCTTTCCCAGGGATGTCCATGCCATGCATTTTTCAACAAAACAATGCAAAACCACATGATGCACACATTACAAAGGCACGGCTGCGGAAGAAGAGGGTACGGGTACTGGACTGGCCTGCCTGCAGTCCAGTGGATGTCAGAAGGATGCAACTCTTAACTGAGCCACAGTTGAGGTATGTGGGGACAAGGTGTGGATGGTGTTGGAGTATGCTGGTATGTGGTGGGGATGATAATAAAGTACACAGGGAAAAGTTGGTGTGGATGAGGACAGGTAAAACAGTGCTAGGATGTATTAAAAATTAATTTCCCATATGTGTATACATGAACTGGTTAATGATATTGGTGTGCACATGGATGAGAATGGAAACAGACTGACTGTTGGGCTGAGTCATATGGTAGAGATCTCTAAAAGGCATGTGCCCACCTGCTCCTGCAAAATTTTATTCTATGCCCACCTGCTTCAGTGCTATTAAGGTTTTATTTATCATGTGTTCCTTCCACAATGTAAAACACTATTAAATTATTTGAATGTAATTTTTGGAAGGAAAAAACAGGAAGAAAACGTTATTGCAATAAAATTAGCCTATTACTTTTCGGTACGTTTAATAGAACTTCTCTTTTTTTACCCATACCTATCTGGCAAGGCTGTTTGACAGCCTGTAACAGTCCGAGCTGTTGCGTCAGGACCCGCTAACGCAAAGCACCAGCACACTGGGGAAGGAGATTTTCTTCCCTGCTTTCTAGTACAGTCACACTGTCTATTGTACAAAGATCTGCCTTACTTGGAATCACCAGTGACAGGGTTGCACCAGAAGCTTGGTTCTGTCTCAGCCAAGCGAAGCAGTAAAAATACCCATCATACACCGTAGCCTGAGGGCTAGTCTCTGTTAAGTGAAATTTGCTGTACTGTTAGCGCAAACAGTCCATCGACAGCAGTCTAGGAAAAAACTAACAACAGCAGCACATGAGCGAGGATGTGATTTAATTCAAAAATCATCTGGTCTCTCTCAGGCTTGTGCTTCTCACTAAAACCCAAACCACAAATATGATCAAATGTCTCTGTGAACCTTGGTGGGGACATCAGTGCTGACAGCTCAATATGTAAGTAGCTGTAATTTGAACTTGAAAGACACAAGTTTTAATAATGTAAGATTGCTATTACAGTAGACCCTTGACTTACGAATTTAATTGGTTCCGAGGGGCTGTTCTTAAGTCAAAATGTTCGTTAGTTAAACCTATTTTTCCCATAAGAAATCATGTAAATAGAATTAATTCGTGCCAGACCTCCCAAACCACCCCCTTACCTAACCTTTCTAATGTCTTAAATGGTTTTTTTTGTTATAAATACAAGTATATTTTCCCTTAAATCTTAAATTATAGAATAGACATTACTGTAATAAGCAATAATAAACAATAAACAGTAGTACATAAAAAACACATCACATTTCAGTACGTGTGCTGTACCATACACCATAATAAATTTCCTTCTTTTTTTTATAAAATGTATCTACCAGAAACAACAATAACTCTGATATTTCTCTATTATTTCCATCTTTATTTCATTTTGTAGGTGTAATTGCACAAAAGAAAGAATACTTTACTCAGCGGACTTTCTTCTTCTCTCTTACTCACTGTCCCGTTTGCCTGATACACAGTGACATCTACTGGCAGGAGTAATTATACAACAACAAATAGTAAAAGGTTTTTTTAATTTTTCAACATGCCATTTTAATACAGAATTTTACAAAATATAAAGAAAACACCGAAAAAAAACACCGACCCCTGTCCAAATGTTCGCTCACTGTATATATATATACAGTATATATATATATATAGAGAGAGAGAGAGACGGTCGGAGTGAACGTGTTTGTGACGTCACACACACACACGTGTTCGTGTTTTGCGAATTTCGGTTCGTAATCCAAAATTTGTTCGTACGTTAAGTTGAAAAATATCGTTCGTAACCCAAAATGGTCCTATGGTAAACCGTTCGTAACTCAAGGGTCCACTGTATTAGTAAATTGTAAATAGGTGACTAAAGCTAACATATTAGCCTAGCTGACACCCGTGGGAGAGATTGATAAATATGTTACTTTGCAGAGCCAATACATGGCAAATGACTTTTACTGCTGCTAAGACATTTATAATATCAAGGAAGCAAAAGTCAATATCTCAGTCCATACATTCTCATATTATATTACTCGATCTGTGTCCAAAAAGAAAAGCGAAAGCTAAGAGAAAAGGTAAAAAATCAATAGCTGTCCCTAATATTAAAAGATGCATGCAAGTTCTCAACTAATGGAGATAAAGTGGGTAGAAATGACATTATCGAACAACTGGACTAGACTTGGCTTCCATCTTGACACGATTAAACCCTCGTTAGGTTGCTAATTATTTGGCATGTCTATATTTACTGTTGACAGTGCCAGCGTGCCTCTTGACTCTTGCAGTGAGCAGAGTGAATATTTCACAATGACAGTGGACTCACAATGCATAACACTCTGGGTTGCCAAGGGCAGCAATCGATTAGGGAAAGAGCAATGCGTGGCAACTTCTAATTAAAATAAATTTGCCATAAAAATACAAGCAACTGGCTGGGCAGAAAAGGTTTTACTGAAAAAAAAATGCAGTGGTATTGCATTTTCTAAGCTTTTGCCCTGGTGCCTTTTTAGAAGAGAGAATTTGTAATTCTGATAATGATTTAACGTCAGGGCAAGATGTGCCCTACTTTCTTCTATTTTAGCATGCTTTGTTGAAGAGAGGTTTGGGATTAGGCTACTGGGGTTCAGTGTTGAAATCAATCATAATTATGCAACTTGTGAAACCTCTCTTAAAACAGCATGGGCATATAATGCTAAAAATACAGAAATTAAGTAAGAGAAATTCATTATTGTGGAATAAAAGATTCCAGCACTGACTGCCTCAGGAAATAACAGCAATCAGTGGTAGTCATCACTGACAATTATGACTGAATACAATTTGGACAAAGGAGGGTTAGGGTCGTGCTCAGGGGCCCAACAGTAACCCAGCAAATCTCTGATTACTAGACCACTACCTTAACTGCTGAGTTACCACTGCATCACATACTAAGGATTATCACTCACTTGTCTCTTACATTTACTGCAATTAGCAGACACTTTTATTCAAAGCAACTTACAATTAAAACGAATTACACTCCAAGAGATTGAGGGTAATAAAGGCCATGCACAGGAGCCCAATAGTAGCAAATTGGCACTTGAACCAGCTTTCTGATTACTAGACCAGTATCTTAACTGCTAAAGTCTAAAGTCAGACACGGGGAGAACATGCAAACTCCACACAGAAAGGACCCGGAACACCCAGCCTGGGGATCAAACCCAGGATCTTCTTGCTGTGCAAAATGCAGACTTAGTACCTCTAATGCCTCTACAACAAACAAAATGCTAGATAAGTATATATTCTAATATATATATATATGTGTGTGTGTGTGTTTGTGTGTGTGTGTGTGTGTGTGTGTGTGTGGGAATATATACTTATGCGCTGATCTCTGCATTCCTCCACCTGTACAGGCCAGGCACCTCAGGCTACTAACCAGGAAAAACCCTACCTCCATTTTAGTCTGGTCTTTTCCCACTAGTGGCAAGTTTGTCTGCTGCAGGCACTGATAATTGTGCCTGCTAGAGGGCACCCAGCCGACTGGTATCGGAGCTGATACTCAAACACGATTTAGGAATCCCATCACTGATGTGCTAGCAAAATATCCACGTGGGGTAATTCATTCATTCATTTATTTTTTTAATGTAAGTCACCGTTTTACCAGAAATGTAGTCACAACATGTATCAACTGCCTTCAAGTCTTATTAAAATATGTAAAATTGCCATTGTTGAAAATATATATAATTTTTTATTTTGTAATTATTAATTACATTACCGGTGTAGCATATAGTAGGGCAATAAAAACACAGTTATCCGTAAGCTCTAGTTAATCAGCCTTCACATTCTTGAGAGTGTTATATTTGCACACATTTTACACATTTAAAGCCTTAGAAGGTCAGAACCCATGTGTACACAAACACTATATACTCTTCATATTGCTCAAAGGAAGTAGGAGGGAAGAGAAAAAAACAATGGCTGAGAGAGCAATCAGGAACAAGGACATCAAAATAGCGGTTGTGTTTTTGCAGCTTTCGCCACAATAGATGGAACTCTGAGAGGAAAATATTCAACACTGTCCATTTTTCTTTATGATTAGTGAGAAAGAATTAAAATGAAACATGCTCAGCACCTAAAGCTCCCTGTGGAGCAATCCACTCAGAATTACAGCTCCAGCATAAGCCTCACAGCACAAACTATACATTAAAACATGAACCACCATCTTTAATGCCCACAAAGTACACAACAATACACCCAGTTATCAGCAAAATCTGCAACTGGCTGTGATTTACCAACGCTTTCAGTCATTTTTACAGTGTTGCTCATTACAAAAGAGGGTTGTAGGTTTAATACAGTAATACTGTGCTCCTTTTCATCTTTTTACCTTATTTCACACAGATTGAACAGCCTCCTACCTGTTCGTCTTTCAGCTGATTTCAAATGATGAGGCAAAGCTCCGATCTTTCTGAACTCCTCGGTTCGAAACTCGGTGTTGCCACCGATCGGCTGGGCACCATCTGGCGGGCAAAATTGGCAGTGCCTGCAGCAGATACTAATTGGCCACCATATCTGCAGGGTGGGGGCAGAACTATGTGTGGGTGGGTGGGTCTTTATACGCTGTGTAAGGACTCTGATTGGCAGAAGCGATGCCTGTGCAGAATGCACGTGTCAGAAGAGGCGTGTACAGCGACGTGCTCTCCTTGGATGCAATCTGGTATCTCTCAGCAGCAGAAGACAAAATTGAGTGCGCTAAAATCGGGAGGAAAATGGGGAGAAAATGCATTAAAAAAATAGCTCCGACCTGTCAACACATGGACTCCACAAGACATCTGAAGGAGCCCAATAGTATCTGGTACCATAATATTACCAACAGGTCTTTGAACTTAGCAAAGACTCCTACAATCTACATGTCCTCTGGCTTTAACAACCTGTTGGCAGTCTGTGGCTTGTCCCTTCTCGGCCCACTATCAGTGGGTACTCACCACAGAGCACTCTGATTTAGAAGATACTTTAACCCAATAGTCATCTAGCTATAATCATTTGGCTCTTATTGAAGTCACATAATTGCCCATATCAGCTGCAATTAACATATGCAGTATAGACGGGTAGGGGGGATGGATTATGTCAATATGCCCATTTGATGTGTCATAATACACCAGCAGAGCTGACTGACGATTCTATTCAAGATTCCATTTAACGGCACATAAAGGGCAGACTCTGCACCTCATTAAAAGTTAGTTTTAGCCAATGGGGGATCTTTATTTACTGCCTCTCATCATTTTACCTGCCTGTTTATTGCTATGCAAATTTAAAGGGAGTGGTCCTAAAGTTTTGACACATCAGTATAAAAAAAATACTCTGTAACTCTAAATAACATATTTGTGCAAATGCATATCCAGTTGCAATCTACATAAGAACATTAATTTTAGAATTAGTATGTAAAACTATATTTATTTGTATGCAATTGATATACAGTACAGTATAATTGATAAGACTAAGAAGGACTTAAAAGTGGAATATAATAGTGTAGATGTGTTGTATAAATTGTTGTGTATAACAAGCATCCTTCCAATAAATATTCCAGTCTTATTCAGTTTTTGTAAGTGCTTACAGAACTAGGTCTGGCAACAGTACTGAAGAATACCTAATCACCTACCTAGAATAAAGAAGGTATCCCGGAGGAGGAATCAGGAGGAGCAAAAAAGAGAAAGATAAGGCAAAAACAAGTGGTTAGTACTGACAAATGTGCCAACCTCTGTCTATTGAAGTCACATCCTATACAGACAGACCTACTTAATAAAATAGCAAGCTAAAATCCTACATTTGTTTAACATACTCTATACACATTAAATAAACAAAAAGTTCTAATAGTAATAATAATAATAATAATAATAATAATAATAATGAAAATAGTAATAATGACAATAATAATAATGAAAATAATAATAATAATAATAAAAATAAAATAATAATAATGAAACTAATAATAATAATAAATAATAATGGAAAAAAATAATAAAAATAATAATAATAGTTTGATTCTGATATTGGTTGCAAATTGTCTAAAGCCTGGAAGCAGGAAATAAGAGGAAACAACAACAAAATCATATTGACACAGAGCATTACACATTTAGCATATTGTGTTCATTTTAATTAAGAAAGGATTTAATTACTATTTTAGTCCATCAGTCTACACAAGCAAACAGGATGCAATTGGCCATAATTTAAAGTGTCACAACCAAATAGTCTTATAGTCAAATAGTTTTTGGTTTTTAATTAATTTTCGAAAAAGTCTACTAATATGTTTTTAGTTTATTATAATGTATGAGTGATTAAGTGCAGATTGATAAAGTTGGTAAAATTTAAAATTTAATCTGTGACGCAACAGCACAGAAGTGTACAAAAAGTATGCTTTCTGAATCCACAGCATCACCAACCACAACAACTACAACAACAAATGCATGGGTGTGGATGTATGAGCGAATGTGTGTGTAAAACAAAGTAATGAAGTGGCTCCCTGTCTAGAGTGTATTCTTATGCCCAATGCCAATGTTTCTGTGGTAGGCTCTGGACACATCACAACCCTGACCAAAACCAAAATAATCAGGGTTAAACCATTCCTGAACCATTTTTGCTTTGTGGCAGGGCGCATTATCCTGCTGAAAGAGGCCACAGCCATCAGGGAATACCGTTTCCATGAAAGGGTGTACATGGTCTGCAACAATGCTTAGGTAGGTGGTACGTGTCAAAGTAACATCCACATGTATGGCAGGACCCAAGGTATCCAAGCAGAACATTGCCCAAAGCATCACACTGCCTTCGCCGGCTTGCCTTCCCATAGTGCATCCTGGTGTTCCCCAGGTAAGCGATGCTCACGTGCCCATTGTTGGCGCTTTCGGTGGTGGACAGGGGTCAGCATGGGCACCCTGACTGGTCTGCGGCTATGCAGCCCCATACGCAACGAACTGCAATTCACTGTGTATTCTGTCACCTTTCTATCAGAACCAGCATTAACTTCTTCAGCAATCTGAGCTAGTAGCTCGTCTGTTGGATCAGACCACATCGCTCCCCACGTGAATCATGAGCCTCTGCCGCCCATGACCCTGTCGCCAGTTTACCACTGTTCCTTCCTTGGACCACTTTTGATAGATACTGACCACTGCAGACCGGGAACACCCCACAAGGGCTGCAGTTTTGAAGATGCTCTGACCCGGTCTTGTAGCCATCACAGTTTGGACCTTGTCAAACTCGCTCAAATTCTTACGCTTGCCCATTTTTCCTGCTTCTAACACATCAACTTAGAGGATAAAATGATCACTTGCTGCCTAATGAAGAGATAATCATGTGTTATTCATATGATAATCATATGATAATCGTGTTATTCACTTCACCTGTCAGTGGTCATAATGTTATGCCTGGTTGGTGTATATATATATTCAAAAAGTTTCCGCACTTTTATATTTTGGTTGGAAATGGTGAGTGTGGGAGGAGTAGTAATTGGTCGTGTCTGAGAGACTGAGAGAGCTTATAGTCTGTATTTAGCACCATTTGATTTCCACCCTTTTTGGACCGCTCAAAGAAGCTTTAAGAGGAAGAAGAGTTTCATGTGATGATGTGAAAGCAGCGGTGCATCAGTGGCTACACACTCAACCAAAAACATTCTTTGCTGATGGCATTAAAAAGTTGGTATGATGCTGGGAAAAATGCATCATAAGTTGACTGTAGAAAAGTGATGTAACTTGTTTTTGAAATTCCTAATAAATAGATACACACAGTTAACAACACATAATAAAAGATTGGTAATGGCAGAATAATTCAAGTGATAAATAGATAAAATCAGTTTTACTTAAAGTGTTTATTATCTAAATTCCAATTGTCTGTCTATAAAAAGCACCATCATTTCTGTGCAGTTATATTTGATGATTCCATATGGCTTCATTACACTTCCTACTAAATCATGTCACAGAGTGAAAGGACATAAATATGAGTTTTACTAATGGTGAAAAGATTAGTAAAATAGATTAAAAACTGCAAACATATAATAAACCATAAAGCTTATGAATAACAAATGACTGCTTTCTCTTCCTTTTTTTAACATTTGCCCATTAGATTAATGTGGGGATTTTACGTTTGGTAATTTTGTCAATAGTAATTACGGCTTCTTTTGCTGGCATGCCCATGTTTATGCTAATGGAGCTTTCTGTGCTTCGTCTGTTTGCAAATTTCTAACAAACAAACAGATTTGGAGTTATGAACCACGCTTCACTATCTGAGAGTCTGATGGGCGAGTCTGGGTTTGGCGAATGCCAAGAGAATGTGACTGCATTGTGCCAACTGTAAAGTTTGTGTGGAGAAAAGATTTACATTCTCAGGATTTAGCAGGCACTTTTATCCAAAGTGACTTAGTACTGTATATCGTCTAAGCAATTGAGTGTTAGGGGACTTGCTCAAGGGCCCAACAGTTTGCAACCTGGGTAATACTGTCGCCTCATAGCAAGAAGGTCCTCTGAGTTCAGTTCCCAGGTGGAGCGGTATGGGTCCTTTCTGTGTGGAGTTTGCATGTTCTGCTGATGTCTGCTTGGGTTTCCTCTGGCAGCTCCGGGTTCCTCCCACAATCCAAAGACATGCAGTCTGGTTAACTGGAGATACTAAAATTGCCCTTAGATATATGTGTGTGTGTGTGTGTTAAGGTGTGACTATGTTTGTGTGTCTGCCTTGCGATGGACTGGCACCCTGTCCATTATGTCCAATATGTTTTTGTGTGCCCTGCGCCTACTGAGACCTGGGATAGGCTCCAGCAACCCCGTGACCCTGATTAGGATAAGCGACTTAGAAAGTGAGCGAGTGGCTGCTCAGGTGGCGCAGCGGTAAAAACACACGCTGGAACCAGAGCTGGGATCTCGAATACATCGTATTGAATCTCGGCTCTGCCTGCCGGCTAGGCTGAGGGGCCATATGAACAACGATTGGCCTGTTGTTCATATGGGCGGGACTAAGCCGGATAGGGTCTCCCATTACTAATGTAATTACGACCTCTGCTGGCGCCTGCACAGAGAAAAGAGTGCTCTCAGGGTGTGTCTCTCCATACACAGTGCTGAGCTCGTCAAAGTGTAGGTGATAAGATGCATACGGCATGCTGCCCACGTGTCGGAGGGGGCGTGGGTTAGCTTTGTTCTCCTCAATCAGGGGGATCCACAATGGAGAGGAAGCATGATGCAATTGGACATGCTAAAAAGGGAGAAAAAAGGGAGAAAAATGCATAAATATAATTAAAAAAAAGAAGAAAGTGAATAAAAAAAAAGTGAATAAAAAAAGAAGAAAATGAATTAAAAAAAGAAGAGAGTGAGTGAGTTATTACTATTATTATTAGAATATTATTAGAATGTATTATTATTATTATTATTAACAATAATAATAATAATAATAATAAATAAATAACAATTTAAGACAAATTACATAAATGAACCAGTACCAAAACCATCTACAAATTTGATATAACATGGAACACAAATATTGTGTATTTCTATATTATAAGGAAGGATAGCTGAGGCTATATCAAACTGAAGCATTGTACACTCTCTGTTTCTGGAGCCATCAATCGCCCACTTATTTTCGGTGAGGGGTACAGATGGTTTTAACTTTTTCTTCTTTGTTTTTGTGTTCATTTGTTTCTGAGCGTGGAGAAGAAATTTCAGTGTCCTCAGCATTGAGATTCTCCCTGTCTCGCTTTTTTAAAGAGTTATTTCCTTGGGGAAGAGGTGCAGGTAAAAAAGAGAGAAACTTCCAGACATACTACATTACTTTTTCATCAGCTGCCAGCAGCAGGGGACTCCCAGACCTGTGTGTGTGCATGTGTGTGTGTGTGTGTGTTTATGTTACTGCTATTCTACGCCAGCTCCCTCTTCTCTAAATTGCATATTTTTAAATGATTTTTGCAATTATAATCAACCATAAACAAGCAGATATTCTGTTAAATCGTACTTTTCATACTGTACAAACATTTCTGCATGTGCACACAGCCACAGACACACACACACATAGGTCCTCAAAAAAAAAACAGGGTTACACACCAGCATAACAGGGAAAAAAAGTCATAAAATTCGTATTCATATTCATGCATTTCACAGAGAGATGAGATGCAAATATGAGTCACTTATTATTATTATTATTATTATTGTTGTTATATTATTGCTTTTATTGTTATTATTATTATATTACTGTTATTATTATTACTATTATTATTATTACTCTTATTATCATTATTATTACTGTTATTATTATCATTACTATTATTATTATTATTACTTTTATTATTATTATTATTACTCTTATTAATATTATTACTCTTATTAATATTATTACTCTTATTAATATTATTACTCTCATTAATATTATTACTCTTATTATTATTATTACTCTTATTATTATTATTACTCTTAATATCATTATTATTACTGTTATTATTATCATTACTATTATTATTATTATTACTTTTATTATTATTATTATTATTATTATTACTCTTATTATTATTATTATTATTATTATTACTATTATTATTATTACTCTTATTATCATTATTATTACTGTTATTATTATCATTACTATTATTATTATTATTACTTTTATTATTATTATTATTACTCTTATTAATATTATTACTCTTATTAATATTATTACTCTCATTAATATTATTACTCTTATTATTATTATTACTCTTATTATTATTATTATTATTACTCTTATTATTATTATTACTCTTATTATTATTATTATTATTATTATTATTACTATTATTATTATTTCCCTGAGACAATACTAAACCTTAAATTAACCAGGTATCAACTAATAAGGCTAAATCCAAAGCCAAACAGTCTAGCATGATACGTGGTTATGGTAGATAACCTAATGAATATATAATAGTTACTTTCTCAAAATAGCAAAATAAGAATTCCCAGCAGCATGCCCAACAAGTCAGCCTGTTAAACCTTAGAAATACTTCTCTTTGTGAATTCTGGTCTTAATACAGCATATGAACACAAACAATTCTCTTGCTTAAGGAAATAAATAGACATGTGACCTTATTTATGTTGATGTATTTGCACTGTCTGTGCCTGGTTTTGTAAATATGTGTTTAGTAAAACATGAATGTACAAATGTTTGACTTTCTATTCTCATGATTTGGACAATTATTAAAAGTATTATTTATTAATTAATGCAGAAATTTCAACGAATAGAAAAGGGTTTCTAGCAAATGTATCATAATGCATGTCGCACATTTGGTAGTATGGCATCTATGTAGGACTATGAGCTGCAGTTTTTAATGTAAAATTTTCTAAATGAAGGTGTAGATCAGCCTTATAAGCTAGAAACCAATTCCTTCTTCTTCATTCTGTGTGTGGCACACAATACTTTTGGCCCAGTTGCTGCCCAGATAAGAGTCACTGGCCTGAAGAATCTGCATCATTGTGCTCAGTTACTAGTTATTCGTAAATGAGGTACTACTTACCTGTTAGTAGTGTTTAAACACTCTCTCTCTAACACACACACACACACACACACACACACTGGGAGCCAGTGGTTTCTGCCTAGTCTAATATAGAAACTATTCTGAAGCTCTCATCCTAGAAAATGTCTAGTGCATAAAATCACTGAGCAGCACAGAATGAAGTCATGAAGAAACGATGAAACGATGGGCTGGCAAGTGTTAATATAAATTAGAATCTGCCCACAAGCCGAAAGGAAACTCCATATCTGCACTTTATGATACGTAATAATTATAATGTCCATACATCGCATAATGTGGGAGCGGTCATGAGAGACCCATTAAAACTACATTACACAAATAGGCTGTAATAAACATCACAATTAGGTTGTCTGTATCTGTTCATAACTAGAACAACAGAGCTGAACAGTAAAAGTTCTGGAAATAAAAATGCTACTCATTTTCAACAAATTACATCATGTTAGGCAGGAAAACAGCTCTAGAAAAAGATACAAGGTCAGTATGATTTTAATATTGTTTAAATAGATCTGGGTAAAGTAATACACCATCCTAAAGTGAAACCCACCAAGAAGAGAAGAAGTTCTGTCTTTAAAAAACGATTAAAACCCCACCTTTTTACTAAGCACTTAAGCTGACTTGTACTTATTTACTAACATTTCTTTCCATTAAAAAAAAAAAAAAAAAACACACACTTTGGTTCTAACAGGTTTCAGCAGATTTGTGTTCTTTGACTGTTGTTTACTAAAACTTGAGAAATGAAATGTTTGCTATGGAAGCACTTCTGTAAGTCGCTCTGGATAAGAGTGTCTGCTAAATGCAGAAAATGTAAATGTAAGAGACATTGTCAAAAATGGAAATGGAGCTTATACAAGGGTTCTTCAAAAAGTTTCCACACTTTAAACTCTATTTATTAAGAATTTTTAAAACAAATGACATCACTTTTCTACATAGTCACCTTCCGCTACATTTTTCCCAGCGTCATACCAACTTTTAATGCCATCAGCAAAAAATGTTTTAGGTTTAGTGTAATGATTTTTGGGCTAAACTTGACAAGAAGGGCGGACACACTCGCAGAGATGTTATACAAAATGTTTAATAATAGAAAAACGCAAGAAAGGGTACACAAGACAAGACATACGAACACTAATACTAAATCTAAACTAAATGCTACGCTAACCGCTAAGACTAATCTAAACACGTAACGTGACTAAACTATACTAAACCCTAAGCTAAGCTAAATCCTACACTAAACAAGAATTTAGACTAACAAACAGGAACAAGACTAAACAAGACTTTTGAGCATGAATACAAACAAAAACAGGAGCAAACAAACAGGAGCTAACAAACAGGAGCAGATAGACAGGAGCAGTGGGAATGTGACATTCAATACCGAGGCTTCGAAGCTTGTTTCACTTTTGTAACACTCGCTGAGTCGACTTATAGCGCTTTTCCACCAAAAGAACCATGGTTCTTGAACCGGTTCTGTTCAGGTTTCTTTGAACCTTGGTGTTTTGTAGAGAAGCGACCCATGTTTCCACCCGTTTTTGGGAACCAAGCCTGCATCATTAACAGTGGGCGTTACACAACGACAGTAAAGAGTAGTAACATGATGGAGGAGCATGTAGATTACCTGCGAGCATCTGTGCTGTTGTTACAGATGTTCGTTTTTAAGCATCGCTCAACTATTGGTGATAAGAAGACGTAGACGTGTTTGTCACAGTTGTTGTTTTCTTTAGTTCATTGACATGAGAAGTGTTTTGCGCTTCGCTCTCACTGCGACCCTGCAGATAGCCGATTTGCTCAGCGCTCAACTTGAGTGATAAAACATCACTAAAGTCCAACAACACGAACATCCATCTGTGTGAAATAACCATCAAATCCAGTTTAAAAGCTCCACATGTATCTGTGTTTAGCCGTATTAACTTCACGTGTGGTGTTTATGCAGCTCAGGGTTCTGAATCCACAAAAAGCTTCATCTAAATAAAGCGTAACATAACTGAATGTACTAAAAGAACGACACAGAAACACTACATTTCTCTCCGTTATTACTGATTATAATGCTATGTACTGCCCAAATGTATTGGTCACTGTTTTAGTACAACAGACCACGTTACGCTTTATTTTTCACATTAAACGTTGTTCGTACTGTCCGAGTCACTGACTATTTAGAAGACAGTCAAACCCCTGATAACTCTGAGTCTCAGAGAATTGTACATGACAAATTTCAACACAATGCTTTAATAAGTAAAGGTAATCATTTGCAGATGAAAACAAATGTTTGGTGATCCATTAAACCACAGAGGGTTCGTATCTTTCACAGTGTTGAGTAGCTGCAGGCTGCAATACATTCTTAAAGCCACCAGGTGTCACTCTGCTCTGATGTCCACTTTCAATGCTTCAACGTTTTAAATCATTTTCAGCACAATCAGGAAGAATCTTCAAAAGCTTTAATGAGGCTTCATCTGCTCATCACTAAGGAGCAGACAGACAGGCGCAAACTGGAGCAAGAAACCAAACCAACATGACAAAGGCGATGGCAAAACCAAAATAGTCTCCGCTGACTGATCCACAGCTGCACCCTTATTTGCCATGAGCAATCTAACTGGGATGAGGTGCAGCTGTGGTTAATCAGTAGAAGACCAATCATAGTCAGTGGGCGTTGGCTTGCCACTGAATACAAACATTACTAACATGTGCACCTGGAGAGAGTGGCGTGGCACTTAGGAGCACTCCAGGAGCACATACAGGCTTGATATGTGACACTGAGCATGTAGCCCCTGATGCACCACTGCTTTCACATCATCATCATATGAAAATCTTCTTCCCCTTAAAGCTTCTCTGAGCGGCCCAAAAAAATGGAAATCAGATGGCACTAAATAAGCTAAATACCGGACTATAAGCTCTCTCTCAGTCTCTCAGACACGACCAATTACTACTCCTCCTGCCCTTACCGTTTCCAACCAAAATATAAATGTGGAAACTTTTTGCAGATCCCTCATATATAACAGCTTTGAAAATATCTGTTATATAACAATGTTGCTTGGAAATCGCTTAGTTTTCACAAATAGTGTTTTAGACAGGCTGAACCAATGAAAGTAAACAACAACCAAACAAGAATTCTTAAATATACTTTAGGATTGCATCTGTAAAAAATATGTTTGAAATTAATAATGACATCGGCAAAATACATGTCTATGGAAAATTGTGTTTTCATGGGTTCCAGCAGTCTGATTTGTCAAGGCTGTTATTTAATACTTCTGACTGCTTGTAAGGAAATTATAAAGAAAGAAGAGGTATAAATCTGAGGAGCAGTTTGCACTGTTCTGTTACTATAATTTAAGAAAAGACTTTTGTAAACATTAATAGTGAAGAGGCATATTTTTTTTCCTATTTTATTTATACATTTTATCCCCAGTTGTTCCCAATTTAGCAAAGCCAATTCGTCTTCCGCTGTTGGAGACCTCGAATGCATTCGAGGAGGGTAAATTCACCTGACACACGCTCCCTCTCTGATGCATTTTCCCATACTTCGGTGGGTTTGCACATGAGGCCAGTCTTGCATATGGAGAGTCACACACTGATCCCTGCATTCCTCCACTTCTGTACAGGCACCTCAGGCTACTAACCAGCATTCTTACACAGCGTTAAAAACCCGACCCCCTTTTTAGTCTGGTCTTTTCCCGCCCAGCAGACTTAAGGTCTGTCTTACTGCCTACATAGGCAGCTGCCTAAGTAGAGAGGATTCTAGTAAGTCATCGACTGCTAGGTCAGGTTATTCTAACGCACAACTTAGACAGTGATTATATCAGTTTTCGCTTATGGCATTCAAACAACTGGTATGAGGTGGCACAACGCGCTAGCATGTCAACTAACGTCTCCCTCCATGTACCGAGAACGGTTAAATTCGCTGACGAGGACAAATTTGCACATAAATGACACTTGTGCACTTTTATACAAATTAAAAAATAGTAATGATAATTTATTTACATTTGAAAATAACTCTGTTGGTTGCTCCGCATCCACCCGCCATATTTGTAGTTTTTTGTGAGAAATGTCGTGCCGCACTGAATGCTAAGATTGCCTTCACCGCTAAGGCAGCATTGGATGGTTCCTTGTTATTCTGTGAAAATACCATTCAAATTTAAGGTACCTTACTAGGCAGCATTTTAAGGTATCTAGGAATTCGAACAGGCTACTTTTCTGGAGCGCATGAAGGATGACGTCAAATGCTGTCTATGTAGAGCGATCAGTAGGTTTTCGAACACACCCTTAGTCGACCAGTAGCAGAGCTCAGACTCAAACTTGAGAAGTTGAGAATCCCAGCGCTGGTGTGCTAGCAAAATATCGCGTAAAAAGGCATTTTTAACCTAATTAGTTTAACATGAAAGACATCTACTTTATTTCAAATGTAGTTGTTAATTATTGTGGGGTTTTGTTTTGCTGTTTTTACTGTGTACAAGTTGTTTAGTGCACAACACGTTCAATTACTAGACAAATAATATATTGGATTAATTTATATATGTGCAAAAAAGAGCTAGAAGTAAAAGGAAACTGATTTTATACATACATAATGACCAAAAGTATGTGCACTCTAGATTTTATGAGCTAATATAAGCTTTTGAAACATTCCGTTCTAAAACCATGAGCATTAATATAAGGTCCATTTACACTTATTGTACATTTTACAGCATTAAGTAGATGCTTTTATTCATCCTTGAAGGGCTTTCCACAAGATTTTTAAAAGTTTGTCTGAGAACATTTGTGCCCATTCAGTCAAAGAATCATTTGTGAAATGAGGCACTGATGTAAAGAGAGAATCTCTGGCTCGCAATCAAAGTTCTTATTCACCCCAAACATGTTCAGTGGTGATAAGGTCAGGGATCTTCGCAGGCCATTTAATTCCCTCCACATCAAACACATTAAATCATGCCTTTATGGACGTGGCTTTGTGCACAGGGACACGCTTATGCTAGAACAGTAAAGGGTTTTCCCCAAACTGCCACTAATAAATAAAAGCATATTTTTATTTTACATGTACACTGATTAGGCATAACATTATGACCACCTTCCTAATATTGTGTTGGTCCCCCTTTTGCTGCCAAAACAGCCCTGACCTGTCGAGGCATGGACTAGACCCCTGAAGGTTTGCTCTGGTATCTAAGATATTAGCAGCAGATCCTTTAACTCCTGTAAGTTGTGAGGTGGGGCCTCCATGGATCGGACTTGTTTGTTCAGCACATCTTACAGATGCTCGATTGGATTGAGATCTGGAGAATTTGGAGGCCAAGTCAACACCTCAAACTCGATGTTGTCGTCTGCAGACCGGGAACACCCCACAAGAGCTGCAGTTTTGGAGATGCTCTGAGCCTGTCGTCTAGCCATCACAATTTAGCCCTTGTCAAACTCACTCAAATCCTTACAATCGCCAATTATTCCTGCTTCTAACACTTCAAATTTGAGGATAAAATGTTCACTTGCTGCCTAATATATCCCATCCACTAACAGGTGCCGTGATGAAGAGATCAGTGTAATTCACTTGACCTGTCAGTGGCCATAATGTTATGCCTAGTTGGTGTATAGTGGAATTTAGCAAATGCTGCTATCCAAAAAGACTTACTTAGAGGCATTGCTTAGGGTTCAAACAGTGGCAACCCTGTGGTGGAAGGGCTTGAACCATATACTCTGATCACTAGATATCACAGACCCCTACAATATTTGTATTTATTTATGTCACCACCTCATTATAATCAGAGAATCAAGGCTACTGAAACAATTTGCAGCCTCCAGTTACTAGAAAATTCTCTTTCTGCATGTTAATGATAACGCATCCCACCCATGCTTCCCAATCTCATATAACCTCATCTTTTATGTCGGTGACTTTAACCAGTGCTCACACTGCACAACGAGCTCAGCCTCTAATGAATTCTCGGTTACACAATAGCAATCCCTGTGAGAAGGTGTGCTATCTGAGGCTAAAGATAAGAAACACAAAAAAGGTGTCTGAAGTGAACAGTTCATTCTCCACTACAATATAATAGGTAATAAAATGCCCCCCGCCCTCACACACACGCACACACACAATTTGGCTGGAGGTAAGGATCATAAATAAGGAAATGACTGCTTGTGCACCTCCCCTTGCCCCCACTGCCCCAGAGCTTTAGGTCACCCATCACTGCTTTTTCATTCCCATGCATCTGTAAATATAGAATGTGTAGGGAAAAGGGAGAAAGCAACCAAGAAACCAAAAGGTAGGAGAGAAAAAACTATGAGCGCAAGTCTAGTTAAAAGAAAAAGACAAAGTAAGATGAAGAGAGATGAACAAAATAAAAATAAAGGCCCTAAAATATACTCAGTCCATTGAGAGCTTTGTGGTGATGAAGCTCAAGCGTTCCCATGACTGCAGGCAATCACTCAATTTTAAACCCTATATGAAGCCCTTGGATGCTAGTAAAGCATGGTGTGTGGCGAAATTTAACAACTTAATGCTTCACAACTGATAGATATTAGATCTAAGCAAGGTTTAGAAAAGCAGTGAGAGATATACGACCGTACACATAAAAATGCATAAATATACACAAACCTACTCTGGAAAGAAATGCAATAACAAAGCAGTGCGACGCAATACAAAGTCATACATTTATCCGTTCTGTTTCATTCCAAACTGGCTTCATCAATTCCATTTTCTCAAAGCTCACTTACAATTCCTAATTGTATCCATCTTTTTCACCACAGCTCTCGGTCTCCGCCTTTGTTAGTGAAGGAGCAAGCAGGGGTGTCGTTGTAAACACTGCAATGTACACTGCTGTCTGTCCTGCTCAGAATCAAATGACAAAAAAACTAAGCCTATAGCAGGCATGTCTAAACTGTATTTCTGAAGAAGAACATGTCTTCTTTATCACTCAAAATGAAAATGTATTTATTTACTTTATTAGGATTTTAACGTCATGTTTTACACACATTGGTTACATTCATGACAGGACAGGTACACTCGATACACAAGATTCATCAGTTTTGTTTGATGTCAACAGTCATGGACAATTTTGTATCTCCAATTAACCTCACTTGCATGTCTTTGGAATTTTTGATTTCCCCCTGTGGATCAAATCCAGGACCTTCTTGCTGTGAGGCAACAGTGCTACCCACCGAGCCCCCGTGCCGCCCTGGCAGAAGGAACAACTTTAAGAAAAAGAGCAGTAGCTTTTGTACACACTCACTAATACTGCGAACATGTAAGTTAGTAAGATTGCCAATAGTAAAAATACTATATATAGATCAGGCTAATATTGTGTTGGTTCCCCTTTTGCTGCCAAAACAGCCCTGACCCTTCGAGGCATGGACTCCACTAGACCCCTGGCCTCCCACAGATGCTTGACTGGATTGAGATCTGGGAAATTTGGAGGCCAAGTCAACACCTCAAACTCGTTGTTGTGCTCCTTAAACCATGGCGCCACAGCCATCAGGGAATACCATGAAAGTTTCCATGAAAGGGTGTACATGGTCTGCAACAATGCTTAGGTAGGTGGTACATGTCAAAGTAACATCCACATGGATGGCAGGACCCAAGGTTCCCCAGCAGAACATTGCTCAAAGCAGCACACTGCCTCCGTTAGCTTGCCCTCTTCCCATAGTGATTCCTGGTGCCATGTGTTCCCCAGGTAAGCAACGCTCACACACCCGGCCATCCACGTGATGTACAAGAAAATGTGATTCATCAGACCAGGCCACCTTCTTCCATTGCTCTGTGGTCCAGTTCTGATGCTCACGTGCCCATTATTGGCACTTTCGGCAGTGGACAGGGGTCAGCATGGGCACCCTGACTGGTCTATGGCTATGCAGCCCCTGAAGAGGTAATCAGTGTTATTCACTGTCAGTGGTCATAATGTTTTGCCTCATCTGTGTATATATACAGGGGTTGGACAAAATAACTGAAACACCTGGTTTTAGACCACAATAATTTATTAGTATGGTGTAGGGCCTCCTTTTGCGGCCAATACAGCGTCAATTCGTCTTGGAAATGACATATACAAGTCCTGCACAGTGGTCAGAGAGATTTTAAGCCATTCTTCTTGCAGGATAGTGGCCAGGTCACTACGTGATGCTGGTGGAGGAAAACGTTTCCTGACTCGCTTCTCCAAAACACCCCAAAGTGGCTCAATAATATTTAGATCTGGTGACTGTGCAGGCCATGGGAGATGTTCAACTTCACTTTCATGTTCATCAAACCAATCTTTCACCAGTCTTGCTGTGTGTATTGGTGCATTGTCATCCTGATACACGGCACCGCCATTGGATGCACATGGTCCTCCAGAATGGTTCGGTAGTCCTTGGCAGTGACGCGCCCATCTAGCACAAGTATTGGGCCAAGGGAATGCCATGATATGGCAGCCCAAACCATCACTGATCCACCCCCATGCTTCACTCTGGGCATGCAACAGTCTGGGTGGTACGCTTCTTTGGGGCTTCTCCACACCGTAACTCTCCCGGATGTGGGGAAAACAGTAAAGGTGGACTCATCAGAGAACAATACATGTTTCACATTGTCCACAGCCCAAGATTTGCGCTCCTTGCACCATTGAAACCGACGTTTGGCATTGGCACGAGTGACCAAAGGTTTGGCTATAGCAGCCCGGCCGTGTATATTGACCCTGTGGAGCTCCCGACGGACAGTTCTGGTGGAAACAGGAGAGTCGAGGTGCACATTTAATTCTGCCGTGATTTGGGCAGCCGTGGTTTTATGTTTTTTGGATACAATCCGGGTTAGCACCCGAACATCCCTTTCAGACAGCTTCCTCTTGCGTCCACAGTTAATCCTGTTGGATGTGGTTTGTCCTTCTTGGTGGTATGCTGACATTACCCTGGATACCGTGGCTCTTGATACATCACAAAGACTTGCTGTCTTGGTCACAGATGCGCCAGCAAGACGTGCACCAACAATTTGTCCTCTTTTGAACTCTGGTATGTCACCCATAATGTTGTGTGCATTGCAATATTTTGAGCAAAACTGTGCTCTTACCCTGCTAATTGAACATTCACACTCTGCTCTTACTGGTGCAATGTGCAATTAATGAAGATTGGCCACCAGACTGGTCCAATTTAGCCATGAAACCTCCCACACTAAAATGACAGGTGTTTCAGTTATTTTGTCCAACCCCTGTATATACAGTATATATATATATATATATTCAAAATATTTAACATATGCAGATATGCTCTGGACAGGGCTCCAGTTCATCACACAATCAGGTCTATATACACATTCACACTTTGGGGTAATTTGAAGAAGTGATGAAACTGGCAAACCCAAAGGACAAACATCAACAGCCTGCCAAATTTGTACATATATGCATTTATCACAGTTTGGAAGTGATTAAACAAACATTAAAATGGATATAATTTGTCTTTACTTGCTAGAACTTTCTTATAGTTTTTGTAGGAGCATTACAAGTTGAATTATAGCCAGTGTAATGATTTAATTATGGGCCTAGACTGTATAATAAAGAAAGAATACTGACCTCTGTAGTGTTAATTGGCAAACTATCATAAAAGTGGCAAAAATAAACATAAAGCATTGAATTGAATTGTCACAAACTTGGCCCAAACAGTTGGCTACTATAGCTAAGATGTATGTTTATTGCACTGCATTTGGTGCTAAATTAAAACATAACTGGCCCTCCTGCGTGTTTATTTGGCATGATTATTGGTGATAGACGGGCTAATGACCTTAACTGCTGATAATCTAAGAATTTCATGAAAAAACAGTTTGTAGAAATTACACAAAATAATACAAAAATGCAAAAGTAAGCAGCAGTTTTGTGAATGGAAACGCCTGTTAATGAGGAGAATGTTTTAAGCTGATGTTTAAGGGATGCTAAAGGAACTCAAGTAACAACCTTGGCAAACAGAAAAACCTTGGGGATGAGCTACAACAACAGAAAACCACATCTGGTTCCACTTTTGTCAGCCAAGAACTTGAATCTAAAGACACAGTGGGCATATGCTCACCAAAACTGGAAAGCTGAAGGCTGGACAAATGTTTACTGGTCTGATAAAGCTTAATTTCTGCTAAGACGTGCAGATGAACAGTTTAGGCTTCTGCTGGAAATGTTTACCTGGCACATAATGGACCTCCTAATACCAATCATGCATTGTTTAAATGCCATCTGAGTATAGTTGCTGATCATGTGCATTTCTGTATTTCACTGGTTTCATAAAAAATGACACTAAGTTTACTGTATTGCCTCCACAGTCACCTGATCTAAATCCAGTATAGTACATTTAGGATGTGGTAAAATAGGAGATCCACTGTATTAATGTGCAATGGATAAATCAACTCTTGCGTCTGATTACTACCTTCAAGTTTTCATTGTTCTCTTGCATGTCTCACTAAAAAGGTGCAGAAGGTTAATTGACTTTTTTTAATTGAACCTTGGTGAGTTAGTAAAATTGGTAATATGTTGTCCCTGTCCAGCAGTTCACTTGACCACCAGTTTAAATGTATTAACATACCAAACTCTTTATGCAAACAGACTATTACGGTGTTTGGATCATCAGGTGATGTTTACATAGAAAGTTTGGTAGAAGAGAAGTTTTAGAAGATAAGTTTGGTAAATAGTTGTGTAATGTTTATGATTTCATCACTTTTGGATCATCTGCAGTTGTTAAATAGTGGAATATCACAGGTTAGACAGAAAAAACTTGCAGTAATCATGTATAAATGTGGCATTTATACATGATATGATGAACAAACGTGCCAGAACCTAAAATTGTTAGGATGCAACTTGTTTTTTAGCCCAGGTTTCATGATACCTTAGAAAAGTATTGATAATCACCATGCTTAACAGTTATGTGTAGAATCAAAAGAATTTGCTCTGCATTCAAAAAACCAAGCTGGAAACAAAGACATCGTCTGAACAAGGGTGAGTAATTGTGCATTCATATAGCAGTGGTATGACAAGCTTAGAAACTGCCTAATATTTCCACCAAGGTTGTACAGAATAAAAAAAGAGGTCTAAGCTCAGATCCTTGAGGAGCACCAGTCATGAACTGATGAACTGACCTCCTACTGACCCTGAACCTCTCACCCCTCAACATAATAGTGAAACCCAGCCATTGGAAAGCTGTTTCTATGTCATAGAGGCTGAAAAGGCTGGTCAGGAGAATGTATTGCTGCAGGTAAATTCAGGAGTAGAAGTGGAGCTAGAAAAAAAAATCCAGCATCTCCTGCAGATAGACCGCTGTTCGTAAAAGTCAGTAGGACAATTTCAGTAAAGATGCAGTCCTTTAAGTCAGACTGTTTGGGAGCCAGCAGGTCATTCTATGCTCATCTAACAGACAATTCTCTGCCTTGGTTTAAAGAATAGCTCAATTACATGGCCCCTAAATGCTTGAACACAGATAACCTGAAGCAAACAGAACAATCCAATATAGAATCATGCTCAACACAGAGCGGAGTAACTAAAGGTAAAATCAAACGTCTGGTTAGCCACTCTTTTATAAGCAGAAAGGAGTAACAAACAGAAGCTCAATATTCTCTGACAAAGTGGGGAGAGAGAAATGCTTTCGGCAGCTGCTGTTTGTCAAGGTTCCTTTGTGGATTTCAACCTTGACTCAGAAGGGGGTCTGGCTCGGCACAGACTGCCTTTTTATTTTGTTGTTGTTTTTGTTGTTGTTGTTGATGATTCCATTGTTGTCATTGTTTTCAAGCCTTCTCTTCCTGTCCCTCCTGAGGCCAGTAAAATTAGCAGAAGAATAAATGACATTAACAATGTGCAGAGGAGAAACAGCTGCAGCTGGAGGTGGCAATAAAATCTGCCCTGGTGAACAAACAGGGGGTCTATAAAGAGCTCCCTTGGTCTTTTAATTTTTGGATAAGGAGTGGAGAGTTAGAACATATGAAGTGTCTGAGAACACAGTAGGATTCTGATGGTTTTTTTCTCCTCTCAATAAAAACAAATAGGGATTTATTTCAGTGTCTCGCAGCTTAGATGGACTGGCATTTTAGGAAAAGCTATTTGGCCTTTCCTAAAATGCCACTTTGGCTATTTTAGTGTTTTTTTTTTTTGCAATCCCACCACAACCACATTCCCCACTTTCTGTGATTTTTATTTTAAAGTATTTCTGGAAGAAGTAAACATTTTATTACTTTTCTTTGTAAATCATATTGTGCACATGCAGGGAAACACATTAAATGGTTATGAAATAAAATAGAATGCCTTTATTTGTCATATATACATATACACTGATCAGACATAACATTAAAACCACCTCCTTGTTTCTACACTCACTGTCCATTTTATCAGCTCCACTTACCATAGAGAAGCACTTTGTAGTTCTACAATTACTGACAGTAGTCCATCTATTTCTGCCTGCTTTCACTCTGTTCTTAAATGGTCAGGACCCCCACAGAGCAGGTATCATTTGGGTGGTGGATAACTCTCATCCCTGCAGTGACAATGACATGGTGGTTGTGTGTTAGTGTGTGTTGTGCTGGTATGAGTAGATCAGACACAGCAGCGCTGCTGGAGTTTTTAAATACCGTGTCCTAACCATTGAAGAACAACATGAAAGAGGGCTAACAAAGCATGCAGAGAAACAGATGGACTACATTCAGTAATTGTGGATCTACAACGTGCATCTATATGGTAAGTGAAGCATACAGTGAGTGTAGAAACAAGGAGGTGGTTTTAATGTTATGTATGCAGTGACTACATGGCAGAACCAGGATTTAAACTCCCAACCTTTTGATTGATGGACCTAGGCTCTACCCACATGGCTACCACTGTCATATCTAATGGGGTGATGCTCAGAGCTCTGGTCTTAACCTCATCAAACATCTTTTAAATACCACATCCAACATGAGTGCTTGACCCACTTTAAATGAACTTACACCGTTCAAAATAAAAAAGCCTTCCCAAAAACTGGACACTGAGGACTATATAATAATCTCACTTATTATGAAATGGGATGTCCAACAAGCCCATGGCCAGGTGTCCACATACTTTAATTGCATATAGTGTAGTTTATCCATTCAAATGATTCTCCGGGCCACCCAAGGAGGATGGGTCCCTGTTGAGTCTGGTTCTTATTAAGGTTTCTTCCTGTAATTTTAGGGGAGTTTTTACTTGCCACTGTCGGCCATGGCTTGTTTAACAGGGGTTTTTGGTCTGTCGGTCTTGGACGCTGTAAAGTTGCTTTGAGACAATGTCTATTGTAAAAAGCGCTATACAAATAAATTTGACTTGACTTGTCTATAGACAAAGAAGAAACACATAATTTTTTGCCCTTAAGGACATTTGATTCAATACAATAACTAGTTTGTGGTGAGTAAAAGAGGCTTGTTCTTGTTAAAGCAAAATCTGTTTTTGTTTATTTTTACCAATGATAAACCCTATATCACACCCTATATCTTCTGTTCAACGTCTTCACAATAATACCACTTTTATTTAAATAGACATGCACTTAATATAAAACAAATAAGTCTATTGAAGGGCTCCCAGTATTAAGACTATATAGAAGAAATATATCCTCTACCCAGCAAATGCTTCAGAGCCTCTTTCATTCTATCCATCCTCTCTTGTTTAAAAAAAAAAAGCATATACATCCTTGATCTAAACAGACTTGAGTCTAAAACAAAATTGCAGGTGTGAAATTGCCCTACAAGTTTTATACACATGCGTACAGATCCATCTGCACAACATGCTGCACAGCGCCATGCCTTCAGCATTCACCTATACTAGAATTTAAGCGCTGCAACCCACAATCTTTACCATACATACAGATCTTTTTCCACAGTAAATGCTTTGGTAAATTGATTTAACATCCTCAAAGTGAACAAGCTTGTCCAAAGAGAGCAATCATGAGAAAAGTTGGTTTTCTCCATTTCCACCTTTTTAAAGTCTTAGATTTGTTTTTCTCCTGCTCAAACAACTGTGAAGCCAGGCAGAAGGAACTAATCAAGTGTGTGTGTGTGTGTGTGTGTGTGTGTGTGTTGATAGAGATGCAGTGTCTTTCTCCTCATTGCCCAGTTCATTTCTACACAAGGGAATGTTAAAAAGTGTTCTATATTGAAAGGTGGCTAAACAAAACCTGCATAAACCAGTCGATGGGCATAAAAATGGTAAAGGTTCCCGATAGCTACAATAAAGACTGCTTTTATCAATTGTGATGTGAATTTCATTTTTAACCTGAGTCAAGCAAATTATATTTGTTAACACATTTGGATAAGGCTCCTTGGGTTAACATTTTGTTAATAGGAATGTCATAACTGGATTCGTAGCTCAGTGTATCAGAATCAGGCAACTGTGATGACAAAATGATGAAGCAAATACCCCTAAATTTAGAGTCAGAAAAATGTCACTGTAATGACATTACAGTGTCTTGTCATGTTAATATGCCTCAGTAAAACACACTAGCACACCAAAGCTGACATCTCGATTTTATCAGTAGGCTGGGCGTGTACGTGGCACATGCACAAAGACCAGTGATAATGGGATCAGGGTGTGTCTCTCCGTACAGAAAGCTGATCCGCATATGAACTCGCCTTGTGCAGGTGAAAAGATGCAGTCAGCTACTGCACACATGTCGGAGAGGGCATGTGTAAGTTATGGCTTGCCTCAATCAGAGTGGAGGTCAGCATCAGAGAGGTAGCGTAATGCAATAAGGTAATTGAATACGACTAGATTGGGAGGAAAGCTGGGGGGGGGGGGGGGATGTGTTTTACAGAAAGCACATTTTTCATGCCACATTTTTAATGTCTATGTCTTTATGTATCACTGATATCCTGCTGATTTTCAGGTTAATGCCATTACATAATATGATTATACAGCTGATTCTGTTTTTAAAAAATAAATTGATGTCATTGATGTCACACCACCATTATGATGATCCTACATAACACAAGTGAAGTGAGTTAAAAATGCAGTTACTATTAGTTTTAATGCAAACCAGTGGAAAAAAGTATTAAAAACAACCTTCTGTTTATAAAAATCTGTCAATGACTCTGTGGCCATGTTAGTGTGATATTACAATTACATTCATCAGTCTAATTAATACTAATGTAAGTTTGTCAACTGTCATGGATAGGATATTCATGTGTCAACCATCCGTGTGAGCACTGCCATTTTAGCAAAACGTTGCTGATGAATCTGCTGCACGTCCTGTTTGTTGTTTGGTATCTTGTTAGTATGGACCACTATCTACATATCTGCATCTATTGTAATGTGCATGCAGTTGCTCCTCTTCAATGCCAATTCACTGACAATGTTGTGTCTTCTTTTGCATATAATTACTGATGCTATAGAAATATTGAAGCATGGAGACACACTGAGATGCCTATTTGAATTCATATTGCATCTTGTTCCAATCAGAGTGGAGCCAGTGTCCCTGCAAAGACAGCATCTGGGTAGCGCAGGTCATATTTTAGACTGGCCCACATTTTTAACCAGAGGGTGCTATTTATCAGTTATTTTTCTTTAGTGAGCCAAATTGTGTCTGGTGGTTAGTTAACAGCATTAGAATTCAAGCTGAGAGACATGTGAGGATTATTAGAGATCAAGAGCTGGGAAGTAGAAAAAGAAAATATGTATTGAAAAGGGGTCATGTCAGATTCTCAGGGTATTGGGTGGATGTTGCTTATATCATGGCATTATAAGATTTTCTTTCTTTTTTGCGTCAGTATGCACACTTACCAAGGAAAATGTTTTTATTAAGTACAACGTTTGACAAATTACATTTACATTTTATTGAACATTCAAGTGCCAGATATTATGCTTTAGCCTTTTAAGTGGCAAAAGAGAACCTCATGCATTTAAATATGCTTTTTAGCCATGACTGATTTTGGCCCATAGTTGTGTTATTGAGGAATTCCAGAGATTTTTTTTCTAAAGTAGTATTTGTTTGCTTTACACATAAATAGTATTTTTTCTTCACTAGTGGTACATCAAGTCTGATTAGCTCAAGCCCTCAAGCTAAGAGACAGAACCAGAGCATGGACAAATAACTAAATACACTGATCAGCCATAACATTAAAACCACCTCCTTGTTTCTACACTCACTGTCCATCCTATCAGCTCCACTTACCATATAGAAGCACTTTGTAGTTCTACAATTACTGACTGTAATCCATCTGTTTCTCTACATCTCTACATCTTTTTAACCTGGTTTCACCCTGTTTTTCAATGGTCAGGACCCCCACAGGACCACCACAGAGCAGGTATTATTTAATTTGACACTGACATGGTGGTGGTGTGTTAGTTTGTGTTGTGCTGGTATGAGTGGATCAGACACAGAAGCATTGCTGAAGATTTTAAATACCGTCCACTCACTGTCCACTCATACCTAGTTGGTCCACCTTGTAGATGTAAAGTCAGAGACAATCGCTCATCTATTGCTGCTGTTTGAGTTGGTCATCTTTTAGACCTTCATCAGTGGTCACAGGATGCTGTCCATCCATGGGGCACCGTTGGCTGGATGTTAGTTGGTGGACTATTCTCAGTCCAGCAGTGACAGAGATGTGTTTAAAAACTCCATCAGCATTGCGGTCTCTTATCCACTCATACTAGCACAACACACACTAACACACCACCACCATGACAGTGTCATTGCAGTGCTGAGAATGATCCACCACCCAAATAATACCTACTCTGTAGTGGTCCTGTGGGGGTCCTGACCATTGAAGAACAGTGTGAAAGCAGGCTAAAAAAGCATGCAGAAAAATAGATGGACTACAGTCAGTAATTGTAGAACTAAAAATGCTTCTATATGGTAAGTGGAGCTGATAACATGGACAGTGAGTGTAGAAACAAGGAGGTGGTTTTAATGTTATGGCTGATCGGTGTATGCTAAAGTGGTTTGCACATAAAACAATACAATTAAAATAAATAAAAGCAAGAAATAAAAGCAAAAGCAAAAAGCAGCATTTTAGTATGTTTGGTAAAAAACAAGAGGGCAAAAAAAAGGCACAGATGAAAAATTGTCCAATTAATATGCTGCTAAATATTCAATGTCTGACTGACAGATTGCCCACACCTACAAACACACCTTTAGCACCCCCACCAGGTCTCAACAGACACATTCACTGAATCACACCTACAGCCTCTCACTTAAAGACTCAGACACTTTAAAGACTTTAAAAAGCTAATGATTGAATGATTGAAGCGATTGTCATTGTTGAATTATGTGTACAATCCTGAGATCATTCAACTTTCATAACTCAGCCATGCCTTTAGTTCGCTGAATCGCTTTGATGAATTTGAATGAATCACTTCGCTCTACACTTCAGCTACAGAGATGACAGAGATGAGCCGTTGTGACTGGACATAATGTTCTTGCATTAATATATAGAAAAGTGGTAATTATATGAAAGTTGAAATAAGATGCCCTTAGCTAAATAAATGCCAATGGATAATTTCATTTAGAGGACTCTCTGGAAGAAAATAGGATTAATCTTATATATATAAGTAGTATATTTGGCATAAAAAAAACCTTTTTACAACAGAAACTGGCTTAAAAATAAAGGTACTGGGCGCCCAGGTGGCGCAGCGGGATATTTCGCTACCACACCAGCGCTGAGATTCTGAACTTCTCAGTTCGAAACTCGACGTTGTCACCGGTCTGCTGGGCGCCATCTAGTGAGTATAATTGACAGTGCCTGCAAGGATGGATGACCGGACTATGTGGGTGGGGTCTTCAAACGCTGTGTAAGGACACTGATTGGCAGATAGAGGCGCCTGTGCGGAGTGCATGGGTGAACAACGGTTACGTTATGGGTTGTGCGGGTCGAAGGAGGCATGAGCAGCAATATACCCACCTCAACTGCAAAAAAACCAGTCCATCACACTGAGCAAACTGAACTATCCACAAGAACTACAGGCTGTAATAACTGCCTTAATCAGCTTAAGGAAAATCCATTGTAAATCTAGAGCACAACAAACTCTATCACATGAATAATTCAGTAAAAAATGCCATAAGACTGTTACTAGACTCATTTTATATAGTCTACTTGTTTGACAAAGAATCTTGATAACACATTGTACTTAAGTTGCTCTGAGACTGTGTCTGTTGTAATTTGACTTGATTAATGTGACTAGACTTTTTTTATTTAATAACGAAGATTTTTTAAAAACTTTTTATCATATTTAATCCATTAGTTAATTCTGAAAACTTGCCAACAAATTAGATTTTCATGCCCATGAGTATACCTAAAGTGGTTAAAGTACTGGCCTAGTAATTGGAAGGCTGCTTGTTCAAGCCCCGCCACTGACAAGTTGCCACTGTTGGCCCCTTAACCATTAATCTTTACTTGCTTGTATTTTTATTTATTTATTTATTTATTTATTTATTTATTTATTTATTTATTTATTTAATTATTTATTTATTTATTATGTATTTATTTATTGTTAGTGATAGTATTAGTATTATTATTATTTTACAGCACTTTTCAAATCGGTTCTTCCATGGCAAATTTTGGTGCATTCCAATAAGACAGCATTACGTTTGGCTCTCCCACCACCACTTTAGGGCTGTATGTCTCAAATGTGCCACTAGCCCGACCGGGTGCTCATCAGAGGTAATTCCATGTTTTAGACAAAAGAAAGGCCAAATAAGTTGTACTCTTTTTGCTACTGCAACTGGGACTCACAGCTACTGTCTGGTCTATGTCTGGCATGAGTGTTGAAAGAAAATGAAAAGTGAAGTATGTTTTTTTATATTTGGTAAGGGTCTCTGAAAGAGTCCAATGCTAGCTAGTGTAAGGTTGTGGCTGGTTGCCTCACACAGGTTGGAAGAGGCTCGTTTTAGCCCTCAGCCATTGTTGGCCAGCAAGGATGCCATGCAGCAAGTATATCAAAATTGAGACAATGTAAAAAATGTTAGATTTATATATGGTCAATTATGTAGGGACAATTTAGGGGTAATTTATAAAAGCCAATTTAATTACAAGCCTGTTTTTGACTGGTTAAAGGAAACTTTAGTAACCTGGAGTAAAGCTACATGGACAAAGCAAAAACACAGCAAACAAAGGTGATGATCAGATCTGAGTTGCTGTAGCTGTGTAGTCCCATAATACCTGAGCGGCAACTGTTTTTTATCGTTTATGGTATCAATATCAAAGTGTAAACTATGGCATCAGGACAGCCCTACACACATTGTATTTACATTATAATGATTATGACAAGTCAATATTCAACATATACACTGACTAGGCATAACATTATGACCACTGACAGATGAAGTGAATAACACTGATTATCTCTTTAACACAGCACCTGTTAGTGGGTGGGATATATTAGTCAAGCAAGTGAACATTTTATCCTCAAAGTTGATGTGTTAGAGATGTGTGACAAGGGCCAAACTGTGATGGCTAGACGACTGGGTCCGAGCATCTCCAAAACTGCAGCTCTTGTAGGGTGTTCCCGGTCTGCAGTGGTCAGTATCTATCAAAAGTGGTCCAAGGAAGGAACAGTGGTAAACCGGCAACAGGGTCATGCGCAGCCAAGGCTCATTGATGCACGTGGGGAGCGAAGGCTGGCCTGTGTGGTCTAATCCAACAGATGAGCTACTGTAGCTCAAATTGCTGAAGGAGTTAATGCTGGTTTTGATAAAAAGGTGTCAGAATACACAGTGCATCGCAGTTTGTTGCATATGGGGCTGCAAAAGGAGGACCAACACAATATTAGGAAGGTGGTCATAAGTAATGCCTGATTGGTGTATATAAAAAAGATGACAGTTCATTTAGACTTTGTGAATATCACAGATACATTCAAAAAAGTTCTCTAACTGTGATTAAAGCTCAGATAAAATGAATAGTGTTTTCCACCCACTTTTTATGGCCTCCATAATGACGAGGGCTGTAGTTTATGGCCGCTGCTAGTGAACTGAACCGTGATGAGGATACTCTGAGCATGATCCTTAAAGACTCCTGGCAATAAAAACAGGAAAGAGGGGGATCGAGATGGAAATAAGTTTAGAACCTAGTGGTGTGGAGTCAGGCTGAACACACTGGTTTGGCTGCAGTGAGATGCTATGCAGGTGCCCCAGCAGATTATAAGGGTCAATACATAAGCAAGTAAGCAATTGAGTGAAGCCATTCTGTGACCTATAAACTCAGCCTAAGGTTGGGAGGAGGTTTGAAAAGCAACGGCAGTTGCAAAAACATCCGCATGACCCCCTTCCCACCCCCCAAAAAAGGAAAGCTCTAATGGCACCATTGTAGACAACATTATAATTGTATCCAAAGGCACTGGGGAAATGCTTTTAATCAACCCGTAAGTGATTATAAGAAAAGAGTTTTTGTAGTAGTAGTAGTAGTGGTAATTTTATTACTGTTGTTATCATCATGGGCAGCACAGTAATGCGGCTGATTGTGTGTCACACTGGGTTCAACACTGGTCACTATCTGTTAGGAGTTTTGCATGTTCTATTGGGTTTATTTTTTGTTTGTTTATTTATGTTCCATACGTACTTCATTCAAACCCAAGTTTTTTAGAACCTGTTGCTATGCAGCACACAAATTACTGGCTGCACCTACAACAACAATAGCAATTATCATAATTTATATAATAAAACGGAGAAAAAGAGGGAAAAATAATAGGTCTAGTTAGATAATCTGGATTTATTTCAACTATATAGCCAAAAGGGCGGCACGGTGGCTCGGTGGGTAGCACTGTCGCCTTACAGCAAGAAGGTCCTGGGTTCGATTACCAGGTGAAGCAGTCCGGATCCTTTCTGTGTGGAGTTTGCATGTTCTCCCTGTGTCTGTGTGGGTTTCCTCCGGGAGCCCCGGTTTCCTCCCACAATCCATAGACATGCAAGTGAGGTGAATTGGAGATACAAAGTTGTCCATGACTGTGTTGGACAATTAACTTCTGAACTGATGAATCTTGTGTAACAAGTAACTACCTGTTCTGTCATGAATGTAACCAGAGAGTGTTAAACATGACGTTAAAATCCTAATAAATAATAAATAAATATAGTCAAAACTGTATATATAATAATTAAAAGACATTATAATTAATCATAACACTACACCTGTTCCTAACATGTGTATATAATCAATTATACATCCATGCAATATTCATAGACATATCTACCCAGTAATATATTGGGTAGTACACATGCCAATGCCAAAAGATGCCAGCTTTTGCATTGTTAGAGCTTCCCCACCCAACTGTTAGTGATGCAATGTTAAAGTAGACCCATCTAGAAGCAATAACAGCCCTTTCGCAACATGCACTATCAAGTCCCAAACTGCCTTTTTTGTCATCAAAGGACTTGTGTGTCAGAAACTTCATGGGTTGAGTTTCCATGGCTGAAAGCTGCACACAAGTCTACATTTACCATACACTGTTTTAAGCGTAGGACAAAGTGGTGCATTGCAAAAAAAAAACATTGGATTTTAAAACTACTTTTTTAAATTGTTAAAAGTTTTAGATTTAGATATAAAAATTACATTATGGAGTATAAAGAATATGATTTACCTAGGCTTGGAAGAGTTCAGGGTCTGAGTGATTTTTATTAATATAATAAACTACTGGGAACTTTGAGGCAGGGTTTTGGAGAAGACTCTTTTTTAATTCAGCATGATGGTACTCTCATGCACAAAGCAGACTCGATGAAATGACTTGCCAAGGTGTAACTGTATAAAATTGAATGGCCCTGACCTATACAAACATTTTTGGGATGAACTGAAATGTTAATTTAAAAATGGGTCTTATTGTCCAAAATCAGTGCTTGACCTAACTAATGCACATTCATTCATTTTCTTATCCGCTTATCCAATTAGGGTCGCGGGGGTGTGCTGGAGCCTATCCCAGCTTTTCAATGGGCGCAAGGCACACAGTAACACCCTGGACGGGAGGCCAGTCCATCGCAGGGCAGACACACATACACACAAGTGAAGTCAAGTCAAATTTATTTATATAGCGCTTTTTACAATGAACATTGTCTCAAAGCAACTTTACAGAATCCAGGACCAGCAGACCAAAAACTCCTATTGAGCAAGCCGAAGGCAACAGTGGCAAGGAAAAACTCCCTTAAAATTACAGGAAGAAACCTTGAGAGGAACCAGACAGCAGGAACCCATCCTTCTTGGGTGGCCTGAAGGATACTTTAAATAAATAGGATTTACACAATTCATACAAACACAAAATTAAATTGAACTGCTATAACTAGCAAAAACAAAAATAATAATAATAATTGGAGTTCTTCATTGTTCAGTCCAGTCTGTGATAAATTCCGTTGTAAGTTCTGGACATTTTTGGTGCAAACACGCCAGGTCTCCATCACATCTAGTAGGAGCAGCATTGTTGGCACTGCAGTCTTGACTTGCAGTTTTTAACCTCAAGAGGGTAAACAGGTTTCCGTCAGAACCACCTCAGGGTAAAACAACAGACACACACACACACATTCACTTATAGGGCAATTCAGTGTCTCCAATTAACCTGACTGCAAGTTTTTGGACTGTGGGGGGAAACCGGAGCTCCCGGGGTAAACCCACGCAAACATGAAAACTCCGCACAGAAAGGACTTGGACCGTCCCCCTTTGGGGATCGAACCCAGGACCTTCTTGCTGTGAGGTGACAGTGCTACCCACAATAAAATTCTGGTAGTCAGAATGTAGTGGAAAGCCTTTTCCGAGGTGGAGAGGTTGTAACAGCAGTAAAGATGGAACCAACAGCAAAGAGTTTTAGATGTGATGTTTAACTAACACATATGAATGGGATATGTTGGTGTTTATATGTTTTTGGCTATGTAGTGTAGATGTAAAGGAAGTGGCCTGATGAAATAAAATAATAAATACAATAATAAAATAATTAATACAAAGATCTAACCTTCTGAGTCGTTGCCGGTGGGTAAATAGGTTATTTAATGTTCTTGAAACATGGACTTTAATTTACTGGCATTAGTTTGTTTTCAATTTAAGCTCAGGCCTCCAAGAGCGTCAGTAAAAAATTTCAATTATGTTCTGGGAGAGGCGGGCGACAGGGCCCCTTTGAGCGCAGCAGGCAGTCAGGTGATGTGATGAATGGCCAGGCTTTAATGTAATGGGGATTAAACTTCAATTTTGAACGACCCTTTCCTCAAACTATATGCAGCACCTCTTTGAACTTTCATCTGCCACATTTTTAATTGCTTTTTTTGCATTTTTTCTACTCCTTAACACTGCTGACCCTGGTTAGAAGAACAGAATCTTTAGCTTGATGATGTTAGACATTTGTTTAAGCTTTTGTGGGTTTGTGTGGCACAGGTATCCCATTGATTACAAAAGGGTCCCACTTAAGTTCCTGAAGAGATCGGGTGCTGGGTAAAATCCATCTCACAGTAAGACTGCCACTCTATTAATGGTCTGCTTGTACACAATAAATTATGCTAATGGATTTTAGCCTGATGGTGAAGTCATTTACAGAGTCAGACAGCACAATGAAGCATTTTTAGGTTTAAAAAAATCAACTTTAGCTAGCTATTTAAACTGTTTGGGTATCCTTCAGTACCAATTACCCCTGATTGGGTTAACGATTGGTTGGCCTGGTTCATCTGATAAGAATCATCAGCAAGGCACCAGTTGATCGCAAAGCACAGCACTCTTACACATTTAATTACTCTTTTACGCCCAGTGGCAGTTTAGAGTAGCCAATCCACCTTTTGTACATCTTTGGAGGTTTGAATGAAGATCACCAGGATCCTGGTGCAGTGCGGCACCCATAATACCTGCTGAGCGGCCTTCTCATCCAGTAAAAGCAATCTTATTGAATAGAATTTTGTTTTTATGGTAATACAGTGGTACCTTGTACCTCAACGTCCCCTAAACTCAAAATCTTTGAAATCTTTCAAAAACCTTTGTTGAGAAATTTGTACCCGTAAACTCAATGTGTTCAGTTTGTTTTAAAAAAAATGTATTTATTTAATTTTAAATTAACAATGAACAGTCGCTTTGTTCAGTGTTGGGCTCGAGTGGTGCAGTAATACGTCATCAAAGTGCGCAATATGAGACGAATCTGCATTTGTGTGGAATAACCATCAGATTTACTCTGAAAGCGTCCACATGTATCTGTGTTTAGCTGGATTTTCCTCCTGTTTCACTTTTAAACTTGTGTTACAGCTTGAGGTTCTGAGAAATTGTGAGAATCAGCTTTTTATTTCAGTGTTTATATTATATTTGTGTTATTTTCAGTGTATAAGTGTCAAAAACAACCCCATTATTTTACATTAGCCTAAAATATATGCAGTTCCCCGGGACCATGGAACGCATTAACAGGTTTCCCAAACATCCTTATGGGGAAAAAATACCTTGAAACTCAATGCCTTTTAAACTCAACGCTAGTCCCAGAACCAACTGACGTTGAGTTTCAAGGTACCACTGTAGTTATTTATTCATTCATTTTCATTAGCAGCTAGTCAGGGTTACACTAGGTCCAACATCACCCAAAAACACTGGTCACAAGTCAATCTCATAATGATGCACTCATTTACACCTTTGTACAACTGGTGCATGTTTTTGAGAACTAGTGTACTCAGAAAAAGCAGAATTAAATCCAGGACATTAGAAACCATATTGCTATGCAGCACAGAGTCATCCAGCAACGCCAACACACTGCCCCATTTTTGTAGCATGTAAATAAAACTGACAGCCCTTTAATTAATGCACTAGACACAGTGTTTCCATACCATGCTTTGTTTATTTCAAAGCAAAGCTATAATTAAACAATGCTCCAATTATCAATCATCCACTATATTTAATCTACTTACCCTTTATTAAGGTAATGAAAGCAGATGCAGTGTATGCATCTTATATCGTTTCTTGATGTTTCACCTAAACATAATCAAGATATCATCAACCCTCTAGAGGAGTGCATTTTCTCCACCTCGTGCTCTAATTTATTTTGTGGTGCATGTGTGTAAACACATGGCAAACTTAATGACACAGAATGCAAACATTAAGTTGATTTACTAACACGCATTCTGCCGGATCGTGTCTTATTGTTGTGGCTTAATGTTGTTCTTTTTTTAACTGAACTCCTTAGCCTAAATTATCTGCCCTAAGTTCTCCGTAGTAATTCTCTTTAGAAACAAAGTATCTATTCACTGTGAGCAATTATAAAGGCTTTCAGCCACAACGTATTATTATGCTATTACTAACACCTTTAATCTATGTTAAACTGTAACATTCTTACAATGATTGTTCAATGACGTAGATTACATTTTACATTTACATTTTCGGCATTTAGTAGACGCTTTTATCCAAAGCGACTTACAGTACTGTGACAGTATATTGTCTGAGCAATTGAGGGTTAAGGGCCTTGCTCAAGGGCCCAACAGTGGCAACCTGGCAGTGGTCGCTTGAACCAGCGACCTTTCGATTACTAGTCCAGCACCTTAAGCACTAGGCTACAACTGCCCTTCATTATTATACAGGCGATTACACAGGGTGTTTTTTCAGAAGGATACAAAAAGCACAGTAGTAAAAGTTATATATTATTATATTTTGCATCTGCAGTGTAGTGCTAAATCCTTTTAGTCCATGTAACAAACCAGTTATTTCCTAAATAAACTGAACATGCTCATTAAACCCTTTCCAGTGAAGTTTAAACTAAAAACCCATTGTTCAACATTTGATTATTATTTTTATACCCTTGGTAAAGCAAACACACACTGTGGCAATTAGATGCAGTAATAAAACACAGGCTTGTTTAATAAATACAGTTTTACCACCTGATGTCTAATTACTTTTACTTTCTATCAGAGTAAAGACTGAATTTCTAAATAAATTGAATTTAGAAAATGTAAAATTATTATTAGACTTTCTTAACCAGTAATGGCCATTTTTTTTACCAAACTGCGTTATGCTTTCTCTCTACTTGTGCTGGGGCGGCACAGTGGCTCAGTGGGTAGCACTGTTGCCTCACAGCAAGAAGGTCATGGGTTCGATCCCCAGGTCGGGCGGTCCAGGTCCTTTCCATGTGGAGTTTGCATGTTCTCCCCATGTCTGTGTGGGTTTCCTCAGGGAGCTCCGGTTTCCTCCCACAGTCCAAAAACATGCAAGTGAGGTGAATTGGAGATACAAAATTGTCCATGACTGTGTTAACGAGTAACTACCGTTTCTGTCATGAATGTAACCAAAGTGTGTAAAACATGACGTTAAAATCCTAATAAACAAACAAACAAACTACTGGTGCTGACCCCTGCCCCGATTAAAGAGAACCAACTGACACACGCCCCCTCTGACACGTGTAGTAGCCGACTGCTATGTTTGTTTGTATGTACTTTCTTTATCTTCATGGCACATGGTCCTTTATGCTTTAATTTTTTTGGGGGAATCACTTGCAAAACGTCTACTCTTTATTTGAGAACGCAGTACATCAGTACCTTAGTGTTTCAGTCCTGTCTTGGCTCCAACAAACGACTTACTAGTCACGCGAAAGCAAAGGTACCTCATTGGCTTGCGATGACAGATCTCTCAGTGTATAGTCATCTGTCTGTATCTGCAGCACTAACCCATTCTCCTAGCATTTATTTAACAGAGAGACTTTCACTGTATTACACATTCCAGAAGATAAGAACACTGAAACCAAACCATCACCCCTTCTTCAAGCACAATTTCTTCCCAAACTTCACTTCACGCTTCTTTCAGGCTCTTGTGTTTTCTAACTTTAAAATAAACCGTTGCAGATTTCTCTTCAGTAACTCCAATTCCCCAAGTGGCAGCCAGGTAAAGTTTGTTCTGCTCTCATTCCGTATTTCTTCATTTCACTACAAAGCTGTGCATTGCTCAGAGTGACGGTGATGTTTTTGTCAACCAAGAGAGCTGAGAAACAGATGAAGGTAAAACACTGAGCAGCACTTCATTGTTTGAGAAGAAAACAGTTCATCTGAAGCTCAAAACCTACTTTACTTGTTTGTATGTGAGGGTTAGCAAATGATGATGCATAAAAAAGATACAGAGCAACATAGCCATCGAGTACAAGCACCTGCATCTTGTGTATACAGTAGTGTTTATTACAGTTATATTGCATATTTGTCAAAATTAAGGATTGTAGATCATTTATAAAGCTAGTCAATCCCTATATGACACTTAACTTAATAGAGAGTTGGGAAACCTTTGGCAGCCAGGCCTGTAACTCAATCCTTACTGTCATTTGATTCTAGTCTTTCACATTGCTGTGGGAGTGTTTTACCCCACTGTTTCTCAAAGGTCTGCGTGCAAAGGACGTGCTTTAAATCAGACACAGAGCTCAAGTTTCAAAAACAAACTGCTTGTTTCTGGTCTCGCAATGGTATCTCCATTGGTCAAGACAAAATACACTATATTGCCAAAAGTATTCGCTCGTCTGCCTTTACACGCATATGAACTTGAGTGACATCCCATTCTTAATCCATGGGGTTTAATATGATGTCGGCCCACCCTTCTGGGAAGGCAGTGCCTGCAAGGAGGGATGACCGGAGTATGTGGGTGGGGTCTTCAAATGCTGTGTAAGGACCCTGATTTGCAGATGGATAGGCCCCTGTGCAAAGCGCATGGGTGAAAAAGGGTTCCGTGAAGGGCTGCGAGCGGGTCGAAAGAGGCGTGAGCAGCAATATACCCATCTTCGACTGCAATCGGGGATCCCCCAGCAGCGGAAGACAAATTAACTACACTAAATTGGGAGAAAAATGGGAGAAAATGCATAAATAAAATAGAAAAAAAACAATAACTGATAAAGCAATAAAACAATGTTACCCCAACAGCCCTGGTAGCCACCCCCCTTCCCACGCCTATGCCTGTTAAGTGTTAGAATGTGAAGCATCATCATCATATAACGCCATACAATGCCATCTTAAGAACTTCAGATTTGACTCCTTGAAGCTAAGGTCAGGGTTCAAGACTCCACAGTACAAAGCAAAGCAAAAATGTGCAAACAGGAAACCACTTCTAACCAAGAAAAACATTGGTGCTTGTCAAAGAGTTGACAATTTTTAAATATTTTGGAATAATGAGCAATAAAAAGGTGTTGTTATTACTTGTGGAAAGCAGAACATCATTTTATAGTAAGAGCATCATAACAACAGTCACACAGGGTGGTGGTAGCGCAATGGTGAAGGGTTTCAGAGCTGTATTAGGACAGCTGGACAGCTTTTCATCATTAGGTCATCTCTCTGTGAGCTGGTGTATTTTGGTTATGCAGCAGAACAAGATTCAAAGAACAAAAGCAAGCTGATATTTTTAACACTCACTGTCACTGCTGGACTGAGAATAGTCCACCAACCTAAAAAATATCCAGTCAACAGTGCCCCGTAGGCAGCGTCCTGTGACCACTGATGAAGGTCTAGAAGATAACCAGCTCAAACAGCAGCAATAGATGAGTGATCGTCTGTGACTTTACATCTACAAGGTGGACCAACTAGGTAGGAGAGTCTAATAGAGTGGACAGTGAGTGGACAAGGTATTTAAAAACTCCAGCAGCACTGCTGTGTCTGATCCACTCATACCAGCACAACACACACTAACACACCACCACTGTGTCAGTGTCACTGCAGTGCTGAGAATGATCCACCACCTAAATAATACCTGCTCTCTGGTCGTCCTGTGGGGGTCCTGACCATTGAAGAACAGGGTGAAAGCAGGCTAAAAAAGTATGTAGAGAAACAGATAGACTACAGTCACTAATTGTAGAACTATAAAAGTGCTTCTATATGGTACGTAGAGCTGATAAAATGGACAGTGAGGTGGTTTTAATGTTATGGCTGATTGGTGCATGTAAAAAGAAGTTGACGTTGTGGCCCTTTGCAAGTTTCTCCACACTATTTTTTTCTGCACAGGGACACAATCATCCTGGAAAAGGACAAAAGCCTTTCTTAAACGGTTGTCAAAAAGTTGGAAGCAAAAAGTATACCGATTTTACACACTTGCTAGCACATAATAACTATGAGAATGTATGTGCACTTTAGGCCATCGACTTTGCACTGTGACAAATACAGAAAAACTGTAGCTGTCCAAACCGCCAGGGCACGATCAACAGAATAGCGCAGTCCTTGCTAAACTGCTTCTTTACCTACATAAACGTTTACCACAACCTGTTGACCTAAAGCAATTGCCCCCAATTCATTGATGCTGCATATTTAGAGTGTGAAGTGGGGACTGGATTACTAATTGAAGTTAATATGCAGGTGAAGAGCTGTTTTCCCACTGAGTGCATGAGGATCAAGGTAGCTCTGTTGAAACTGGTCATGTGATGCCTAAGTATAACCTAGAAATCCTGCAAACCCTCCCTTTTCTCTGCTGGGACACAGGAAAGCAGGTCACTTACACATCAGAGACAACAACTTAGGTCCACATCCCAGCCATGACAGCGGGAGAGGAAAAAGAAGGATGGGCAGAAAATGGACAGCCATATCAAAAAGCATTAATGAGCCTGAGTATAGGAAGAAGAGGAAATGTATGCTGCTCGTGTTCATGAATGCATGTGCAGTATAAAGATACAATAGTCAGATAGTAGGTAATAGGGCTGGGTATTTGATTCCTCATACGGTATGGATTTTTCATATACTGCCATACCGTAACAGTTCATTTTAACAGCTGTAGGCTTCGAAAGGCAGCAAATCATATAATATTGTTTGCCACTAAAAGCGCTATGGAGCACAGTGCAGATTAAGTAGTTAGCCAGTTAGCATTTGCATGACAGTATTAATACATGAGAGAGGTTTCCTCAATATGGTGAAAAAAGTAAACAAATACAGATGGAGGATGAAGAGAGGAAGACCAAATATGCACCAAAAGAACCTGCAAAAGAAATGAGGCATGTCAGCAGCTTAGACCAAACTAGTACACTATATACTGGACGGTTTGACGAGCCACGGTTGTTGCAAACAATGACATTACGAACGCAGTAACAATCCACATATGCAAGGACACGATTCAGCTATAGACAATCGAGAAAGAAGCTCTCAGAGCAATAATTAAAACACTAGATTCCAGGTATGTCTTACCGGGGCTAAAATACTTCAGGTCAGATGCTAAACCAATGTTATAAGCGTCCCAGTCATACAAAAAATAAAACATACCGTGATATACCATGAAACCGTCAGAATCTTTAAAAATACTGTGATACAAATTTTTGGTCATACCACGCAGCCCTAGTAGGTAGATATTTAAACTTAGGAAGACATACACCAGGCCAAAAGTATGTGAATACCCCTTGAAAGTAGGTGTATTAGCCATATCTAATGCTAACAGACATAAAACTAATTCTAATTATTTATTTATTAGGATTTTAACGTCATGTTTTACACACTTTGGTTACATTCATGACAGTACAGGTAATTACTGGTCAGTGGTCATCAGTGGATTGAATTTTGTATCTTAAATTTACCTCACTTGCATGTCATTGGAGCTCCTGGAGGAAACCCACGGAGACACAGGGAGAACATGCAAACTCCACACAGAAAGGACCCAGACCGTTTCATCTGGGAATCGAACCCAGGACCATTTTGCTGTGACGTGACAGTGCTACCCACTGAGCCACCGTGCCACCCTCTAATTCTCATTAATTCTAATTAATTCTTTTAACTTTGTGGCAACAACTCTTTTTAAGATGACTGTGCCCATGTGCATAATTAAGGTCCATAAGGACATAAATTGAAGAGTTTAGTGTCCAAGATACCCAGTTCAATTGTAACTACTCATATTGTAAAGTGTTACAAAATTAACACCTTTCTAATTCAAATTACAATTAAATTCTGATGGGGCGCTCAGGTGGTGCAGCGGTAAAACACACTAGCGCACAAGAGCTAACTCATCGGTTCAAAACGCAGCTCTGCCATCCGGCTGGGTGCCTACATTAACAACGATTGGCTGTTGTTCACACAGGATGGGAGCCGGATAGGCACTCCTCATAACTGATGCAATTACAACCTCTGCTGGCTGATTGACGGTGCCTGCGCAAGAGTTGAGGAATAATGCGTTGATCAGGGTGTGTCTCTCCGAACACAAAGCTGATCCACATATAAACTCGCCCCATGCAGGTGAAAAGATGCAGTCGGCTACTGCACACGTGTCGGAGGGGGCATGTGTCAGTCTTGTTCTCCTCAGTAAGGGCGGAATCGGCATCAGTGGAGAGAAAGCATTAGTAGTGTATTACTTGCTATATATTCAATTCAGGAAAACGAGTCAGTGAGGCTTTACTTACTGATACAACAAAGGCAAGCCCTGGAAAATAAAACGGAAGTAAAGCTCAGGTGTTGGTTGTCCACACACCTTTTGACCTTTTGACTGTTTTACTTTGCCCAGTTTATTAATAGCCAAGTAGAATAGACTAAAGGAAGAGTTTCAAAAACATTTACAACATTCAGCAGACACTTTTATTTAGTGGCTGACACACTGTGACCAAATACAATCCAAGCAATTGAGGGTTAAGACACCAACACTGATAACCTGGCAGTAAAACATCAACCTTGAATCACTGACCTTTTGATTACTAGTTCAGCACCCTTAACACTGAGATACCATTGTCCCCCCAGCAATGCTTTTACAACAGATAATAGATCACTGTCTGAAGCTAGCACTTACAGACGACTGATCAAATAATAAATGTACTTAAATGAGATCTCAAAGGAGGGGAGCACAATAATGCAATCCACAAAACTTTAGGCTAATAACATTTGGCTAGTCTTCTCTCTTCTTATCAGATCAACACTTCATTACCTTAGGTCTTCTTTTAATCACTGCTGAAATCCTTAACTTAGCTAGTATCAGTTCTGCCCAGATGTCTAACACACCTCCTACCTTAGCCATTGATTTCAATGTTGGCACATGCTGGAGAATGAGCATGTTTGCGATGGATCACATGACTTTTGTAGAATATACACATGTATGGCTCAAGCTCGTGCACGATATTCTCAAGACGGGAACGGATCATTGTGTGCCAGACACAAACCCAAAGCCCTGATTACATAGTCACAAGCCAAGATGAGATTAGAAGGTCTCTTTGTAGGATAATGATGTTCAGAAAACGCAATGCAGTGACAGAGAAGAAGAGAACCATGGATACATTATGTCCTCTGGTGTTTCACAAGGGAAAAACGTATATATGGCATGTGAATCCTCAATGTATATAAATCCTGCACCATGTGTTACTACTGTATCATAATGGTATTTATGTCTAAAAAAAGAATGTAGAGAAACATTACCAAACATTATCAAATGTAAGCATAAACTGCATATACAGATTTATCGAAAAACCATTCAGTACCTTCAAGGTATCCATCATTTGAATTCAAACATGTTTGAGTTCAAGAAGCTGTTATTGTAATTTCAGCTATATACAAGTACATGTTGAATCGAAACAGCATTTCTCCAGGACCAGGGTGCAAAGAACACAAGTGCAGACAACACAATATACAATAGTACAGATAAAAACAATACAATGGGTGCTCAGGCGGCACAGCGGTAAAACACGCTAGCACACCAGAGCTGATATTTTAAACTCGTCAGGTTGAAACTCAGCTCTGCCACCCAGCAGGTTGGGCGCCTACACGAACTACGATTGGCTGTTGTTCAAGGGGGGGGTGCCGGAGGGGACCTTATAACTGATGCAATTATGACCTCTGCTGGCTGATTGATGGCGCTTGCACAGAGATGAGGGATAATGGGATCAGGGTGTGTCTCTTCATACACAAAGCTGATCCACATATTAACTCACCTCATGCAGGTAAAAAGATGCATTCAGCTACTGCACACGTGTCGGAGGGGCCGTGTGTTAGTCACGGCTCTGCTTAGAGTGGAGGTCTACATCAGTAGAGAGGCAGCGTAATGCAATCGGGTAATTGAATATGACTAGATTGGGGAAAAAATGCCAAAACTAAAACTGGTGGTAACTAAATGTCAAGTGGGGAGAAAATAATATACAAGATATTTTGATATGTACAAGTGTAGGGTTTGTATAGCATACAATACGTTGCCGAATATTGTGCAAAAATACAAAATTGTGCAAAATGCAAGCGCTATATTTATTTATTTATTAGGATTTTAACGTCATGTTTTACACAATATACTGTATATATCATCTCCAATTCACTTCACTTGCATGTCTTTGGACTGTGAGAGGAAACCAGAGCTCTCGGAGGAAACCCACACAAACACGGAGAGAACATGCAAACTCCACATAGAAAGAACCCAGACCGCTCCACCTGGGAATTGAACCCAGGACCTTCTTCCTGTGAGGCGACAGCGCTACCCACCAAGCCAACATGCCACCAAAATGAACATCAAAAAAAATGTTGTATAATTTTAATAAAATAAATGAATCACATCCAAAGCTGTTTTCAAACCCCATGCACCCCATCCATATGCTTACCAACCAATGAAATAATTAAACAGAGGGCAAAGAAAAAGAGGTACAATATGATGAGGATGGCAAACTGTGTCCTCAGTAAAGGGTAGAAATTAAATTTCAAGAGTTTCTCTTTAATGAAATCCTGTCTCCATCAATGCCACTGCTCAGATGGAAAGATGGATGGAGAGATTAGATAGGTATGATTTTTGAAGACTGATGTCCTTCGCTTCTTTTGTCCATGTTCAGCCACATGTAGACTCTTAGATATCTGTGATACTGAAGTGTTGCACCTTGGAAGTGGATGTGTAAAGTCAACGGATTGACATGGAAATGCTAACAAAATAAACATCTTTTCTTCTAGACCTTCCAGTGCAAATTCTAATAGATTTTTATTTAAAATATAAATATGGTGAAATATTGTATATTGGGCATGTAGGTTGTAGTTCAACAGACCTAAAGCCATAACACGGTGGTATACAGTACATAAGTCATGATGGCTGGAAGAGATAATGTCTATCTGACGGGTTCGAAGCACACCAGTGCTGACAGCTTGTCCTGGCAGCCAGCGAATGCTGAGCATCGGAGAACAAGCAACCGACCCCCCTTGACTTGATTTTCAGCCGTCTGCCGGGTGATCAGCTGCCCACAGACCAGTCACCTGACTATGTGATCAAACTCCTGCAACGAATCCCATCGCCAGGCAGCATGCCACAACAGCAGGACAGAGGCAGAAAAAGCACTACAACCTGCACACAAAAGGATGGAGGTTCCAGCCCAGAGAGAAAGTGTGGGTCTTTAATCTGAGCCACAAAAAGTGATGCTTGCCCAAACTAGCAAGACTGAATAGGGCTTTTCCAGTGCTTAACCATTTGTCTGATATGGTATACTGGGTGGGAGGCAAAAACTAGTAAAAAATGACACTCCATTGTGACTGCTCCCTCCCTACCTGGAAGACTGGGCAGGATCCAGCAGGTCCAGCCCCCGTGAGCAGTTACCGCTGACACACCAGCCACACCGATGCTGGAGAAGTTGGGCACTTTGCAGACTGCCAGGCAGATTTAAGGAATTTGTAAGGGCTCTTTAGTCAACAGAGATGATACTGCCTGAAATATTGAAGGGAGGGTTGTAATGTTGGTCGGAATGGGGGCTATTATGGGCGTGTTATGGGTAATTTACCATTTTCATGCTGTCTGTTGTTTTTAAGGAGTCTCAATGAGTAGTAATGCACTTGCGTACACTGTGGTTGGTGTCACTGCATGAGAGGTGACACCTGTTCTCTAAGAGAACCTTCCTTAAATAAATAACCACAAAAGTGCTTGTTGAATTCTAGTGTTTTTGCAGATAAAAATGCTTTGCTACAATATACAGACACGAGTCAATTCTGTACAGTGTTCAGTATTACATTCTGAACAGGGTGCTAACCCAACATTTGCAATAGTGCCCTTAATAGATATAAAATGATAAAAGCAATTGACAGGAATGAACTCTTTGTTTGTTGCAGATTGCAGTTGATTTGATAAAAAAACAGAAAAGAAATCCATTGTAATAGACTTGACTTTCTTTACCTGAATATTACCAGTACTAGACAGTTTAACCAGTGACATCAAACATTCTGTTAAAAGTCTTATAGGTACAATTCATACATTCAAAACATACATAAGAACAGAGTTCCTACTATTTTCTTTTAAGACCAATTTACATGTTTAATTAAAATCTCAGATGCCTAATATGCTAAATGATCCTGGATTTATAATTTTTTTATCTGAAGCAGAGGTCGACTCCATCAGGACTGGTCATAAGAGCTTAACGCATGCCTTTATTTCATCGAGTGCTTGATTACTTCTTAGATTCTCCCCCACTTTTCAATAACCTGATGCTTATTAATAAAGGCTTTCTTAGTGTTCAGAAGGTACTGAGTTGTAAGAGTTCTTCCTGTTCCTGTGTTTTTTATTCACGGTGCATTAAATTGTACTGATTTTGCACTTTTGGTTGTATGCAAGTAAGAAGAATAATGCTTTTGAATTCTATTTTCTATTTTAAAATTTCAGTGTTTTATTTCAAGTATCTACAGTGTATTTTGTGATTATATAAGGGAATAAAACACTGTGTAGATTAGATCTGTTTAACTGATGGCCAACAGGTTGTAAGGTATAATAGGCTCTGTATTTTATAATTTTTACTCTTGTGTGACTGTTAATGCTTGTTGGGCACAGTAAGAATGCAGCAGGTTGTCTTGGGGCTACACGGCTTCATCAACCTGGGTTCAATAATCTGGGTCATGCAACTATGGATGAAGATCATTGGGCTATGCTCATTCACATCTATGCTGCAAACTCCTTCTAAATACATCTGGTAATAAAAAAATTTTTTTTATTAATTTACATTTTTCCAACTTAACTTAGTCAGGAACCCTGTAGCTTCAATCATTTTTAATCTGACATTACACTGTAATTCCACAATGATGTATTATCCGCAATGTTGTATTCACAAATGAATTTCAGTATCAACAATTAATAAATTAAAAAATATTATTAAACACCCCAGTTCGAATCTCGGCTCTGCTACCGGTCGGCTGGGCACCATCTAGCAGGAACAATTGGCAGTGCCTGCAGCAGACAAAAATTGGCCACTGTGTCTGCTGGGTAGGGAAAATGACCGGACTAAGTGGGTGGGGTCTTCAAAACACTGTGCAAGGACCCTGGTTAGCTGATAGAGGAGTCTGTGCAGAAGCGCCGGCATAAAGAAGTAAGAATATACCCTCCTCGAATGCAATCAGGGATCCACAGCAGCAGAAGACAAATTGACTATGCTAAATCATGAGAAAAAGGGAGAAAATGCATAAATAAATTGCAAAAAAAAAATATTAATATAGTATGTTGTCTAAATGGAAAGCACACCTGATCAAAATAGCTAAACTCAGACACACATTTTTAAGGATGAATAGAAGTGTGTTTTAACAATAATGTTTACCTCCCAAAAATGGTGCATTAAATTTCACTGCTAGTTTCCAGTTGTAATATATTAATTTCTTAATTTTCTTGGTAATCCTACATGTTATTACTGCCTACTATTTATTTTTTGTTAGATATAATTGATATTTCATCTTAAAAAATTAAGAACAAAGGTTGTTCGCTCTCCATAATTCATGTACAGGTTACTGTGTTCGATACAGTTGATTTTATTTTAGTTTTCTAATAGCCAAAGTAAAACTGGCCTTTCTTTCTGACATCATCTGAACATTCACTCCTATAATCAGTCACGCAAACTAATTAGGCACAACTTAAGCGCTAATGCAACAGAAACACCTTGGATTTGATTGTGCCATCAGATTTTTTGTAAATGGATTTTTGTGGATTTTTATCATTTTTGCACTGCAAACATTCAATGGAAATAAAGCAAATAATTAATTTAGTTGTAATTTGCTAACTTTGACCTAAAATGTGCATCTTCTCACAACTGCATTGCTATATTGACTATTAAAAGAGCCGCTTTTTAGTGATATAGTAGATTTAAAACCAAAGAACATCTTAATCGTCTTAACTCTTGTGCTTTTTACTGTTGATGGATACTAGTTAGCAAACAAAGCAAATTTTCAACAAAATGTATTAAACATGTTGTACATGCGCCCAGGTGGCGCAGCGGGATACTCATCGGTTTGAAACTCGGCATTGCCACCGCAGGCATAATTGGCAGTGCCTGCAGCAGACTCGTTTCTGCTAGAGTGGGATGACCAGGCTGTGTGGGTGGGGTTTTCAAATGCTGTGTAAGGACCCTGATTGGCAGATAGAGAGGCGCCTGTGCAGAGTGCATGGGTGAGGAGGCGTGGGCAGCAATATACCCACCTCGACTGCAATCAGGGATCCCCCAGCAGCAGAAGACAAATTGACTACGCTAAATTGGGAGAAAAATGACACGTTAGCTATTGCTAATATGCTTGCAAGTGAATTGCTATGTCACAATGGCAGACACATCCAGTGAGATCCAGAGATTGCAATCCAGTTAGAATGGTGGGGGAAAGTCATTGCAATAGATTACTATACAATAGAAACTATTAATTATATCACTTAAAAGTCTTATTTCTGTTTTGCTAGGATCTTGAAACCGACAAAGCAAACTTAAATACATTTTCTTATGCTTGTTTCATCAAGTGTTTGAATATTCTATAACAAGAGTAACGTCATTGCTCTACCCTTCTACTTCATGTAATGCATAATTTATTGCCTATTTTATAATTTACCTGATTTTGTTTGACATATGATGTGCAAGTGGCTTTAACATTTTAGGATTCAATACATGAACACATAAAAGTGTTCATTTGCTTAGGCAGACTAGCATAGTACCCGCTCTTATCAAACAGTCGTAAACTTTCCCTGTAATGCATTTCTATTACTGCACAAAGCTTAACATGTCACACTGGCCTTTTTATCAGAAAGTTGTTCTAGGGAGAGGAGAATGTTATTCCATGAACAGGGCCAGCATTAATCTCCGTCACTTCTCCCGCCTGATTTATACCCCTTTCCAGAACGCTGGGGGTGAACCCAGTCGGAGTCACTAGCATGTGATAGCAGTGCGTTTCCGTCCCAATGACATCGGTGCTGACATTGAAGTCTTGTTCCCCAAATAAACGTGGAGAGTAAACATGGGGAGAAATTAAGCTTCCTGCACAGCCAACAACAATGACAAGATAACAGTGCTAAGTGTGTTGTGCTTCTCTTCTTTCCTTATTCCATCTGTTTGGCTTGATGTCTATTACAATGACTGCGGCAACTAGGTGACAACTATGATTAAGAGCAATTAATCTTCCACTAGGAACAAGGACTCTTAGCCATAAGTGAGAAACGAATAAGACCAAAGTGTTTTGAACTCTAAAATGAAAAGACATTCAAAAAGCAATCAAAGACAAATACACCGATCAGCCATAACATTAAAACCACCTCCTTGTTTCTACACACACTGTCCATTTGATCAGCCCCACTTACCATATAGAAGCACTTTGTAGTTTTACATACCTTTTTAGCCTGCTTTCACCCTGTTCTTCAATTGTCAGGACAACCACAGAGCAGGTATTATTTAGGTGGTGGATCATTCTCAGCACTGCAGTGACACTGACATGGTGGTGGTGTGTTAGTGTGTGTTGTGCTGGTATGAGTGGATATGACACAGCAGCGCTGCTGGAGTTTTTAAATACTGTGTCCACTCACTGTCCACTCTATTAGACACTCCTACCTAGTTGGTCCACCTTGTAGATGTAAAGTCAGAGACGATCGCTCATCTATTGCTGCTGTTTGAGTTGGTCATCTTCTAGACCTTCATCAGTGGTCACAGGACACCCATGGAGCGCTGTTGGCTGGATATTTTTGGTTGGTGGACTATTCTCAGTCTAGCAGTGACAGTGAAATGTTTAAAACCTCCAGCAGTGCTGCTGTGTCTGATCCACTCATACCAGCACAACACACACTAACACACCACCACCATGTCAGTGTCACTGCAGTGCTGAGAATGACCCACCACCCACATAATACCTGCTCTGTAGTGATCCTGTGGGGGTCCTGACCATTGAAGAACAGAGTGAAAGCAGGCTAAAAAAATTTATGTAGAGAAACAGTTAGTAATTGTAGAACTACAAAGTGCTTCTATATGGTAAGTGGAGCTGATAAAATGGACAGTGAGTGTAGAAACAAGGAGGTGGTTTTAATGTTATGGCTGATATGTATACTGTATATTATAATGTGTAACTGATTAATGAAGTGGGATCTCAGCCTGCAGCTTGCAGGAGTAAATACAGGTACTATTGGGTTCTCTCCCTATAATTCGCCAGCAACGGCGTTCGACTAATCAGTTCTTTCGACTTCATTAAAAGACCACCAGGATGGGTACCAAGCATCACACTCCACTTGCCAAACTGTTTAATTAGAGATGATTCATTGCCAAAATGGTGTTGCAAGACTGAACCCTTCCCACCGTGAAGCAAGATCGGTGTGTTGCCGTAAAGCGCTCATTTTCATTCAAATGAGCGTTTCTCCTAATTCCTCCAATACATCGTGAACACAGCGTGAACCCCAGGCTCATTCAGACTGTTTTGGCTGATTCATATGGCTCCCGTCTAGGTACACCACTTTATTAGGTGAGTTAATGTGATCTTGATCTCATGGAGGTTTCCTATAAAAAAGAAAGGACGACTTGGCCCTAAACTCATATATAAGCCCACATCTCATCTTTACTGCAAAGCCATAAATGCACTTTAATTAACTAATCAGCAGGATGAAAACAATGCCTACAGAGATCATTTTAAAGACATATTGCACATGCCTAAGCTTTTTTTTAAATTTAAATCATTAATGGACAGTATTGGTAAATTTACAGAGGACTTATGCCCCGTGACTTTTTGCACATTGTATTTTGAACTAATATAATTTCTACCCATAATGTTGAAGTAAACACACTTATTTAATTACTTTAAAAATATAAACTGAAATCTCTTATTCACAAAAGTATTCAGAGCTCTTATTCAATACTTTTTAGAATCCTTATTGGCAGCAATTATAGCTGCACACTGTCTTGGATACAGCTTTACAAGCTTCTCACACCCGAGGGCAGTTTCAGTCTAAGATTCTAAAAACATAAAACATGTTTTCACTTCATTATCATGAGTGACTAAATGCAAAGTTGCTTGATAGGTACAAATGTACTGTATATTTATTGAAGTGAGAGTGTATGAATGTACACCAACCAGGCATAACATTATGACCACTGATAGGTGAAGTGAATAACACTGATTATCTCTTCATCACGGCACCTGTTAGTGGGTGGGGTATATTAGGCAGCAAATGAACATTTTATCCTCAAAGTTGATGTGTTAGAAGCAGGAAAAATGGACACGCGTAAGGATTTGAGCGAGTTTGACAAGGGCCAAATTGTGATGGCTAGACGACTGGGTCAGAGCATCTCCAAAACTGCAGCTCTTGTGGGGTTTTCCTGGTCTGCAGTGGTCAGTATCTATCAAAAGTTGTCCAAGGAAGGAACAGTGGTAAACCGGCGACAGGGTCATGGGTGGCCAAGGCTTATTGATGCACGTGGGGAGCGAAGACTGGCCGGTGTGGTCCGACGAGCTACTGTAGCTTTTTCACTCTATTTTACTACCATTTGTTTTTGAAATGTTATGCCCAACAAGGTGTCCATAGAGTTAGTGAGTGAGCTGCTTGAACTTTGGCCCATTCCTCATGCAGAACTGGTGTAACTAATCTAGTCAGGTTTGTAGGCCTTTTTGCTTTTTAGTTGTGTCTATGCATTGTCTATGGGATTAAGGTCAGGGCTTTGTAAAGGCACCGAATAACATAACTTTGTTGTCCTTAAGCCATCTCTGCAACTTTGGAAGCATGCTTGAGGTGATTGTTTATCCGTACAACTTATTTGCACCCAAGCTTAAACTTTCTGACTGTCTTAAGATGTTACATCAATATCTCGATGCCATCCAAAGTGCACCAGTAAAGTGCACCAGTCCCTCCTGCAACAAACCACCCTACAGCATGAGTTTGCCACTCCTGTGCTACACAATTGGGAGGGGGTTCTTTGGCTTGTTAGCATACCCCTTTTTCCTCCATACATAATGATAGTTATTATGGCAAAACAGTCCATTCTTGTTTCATCAGACCAAAGGACATTTCTCCAAACAGTAAGATCTTCGCAAACTGTTACCTGGCTTTTTTATGTTGGTTTTGGAGCTGTGGCTTCTTTATTGCTGAACAACCTTATAGTGCACATTTAACTGTTATACTTTTATGCCTGTTTCCTCTTCACAAGCATCTTCACAAGGTCGTTTTCTGTTCTTAGACTGTTAAGTCTAAGACGGTATACGGGCTGCATTGTCCCATAGAGTTTAAACTTGCATATTTTCTAGACCACGATAATGCGGTTAGTGCATTTTAAAAATTAATTTATTATTATAAAAAATCATAATGACACCAAAAACAAAACAAATGTAATAAAAATAATAATAATAATAATAATAAACAGAATCTGTATTTTTTCGGCCTATTTCAAGCTATCTTTGTCAATGTTTAGCAGCTGAGCGTCCTAAAGGAATATATTTGTTGCTGAACAACATTTTAGTGTTACTTTTAGTTAAACTACATTATCCTGAAGGTTCTTTAACACTGACACACTAACCCATAACAACACAGGCTAAATAGGGGCGGCAAGGTGGCTCATTGGGTAGCACTGTCGCCTCACAGCAAGAAGGTCCTGGGTTCGATCCCCAGGTGGGGCGGTCCGGGTCCTTTCAGTGTGGAGTTTGCATGTTCTCCCCGTGTCCACGTGGGTTTCCTCCCACAGTCTAAAGACATGCAAGTGAGGTGAATTGGAGATACAAAATTGTCCATGACTGTGTTTGATATAACCTTGTAAACTAAAGAACTAATAAGTAACTACCGTTCCTGTCATGAATGTAACCAAAATGTAAAACATGACGTAAAATCCTAATAAACAAACAAACAAACACAGGCTAAATAAAGCCCAATGCTCAATAACAACAATAAAATGTATTTAAATTAACTGAAAATGAGGCCAGAATATTCTCCATGTGGTACACCTCACATGGCAGAAAATACAAAACATGAACTGTATTAAACACAGCAGTCTTACAATACACACACACACACACACATATATATATATATATATTCTGAAAGATGTCTACTGAGAGTGAAACACTGGGCATGGGAGAGTGTTTTTCACAGCAGCAGGGGCCTGGAAGAAAGACCTTGTTCAAAGCGGAAAAATAATAATGAGATTATTAAATACAGCCAGCAGATGAGAAATAATAACATATCGATTCCACTAGTAGAACTTTAAAAGGGCATAATAGCCTAATTCCTTGTATTGATCAGTCTGCTCTCAGTGGATGGGGTTTGTTGCACAGATCCTAGTGAAAGTGAGAGAACAATTTTTGGCCGTATTACTGACAAAAACTGTTGCCATGTTACTGCTATACCTTTATTTAAGCTTGTGGATAAACAGTTTAAACACTGAATTTACTGTGTACTCTGAAAATGGTTCAAAATATTTATAAACAGGCCAATTTAAACAATATAAATAACATATGAAGAATAATACGTCCTAAATAACAACAAGCCACATAGCATGGCAGTGAATATGTTAGCTTGCATTTGTCAGTTTTAGTGTAATCTTTTTGTATTAGCAAATCAGTGCTCTAAATACTGTACATTTGGTAAAACATATATACAGTATTTAATGGACAAAGACATATCACAATTTATAGCTGGTGGCAGCACTGTTTTAGTTTTTATCATTATAATTGCATCTAGGGCTGGGCAGTATGACCAAAAATATGTATTACAGTACACGTTTTGAGTACTATAAGCTTTGCTTGGCCCAACAAAATGACACAATATATGATGGAATCAGTACGCGTGAAACAGTTGCAATAAATAAAATTTTTATTGATTATTTAATATTTAAGTATTGTACAATTACCCTTAACAAATAAAACAATGTTTGAAAAATGGACGACTTTAAATATCTCTGCTTGCTTATAATGTTGAAATAGCGACTAACATGAACTATTTCCGCCCTGTAAGGCAAACCTGGAATCCACTGTTTTAATTATTGCTCTGAGAGCTTCTTTCTCGACCGTCTATAGATAAATCGTGTCCTTGCATATGTGGATTGTTACTGCATTCGTAATATCGTTGTTTGCAACAACCGTAGCTCGACAAACCGTCCAGTATATAGTGTATTAGTCTGTTCTAAACTCCCGACACAGTTCATTTCATTGGCAGGTTCTTTCGGTGCATATTTGGTCATCCTTTCTTCATCCTCCATCTGTTTTTGTTTATTTATTTTTTTCACCGTATCAATTAAGTCTCTCTCATTTGTTAACACTGTCATGCTAACGCCACCTGACTAATTCGTGAGCTGTATCTAATCTGCACAGCACTCCATAGCGCTTTTAGCTGCAAACAATATTATATGATTTGCTGCCTACTGAAGCCTACAGCTGTTGTATTAACTATGCTACGGTATGGCGGTTTTTGAAAAATCCATACCGTATGAGGAATCAAAGACGGTATAACGAATGTACCATCATCGCACTAATTGCAACCCAATCTCTTAGCAAAATTGCTTAAGATCAGACGCAGTGCCAAGGTTTTGGGCATGAACTGTGGTCTTACCACAGCATCTTCATAGAGTTCAGAAGTTTAGGATACACCTCAGCTTCAGCTCATAGACAAATGACCTTAAACATTTCACAAGAAGTTTGAGTTGTTGAGTTGTGATTTGCATTATTTTATTTAATTAATTTTAAATATACTGTAATGGGGTAAAACAGGTACAGCAAGAGGAAATCTTTATTAAACCCATACCAAAACGCACTAACAAAAGCTCTCACACAGACAATACATTCACTGGTGTACCCCTACCCAAAACCCCTGCAAGAAACATTTGCATAGCAAATATGTACTGTACATTAAATCAGAGTTTAATCCAGTGTCGCATCATCACGCCCATGCTACATTAAGTCCCAGGCAGTGTCCCTTCTTCCATCCAATCCCACATGGTGTCCCTGAACTGGCTTGGAGCGCAACGGTTCCATTGCCAATGTGGGGTTGCATTGTCCTCATAGTTTTTAGGTGCTGGTGGGGGAAAATAGTCTGATCCTGTGACTGTTGACGAGCCCAGTGGCTCCCGAAGACTGAAGCAGCCCTCCCAATCCTCAACATATAGGGCTAAACAAGCCAGGTGAAGGCTTCTCTGGAAGCTGGTTACCTGTCAGACATCACACTGCCTGCAGAACCTCTCCACATCAGCTTCTCCCCCGGCACACTCCAGCATCTGTGAAGGAGTCCATTATAAAGGCCTACCACTTGATCACTGGGTCAACGTGATTCCCCACCACCAGCTCCACCAGGCTCTACCCCTTTATACCTGTTAGGGCATCAGGGTCAGCTATGTCACTGCAATTTTGGCCTTACATTTTTTTTATAGCCACACACTTAGTGCAGCATCAAGTGACACATGGACGCTGGGGCAAGCCGTCAGCATTTGCATGTTTTGGACCCACATGGTGTACTGTATCTAACAGAAATGTTTGTATGTTTGAATGTTACACAACTTGAAAGAGAGAACCATGGTTTCCACAATTTCGTATTGAAAATGTCATTTTTGAAGTGGCTTCAGGGGAAGAAAAGAACCTGTCAGTACCCACCCCTTAAGTGACAGACTTCCTTGCCGGAAATCTACAAGGTTAAGCACTGCTTGTCTAGTATGAGCGTTCCTTGGCCAGTTCTCCACCTAAATGGTTGCCAGTTGCCATGGAGACTGCCGCTTGACTACGTCAGTATGTAGTAAGCTGATTGTGGAACCAGTGTCCACTAAGGCCTCCAATGTTTCCATTTTTGTCCTGTTCTCCCAGGAATGCTTTTGTTTCCTTGGCTCTCAGCAGAACCGCTCGGAGGTCCTTGGGCAGGTGCTTTAAGCCTGTCTGCCATTTCAACCTCAGGAATGCATCCAGGGTAAGGCTGCCCCTGGTGGCTGCATGGAATTTCCACCAGGCTCTCAATGCCTTTGTTTCTCACATAGCTGTCAAGTCTGCTGCTGCATAGTGCTGAGTAAAGTGAAGTTGTACTAAAACAAAACACACTCTGATGTGCTATGACATTTAGCGCTATGTCATAGCTATGGCATACCTCGATATACAACATATTTTGATATAAACAAGAGTGTAGGGTTTATACAACAGTTGCCATCCAGCTGCCATTGCTACCAAAATGGCATATTCTTGGAAGGTTTATTATTTACTCATGAGCCCAGAGAGCACTTGAAGGTGGTAACTCAAGTCTGGAGCTTTGTCTGTGGAGAAGAACAGGGCGTCTTTGATCAGGGCTTCAAGTATGTGCCACTTCGCAGCCATCCATGCTTTACAAAGGCTTTTCCCGAGAGCTAACTCTTCCCTGGCAAAGTTAGTGAGGTTTAAAACAGAATCTGTGTCTTCATGACCCTCTGCACTTCCTCTGTGGCATCCCTAACCAGCCTGCACTCTTTCCATTCCAGTATATCCCATCTCTGGCACATGTAATGTGGGGGAAAACTAGGTGAGACAGAGTCAAGGTCTGAAATACTTTACTGATCAAAATAGAGGTACGTGTAAACAAATGGAATATTTTAGTCAAACCCACAGTAAAAGCATACCGAGACTAAAAAAATACTACAACTCACACAGAAATGGTATATTTACAAATTTACTCTATCCAAGAACCCTTGCAAGACACATTTGCATAGCAACTTTATACATCCTATAAGGTCTACAATCCTTCAATGATTTGAGGATTTTATATAAGAAAGGTAAGCACATAATTAACTGCTAATAAACTACACTGCAATCTCTTACAGGTCTCATTATTGTATGTACTGTATTATTGTATGCTATGCATACACCAACCTCTAATGTTTACATGTATATAGATTGTCCTGTGAATTTTTTAGCTTGTTTGCATGTATGTAACAAGTTGTTTGTCTGATGTGAGCTGCTGTAAGAAATTTCCTGCAAAGGATCAATAACATATCAATAAAGTATATATCTATCTACAATAGATCCATCCATGAAATGTTATTAGGACAAATTTGGGGAGCCTACTGTGTCACTTTTAATTTAAAAGTTCAGGCTTCAGCATATTTTTTTTCCCTCTCTTATTTAATTGTATTTTTAAGCTGCATTGACTAATGCGACCCATCCATCCATCCAACTATCTATCTTTCTATCTTTTGTAGATATCAATAAATTGTGCAATATACTTTTTTTAAAGCCAATACCATGTGACTAAGATAATCTTCAAAAGAAACTCTATACACCCTTTACCCAACATCTAGCAGATCCTTATATTCAATATCGTGTTGTTTCCCTCTGCTATAATTACAAAGAGTGTCAAAAGGCAGTTAAAGAAACCGCAACAGGAGGTATCAGGTGGATTATATCTAAGCATGAAATTGTTCCAGTGCATGTCTGGCCTATGTATTATATACACCACCCTTCCTCCTGTCAGCGTCTGGTGAGAGTCAGACAGAAAGTGCTGATGGAGTGCACCAGCAGGGCTGGGTGAAAACTAAATTAGATTACCGGTTGGGAAGAACAGGTGGACATTTATTGGGTGTGATACTGTCAGACCCCTGTTAGGCCTCAGTCTGTCTTTTTGGGTAGGAAACATGAGTACACTTAAATATGTCTATGTGTACTCTCAAAAATGTTTATCAATGCAAATGATTTCATTTTATTACTGAATACAAATAATATCGGCTATATACACCGATCAGTCATAAGATTAAAACCACCTCCTTGTTTCTACACTCACCGTCCATTTTATCGGCTTCACTTACCATATAGGAGCACTTTGTAGTTCTACAATTACTGACAGTAGTTCATCTGTTTCTCTGCATGCTTTGTTAGCCCCCTTTCACACTGTTCTTCAATGGTCAGACCCACAGGACCACTACAGAGTAGATATTATTTGGGCGGTGGATCATTCTTAGCACTGCAGTGACACTGACATGGTGGTGGTGTGTTAGTGTGTATTGTACTGGTATGAGTGGATAAGACACAGCAGCGCTGATGGAGTTTTTAAACAACTCACTGTAACTACTGAGAATAGTCCACCAACCAAAAATATCCAGCCAACAGCACCCCATGGGCAGCATCCTGTGACCACTGATGAAGGTCTAGAAGATGACCAACTCAAACAGCAGCAATAGATGAGAGATCGTCTCTGACTTTACATCTACAAGGTGGATCAACTAGGTAGGAGTGTCTAATAGAGTGGACAGTGAGTGAACACAGTATTTAAAAACTCCATCAGCACTGCTGTGTCTGATCCACTCATACCAGCACAACACACACTAACACACTACCACCATGTCAGTGTCACTGCAGTGCTGAGAATGATCCACCACCCAAATAATACCTGCTCTGTGGTGGTCCTAACCATTGAAGAACAATTTATTGTATATAATATACATATACAATATAAGCACATATAAGCATATAACATCCAGTGTTTACTTGTTGCATTTTTCTACTGTAAAATGTCACGTAAATGTATAATTACTCTCTTCATTATAAACTCTTTTTCCTTGTTTTTCTTATAGATCCAGTGTGCATCAGTAATCAGCTGAGCCTGTTTATTAGAGCTAAATTTCTTCAACAGCATTTTAAATATATCTATCTGATGTGGAAAAAAATCTGTGCAGACACAGATACAGTAGCAGTAGGTTTGGACATGTTGCATCACCTACAGCAGATCAAAAGGACAACTGTCCAAGTACAGTTGGGTAAAATGAGAAAATTAATAGCATAATTGGATGCTTATTTGAAATCCAAGCCTATCAACATTACTGGCAAAACTAGGCTAAAAAACTTGTCATAACATAATAGGTAAAATTTGATCCAGACTGAGTGCTAAATGCTAATGATGCCGGACATCTGTGAGAGAAAAAAAATTGCATTTGCATCTGGATCTCCGAGAGCCAAAATGAACGGCAGCTCCTGGTAAATTTAAGTGGTTATCATAAGACAGCTAAGAAAACAGGATATAAGGAAATGCTCTCCAGTTTAGTCATGATCCACACAATAGGACTGACACATGGAACTATTTGTAAATAACCTAGACATAGCAACAAAGCCAGATTGGGCTCCAGGATTAGAAGACGTGGGATTCCACCAAAAATAATTGGGAGTCAAATTTAGACCATGAAAACAGATTGAAATGCTCCTGAAGGGGAACCGTGTTGACATCTAGAACTTCTGCTTTGATAGATGAGGGATAATTATACTTGAAAGCCTCATTTTTAATTGTTTGTGCAGTCATCTGACAATTGCTTTTCTGCTTGCAAATTCTGAACAGCATGAGGAAGTCCCATACCATGTTTCATCTATTTTGGAGTAGAAAGAGTTTTTGAAAAGATTAGAAAAATACAGTTAGTTTCATCAGAACACAAAACGCCTTCAAAAGATGTTAAAAGAAAAACTTCAAAAGAAACAAGTCATGGAAAACTACAAAACTATAAATAATGTCCACAAAAACGTTCATTTTTTAACATTTTATTAAATATAAATCAATGCAGCACAGTCACATGCCCAATCAATGCATAGTTACCGTATACATGCCAAACTACATCACTTATTGTAACGCTTATGGGCTATGACGAGACAAGAAGGGGCGGACACACACGCAGAGATGATCAAACAAAAGTATTTAATAATAACAAAAAGACAAGACAAGGTTGAAAACAAGACAGGAGAGAACAAGACATACAAACACACGACCTATGCTAAATGTTAACTGCTAACTAAGCTAAACACACAAACAATGCTAAATCTAAACTAAGCTAAATGCTAAGCTAAACACACATAAACAATGCTATGCTATACTAAACCCTAAGCTAAACAAGAACTAGACAGGACTAAACGGAGCTAAACAGAACTAAACAAGGCTAACGGCTAACAGACTAAGGCGAAGGCTAAAAAGCAAAGGCAAAACCAAACTATAACAAGAAAAAGGCTAAACAGATGAAATACAAGAGAACATAAGCAAGGAGCATATCAAATAGTCTCCAGTGACTGTGCTCCAGCTGCCTTCTTAAGTCCCCTCAGCTGTGCCTAATTAGCTGGAGACCAATCACAAAATGGGCGTTGGCTGGAGACTGAAAGTGCTCCCGGAGAGAGGGGCGTGGCACAGTGATTCAAGGAACAGAGGGGCTGAATTCGTGACACTTATGGACTGTTAATTACACCAAACACCTGCTTAGTATCGTATTTGGCACCATTCTGCCACCAAATCAAAAGGTGTCCTGTTGTACCTCTGCAGAAGATTCTTTAAGTCTGAGGTTGAGTCTCTGGATGGGATCCACAGATGCTTAATCAGACTGAGATCTGAGGAACTTGGAGGCCAAGTCACAACCTTGGCAGGTTCCTTAATCCATTCTTGAACAATTTCTGCATTTTGGCAGTGTTCACTATCCTGCTGAAAGTGGCCAGTGTCATTAGTTAATACTGTTGTCATGAAGGGGGTGTTTTAGGTCTAAAGTACTGTTAAGATAGGTGGGATGGGTCAATGATTTCCAGCAGACCTCCATCCAGACGGCTGACCTCCATCCTGTAGTGCCTGGTGCCATCTCTTCCTCAGGAAAGGGACCCACATGCACATAGACATCAGTCCAGGCTTCCTTCTTACATTGCTCCATGGTCAAATACCTATTTTTTTACATTTATTTATTATTTTACACTTTTGACAGTGTATAGGGGTTAGCATGGGCAAACTGACCAATCCGTGGCCACACAGCTCCATACGGAGCAAGCTGTGACACAATATGTGTTCTGAGACCTTTCTATTATACTGTAGCAAGCATTAACATTTTAGCAATTTGTTCTACAGTACTGCTTCTGAGGGACAGGCTGGCCTTTAGTCCCCATGTGCATCAGTAATCTTTGAATACCCATGAACCTGTCACCGGTTCACCACTAATCAATGCATGCTGGAAACATCCCACTAGACCTGCTGTTAAAGAGATCTTCTGACCCAGTCGTCTAGCCATCGTAATTTGGCTCATCATAGTTGCTCATAACCTTATACTTGCCCATTTTTACTGCTTCCAACATGTCAAATTCAAGAACTGAAAGTTCAACTGCTGTGTAATCGATCACACCACTTGACAGGTGTCACAGTTAAGAGATAATCAATGTTGTTTACTTCACCTGTCAATCTTTTAATGCTGACACCAAACACCAGTGTATGCTTTAATTAACATTTTCTAGTGTTAATTAAAAATATTTGATTGGACTATTCATGGCCGAGTTTTGTCACTAAAATAATTACAAACTCCAGTGACGTTGTGCCTGCTGCACCCAAACCAACACTTGGGCCAGTGGCCCCATGGTGGCCACATTCCAATAATGCATGAAATCCTGATACTGCCTTCCAAAGAACAATCTACCACCCTAATAAAATCTGGTCAGTGTCGGTCCTGTGATGTTCACTAATAGATGGGATAGTGTCACTTGTCTGCTTCCAATGGTCCACCACCCAAATAACTGAGGGTTTATGGTGCTTCTTCGGTGGTCCCGTTCCATTGAGGCATCTTGTGCCAAGTAATGAACAAAGGAATAGGCTACACCTTTCATCTGCCCCAGAACAATATATACAATATATAGGTTTCTACTAAGGACACAGTGAAGATGCAAATTCTTGGCAAAATAGAAGCTGCACCGAATCGACTCTCAAAGCTGTGTTTCTTTTGTGTAAGCTGGAATTAAGTGAAAAGTTGATTTGTGAGTTTGACATTACAGTGGATTTGGTCATATTTTAGGGAAACATAAAGGCTCTGCATTTTAAAGCCTGCTAAATTATGTTGTTGTTATAAATCAAGAAGAAAGAAAAAACAGTAAACATTTTACATAACTAAAAAAGTGTTGTCCCCTACAAATAAAAAAATGGTTCAAATTCGAACCAACAAGTCTGGGATCAGGTTTATTTTTGACCAATTTTAGAAGCAAGTAGTACAGCTTACAGTGATGATGGCAAAAAAGTATAAATCAATAATGCAACCCACAATACCATTCATTTAGCAGTTCAACATACAACTGTGTAGATTAACTGAGACAGTAATCTACCTGAGAAAATAACAATATCAGTAAAATAACAAAATGGCTAATAAACAAAGGTTTATTTTTTATCATTAAGATTATAATAATTGTAGTGTATATGGATTTATGACCAAAAATTATAGAGGAGTAATAAACCAGAAAACTAGTGGTGTGCGATACTGCAAAATTTGGTATCAATCCGATACCAAGTAAATACAGGGCCAGTATTGCCAATACCGATACTTTTTAATAATTTAGGTAGATGCATCATCAAATTGCTAAATCTGAATAAATTTTCATGACCTTTAAGTGTAATATTGTAATACATAATTTTTTTGTAAGTAGCTGCTCTCAGTAGAATTGTAAATAAATTCAGTTGTTTAAAGCAGTCCGATTTCTTGTTTCTGGTGCTTTACTTTCTCACAACGTTACCATCATGGCGTATTACCACAAAGCAGCTAACTCATACCACATAGTTGTGTTTGCTGGGTAAATACATTTGTAAATTTTTAATAGTCACCGAATATATGTGTCCTTGTTTATTTAAAATAAAAAATAGATGCTATTCTGTATACATTTATAAGCAATATAAGTCAAAAGAAGTCAAAAGAAAAGAGCACTTATTTATCAAAACACAAACATGCGGAATAAGAGCCTCAGTATGCATGCTCCGATTCATTTGCGTAGGGTGAGCTAAGTGTGTATGGTGCATCCGTACTTTATGTACGTATAGTTCACACTATTATTTCCATAAAATCCTATTTCTGTATCTGCAAAGCAAAGTATTCAAAAACTTACAATCTTACTGCCTTACTGATGTCTGTTAGGATTTTAATATCATAACAATGTGACGGTACTACAACAAAACACAGCAGAGCAGGAGGGGAGGAGCAAGGTGTGCATGTAAGATGTGAGAGGAGCAGCGTCTGTAAAGACATGGTCTTTACTTTCTGACAAAACGGTAGAAATGTGCTGAATTTTGCAGAGTAAAAGTAAAACTAAAGTATCGATCCCATCACACTAGTATCGATCGAATACCAATACCAACGTTGGTATCGATAATATCAATATTTGGATTGATCCGCCCACCACTACAGAAAACTGCAGAAGGCTCAAAGTCGGCCTACGTGGAATAGGTATCAAATAGGTATCAAACTCTCCATGTTTTATTATTTTCTAAGGATTATAACTACTATTAGAATAAGTAAAATAACCAATTTTGATATTACCACTTTATAATTGTGTTACCTCATAAAGGTCCAGTCCACAAAGCATTAAAACAGCATTTACTTCAAATACTTGCTAATAAAAGCCTGTTGTGCCTGCAATAATAAAACATTAGATGTAAAATATATTCCACAGTTAGGAAATCTCAGAAACAACTATTGGTAAGCCAATTTGGTAAACTGAACAATAACAAAGGCAATCAGAAAATACAACACTTTATATCAATTAAAATCAGTCAAATGCAGTTAATATACAATGTAACCTTTATTTAAAGTCATAATCATAAGAGCAACAAAAGTTTAGCAAATCATGTTAATCAACTGGCAAAAAGATGTTAAATAAATGTATGTCCAAGCACATTGTTGCTCTTTATTACTGCCAGTAGAAAGTATAGAGAATTAATGAGAAGTATATGGAGTGGATCGGCTCCTTCCCTATTAAACCTTGAATGCAACACATGTACAATAAGCCATAAAAAAGCTTTAGAGTCATTGTTACACTTGAGGTTTTAAGACAAATGCCAGCAAAATGTATGGTAGGTAAAGCCATGAAGTCTTTATACATAATCTGCACTGTGACAAAAAAGGAACGCTCAGGATCTGAGCATTATCACATCTCTGTGGGAATTTCTATGTCAAGTATGTCAAGGTGGTGTTGAGATCAGCATGAAGTGTATAGACCGGACCCCTTAGTGTCAAAGAGATCACTTTGAAAAACCTAAAAAGACATTCATCACAGCAGGAAGATGTGTGGTCCGACTATAAGAGACCAATGCTGGTATTAGAGCTGCTAAGTGCATAAGTGGTGATGAATTACTTCTATCATGTTTCCTCAAAGCAAGACCCACCGCTACGGTTCCCTGTGAAGAGAAACCACATGCTGGCCTAAATCTACAGCAGGGGAGCGTCAATGAAACCAATAGCTTCAGTGTGTGTGTGTGTGCATGCAGGGTAAGCCTATTATGTGTAAATGTGGGCTCATGTGGTCAGCTTCCTTATTACAGTAGTCCACCTGCTTATCAGGGAATAGTTTCTGCATGGGTAATCTGCCTGCAAAAATGCATGAACATCTACAAAGCACAAGCTTAACCACTACATTTCACCCTGTTCTCCAGAGACTGAAAACTAGCTGTAATAAGACCTCTTTTTCCCTCTTTTTAAAACACCTTTCAGGAATTAATCTAGCAAAGTATCCTAAACACACACACACAAACACACACACACACACACACACACACACACACACACATATATATATATACAGTGTATCACAAAAGTGAGTACACCCCTCACATTTTTGCAGATATTGAAGTATATCTTTTCATGGGACAACACTGACAAAATGACACTTTGACACAATGAAAAGTAGTCTGTGTGCAGCTTATATAACAGTGTAAATTTATTCTTCCCTCAAAATAACTCAATATACAGCCATTAATGTCTAAACCACCGGCAACAAAAGTGAGTACACCCCTAAGAGACTACACCCCTAAATGTCCAAATTGAGCACTGCTTGTCATTTTCCCTCCAAAATGTCATGTGATTTGTTAGTGTTACTAGGTCTCAGGTGTGCATAGGGAGCAGGTGTGTTCAATTTAGTAGTACAGCTCTCACACTCTCTCATACTGGTCACTGAAAGTTCCAATATGGCACCTCATGGCAAAGAACTCTCTGAGGATCTTAAAAGACGAATTGTTGCGCTACATGAAGATGGCCAAGGCTACAAGAAGATTGCCAACACCCTGAAACTGAGCTGCAGCACAGTGGCCAAGATCATCCAGCGTTTTAAAAGAGCAGGGTCCACTCAGAACAGACCTCGCGTTGGTCGTCCAAAGAAGCTGAGTGCACGTGCTCAGCGTCACATCCAACTGCTGTCTTTGAAAGATAGGCGCAGGAGTGCTGTCAGCATTGCTGCAGAGATTGAAAAGGTGAGGGGTCAGCCTGTTAGGGCTCAGACCATACGCCGCACACTACATCAAATTGGTCTGCATGGCTGTCACCCCAGAAGGAAGCCTCTTCTGAAGTCTCTACACAAGAAAGCCCGCAAACAGTTTGCTGAAGACATGTCAACAAAAGACATGGATTACTGGAACCATGTCCTATGGTCTGATGAGACCAAGATTAATTTGTTTGGTTCAGATGGTCTCAAGCATGTGTGGCGGCAATCAGGTGAGGAGTACAAAGATAAGTGTGTCATGCCTACAGTCAAGCATGGTGGTGGGAATGCCATGGTCTGGGGCTGCATGAGTGCAGCAGGTGTTGGGGAGTTACATTTCATTGAGGGACACATGAACTCCAATATGTACTGTGAAATACTGAAGCAGAGCATGATCCCCTCCCTCCGGAAACTGGGTCGCAGGGCAGTGTTCCAGCATGATAATGACCCCAAACACACCTCTAAGACGACCACTGCTTTATTGAAGAGGCTGAGGGTAAAGGTGATGGACTGGCCAAGCATGTCTCCAGACCTAAACCCAATAGAACATCTTTGGGGCATCCTCAAGCGGAAGGTGGAGGAGCGCAAAGTCTCGAATATCCGCCAGCTCCGTGATGTTGTCATGGAGGAGTGGAAAAGCATTCCAGTGGCAACCTGTGAAGCTCTGGTAAACTCCATGCCCAGGAGAGTTAAGGCAGTTCTGGGAAATAATGGTGGCCACACAAAATATTGACACTTCAGGAACTTTCACTAAGGGGTGTACTCACTTTTGTTGCCGGTGGTTTAGACATTAATGGCTGTATATTGAGTTATTTTGAGGGAAGAATAAATTTACACTGTTATATAAGCTGCACACAGACTACTTTTCATTGTGTCAAAGTGTCATTTTGTCAGTGTTGTCCCATGAAAAGATATACTTAAATATCTGCAGAAATGTGAGGGGTGTACTCACTTTTGTGATACACTGTGTATATATATATATATATATATATACTGTATATATATATATATATAATTTTGTTTATGCATTTTTTCCCTTTTCTCTCCCTTTTAGCGCGTCCAATTGCTAACCCACGCCCCCTCTGACACGTGGGCAGCATGCCGTATGCATCTTATCACCTACACATTGACGAGTGCAGTGCAGCTCAGCATTGTGTACGGAGAGACACACCCTGAGAGCACTCTTTTCTCATCTTTGTGCAGGCGCCATCAATCAACCAGCAGTGGTCATAATTGCACCAGTCATGAGAGAGAGAAACCCCATCCAGCTTGGTCCCGCCCATATCTGAACAACAGGCCAATCGTTGTTCATGTGGCCGCTCAGCCTAGCCGGCAGGCAGAGCTGAGGTCCGATACGATGTATTCGAGATCCCAGCTCTGGTTCCAGTGTGTGTTTTTACTGCTGCGCCACCTGAGCGGCCCCAAACATATAGTTTGCAATTTTTGGCAATCCTTAAATTGTGCTTCTCTTAAAGAAAGAAAGCACAAAAAGAGGTTGGGGATAACGTAAGTTTGGTTTATTACATGTTCTGTTGAATTTAACAACGACTGCAAAATCATCAGAGGCCAGATCTCTTGCCTTCTTTAACCCAGTGTAACTGAACCCCAACTGAGTAACTCAAACCTATTTTGCATGAAGAAACAACCTGTGACTCATCTTAAACTGCTGATAATCATACTGGTGGGTTATTTTTGACCCATAAGACAAGGTTTAAGTGGTGGAAACCCTTCGTGAAGTATAAAAGGTCTCTCTTTTAGCACACACAAAAGGTTAAAACAGCATGAGGTATTAAAACGTCCTAATGACATTATAATAATCTAATGAGGAATTATAGGCCATCATTTTTTAAATAGAGTCAAGTGTGTCAGAGATGTGTGAGAGCATTAATTAACTATATGTGGCATGTAGGATGGCTAATGGATATTGTGGTAATGATAGTCATGAGTATTGTAAACTAATGCAAGGTGAAAGGAGTGTTCCATACAAACAGAACAGGTTAACGAGCTTCTATATGAAGAGTGATTGGATTGCTTGTTTTCTGGAGTGGCTTGTTTTCTGGAGTTGCTTGGATGTTGTATTCACAATAAATAAAAAATTTACTTTAAAATTGACCTGTATTTGGATAATCATAAAACTACACACTAACATTACACTGATCAGCCATAACATTAAAACCACCTCCTTGTTTCTACACTCACCGTCCATTTTATTAGCTGCACTTACCATATAGAAGCACTTTGTAGTTCTACAATTACTGACTGTAGTCCATCTATTTCACTACATACCTTTTTAGCCTGCTTTTGCCCTGTTCTTCAATGGGCAGGACCCCCACAGGACCATCACAGAGCAGGTATTATTTAGGTGGTGGATCATTCTCAGCACTGCAGTGACACTGACATGGTGGTGGTGTGTTAGTGTGTGTTGTGCTGGTATGAGTGGATCAGACAAAGCAGCACTGCTGGAGTTTTTAAATACCATGTCCACTCACTGTCCACTCTATTAGACACTCCTACCTAGTTGGTCCACCTCGTAGACGTAAAGTCAAATATGATCGCTCATCTATTGCTGCTGTTTGAGTTGGTCATCTTCTAGACCAGAGGTCACTAACAGGCGGACCGCGGTCTGGATCCGGACCCAGAAGCTGTCCCATACGGACCCGGACCTACAGCCAAAACATAAAGTTATTATTTGAAACCTGACGGAGCGCTTCTATTTTAACCGGCGCAGCTTTTGTAGTCTTTACGGTAGCGGTTTAGCGGATGAGAAAACGCACAGACCAATCACGTGACACCACTCAGCCAATCAAGTCTGTGCATTCCAGCCGGTAAACACTGCGACTCTACAGTGCAGACAGATGAGAGAGTTAGAGGCGAGTTACATGTGGAAAGACGGTGGAAAGAAAAAGAAAGATAGCGAACGTAGAAAAAACGAAGGGAGAGATACAGACGACTGTGCAGGAGAAAGTTGAGAAAAGACGAGTGAGACAGGAGACAAATAGCGCTCTCCAAAAAAGAAACGTGTACAGCAAAAATACAGCATTTAATCCGTGATGGAGAGACTCATTTCTGTTCTTACTTCCCACTGGAGCACAATTTATTTTTATTTTCTCTTAATTTGATAAGAGAAAGGTTTGATAAGGTGGGGCGGCCCGGGTCCTCTCTGTGTGGAGTTTGCATGTTCTCCCCGTGTTCGCGTGGGTTTACTCCAGGTGCTCCAGTTTCCTCCCACAGTACAAAGACGTGCAAGTGAGATGAATTGGAGACACTAAATTGTCCATGACTGTATTCGATATAAACTTGTGACCTGATGAACCTTGTGTAATGAGTAACTACCGTTCCTGTCATGATGTAACCAAAGTGTAAAACACGACGTTAAAATCCTAATAAACAAACAGACATCTGATTTGACAGTCAGTTATTGATTACATGCAGATGTTGATACAACTACTAGGCTATTTATATATATTATATATCAATATACTGTATATATATAGTTAAACATTCCGGACCTTTGCTTCAAGAAATTTTCTCTAACTGGACCTCTTTACATTTTAGTTGAATACCCCTGTTCTAGACCTTCATCAGTGGTCACAGGACGCTACCCACGGGGCGCTGTTGGCTGGATATTTTTGGTTGGTGGACTATTTTCAGTCCAGCAGTGACAGTGAGGTGAACTCCATCAGTGCTGCTGTGTCTTATCCACTCATACCAGCACAACACACACTAACACACCACCACCATGTCAGTGTCACTGCAGCACTGAGATTGATCAACCACCCAAATAATACCTGCTCTGTAGTGGTCCTGGGAGAGTCCTGACCATTGAAGAACAGCATGAAAGGGGGCTAACAAAGCATGTAGAGAAACAGATGGACTACAGTCAGTAATTGTTGAACTACAAAGTGCTCCTATATGGTAAGTGGAGCTGATAAAATGGACAGTGAGTGTAGAAACAAGGAGGTGGTTTTAATGTTATGGCTGATCAGTGTATATGTTGAGAGTATTTGGACATCCCTTCAAATTACTGAGTTGTGTTTATAAAATCAGTACAAAATAACATTATGCTTCCATTTAAGACAACAGTTTGGTAAAGACTGTTCTGTTGTTCCAGCATGACTCTGCCCCTGTGCACAAAGTGAGGTCCATGAAGGCGTTGGACATCCAGTGGCCTTCAAAGATCCCTGACTTCAACCCTTTTTAAAACTTAGGAATAAACTAAAATGACGAGTGTGACCCAGGTCTTCTTGTCTAATATTACTGACAGACCCAACAAACTCTTTGTTCACTGAATAGGCACAACTTTTTACACACACACACACACACACACACACACACACACACAAACAACCCAAATGATTGTGGAAAGCTGCAAAGGAAGGGTGGTTTTGGTCATTTTCAGTGTACATGGTTTCGTAAAGGAGTGTTCAACAAGCAGATGGTCAGGTCTCCACACTTTTGGCGATATAGTGTATTTCTGGACTTACATACTGCTTAGGCAACTACATTCATACATACAGCAGTGGTGGTAAATGGGTGTGTCCACATTATTCAAATGTGATTATAAGTGAATTATTTTTCTTTGTGTGAAGAAGAAAGTCCAGTTGCTGACACCACAATAGTTATACCATAAAATACACCCAAAATACATATTTATAAGCACTTTTATATACTGGAGCCTTTCTCAACTGGGGTGACGTTTGGCTTTCTCAAGGGTGCTGTCAAAATTATTCTGATGTTCTTGACATAATAAAATGAATTAAAATTCCAACAATGGATAGTGACACAATATATCATAAAAATACATAGTCAAAATTTCTTACATGCCTATTTCTTAATGTTTTTTTTTTCTTCCAGATCTCAATGTCAGCGTATGACTATGTACAAGCTAGCCAAACACTGTGTTTTATTTCCAAAACCATATGATGCTTTACAAGAAGCACACAAACTAGCATGAAGTGGTTTTGTGCATCGTCTTAGGCTCAGGTTTCCCATTGATAGTAAGTTACATTTACCCCACCCCCTTCTTTTGATGACCACTTGTGTGTGTATATGTGTGTGTGTCTTCACAATCAGGGTGCAATCAGGGTAACTGGATACGACTATATATTAGGGAGAAAATTGGGGGGAAAATTGTGGAAAAAAAAGGATTTTATTGATTGCTTACATGTACTGTACATTCACAGTAGTTTGAATTACTTCTTATAAGTTGATTTTTTTTCTTCCTTTTGCATAACCTGTATTTACATTTCATTAAATTCTCTAAAAATTATTAAACTGTTTAACTCACATAAATACAAGTTTTATATTTTTTACTGCAAAACTGGTGTGAAGCATGGCAGAATCAGAGTAGCTACAGAAGTCTTAGTCTAACAGAAAGGAAAGAAATTCATCACATTTAGTGGACACTTTATCCAAAGCACTGACAATGTGGTAGTGGTGTGGCTTAAATCAGCAACCTTCCAATTACTTGCTCAATACCTTAAACACTGAGCTACCACTGCCCTAGTTTGTTGACATTAATGTTGTTCACCTTATCTCCAACCTTTAGGACACATAATGTTTTGAAAGGTGCTGAAAACTATAAGACCTGTGTATAAATCTTATGGATAAACTCTGCACATCTAGATTAGTGGAGAAAAGAATTCTGACTCTAACGGTCTCTGTGACTCTAACGGTCTCAAAGTCTTTGTCTTTATTGACCTATTTTGGTAAATAATATGTACAACCTCTACTACACTTGCCAGAAAAAAATGCTACCAGCTTAATAATTCAAATTCCTTCATACACTTATTCTACTGTATAATAATATGCTTCTAGTGTATGTACTCGATGATCTAGTTCTCGGACGGTTTCTTTTGTTAGCCCTCAGTGAGCAACACTAAAGCAACACAGTGACCCTAGAGAAGCTGAGAGAGTGTGAGCCACCTGTCTGTTCCGGGCTCCAAGGATTTACAGCTTTGAGGCCATATGTTGCTATAAAAACAAACACGTTACATTCTAACAAAACTTCATCCCTCACAATCACAATGCAGCTGACGATCAGTGATTCAGGAGCGTACTGTGCAGTCAGAGCAAGAATTGAAAAATAGTTGCAAAAAAAAACAACCATAAACAGTACTTTAGTTAGGTATTGGGTGACCTCAAAGACATTTGTATTATATTTATGTTGTAATAGGTTTGTATTGGGTTTGTGACTTGATCTGGCAACTTAAATGAAAACAGAATATGTAAATAATCTATATGGTCAGAATTATATAGGCATCAGACCATTAGCTTGTTGGACATTCCAAATCTATTAACATTGCTATGTGGATAGTCCTTTCTTTGCATCTACTACAGACTTTACTGGGAAGGTTTTTCCACAAAAAAAATAGACGTCAGGCGTCAGACGGTAGGTCAGGCATTTGTATTAGACAAGAAGGTCTGGCTTACAATTAATGTTAAATAAAAATTTAATATAAAGATGAACGCAATGTTCTCATTTATCCCAAAGGTGTTAGAGTTAGGGATAAGAACTAACCACTGAATTTCCTTCACTCCAAACTGGACAAACTATGTCTTTATGGACCTTGCTAGGAATTGGAAATGCCCTTTACCAAATTGTTATCACAAAGTTGGAAGAATATTTATATAACTGATTATACACTGACCAGGCATAACATTATTAACACTGACAGGTGAAGTGAATAACACTGAATATCTCTTCATCATGGCAGCATTATTAGGCAGCAAGTGAACATTTTATCCTCAAAGTTGATGTGTTACAAGCAGGAAAAATGGGCAAGCGTAAGGATTTGAGCGGGTTTGACAAGGGCCAAATTGTGATGGCTAGACGATTGGGTCAGAGCATCTCCAAAACTGCAGCTCTTGTGGGGTGTTCCCGGTCTGCATCGGTCAGTATCTATCAAAAGTGGTCCAAGGAAGGAACAGTGGTAAACCGGCGACAGGGTCAAGGGCAGCCAAGGCTCATTGATGCACGTGGGGAGCAAAGGCTGGCCCATGTGACGAGCTACTGTAGCTCAAATTGCTGAAGAAGTTAATGCTGGTTCTGATAGAAAGGTGTTAGAATACACAGTGCATCACAGTTTGCATAGCCCATGCTGACCCCTGTCCACTGCCAAAAGCACCAACAATGGGTAATATGAACTGGACCACGGAGCAATGGAAGAAGGTGACCAACACAATATTAGGAGGGTGGTCATAATGCCTGATCGGTGTATATACCTGTTAAAAATGGGTTTGACTTTAACTCAATAATTAAAAGAACTGGCTACATAACTTTGGCTTTACAGCGTAGAAAGTAACATGCTTTTATACTTACAATGCATTGCCATATAAGCTGGTTTTCTGGCCAACCCAATAGAATTATTAAAAGAACCTTTTTGCAGTCTACACTTTTTAGGTTGTCAGGTTTTCTCCTAGGTAACAAACTTAATTTATGCAATATGTAATATATACACCAATCAGCCACAACATTAAAACCACCTCCTTGTTTCTACACTCACTGTCCATTTGATCAGCTCCACTTACCATATAGAAGCACTTTGTAGTTCTACAATTACTGACTGTCCATCTATTTCTCCACATACTGTTCTAACCTGCTTTTACCCTGATCTTCAATGGTCAGGACCACCACAGAGCAGGTATTATTTAGGTGGTGGATCATCATCTAGACCTTCATCAGTGGTCACAGGATACTGCCCACGGGGCGCTGTTGGCTGGATATTTTTGGTTGGTGAACTATTCTCAGTCCAGCAGTGCCAGTGAGGTGTTTAAAAACTCCATCAGCATTGCTGTGTCTTATCCACTTGTACCAGCACAACACACACTAACACACCACCACCATGTCAGTATCACTGCAGTGCTGAGAATGATCCACCACCTAAATAATACCTTCTCTGTGGTGGTCCTGGGAGAGTCCTGACCATTGAAGAACAGGGTGAAAGGGGGCTAACAAAGCATGCACAGAAATAGATGGACTACAGTCAGTAATTGTAGAACTACAAAGTGCTCCTATGTGGTAGGTAGAGCTGATAAAATGGACAGTGAGTGTAGAAACAAGGAGGTGGTTTTAATGTTATGGCTGATCGGTGTGTGTTAAAACATTAGGGTGATATTTACTGCTTTATAATGACTAGTGCTACTGTTATCGATTAAAGAGATAGGCTGATATGGCACTAAGGAATTTTGATTTTAAAGTTAAGTTATAGATTCTGCTTATAAATCTGGAAGGTTCCAAGCGAAAGAATGTTTGAACGTGCCATTGCACCCATACAAGTGGTTCAACAAGCACGCAATCAGACAAATGGTGGCATAATCATCTCAATGGCTTTTGGATTCTTTCAGTGTGGAAATACACACATGCTCTTCAAAGGTAATTAGTCTTTATATTGCAGCATGTCCATCCAGTTTGCCCTGCACCGCTCTTGGGACTGAACACATGGACATGGATAATAGGCTCTGTTAATGAGCCGCTCCTTCATTATCAATCTTGCTAGAGGATCTCCAGTTCATGTGAGAGGCCTGCTGTGGACGCATTAGAAGAAAATGTGATAATTGTTGTGCACATAAGTGAAATATGGACCCACATTGGGCTGAGACTGGAACAGCCTGATCTCAAGCAGGAGTCTGAGTGTCCTTGTGGTAATAGAAGAAAGGTGGTAAATTAAACACACACTCATACCTTTTAATTTCTAGTCTTTTCAAAAGAGGGAATGCGCTTTATGCCCTGCACCACCTGGAGAAAATACTAACAGCTGACGTGATGCTGATCTCCACAATGGCAATAAATCAGTGGTTTGCCTCTGGCAACCACCTTTACACACCACCTTTACACACCTAATGCTTAACAATCAGTTCAAGATAGTAGCTACTTCTAGATGTTTTATGGGCAGGTTGTGGACAGTTTTATTTTCCAGAAGGTTGGGCTTCCGAAATGCACTGAACACCTCGGTTTGAATCTTGGCTCTGCCACCGGTCAGCTGGGCGTAATTGGCAGTGCCTACAGCAGACAATAACTGGCCACCTTGTCTGCTGGGTGGGATAACCGGACTAAGTGAGTGGGGTCTTTAAACGCTGTGTAAGGACCCTGGTTAGCAGATAGAGGCGCCTGTATAGAAAGCATGGGTGAAAAGAGGGTGTCTGCTAGGACTGCGCACAGGTCGGAGGAGGCATGAGCAGCAACATGCCCTCCTCAAATGCAATCAGGGATCCCCAGCAGCGGAAGACAGATTGACTACGCTAAATTGGGAGAAAAAGGGCAGAAAATGCATAAATAAATAGAAAACAACTTTTAGTCCAAATAGATATCAACTGCTAAAAGCGATTTAAAATCCATACAGTTTGAATTGTAAAACATTAGACTGACTCAGAGAATTGAACATAGTTATGAGTCATGTTCAAATGTATACAAGTAGCATAATGAATCAACAGCACCATAGTTCTAATGATACATCCCAAAACCAAATCGTACCAATAACTTAAATAACGCTTGATAAATACCATCTATGAATGCAGAATAATCTATCATTTTAAATTGTTCTAGCTAAAGTGATTTCGGTCTAATAATTTAAGATTTTAAAATAGAAGCCCCCTTACCCCCAAAGATTTGTTTGGGTTAGGCTATTGGAATGAGTTTTTGGTAATTCTTATCATATGTACATATCAGGCACCTAAGACCAATGATGCTTCTAAACTGCCACTCAGCACTCAAGGAAGACAAGCATCAAGGCTCTTCTTTGTACTGGCACCAGGCTGTCTATACAGATCAGTTTCCTGCCAGTCATAAACAAAAACCTAAGACCCTAACACTAATATTAAACTTAATTGCACAAAAAACTTGCCATTTTACTATTTCTGATACTGCACCAGTGCCTTAAGAGCTAGCCATTATACTGTTAAGAAATGTTCCAGCATGCTACAGTTGGAAAAACCCCAAAGTAACAAGAAACTGTGTGAAAGGAATACATGAATTGTACCACAAAATAAGGCCAACACTTTATGACTCTTTACTAAGAGCCCTATGCTGTGACCCTACACACATTTGTGTTTTCCCCATGAAAGTCAATGAAAAGGCCTCATTAATTAGCTGGTAAGTTGATTCAGGTATGTTAATTAAGGTAAAATATGCCTGTAGGTCTAAAGCCCTTCAATAGAACCAGCATGTGCATGTGTTGCATTAATGTTGAACTGATATTGCATACAGCTAGAGCAGTGGAATCATCAAACAAGAGGATATTGTCCTCCTAATTTGTCTTTCCCCTTGTCATCATCATTGTGCAGTCTTCAGATACACAAATGACCTTTTTCACTAGATCCTGCAGTAATACGACCTGATAAAAGCTGCACCGGTTAATGAACTCAATATCAATATCACTGCTTCGAGTGCCGCTCCTGGCTGGGTTTTAGGGAAAGTAAAAGTGACCTTACAGGTATTTGTTAAGGGCATTCAGCCACCAGCTCCACACAATTTCCTCCATGGTTAATTAAAAAGCGCAGAAAGGCACCTCACTAGCAACATGGGTTTCTGCAGACTGACATGTACCTCTACTACCTGTGTTCCCATCCTGTCGACCTCTTCACCTCCTTTTTCTCCAGCAGAAGAAAAGTCTGCACAAGTGAAAGAACCACAGGGGTGTTTCTCATTACTTCTTATCTCATCCCATTAGCTCCAATAACCGGGAGCCTGCGGCAAATTCCTTGTTATGTAAAACTCTGGACCTGTCAAAAGGAGAACCATAATGGTGTCTTACAGCCTTGCACAGCCAGGCAGGAGCACCCTGTGCCAGGCTGAGATACAAAAACAGAGAGAATCGCTACAATGCGTTTGTGTCATTGTGTCATAGCTGCAGGGTGTTTTCTCAGTCAACAGCAATTAGAGCTGACGAGACACGTTTCACGGTTCTCGGGGTGACAAAGGTAATAAATTGACTTATAATTTAAGTTTGAAACAGAGAGAAAGCATGCGATTGTATTCTGGCTCAATTTTCTAACATCTACTTTATGCACAGGTGTAGTAACCGACGTTTTAGGACATGTGGCAGTTTGCAGAGCGAGTGCTGCAAACCCTTTGAGAGGAAACATAACATGTAACATATGTTATAAGTAAAGCTTATATTAAATGCTTGTGTACTTTATGTGGTAAACATAAGCACTGGTTATGCTGTAAATGTCTTTTATAGCTCTTAAAGGAGCATGCAGTTGCTAGCAGATGTTTAATTTCACGCCAAGCTCTGTATCCTCTTTCACTTTCACACATGCTACAAAACCTGAACTTTGTGAATGATAAATACTTCTTATTTAGTACTTCAGTAGTATTAAAGCTTACTCAACAAAAACTAGACATCTGTAAAGGTACAACAGTCAGACAGTCCCTCTAGACCAGGGGATTTCAACATACAGCCCAAGACACAAAAGCCTGCACTTTTGTTCTTATTATGATTTGGTCTATTGTTACTATACTGTACATTCATGCATTGGTGTGGCCTGATAAATTAAATTTTATCCCCTCTTGTGACCCCCTTTCAGACAAGCTTAAAAATTAACTGGATAACTGGAATAAATAAATAAATAAACATGTAGTGCAGATATTTTCAGACGTGTAGTGAATAATACAATTAAGCAATCATATCATGCATTGCTGCATGTACACTGATCAGCCATAACATTAAAACCACCTCCTTGTTTCTACACTCACTGTCCATTTTATCAGCTCCACTTACCATATAGAAGCACTTTGTAGTTCTACAATTACTGACTGTAGTTCATCTATTTCTCTACATACATTTTTAACCTCCTTTTACTCTGTTCTTTAATGGTCAGGACCCCCACAGGACCACTACAGAGCAGCTATTATTTGGGTGGTGGGTCATTCTCAGCCCTGCAGTGACACTGACATGGTGGTGATGTGTTAGTGTGTGTTGTGCTGGTATGAGTGGATCAGACACAGTAATGCTCATGAAGTTTTTAAAAACCTCACTGTCACTCTGAGAATAGTCCACCAACCAAAATATATGATTGTCACTGACTTTACATCTACAAGGTGGACCAACTAGGTAGGAGTGTCTAATAGAGTGGACAGTGAGTGGACACGGTATTTAAAAACTCCATCAGCGCTGCTGTGTCTGATCCACTCATACCAGCACAACACACACTAACAAACCACCACCATGTCAGTGCCACTGCAAGGCTGAGAATGATCCACCACCCAAATACATACTATGTAGTGGTCCTGTGGGAGTCCTGACCATTGAAGAACAGCATGAAATGGGGCTAACAAAGCATGCAGAAAAACAGATGGACTACACAGTGCATTATTCATACAGGTCAACCTGATTGACAAGAAATGTGGCCACTGTTTTTTTCATTTGCGGTTTGTTACCATAGCTAAGCACTGCCAATCTACAGTAGTAGAAAGTTTTCATTCATCAGTAGCCAGTTTGCGCCATTTTTGCACTTTTCCTTTGTAACCTACACAGTTTGTGAAGATGAGTGCGCAGCCAAGCACAAAGAATTCGGGCAAGAACACTGCAAAGATGGCTGCTTTGTTCATACGTGGAAGAAGCTGACATATAACATTCAGATCTCATGTTAAAAAAATTGTAACCTCACAATCTGACATTCACATGAAGTCAAGGGCCTCTGCTGGACAATTTTGGAACTTGCTGGCTGAGGAACAATATCCAAACATAAAAAAATGTGCCACATATTTGTCAGCATTTTTGAATCAACCTACTTGTGTGAATCAGCCTTTTCCCACCTATAATAATTAAGCCTAAATATCGGAACCCCACAGTACAAACACACTTCTGCTCTTAAAGGTTACTTGTAGTCCTACTTTCTGGGCAATATTATTTCAATAGTGTATATTGTTAAGGGTTTTGGGGTTTTCCTATGACCTACATTAAAATACCAGAGTAAAACAGAATATATACTGTACATGCTAAAATGATTCATGAACAACAACAAAATAACAACAAATGAAGAAACCCATGGAACAATGATAGACAGACATGTTTTAGTATTATGAAATACAGTAATTATAATGTACTAATGCTTCAATTTCTTCCCCAATAATTTACCTGAATATTCACTTTTGGTCCTAAAGTGACCATTAATAGCAACCATACGAGGTCAAGGACCAGGGGTTAGACAATCAAAAACCTCTCCAACATTATTGACTTTGTGCAAAGGTTAAAATAAAGGAATGACCCCAATTTTGGTGAAGTCATTTTCCCATAATAACCATAATGTAACTGATACTCTATTATCTTAAGATTATGATTATTATGCCTAGTCCAACATGTCCTAAAACAACAAACACTGGATAAGATCTATTTAACTGTGCTGTATACTACAGTACCATGCTCAATTAAATGCTCACTCACTGATAGACTAACTAATTAGAGTGACTAATAGAGGGATTGACTGATCTCAGTAGTTGAAAAATGCCTGGCTGAAAGTAGCTCAGATCATTCATACCAGCAATCAATTTTTTTTTTTGCATTATGGTTACTCTCACTTCCTGGGACTGGTATTACAATCTGACAATTGAACATTTGAGAAGCTGGACTGTGGAAAATGGAAACTATTAATTGAAATACAGGTTGGAACACAAGTGATGCATCTTAGATGCTCACAGCGCTGACTCTCGCCCTTCTACAATACAGCACTTTAGGCCGTATTCAGAGATGCCAACATAATTTGGTAAGTTATGTAGAAAAGATGAATCAATATAGCTGGAATATACACAATCAATCAGTGTCAAGCCACTGAATTTACACAAACAACCTTCAATTCATACTTACAAGGTTGCCAGACTCTAGAAGAAACAAACGAGCCATTGGGTGCAACTAAACCACCTACTATTTCAACTGGCAAATTACAACCCTAAAGCTTGCTAATGAAAATTCAAAGTTTACTGTGTTACACTTTGCTTTGACAAGCATTCACACCCGTAAACCACCACATACATACAGTAGATACACATACCTGCTGGCCATTGAGTGCATGACAGGTTTGTTTGTTTATTAGTATTTTAACGTCATGTTTTACACTTTGGTTACATTCATGACAGGAATGGTAGTTACTCATTACACAAGGTTCATCAGTTTACAAGGTTATATCAAACACAGTCATGGACAATTTAGTATCTCCAATTCACCTCACTTGCATGTCTTTGGACTGTGGGAGGAAACCGAAGCACCTGGAGGAAACCCACGCAGACACGGAGAGAACATGCAAACTCCACACAGAAAGGACCCGGAGCTCTCCACCTGGGGATCAAAGCCAGATCCTTCTTCCTGTGAGGCGACAGTGTTATTATAACTACAAACATTGCAGTAAATAAAGTGGGTGCACAAACCTGCAGTAATATGCAATTTAATTAACTCTGTTCACAAAAACAACTCTGCTATGAAAACAATATGAAACAATATAAATAAATAATAAAATGTTAATAGTTCAGAACAATGGTCTGATTAAATAAAAATAGAATTATTTAGCAATGACTCAGCATATGTGCGCTCAGGTGGTACAGCGGTAAAAAAACAGCTCGTCGGTTCGAAACTCAGTTCTGCCATTCGGCAAGCTGGGCACCTACATGAACAACAATTGACTGTTGTTCATACAGGGTGGGAGCCGGATGGGATCTGCTGGCTGATTGTTGGTGCCTGCACAGATGAGGGATGATGCGTTGATCAGGGTGAGTCTCTCTGTACACAAAGATGATTCGCATATGAACTCGCCTCGTGCAGGTGAAAAGATGCAGTCGGCTACTGCACACGTGTCGGAGGGGGTGTGTGATAGTCACGGCTCCTCTCAATCAGGATGGAGATCAACATCAGTAGAGAGGAAGCGTAATGCAATAGGGTGATTGAATATGACTAGATTGGGAGAAAAATTGGGGGGGAAAATAAAGCAATGACTTATGTTTGGAGAAAGGAGTATTACACAAATTATTCCAAAAACACCACATGCACACTGAAACATCAAATGAGGTGAGAATATCATGATTAGGGGCTGCGTCTCTGCAAATGGTACTGAGACATAACAGATTATCAAAGAAAACATAAATGAAGCATGTCTCAGAGCATATTATAAGCTAATTTAATCCAATCAGCCAATAAATTAAATCTGAAGAAAAGATAAACACTTCAATAAGACAACGAACATACAGCCTTAAAATCCCCAGACCTAAATAACATATGAAATGTATTCATTTCATTTTGTTTACATATCTATTTACATATTCTTTAAATAGGTATTGTTATTCCAATCAATTGCAGATACTCAGTCAATGGATAGAACATGCCAAACAACACACAAACTCTAAGACAAATTGGGTTTGCATCCATGTTGCTATCTGGCACCAACAGGGCGGCACGGAAGCTGTCGTCCACAGCAAGAAGGTCCTGGGTTCGATTACCATGTGAAGCGGTCCTGGTCCTTTCTGTGTGGAGTTTGGATGTTCTCCCCATGTCTGTGTGGGTTTCCTCCAATAGCTCCGGTTTCCTCCCACAATCCAAAAGACATGCAAGTGAGATGAACTGAAGATACAAAATTGTCCATTACTGTGTTTGACATTAAAGACTTGAACTGATGAATCTTGTGTAATCTTGTGATTACCGGTCCTGTCATGGATGTAATCAAAGGGTGTAAAACATGATGTTAAAATCCTAATCAATAAATAATAAATATCTGAGCCAATGTGACACCCTGTTTTAATTCTGTTGATTAAGATTGTGTGATCAGACGTTTTACTGTCTGTAAAGACAGCAATTAAATGCCAGTGTATTGCTGCCATTTAGTAAGTGATTACTGTCTACGATGTGTAGATGATTTAATACTGTTGCACAGTATCACCCTCCCTTTTTCTTTCCTTCGTTCCTTCCCATCAAAATGTATTAGCAGTCTATAAAGATAGCACACACCTTGGTCAATAGGATCAATAAATGCCTATAAGTAATATGAAGTGTAGGGCTGGCACCGATCCGATACTCTGTATCGGTATTAAGATTGTGTGATCAATCACACAATCTACTTAATCACACAAAATACTTAATGTAAATAAGGCCATTGTTTGTGTGTAAAGCAAATAACACATGAAGATACGTTCCAACAGAGTGCCGTTTATTGCCAGCTCACTCGGCAACTGCCGTAACAAGGTGCATCTTGATGACATCATTAACATGTGCCACTGATCTACAACTCATCCGCAACAGCCATTCAGAAATTAAAACACACTGATCTATATAAACTTTTAGCCTTTTAAAAAATCATCTACTACTGCCACATCTAAAAACACTTTAAACATAATAAAAATCGCTTATAAATGATAAATCGCTCACCTGAGATAAAGAAAACCTATCTTGTCCCGGCTTGGAGATCTCTCACATCCTCAACGATTAATCCATTAGTGTTATGAAATAAAACAAACTACACTGTTTCCTGTTTAGCCACAGATGTCCTCTTCAAAATCCAGCAGGGTTTAATAATCTAAAACTGTGACAGAACTTTAACGGAAAATCTTAACTATGCGTCAATTCTAATTGTTCCATCGCGTTTGATTGACATCCACATCTTCCCATTTTAGACACTTTGGACGACACACTGTAAAGCGAGATGTGTTATGTGAACAACAGCTCGACCGTAAGTGAAACCAAAAATGCTGCTAAATGTTCTGTGTGTAAAAGTTAAAATAAAAACAGCAGTTTTGCATAAGTGTGATGTTGTGATGTTGGTGGTGGACCTGAGGAGGGACAAGGCACCGGTGATCCCTGTGTCCATCAGGGGGTCAGTGTGGACATTGTGGAGGACTACAAATATTTGGGAGTGCACATTGACAATAAACTCGACTGGACTAAGAACACTGATGCCCTCTACAGGAAGGGCCAAAGTCGGCTCTATTTTTTGAGGCGCCTGAGGTCCTTCAACATCTGCCGGACTATGCTCAAGATCTTCTATGAGTCTGTGGTAGCGAGTGCTATCCTCTATGCTGTTGCATGCTGGGGAAGCAGGCTGAGGGTGGCAGATGCCAACAGACTCAACAAATTGATCCGCAAGGCCAGTGATGTTGTTGGTGTGGAGCTGGACTCTCTCACTGCAGTGTCGGAGAGGAGGATGCTGTCTAAGCTGCAGGTTATTATGAACAATGGCTCCCACCCACTTTATGACACGGTGATGAGACAAAGGAGCACATTCAGTGCAAGACTCATCATACCAAAATGCACCACAGAGCGCCACAGGAAGTCTTTTCTACCTGTGGCCATCAAACTCTATAATTCCTCCCTTAATGTGTGACACTATGGTTTATCTGTGTAATATTCAGTATTCATATGTGCAAGATTCAGTTTTCATACGTGCAATATTCAGTTTTCATACGTGCAATATTCAGTTTTCATACGTGCAATATTCAGTTTTTCATACGTGCAATACTCAGTTTTCATATGTGCAATAATAATAACGTAAGCATTTTAATTATTTAATTGTGTGTATATAACTTTTTAACTTTAACTTTAAATTTGTCTTATTTTTTCTTTGTTTTAAGAGAGTAGAGTGTTTATTATTTTTACATAAATGGGTGCTACTGTAAAAAACTGCAATTTCCCTCTGGGATCAATAAAGTATTCTGATTCTGATTCTGTATTTATTCCTTTAGAATATTTGTTTCACAGTCTGAGCATTGTTATTTAGATAGCTAGTTTAACCATGGTGCACTGAGACATGTATTATTACTGCCTAGTTGTTTGAGAGGAGAAATGACGGTATCGAATTGGTATCAGTATCGGCAGATACTCAATTTGCAGTATCGGTATCGGACATAAAAAAGTGGTATTGAGCCAGCCCTAATAAATTGTATTAAAGCATTAGGAATCTTTTTTTTTTCAGGGGACAAACAGGAACAAGATCTAGTTCTACATTTAGCTCTTCGAGGCTTCTAGGTCATTTAGCCAGAGGTTTATTTCTTCATCTGATATCTTTCATGTGTGTTGTATGAAAGTGGTGGATTGAATTTTCATTCTATATTAGAGCGCAGACTAAATGAAGATGCTGCTGCTTCAACTCAGTAGTCTCTTAGGCAGGCGAGGCTGAGGATTTCCTGTCAGAGAAGAGAGGACAAACCTGCAGTTGCTGATTTTGATTTAACTGCCTAGTGTCATTTATTCCCTTTTCTTCTTCTTCTTTCCCAATCCAGTAAATGTTTTTGAATTAATTTGAATAAAAAAGAGGGCAGAACATGTTAACTGAGTGGGAAATGGGAGGAATTTTACTGAAATATCAACTTTCATTTGCCTTTGAGGAGAAAGAAGAAAGAAAAATAGAGCATGATATATTTATCGCGTACACACATCATGCACGGTAGACAGGATGTTCTCTCAGAAGGCTGTATGATTGACATAAGAAAGGCATGCTATGGAAATTATTATAAAGATCTTCTGCACTCGGGTGGTGCAGCAGTAAAACATACTAGCCCATCAGTGCTGAGATCTCAAACTCTCTGCTATCAGCCGGGCGGGCACCTATACACAGACTAAATATTGACTGTGGGTCTGTATGGGGGGGAGGGACAATGGCTGAAACAGGGTCCTCGTTGCTGGTGCAAGTGTGGCCTCTGCTGTCCGGTCGAGGCATCTAAACAAAGGGCGGCTGATCACGAGTGCCAGTGTTCAGGTACAAAGAAACGATTAGCCAAGTGTGTGTTGTAGCGCACAGCAAAAAAAACCTCAAAACTGGTTTCCGGAAAATATGGTGAAGGTTCTTGCATGGCCTAATCTGCTAACTTAAATCTTATAAAATACAGTCCATCAGAAAGGCCATTGTAGCCTTGGAAATCTAAGACTATCAAACATCAGAGCTTTAAAAAGCTAATTATGTTCCACTGCTTTAAGGCTGTATTTGCTAATAATGACCATGAAACAGGGTACTACTGTAGTTATTTATCTGTTGTAGCTGAATATCCCTCCCTCCTACTGATTGGTTTATTTTTGTAATTCCTTATAATTAAATTCCTTATAAATACATGTTTGTGTTTATACTTATTGAGCTACAAAAAGATGTGCATTTGAAGGGAATATATGCACTAAAAAATGGTTGATTGGCGGCTCAGGTGGCGCAGCGGTAAAGTACGCTAGTTCACCAGAGTTGGGGTTTCGAATACATCGTATCCAACCTCAGCTCTGCCTTTCCGACTGGGCTGGGCGGCAGTATGAACAACGATTGGCTGTTGTTCTTAGGGGTAAGAAAGTCGGATCATAGGTCCTCATAACTGGTGCGACTGCGGCCCCTGCTGGCTGACTGATAGCGCCTGCACAGGGCTGAGGAATAATGCTGATGGGGTGTGGCCCTCCATGCACAGTGCCTGTCAAGTACATGAACTCAACTCGTGCAGGTGAAAAATGCACTATCTGTACTGACTGTGCGTACTGGAGGGGGCGCATGTCAGTTGAGAAGCGTCCTCAGTAAGCGGTGAAGGGTCGAATCAGTATAGAGGACGCAATCAGGGTAATTGGACACGACTAGACTGGGGGATAAAAATTGGGGGGAAAAAAGAGGGGAAAAAATATATAAAAAAAAATAAAAAAAAGGTTGATTACTGGTGCCAACCCCTATCCAAACCCCAACACCACCTGTTTGTGTCCCTGTAAAAATGAAGTAGTTTAACTCTGTGCCAGTTAAATTTTTAAGACCCAAACTATATGTTTATTTAATCTATATAATCTAGCTCCCTGCTGAGCAAATTAATGTCTTATGTCTATTTCCAGGATCAACTTATTCTGTACAGCTAATGCAGTTCCCTACATCACGTTAACTAAAAGCACAAAAAGTTCCAAATTCAGACTCACTGAATTTCTTATCAGAATAAATGGGATAGACTTCTAGTGAACTCTATGTGGCCAATTATAAAAAGCAATTTCAGACTGTGGGGCAAATTGTTCTGCTCTTCCTGTGAATATGCAGCTTTTTCTGGGCCATGGGGCTTAATCGGCACCACTCATTTGAAAACTAGCGCTGACCTTTCACCCAATCTCCCCAGACACCTGAAGTTCCAGATGGAGAGAAAGTGCTGGAAGCTTCTTCAGCTCCATGCTTCAAGCCTTCACCTTATTACAGCAACAGCTTGTGTTCCAGCTCTCTTCCAACAGAGCTTGACCTCATTTGGCAGGTTGGCTGCTCCTCTATAGATGTCGGTTTTGGTGAATTCCACACCTATAGCAACTTAAAAGCAGAAATAAAAAGATGCTGGATATATTGTGTAATAAAAGGACTTTATTTATTATTCAAGCTACCTTACTGTTTTAAAGTTTTGCTCAGATAAAGAAGAGTGCTGAATATAGGTGCTGGCTACTGTAAATGCTCTATATACACCGATCCGGCATAACATTACGACCACCTTCCTAATATTGTGTTTTTTGCTGCCAAAACAGCCCTGACCCATCGAGACATGGACTCCATTAGACCCCTGAAGGTGTGCTGTGGTATCTGGCACCAAGATGTTAGCAGCAGATCCTTCAACTCCTGTAAGTTATGAGGTGGGGCCTTCATGGATCAAACTTGTTTGTTCAGCACATCCCACAGATGCTCGATTGGATTGAGATCTGGGGAATTTGGAGGCCAAGTCAACACCTCAAACTCGTTGGTGTGCTCCGCAGACCAGGAACACCCCCACAAAAGCTGCAGTTTAGGAGACGTTCTGACCCAGTCGTCTAGCCATCACAATTTAGCCCCTGTCACAGTCACTCAAATTCTTACGCTTGCCCATTTTTCCTGCTTCTAACACGTCAACTTTGAGGATAAAATGTTCACTTGCTGCCTAATACACTGATCAGCCATAACATTAAAACCACCTCCTTGTTTCTACACTCACTGTCCATTTTATCAGCCCCACTTACCATATAGAAGCACTTTGTAGTTCTACAATTACTGACTGTAGTCCATCTGTTTCTCTACATACTTTTTTTAGATTGCTTTCACCCTGTTCTTCAATGGTCAGGACCCCGACAGGACCACCACAGAGCAGGTATTATTTAGGTGGTGGATGATTCTCAGCACTGCAGTGACACTGACATGGTGGTGGTGTGTTAGTGTGTGTTGTGCTGGTATGAGTGGATCAGACACAGCAGCGCTGCTGGAGTTTTTAAATACCGCATCTACTCACTGTCCAATTAGTCCATTAGACTCTCCTACCTTGTTGGTACATCTTGTAGATGTAAAGTCAGAGACGATCGCTCATCTATTGCTGCTGTTTGAGTTGGTCATCTTCTAGACCTTCATTAGTGGCCACAGGACGCTGCCCATGGAGCACTGTTGGCTGGATGTTTTTGGTTGGTGGACTATTCCTAGTCCAACAGTGACAGTGAGGTGTTTAAAAACTCCAGCAGCATTTCTGTGTCTGATCCACTCATACCAGCACAACACACACTAACACACCACCACCATGTCAGTGTCACTGCAATGCTGAGAATCATCCACCACCCAAATAATACCTGCTCTGTGGGGATCCTGACCATTGAAGAACAGCATGAAAGGGGGCTAACAAAGCATGGAAGAAACAAGGAGGTGGTTTTAAAGTTATGGCTGATCAGTGTATATCCCACCCACTAACAGGTGCCGTGATGAAGAGGTCAGTGTTATTCACTTCACCTGTCAGTGGTCATAATGTTATGCCTGGTCTGTGTACATTATAAAAATATGTTTTGAAATGAGTTCACAGAGTAGCCATAAGCAACAGAGTAGCTATAAAAAACAAGCAAGCTTATTTCATTTAATGGTCTTTGGTGTCTGGGGTAGAGAGGTCATCTTAACCTAAATTAGACATCTGAGGGAAGATAACAAAATTTGTCTTTAGGGTAAGTGAAAACCAAGTAATAAATAGCATGTCAAATTTGTGCACCTACAAGGTTATCCTTACCAACTATGTAGCACATGAGATGCAGTCTGGGATTAGTTGTTTATCATTTGCTTATTACTTATTTTATACTTATTTCCCCTTGATCATGATACCTCTGCTATAAAGTCTCCAACTTTGAATATTCACATGCTCTGCCAACTTTGTCAGTGACTGTTGCGAATGATGAGATGGTGGAGCAAGGCGTCATGCTTTATAAGTGTTTTACACTGAGCTTTTTTTACATACCTATTTAGACCACCCACTACAATTACGCATGCCGATAGGATATATAAAATGTTGGGCTGACAGTACCCTCTATGGCCAAAAGTAACTTGACATCTGACCATGTGCTTGTTGAACATCCCAAAGAACAAATGAGCTCTATGTGATATTTTCAGCTACAGCAACAGCCACTCTTTTGAGAAGGTTCATACAAGACTTTAAATCATGTATGTTGGAATTTGTGCCCATGCAGTCAAAGGAACATTTGTATTATTGGGCACTAATGTTGGTCAAGAAAGCCACAACTGATATTCCAGTTCATTCCGGAGCTGTTCAGTAGGGCAAATGTCAGGGCTCTGTGCAGGCCACTAAACCAAACGTTTACACTTTGTTGTTGCGCTTGGGTTTGTTTTCAGGCATGCAAGTTGTGTTTTTGATGTAATTTTGCAGAATACCAACACTACTAAATTTTCATCGAGAAATATGTACCCTTAAACTCAACGTTTCCCTTAAACTCAACGTGTACAGTTTCTTTTTTTAAAGAAATTATTTATCTAATTCCAAATTAACAATGAACAGCCATTTTGTCTAGCGTTTGGCTTGAGCGGTGCAGTGAAACGTCATCAAGGTGTGCATATGAGACGAATCTGCATTTGTGTGGAATAACCATCAAATCCACTCTAAAAGCTCCACATGTATCTGTGTTTAGCTGGATTTTCCTCCCTGTTTCACTTTTAAACTTGTGTTAGAGCTCGGGGTTCCTAGAAATCGTAAGAATCAGCTTTTTATTTCAGTGTTTATATATTATATTTTGTGTTATTTTCAGTGTATAAGTGTCAAAAACAACCCCATTTTACATAAGCCTAAAATATATGCACTTCCACGGGACCATGGAACACATTAACAGGTCTCCCATACATCCTTATGAGAAAAACTTGAAACTCCTTTTAAACTAAACGCCACTCCCAGAACCAGCTGACGCTGAGTTTCAAGGTACCACTGTATTAAGCTTTATACAGTACAGACATTTCCTGTCAAATGTTTTCTTCAGCGGCCCTCTGATATTTGTTATAAGTTTTGCATGGTTCACATAAACATATTGCTTAAAGAGCAGAGCTGAGTCATACTTTTTCAGATTTTTTAGGACAACGCATTTTTATTATTAAGTAACAGCAAGTCGATTCCAACTCCTGGTAACCATATGGACAGTGTTTTTCCATGTGGACAGTGTCTTCTGTTTGTGTCTTCTGGCTTCTTAATGGCTCGTTCATTGCTCCTTTAATTGTATCCATCCATCTTGTTGCTGGCTGTCCTCATCCTCTTATGTCCAACTGTTCCACACATAATTGTCTTTTCCAGTTATTTGGTTTCTCTCATAATGTGTCCAAAATCAGAGCACTCAAGTTTAGTTATCTGGGCTTCTAGAGAGAGGTAAGGTTAGATTTGGTCAATGATCCATTTGTGTGTCTTCTTTGCCGTCCAGGTACTCTCAAAAGTCTTTGCCAACACCAAAGTTCAAAGGCGTTGATTTAAAACCAACATTTTACTCATTTTTATCTCATTAATTTACTTCAACTCCAGACTTTAAGTAATTAAACAATTTGTTTAGTAAAAAGAAGGTACAATTGTTTGCATTTATTTCCAGGCAAAATGTGTTTTCTTTTATTATGACTACAAATGTTGCAGTAGTTAAAGTGGGTGCACAAACCTTGCCTCAGGTAACTGTTTGTAAGGTGTTTAGTAACCCTAATCAGGATTAAGTGGCTATTAAAGATAATTAATCCATACATCCAGTACTACTATTTCAAGAAGTTTACACAGATATTTCCTAAAACTGTAATAATTTAAAAGTGATTATTAAAAAACCTAAAACATGATTTCCATGTTTAAGAAACAACTGTTTAATTACTTCAAAAGCAATTCGACTCTGTATAACCTGTAACACTGGACCAAAGAATCTAAGTAAACAATTTAAATGTCTGCATTTGTAACATATCTGTCCCTGCATTAAGCAAAACAGTCAGGACAGGAATACAAAGGCAGAAAAGAGGAGATTAACCAGGATCAAATTGATTTTTTTAAGCTTCTCTTCTTTCAGCAAAGCGCTAGTCAAACAGGATTTACCGTCCTGAGATACCCATCTGTTAAAAATCTGTCCTATTGAAGAGTAGCATAGCAGGTCCTTTTTTGACTTAAACAAACCATCATTTGCCACAAAGTGGACAAGATACACCTTGAGGAGCTGTTGCAGGTGTATGTGGGTATCACATCTCTTTCATGCTATAGATGCCATGTGAGCATATGGTAATGACTAGTTAGGGCTGGCTCGTTATCAATTTTTTATGACCGATACTGCAAATTAAGTATCTGCCGATACCGATACAAATCCGATATGTCATTTCTCCCCTCAAACAATTAAGCAGTAATAATACATGTCTCAATGCACTACGGTTAAACTAGCTATCTAAATAACAATGCTCAAACTGTGAAACAAATATTCTATAGGAATAAATACAGAACCTACAACATCACATTTATTATTTTAACTTTTACACACAGAACATTTAGCAGCATTTTTGGTTTCACTTACGGTCGAGCTGTTGTTCACGTGACACATCTCGCTTTACGGCGTGTCGTCCAAAGTGTCTACAATTGGAACATGTGGATGTCAGTCAAACACGATGGACCAATTAGAATTGACCCAGAGTTGAGATTTTCCGTTAAAGCTGTCACGTTTTTAGATAATTAAAAACCAAAGCGCGTTTATGAAAAAACCCTGCTGGATTTTGAAGAGGACATCTGTGGCTAAACGGGAAACAGTGTAGTTTGTTTTATTTCATAATACTAATGGATTAATTGTTGAGGATGTGAGAGATCTCCAAGAAAAACAAGATAGGTTTTCTTTATCTCAGGTGAGCGATTTATCATTTATAAGCGATTTTTATTGTGTTTAAACAGTGTTTTTAGATGTGGCAGTAGTAGATGATTTTAAAAAAATGCTAAAAGTTTAAGTAGATCAGTGTGTTTTAATTTCTGAATAGCTTTTGCGGATGAGTTGTAGATCAGTGGCACATGTTAATGATGTCATCAAGATGCACCTTGTTATGGCAGTTGCCGAGTGGGCTAGCAATAAACGTCACTCTGTTGGAACGTATCTTCGTGTTTTATTTGCTTAACACACAAACAACGGCCTTATTTACATTAAGTATTATTTACTTTAAGCAACAGTATTCGATCGGATTACACGTTTCTTTCCTTCCGATATCCGATCCAGTGATTTGGGCCAACATCGTGCCAGTCCTATGACTAGTGCATACTTTTTGTATGTGTGGAATAAAGTCCCGGAATGAAGAGGCTTGTATTCAGCTTGTTGAGATGGAACAAGGTTCTTCATCAACACGTGTATGTGGAATGATTAAAATGTTTGTAAGTGTTGTGTGTGAGAGTGTTTTACATTTGTAAGTCAGACTAAAAGAGGGAGGCTAACAGTCTGTCAAAAGCAGTTGTGAGGAGCTTGTCTTCAGTGAAAATAAATGAAGTGCTGGCCCTCAACGCATTCGTAATGGCGCTGCTACAGTAGGCGTCACAATGAATTGCGTTGTTTAGTGCACAAACTGATCCTTATTATGTGTCTGTTTTAATTTCAGATTTTGAATACTTCACAGTCAAATACTATGTCCTTATGGAGATAGTTACTTATTTATTCATTTATTTAGTATCCACTTTATCCTCATCAGGGCCCTAGTGAAATCAAAGCCTATTTAGAGAAACACGCCTGAGAGGTGTATTTTAAGACTTAAAGGTAACAAAGTGTTGACAACAAAGCAACCATCCTAAATAAAAATATACAAAATGAACATAAGCAATTTCACCAAAAGCCTACAAAGTCCACTTTTTTATTTAGACAGTAAGTTTAACTAATATGCCTTATTAAAGATTTAAAAATGACACACAGCCAAAATTTCATTTGTCCTGTAGTGGCCGATATTTATTTCTTTATTTAATAGGATTTTAACACTTTAGTTACATTCATGACAGGACAGGTAATTACTGGTTACACAAGATTCATCAATTCAAGTCTTTTTTTTTATGTCAAACACAGTCATAGACAATTTAGTATCTTCAATTGACCTGACTGCATGTCTTTGGACTGTAAGAGGAAACTGGAGCCTCCGGAGGAAACCCACACAGACAGGGGGAGAACATGCAAACTCCACACTCCCCCTGGGAATCAAACCCAGGACCTTATTGTTGTGAGGAGACAGTGCTACCCATCGTGCCACCCTAGTGGCCAATATAGCCAAATTCTTAATGTGTTTATATGCAATTTCATTAATTTGATTAATTTGGAGTCCTGGATGAAAAAGTTCACAATCCTCTGCCATGCTTACTTGTTCCTCTCACATGAAACATTATACGAAACATTACCAGAAACACTATTAGTAGTGCTCACCACCACTGAGATCCGGGTTTGAATCTCAGCATCGCTATCAGCCAGCCAGGTGCCTATACATACTTAATATGGCTGTGTCTGGTCAAAGCCCTTTAATGAATTGGCACCCTGCCCAGGGTATTCCTGCCCTGCACCCAGTGTTTCCCAGTGGAACTAAACCTGCTGTGATTCTGATCAGAACAAATAAATTAGTGGTGATACGGTGAAAAAAAATAAACAAAAACAGATGGAAGATGAAGAGGGGGAGACCACATATGCCCCGGAAGAACCTGCCAAAGAAATTAGGCATGTCAGCAGTTTAGAACAGAATAAAACACTATATACTGCACAGTTTGTCGAGCCACGACTGCTGCAAACAATGACATTACGAATGCACTAACAACACACATATGCAAGTACATAATTCCTCTATAGATTTGGGACAGTGGTAGCCTAGTGGGTAGAGCTTTGGGCTATCAACCGGAAGATTGGCGGTTCAAATCCAGGCTCTGCTATGCATCCAGTGTTGGGTCCTTGAGCAAGGCCCTTAACCCTCCGCTCCAGGGGCGCCGTACGATGGCTGACCCTGCGCTCTGACCCCAGCTTCCAAACAAGATGGGATATGCGAAAAAAGAATTTCATTGTACTGTACATCTGTATATGTATATATGACAAATAAAGTATATCTTCTTTTTCTTCTTTATAGACAGTCGAGAAAGAAGCTTTTCTTCCTGTTTGACATGTTAGTCGCTATTTCAATGTTATAAGCAAACTGGAATCAGAGATATATAAAGTCGTCCACTTTTCAAACATTGTTTGATTTGTTAAAGGGAGAGCTAAAGAAAATTGTACAATACTTAAGTATTAAATAAACAATAAAAATTTTTATTTATTGCAACTGTTTCACATGTACTGATTCCATCATATGCCGATCAGCCATAACATTAAAACCTCCTCCTTGTTTCTACACTCACTGTCCATTTTATCAGCTTCACTTACCATACAGGACCACTTTGTAGTTCTACAATTACTGACTGTAGTCCATCTGTTTTTCTGTATGCTTCGTTAGCCCCTTTCACACTGTTCTTCAATGGTCTGGACTCTCCCAGGACCACTACAGAGTAGGTATTAGTTGGGTGGTGGATCATTCTCAGCACTGCAGTGACAATGACATGGTGGTGGTGTGTAAGTGTGTGTTGTGCTGGTATGAGTGGATAAGACACAGCAATGCTGCTGGACTTTTTAAACACCTCACTGTCCCTTCTGGACTGAGAATAGTCCACCAACCAGAAATATATCCAGCCAACAGCACCCCGTAGGCAGCGTCCTGTGACCACTGATGAAGGTCTAGAAGATGACTAACTCAAACAGCAGCAATAGATGAGCGATCATCTCTGACATCTACAAGGTGGACCAACTAGGTAGGAGTGTCTAATAGAGTGGACAGTGAGTGGACACGGTATTTAAAAACTCCAGCAGTGCTGCTGTGTCTGATCCACTCATACCAGCACAACACACACTAACACACCACCACCACGTCAGTGTCACTGCAGTGCTGAGAATGATCCATCACCTAAATAATACCTGCTCGGTGGTGGTCCTGTGGGGGTCCTGACCACTGAAGAACAGGGTGAAAGCACAATAAAAAAGTATGTAGAAAAACAGATGAACTACAGTAAGTAATTGTAGAACTACAAAGTGCTTCTATATGGTAAGCTGAGCTGATAAAATGGACAGTGAGTGTAGAAACAGGAGGTGGTTTTAATGTTATGGCTGATCGGTGTACATTGTGTCATTTTGTGGGGCCAAGCAAAGCTTGTAGTACTCAAAACCTTCATTATATACATGGTGACATTAAAGTGTTTTATATTCTATCTACTTGTGACAGTAGAATAAGCCACATCATATAGAAAGTCCCCATCATATAAACCGTGAAACAGTCAGAATCTTAAAAAATACAGTGATAGAAATCTTTGGTCATACCGCCCAGCCGTACAAAGTAATTTAATACAGCATAATATAGTTAGCATAGTATATAAGTATGATTGTTTCTATATCTTTTTTTGAATAATAGCAAATATCACATATCAATGAGCAACAGTAATAACTTGTAATAACTGGAATCTACAATGTAAAGTCTGCAATATACTGTACATCACTTTTACCAGTTAAAACTATGCTGAAGAGCATGCGCACCCATGTTATTTGCAACTGAAACTCACACAAGGTTAAAGCTCAGATTCATTGCAACTTCTATTCATTTACGTAAAACTAATTAAGCCTAGTCTCATGGGGCCAGTTGTGATTCCTAACCAGATTTGACAAGAAGCTGGCATAACAGCCTACATCCACGGATTTTCGTCACTTGAAGGTGTTTCAATGCACTGTTGAACTTTTAACATCACTACTAATGGGTAACAGTGCTTGGCAAATTGTGTTCATTTTTTATGACCATAGCTAACAATTCCTATTTACTTTGAATGGTCTCAATTCCAGCAGACACACGTAGCACCAATATTTTTGTACAACACTACAGCAAAACAATTAGAAATTAGATCTTAATGTAGAGATATTTTATATCTAACTCATGTGTTTTTCAGGTCATTTATTCAGCCCTGATAGTATAATTCCATAGTTTTCATAAGCATAGATTGTTTCAGTTTTAGTCACTGCTAAATACTGGAGGTTCTGCCATTTTTAAAGCAAAATCCCTCCTAAGTTCCTTTAAAATGTAATTATGTTAGAAATAAAGTCTGGCCCCTTGAGACTAGATTAAGCCAATCCTGTCTTTAAAAATGAGCTTGCTCTGTGGTAAAGCTGTCTGAACAGAGTGGCAGTCCAGAGCAAAAAATTACACACTTAATCAAACCTAGTGAGGCCATTTAGACTAGCCAATACATCTACAGCCAGAAATGAGATGGAATATACGAAATAAATTCTAAGGTCAACACACAAAACCTCACACAGAAATGACAATGCACATTTTAAACTTTGCAAGACCAGCAGTACCTGCTGCATCTCCATGCCATCTCTATTTAAATAAATATAACCCAATAATTAGAAAATTCTCTCACTATGGATAAAATAATCAGCTTTCATAGAAAAAAAAGTATTTAGTATAGATATAAATCTAAGAAACTAATCCAATCAAAATAGGGCTTTCAACTCTATTTACACCTTCAGGTTTGAGTTGAGAATTCACCTTTAGGAACTCATGTAGATTCCATGTAAATGCAGACATTCATTAATGCTTATTAAGCAGCTGATAACAGTTGTGGTAGTTTCGTGGTAGACAGGAATAACCTCTGGACAAACCACTAAAACCTAGGGCCAGTTTATAAGTTTTAATCCAGCTACTGACAAGGTTTGGAGTAAACCAGGGTGCCCATACAAAAGCCCACATAGGACATATACAAAACACGTCAACTTTTATACAGACAGTAACCAGAGGCAAAGATCTTGGTCTGAAAGTTGTGCTGTACCACCATGTCGCTCACATACACACCTGAGGGAAGCAAGACAATTCCAATCAGCAGAGGTCTTAGTGTTTGGGACCCAGCAATAAGCATCATTGCAATTATACCACACTGTGTGAGGCCTCATATGAAATAAAGACAACCGGTTTCATTTTGCTGTCATTTAGTCAGATGAAGCAAAACTGAACATTGCTTCATAATGCTGCCTCATCTTCCAAATTATGGACAGAGCACACAGTGTCTCAGGTAATTGAGACACTTAGGCAAATGTGGCAAAAGGCATAATTTGCCAAATTGAGGCTGCTACATAAACATAAGATTGCCTTATGCATTATTTATAAACACTGCTCACGGCTCATTAGTAAAGCTACAAGACGTGCCCCTCACATGAAGTTCAATCTGATGTAAGGTGTGTTCACAATACCAGTTGATGGTCCGATTAAATTAAATAAGTAATTACTTAAATGAATGGGAATTAATAAAATAGATGGTAAAAAAACTAATGGTTTTTTTGAACCACTAGTCCATATGGGTAACTTAGCCAAAACCCTTCATTAGAGTACAGTAGACCCTTGACTTACAAATTTAATTGGTTCCAAAGGGCTGTTCTTAAGTCAAAATGTTCGTTAGTTAAACCCAAACCACCCCCTTACCTAACCTTTCTAATGTTTTATATGGTCTTTTTTGTTATAAATACAAGTATATTTTCCCTTAAATCTTAAATTATAGAATAGACATTAATAAACAATAATCAACAACAATACACAGTAGTACTGTACTGTACATAAACACACATCACATTTCAGTACAGTACATGTGCTGTACCATACACCATAATACATTTCCTTCTTTTTATTTAAAATGTATCTACCAGAAACAACAATAACTCTCATATTTCTCTATTATTTCCTTCTTTATTTCAATAGTGTTGTATTTTGTAATTGCACAAAAGAATAACTTCCTTCTTCTCTCTTACTCACTGTCCCCGCTGTCTGATACACAGTGACAGTTACTGGCAGGAGTAATTATACAACAACAAATAGTGATTTTCTCAACAAAAAATTCATTTTCTCACCACTGCACTTCCTCTGCACATTCTTTGGGGACATTTTAATATTGAATTTTACAAAATATAAAGAAAACACCGGAAAAACAACGTCAGCTGTCTGAATGTTCGCTCACTGTATATGTATATATATATACAGTATATATACAGTATATATATATATATATATATATATATACATGGGGAGAACATGCAAACTCCACACAGAAAGGACCTGAACCACTCCACCTGTGGGTGTTACCCACCGAGCCAATTATAATAATATTATTTTGATATATTTTTTGATTATGTATTTTTTCACCTTTTTCTCCCTTTTAGTGCATTTGCCCAATTGCATCATGCTTCCTCTCCACTAATGCCGACCCCCGCTCTGATTGAGGAGAACAAAGCTAACCCACGCCCCCCTCCGACACATGGGCAGCAGCCATATGCATTTTGTCACCTACTCTTTGACGAGTGCAATGCGGATCAGCACTGTGTACGGAGAGACACACCCTGATCAGCGCACTCTTTTCCCCGTCTCTGTGCAGGCGCCATCAGTCAGCCAGCAGAGGTCGTAATTGCATTAGTTATGGAAAAGTCCTTTTCCAGCTTTTAATATCCCACCCCTATCTGAACAACAGGCCAATCGTTTTTCATGTGGCCGCTCAGCCCAGCCGGCAGGCAGAGCTGAGATTCGATACGATGTATTCGAGATCCCAGCTCTGGTGTTCAGCATGTGTTTCTTACTGCTGCGCCACCTGAGCGGCTTATAATAATATTTTTAATTGTATTAATTTTTATTTATTTGTTTTGATGTGTTTGAAAAACGTGGGGCATTGCTAGCTGAACAGTTAAGGTACTGGACTAATAATCGGAAGGTCACTGGTTTAAGACCCACCATTGCCAGGCTGCCACTGCTGAGCCCTTGAGCAAGACCCTTAACCTTCAGTTGCTTGGTTTGTATTGGGTCACATTAGGAATTGGTTTTGAATGAAAGCATTTGCTGAATGGCTTAAAAGATAGCTGACATGATGCCAACCTGGCAACAACATCAACTTTCTAATTTGTGTCTGAGCATTAGGAGTTATCTGAGACTACAAGAAATGAAAACTAAGGTATAAAAAAACTGTATAGCAGAGTAGAACCGAAGCATAACTGACAAACAGCCAAAAGACAATGCATGCAGCTGCATTGTGATACTGATGGAAGCGTTGGTGTGACATAGCTCCAGGGACCAACTTTCTATCAAACCTGTTACTGATAATCATTTAAACAGTTAACAAATAGCAAATGTGGCTTGGGGTTGACTGTGTAATGGGCACTCATGCTGCAGATGTCCACACCTTATTTATTTACTTATTTATTTTTAATGTAGTAAGCATCAAAACCATTTATGTGTGATAAGACAATAATCACTAGCTATTATTTAGCACTTTTGTTACACTGCGTAATTGGGTTTGGTATGAAAAGCCTTCAGTACGCTCTATAACTTGCTGGTATGGCAGTACCACAGTGACCTCCATTCCCCCTTCTCTTTTACCCTCTTTCATCAGAAGCTCCCCAAAGCCCTGCAATGTAATGAGGTTGTTAGTGTGTATCTGCAAGGCAAGGGTGGGCTACAACTCACTAGGTCTGTTTACATGCATTGTTAATTCCATTAGCCCTCTGGCAACCACTTTAATATTTAACCGCAACCTCCTTCTCCCCCTATTTTTGTTTTCTCCTCACTTACTACACCCAAATGAAGTCATCCAACTATACAAAGTGGCCAACAAACAAAACCAATAGCTAATCGGATAATCACTTTAAAGCAGTAATACAGCCTCATTCAGTGTGAGGTGGACTGGAACACAAACTCAGAAAGATTAAAGAGGGTTGTCATTTTAAACGGTGACCAAGATATGAGATAAGTGGGTTTACTAATGAAAAATTGAGTCTAGAGTTAAGAGGCTATTGGCTGAAGAAATGGGTTTTTGTGTTTCATCAAACGCAAGCAAAGAAATATATACAGCACTCATTACCAAGTGTTTACAAGAATGATTTGGGTTTGGGCGAGCATTATCAGAGACCAATTGAAAATCTATTAAAGATGTTACAAAACAATAAAATCTTGTTTCTGATGACATATTTTATGCATCACATACATTTTACAAAGAGAGCATGTTTAATGCTTACAGGCAAAACACCAGATTGGATACGGAGTATAATAACTGACTGAAGCAGCATACTGACCTACAGTGGCAGATCGTAGCAGATCAGTTTGCTCAGCCGGGTAATTTTTTCAATCACATGCATTTCAACCAAGATTTTTTTTGCTTCCTCTGTCTAAATAAGTAAAAATATTAAAAACAAATTACAACCCAAAATCAGAAAAAGTTGGGACAGCATGGAAAATGCAAATAATAAAAAAAAGTGTTTCTTACATTTACTTTGAATTTTATTTGATTGCAGACAGGATGAACCTGAGCTATTTCAGGTTTTGTCTGCTCAACTTCATTTTATTTATTAATAAACATCCAATCCTGCATTTCAGGCCTGCAACACATTCCAAAAAAAGTTGGGACAGTAAAGCATTTACCACTTTGTAATGTTGCCATTCCTTTTCACCACATTTAAAAGACGTTTTGGCACCGAGGATAACAAGCGATTTAGTGTTTCAGCTTTTATTTTGTCCCATTCTTCCTGCAAACACGTCTTTAGATGTACACAACAGTACGGGGTCGTCGCTGTTGCATTTTTCGTTTCAAAATTCTCCACACATTCTCTATTGGGGACAGGTCAGTACTGCAGGCAGACCCGTCCAGTACTTGTACCCTCTGCTTCTGTATGCAGCATGTGGTTTTGCATTGTCTTGTTAAAAAATGCATGGAGGTCCCTGGAAAAGGTGACGTCTTGAAGGCAGCATATGTTGCTCTAAGATCCCAATGTACTTTTCTGCATTAATGCTGCCATCACAGAAGTGTAAATTACCTTTGCTAAGGGCACTGACACAGCCCCATACCATGACAGACCCTGGCTTTTGGACTTGTTGCTGATAACAGTCTGGATGGTCCTTTTTGTCTTTGGTCCGTAGCACACGGCATCCATTTTTTCCAAAAAAGACCTTGGATGCTGATTCATCTGACCACAATACATGTTTCCACTGTGTGATGGTCCATCCTAAATGCCTCTGAGCCCAGAGAAGTCAACACCACTTCTGGACATGGTTAACATGAGGCTTCTTTTTTGCACAGTAAAGTTGTAAGTGGCATTTGTGCATGTAACTCTGTATTGTAGAGCTTGACAAAGTTTTGCCAAAGTAACCCCTCACCCATGTGGTTATATAAGCTATTGTTGAGTGGTGGTTCTTGATGCAGTGCCGTCTGAAGGATCGAAGATTACGGGCGTTCAGCTTAAGCTTGCACCCTTGGCCTTTATGCACTGAAATTCCTCCTGATTCCTTGAAGGGTTTAATGCTATAATGCACTGTAGAGGGAGAAATATGCAAATCCCTTCCAATCTTTCTTTGAGGTACATTGTTTTTAAACATTTCAATCATTTTCTTATACATTTGTTGACAAACTGGAGATCCTCTGATCATCTTTGCTCATCAAAAACTCAGCCTTTCCTGGATGCTGCTTTTGTACCAAACCATGATTACAATCACCTGTTTGGAATCACATCATTATTTAGTTTTTTCACCTCATTACTAGTCCTAAATTGCCCCGTCCCAACGTTTTTTGGAATGTGTTGCAGGCCTGAAATGCAGGAATGGATGTTTATTAATAAATGAAATGAAGTTGAGCAGATAAAACATGCAATATCTTGGGTTCAAAATGTCTGCAATCAAATAAAAGTCAAAGTAAATGTAAGGAACACTGTGTGTTTTTTTTTTATTTGCATTTTCCATACTGTCCCAACTTTTTCTGATTTGGGGTTGTAAAATAAATATTTGTACAGGGGGTAAAAGTGAATTACATTGCATGTACTTAAAAAATAAATTTCAAAACCACCTCTTTTAATGACTTTCACAATAAAAAAAGCCACTTTTTCCACAACTAAGACCACACAAGACAGATAAAAAAAACATTTTGGCTTGTAAGAAAATACTTAAAACAATAAAACAATGGACTGTTAAAATGCAGCAGGGATTTTTCTATTATTAAAATATTCATTTCCCACCACAAATAGAAACCAACCACAGAGAAATCAGTTGTGTGATTTTTAAGTGTGTAGGTACACCAACATCAGTGTAACATTGAAGATCTCAGTATAAATGCTTCCACTGGTAAGATTCCCTGACTAACAAGCTGAATAAAACTCACATTTTAGAGATACAGGATGTAACACGCTCGGTGTGATAAGGGTGCTGATGATAAACACACTCCATATTCACTCGTACCATGTTGCTCTCCTCAATCTTTTCCTCTTAAACCACTCCTCAATCGTTTTAGTTATATAGGACCCTCTTCTGCACTCTGGTCACCTAGCCATTGCTCCAAGCACTTTATTTAATGCTTTCTACAATATCAAAGTCCTGTTTATGGAACTATTTTTAGCCTTCATGAAATAGTTATCGTTGAAAGCTGACCTAAGCTTAAGCTTTTTTTTTTTTCCTCAGTGGGTTTTATTATGCTCCACGGGGTGCAGGTCAGGCATTCACCACTGCATTTTGATTCAGGTTCAAATGACAGGCATGCCAGTTCCAGCAAAGCAAATAATAGCCTGTAATTGGGGGTAATACCATACGAATTGGATCCAGGCACAACAGATAATGACCAGTTTGTATGTTGACGCCACAAGACAATTTCTGTTAAAGCTTTAAATGGGCCATTAAAAGCATTTGAGAGATTTTAAAGGCATTGACAAAAGCTGAAAACACACATAAAGCTCATGACCAAATCACATGTTGGTTAAAAAAAATATCTCTACTGATCACAAAAAATAGAGGAGGGCACTAAAAGGTTGATGGTGGGGAAGAAGCAGACAGCTGATTTTGAGAGATGTTGTTTTGTAAACATGGCAGCACAGCAAGGATACAGTGCGCATATAAATATAAGTCAGGTACATAATTTCATTTAGTTTGGAACGAATACAAGGCTCATTTCTAAAAGCACGTGTGTGCCCTCCGAATCTTTTGGTTTGAGTCATGCTTTGATGAAGCAGTGGGTGCTTAACGATGCTGGTGATTAATACTGTTTAGAGATCAGAAGTAAGAAGTGCAGCTGAGCTGTTGAAAGACAATCTGCTTCATATTATGCTCCTTTAAAAAAGGAACAACAATGCAATTGCATTAAAAAGGAAAAGTTTATTAAACACCCGTATTACCCTTAATCTTGCCCCAGCATCAATACTAGATTCAAGTACTACATTCAAAGTCATGAGCACTTGTCAGAAGCCCCCAGCTCTTTATTTTATGCTTTATCCACTTTATTTATGCATTACCTAGTCTAGTGGACAATATTGAGTAAAAAAAAATACCATTCCTGAACCATTTTTGCGTTGTTCAGGGCGCGTTATCCTGCTGAAAGAGGCCACAGCCATCAGGGAATACCGCTTCCATGAAAGGGTGTACATGGTCTGCAACAATGCTTAGGTAGGTGGTACGTGTCAAAGTAACATCCACATGGATGGCAGGACCCAAGGCTTCCCAGCAGAAACGTTGGCCAAAGCATCACACTGCATCACAGAGCCTTGGCCGCTCATGACCCTGTCGTCGGTTTACCACTGTTCTTTTCTTGGACCACTTTTGATAGATACTGACCACTGCAGACTGGGAACACCCCAAAAGAGCTGTAGTTTTGGAGATGCTATGACCCAGTCATATAGCAATCACAATTTGGCCCTTGTCAAACTCGCTCAAATCCTTACGCTTGCCCATTTTCCTGCTTCTAACACATCAACTTTGAGGATAAAATGTTCATGTTGTTGCCTAATATATCCCACCCACTAACAGGTGCTGTGATGAAGAGATAATCAGTGTTATTCACTTCACATGTCAGTAGTCATAATGTTATGCCTGGTCGGTATATATATACATACCGTTTTACATATGATCTCATTTGATCCAGGTAGTATACATTTTTCTATATTATTTTATTAGATCTAAAATATGTTGACAATTGCAAGCGGAAGAAATTCCTTGTTCACCTGGTACTTGGCGAATAAATATACTGTAGATACTAGATTCTGATTCTGGTTGGAGTTTTAGTCTTTAAGGGCTCAATAGTAATAGCCAGTTGCTTCAGAGAGGTTGCAAGGTGGAGAACTAGACAGGAGATCTCACAGAGGAGTTTGACTAGAAAGAACGACCAGTTTAAGGACCAGTTCCAGCGGGAGTTAAAGACAATAAAACAGACAATTTGGTAAATTGAACATCTTATTAATAAACAGAGTTAACAGAAAAGTTGTTTTATAGGAAAGCCTGTGAAAATCTTCCCTTTTTCCTCAGCTCATTCCAGCTTATCTGTGGGAGCTCTGTATGTCTGCCAACAAATGTGAAGTCTCTGAGCAATGGAAGTTCGCCAAGGCCAGCCTGACAAACAAAACCAACATTTTTGTGCAAACGTGCTAATCCCCAGACTTTGCTGGCTTGTTATTTGTGCAATTAATTAAAACCATAATGCTTTTTCTCTTTATGCCGTTACTGATACTTGATGCACAGGATTACCGGCGGCGCAGCAGGACATAATTTGTTTTAATAAAAACACTGCGAGGATTAAATAAATGAAGTTTTATTGTTATTTGAAAAGCTAAGAGTCTGTAGTTTCTTATGAATGCTAAACACAAATGACGCAAATGGTAGTGTGACATTTTAAAGAGGTATTTAATTATCCTTAATAGTCCACAAATGAATGTAATATGTGAGATTAAAATAACGAATGTAATTACTATTTTACTGTGATACTTCACAGTACATATTTTCAAATGAAACTACGTCCAGCCAAAATAACTGGTCTTAACACTGGAAAAAAAGGTACAATTAATTAGTGGCATAATGAGGATTTTTATGGGTTGACACAGCAGAGAGAACATAAAACGACACCGTCATCACTAATTCAACGTGGCAGGCCTGGAGAAGACCATCTGCTGCGCTAGAAACTGTTAATAAAGTTGCAATTATCTTTTTGTAAGCACTTTATTAAGAACAAAATCTGCAAATTAATTAGCTGGGGAAAAGGATAAGAGAATTGGGAAATTATTTGGTGCAGACAACCTATGCAGTTAAAACAAAACAAACATGCTAATAACAACTGAAACATAAATTTCTTTAAAAAAAATATGTATCCATTAAAAAAATGTTGGTTTTAAGAATACAGAAATTAGGTTTATTGTGCTTTTATCTATTTGAGTAAATAATACATTGAAATTAAGCAAAACAAAAACAAATTAATTAATTCAGTCAGAAAGGAGTGACAGCTTTGCTCAGCTGTCTAGTTTCATCCAATCTGACCTTTAAAGCTGCTTATGAAGAAATTTATAATGTTGCAGGAAGTTAACTGATAGGGGAATAAATTAGTAACTCACTTTTCATGGGATATTCCACCAGCACATCAGCGCAGAGATTCTGAACTCCTCGATTCTGAACTCGGCATTGCCACTGGTCGGCTGGGCGCCATCTAGCGGTCATAATTGCCAGTGCCTGCAGCAGACACGTGTCTGCTAGTGCGGACTATGTGGGTGGGGTCTTTAAATGCTGTGTAAGGACCCTAATTAGCAGATAGAGAGGTGCCTGTCCAGAGTGCATGGGTGAAAAAGGGTTCCGCTAAGGGCTGTGCGCAGGTCGGAGGAGGCGTGAGCAGCAATGTACCCATCTCGACTGCAATTGGGAATCCCCCAGCAGCGGAAGACAAATTGACTACACTAAATTGGGAGAAAATGAGATAAAATGCATAAATACAATAGAAAAAAAGGCAGTTTTGCTGGACCTGGTGCACCTCATGACGCAAACACTTTCTTAATCAAGTTACTCCTTAAAGTATTGAAGAGAACTTTTCATGAATCCCAATCAAATTAAAGTACAGCTCATTTTATACTTTGTAATTATTATATTTATTCACAATGGAACTGTTAAGGTATGTTTTGGGGTGCAGAATGGAAAATACATCTCCACCCAAGGGCCCAATAGTGGCAACCTGGCAGTGGTAGGGCTTGAACTGGTAACCTTTTGATTACTAGTCCAGTACCTTAACCACAAAACTACCCCTGCCATGTTCCAACATCCCACCACTACAGTGCTAAAGTAATTCAGCACTGGTGTGACAACATGCCTATCTAAATTTAAGGGTGGCCCCACTTTTATTCTTCTATTGCTTGTTTTTCTCCTTCATTGAACAAGTGATGTTTACTAACCCACTGTGTGTGTTTGGTATGGATCTCAGGAGCACATTCATCACTGCTGTTTTAGCACAGTACAAGTGCCCTGAGTTATCAATGAAGCTCTCTCCCAAATGTCTTCTCCGTCTCTTTATCTACAACAGCAGCCTGCAGGCAACCTACAACCTTAACCCAGCGTACATCTGACCTCCAACACCACCTCACACCACTTAGAAATGTGTGTGTGTTTGTGTATGATAGCAAGAAAAACTACTCCTCAGTAGCACCTGGTGCTGTATTAAAAGAAAAAAAGGTGAGCAAATGAATACCAAACGACCATCACGATGCTCCCGGTGGCAGAAGCACAGGCACAAGAACAATGTCACTGAGCTGATTTCCAATTCAAGCAGTAAAGGGAAAACTCTTAGTACCTAAAGGAAGTCAGAGCCAATTATTCTCATTAGCATGATTTATGAAGCATAAATTCTCATTCGCCGAAGAGTTCGCTTTGAAAAACGGGAAGTGTCCTTTTCTTAATTTTTAATTACAAGGTCCCTCATGATGATTCATACAGTAACACTCAAAGCACTATCACTCTGTGTTACGTGTTTCATGTCTCAAATGGAGTATGTATGATGGCATATGCAAAATGATATTATCTTTAAAGCAACACATCCAACACAGTGCTTCCCTAAATTAAATTGGGAAAATATTCTCATATATTTCAGGTAAGGACAGCTACACTGAGCACTCATTAAAGCTCATGTGCCAAGGAGTAATGGAAATAAGGTAATAAAATTCCATTGAGTCATTTACTGTTGATGGGCCAGAAGGTCTAAACACAATGTTCCCCACCGAGTAAGGCTTCTCAGATGCCATAATGATCCGTTTAGGCTCCTGCTGCAGTGTATTACTTTTAGTCCCATGCGGAGTGATAGGTAGTTTAAAAAAATGAATTAAACACCTTGATTATTATGAAACATCTTTTCACTCACAGCGGTTCAAGTGCTAACGAAACAAACACTTATTTGTCATCTCAGTTTTTAGGTGCTTGTGCACCAAAGGATATATTAAGACTTGAGTTCTTTATAGCGATGTAATTAGTATTTCAGGTCACCTGGATTCCCCAGGGGCGGCACAGTGGCTCGATGGGTAGCATTGTCACCTCACAGCCAAAAGATCCTGGGTTCGATCCCCAAGTGGAGTGGTCCGGGTTTGCATGATCTCGCCGTGTCTGCGTGGGTTTCCTCCGGGAGCTTCGAAAACATGCAGCCAGGTTGATTGGAGACACTGAATTGCCCTATAGGTGAATGGGTGTGTGTATGTGTGTGTGTGCCTACCCTGTGATGGACTGGTGCCTTGTCCAGGGTGTTACTGTGTGCCTTGCGCCCATTGAAAAGCTGTGATAGGCTCCAGCACCCCCTAAGCGATCCTTGGATAAGTGGTTAAGAAAGTGAGTGAGTGAGTAAGTGGACTCCACCAGTCATATAATCACTGCAGACTAAATGCTGGATTCTGCAGGGTTGGGGATTGTAGAAATTAAGTATCCAAAAAGAGCCTGCGCATACACAAGGCAAACATGCAATACGTCTCACACATTGGCACTGTAGGCAAGGCTCTTTGATGTAGCCTCACTAGTTTCTAATATAAAAGGTGAAGGAAATAGTGAAAGATGAAAGGACATTTATTTATTTATTATTTATTAGGATTTTAATGTCATGTTTTACACACTTTGGTTACATTCAGGACAGGACAGGTAATTATTGGTTACACAAGATTGTCATGGACAATTTTGTATTTCCAATTCACCTCGCTTGCATGTTCTTGGACTGTGGGAGGAAACCCACACAGACATGGGGAGAACATGCAAACTCCACACAGAAAGATCCCGGACCACCCCACCTGGGGATCCAACCCAGAATCTCCTTGCTGTGAGGCAAAAGTGCTTCTCACTGAGCCACCGTGTCACCCCCTAAAAGGAAATTAAGTGTAAAAAATTGATAGGTTATCCTCATATATGGTTCACATTTACATTCTTTTAACTGATCTTTTCTAAATAAGTTTAGGATTATTCAGAAAAAAACTAAGAAAAGTGGTAAAGTAAAATAGTGCAATATTTTAGGAATTCTACTTTTAATTCTATGCTCTTCAATAAGAATGCGGAAATTTGTGAATGCTGGATCATGACTGTTAAATTGTGAATGTTGGGGTTACATAAGGATCACATAGATGCATCCAGGTGAGTTCCACAAAAAAATTCAATCAATTAAAGAGGTCACTTATAAGAAAAGGGAAAACAAACATTCCAGCAATCACTTTTTAATTTCCCTGACTTAGCGTCAGTAAAGGTTTACAAAAGTCTATGGTTGCAAAGCCTCACAGGCCCACTCTCTAGTCTTTTCTCCCCTCTCTGGACTAAATCACCTGCCTTTTATACCCTTAGCCTTACCCCAATTAGGCCTGGGCTAAAACAAGCAACAGGTAAAATGGGTTGACAGAAATAACGGTTGTTCAGTTATCATAAGCATGCACCCAGCTGGCGCAGCAGGATATTCCGCTAGCACACCAGCGCCGAGATTCGTAACTTCTCGGTTCGAAACTTGCAGTTGTCACCGGTCGGCTGGGCGGCATCTAGCAGGCATAATTGGCATTGCCTGCAGCAGACATGGTTCTGCTAGGGCGGGATGACCGGACTATGTGGGTGGGGTCTTCAAGCGGTGTGTAAGGACTATGATTGGCAGATAGAGAGGCATCTGTGCATAGTGCATAGGTGAAGGCTCAGAGGAGGCGTAAGCAGCAATATACCCATCTCAGCTGCAATCAGGGGACCCCCAGCAGTGGAAGACAAACTGACTATGCTAAATTTATCTAATTATGTTTTATTTCTACCAATCCTATAGGAACCAGGTAAGTATACACTGTTTGCAATATTTTATTTCATATTTAATATTTGCTTGAAGTCTTTCGGTGTGAAAATGCTTCAGCATTCTTTGTAATGGGTCTGGCCTCCTGACATTATCACAATTACAATTAACAACAATTCCCAATCTTTAGATCACATAGATAAATGTTTGAACCTAAGCTTTTTTCTAGCACAATATCCACTTAGTCCAACAATGCTGGGTGACATTTTTCGGTATTTAACCATAAAAGTCAAGTCAAATATGACGGCAGTGACAAATATATAAAATAAAACAAAATGCTACATCAGCAGTAATGTTTGTAATTATTTTGACAGTAGGAACTAAAATAATCGTATTAGTCATCTACATTCTACATAATGGTGCTGTCAGTGCCATACAGTACTGCATGCTTACAAGGGAGGAAATATATTTTATTCATCCAGTGTAATTATGTTTATAAGGTCATATTTTTGGCATAAAGCCAGAGCTTGTTTTTAAAACACAATTAAAGATATGTGTGCCCCAACAGAGCACTGTTAAAGAGAAACAGCCAGGCTCAAACAATGTTTGGAGGTCTCTACTCAGGAAAACACTTGGTAACCTAAGAGGTATGAACTACACTCAAGCAATGTCCATTATGTAATTAAACAATGAAAAAACAATGAAATTCATGCAATTTATAATCAACTAACCAAAATATGAATAATATACATTCACTGTTTATAAAAATATACTCTCTCTCACATATCACTTTCACACACAGCGATCAGCCATAACATTAAAACCACCTCCTTGTTTCTACACTCACTGTCCATTTTATCAGCTCCACTTACCATATAGAAGCACTTTGTAGTTCTACAATTACTGACAGTAGTCCATCTGTTTCTCTGCATGCTTAATTAGCCTGCTTTCACCCTGTTCTTCAATGGTCAGGACCCCCACAGAGCAGGTATTATTTGGGTGGTGGATCACTCTCAGCACTGCAGTGACACTGACATGGTGGTGGTGTGTTAGTGTGTGATGTGCTGGTATGGGTGGATAAGACACAGCAGCGCTGATGGAGTTTTTAAACACCTCACTGTCACTGCTGGACTGAGAATAGTCCACCAACCAAAAATATCCAGCCAAAAGCACCCCGTGGGCAGCGTCCTATGACCACTGATGAAGGTCTAGAAGATGACCAACTCAAACAGCAGCAATAGATGAGCGATCGTCTCTGACTTCACATCTACAAGGTGGACCAACTGGGTAGGAGTGTCTAATAGATTGGACAGTGAGTGGACATGGTATTTAACAACTCCAGCAGCGCTGCTGTGTCTGATCCACTCATACCAGCACAACACACACTAACACACCACCACCATGTCATTGTCACTGCAGTGCTGAGAATGATCCACCACCTAAATAATACCTGCTCTGTGATGGTTTGTGGGGGTACTGACCATTGAAGAACAGGGTGAAAGCAGGCTAAAAAGGTAGGTAGAGAAATAGATGGACTACAGTCAGTAATTGTAGAACTACAAAGTGCTTCTATATGGTAAGTGGAGCTGATAAAGTGGACAGTGAGTGTAGAAACAAACACATACACACACAAAGAGTCTTTGTATTAATATACTATCTTCACCTCTACACTGTTCCTTCCTTTGACTTTCTTTCTCTGTCTTTTCTATCTCTTCCTGTGAACTTAGACTGCTGTCTGCTCTTCAGGACGATCAGTGATTTATGTCGTCCCCAGGTAAGCTTGTTCACATCAGTGTTCCCTTCCTTTTCCGAGGCAGCGATCTGTTTCCCCGAGCTCTCTGCTCTCAAGCTTGTACCACTTCACTGATCAGAGGTTTGCATTAGCTCCAGCCTCTCACTCTCTTTCTGTCTGACAGCCTAATACAAAATAGCAATATTCTCAGGGAGAAAGACATCGAAAAACAATTGTCTTTAAGGATTTTTTTTACTTCCTGTCCCATCATTTGGCCTAGATCTTTTTGGATTCAGAGTAAAAGGCAGCTTTGAATCAGCAATGCACAGGTTAATACACATTTTCTGATCATTGTTTACATGTCACAATGTCTGGGACATGGGGTATCTTTATTAAATAATTGGCTTTAACAATTGTGCAGCTGGTAGATTGGGTTCTGCATCATGGGACCTGAGGACCTAGGTTCAGCTTGGATTTGCCCCAGTAAACTATAAATGTTGTTTTTTGTAAAATAGAAAGATCTAGAAGCTCAGCCATGCAGTTGATAGCCACCAGGTAAAGAAGGTAAAAAGAAAAGTATAGAAGCATTATACACACAGTGCATGATCGAACATTTAAACACAATAGTGATGTAAAGCATGATCGGCACAGTGGCTAAGTGGGTAGCACTGTCGCCTCACAGCAAGAAGGTCCTGGGTTCGATCCCCAGGTGGGGCGGTCCGGGTCCTTTTTGTGCGGAGTTTGCATGTTTGCTCCCCGTGTCTGCCTGGGTTCCTCTGGGTGCTCCGGGACACAGTGGTCACAGGACGCTGCCAACGGGGCACTGTATTTATCGTCTTATTTACTCATACCAGCACAACACACACTAACACACCACCACCATGTCAGTGTCCCTGCAGTGCTGAGAATCATCCACCACCTAAATAATACCTGCTCTGTGGTGGTCCTGATTATTAAGAACAGAAAGGAGGCTAACACAGTATAGAGCAGGGGTGTCAAACTCATTTTCACCGAGGGCCACATCAGCATTATTGTGGCCCTCAAAGGGCCGATTGTAACGTATTCTGCTGTGATTGCAGTCTGTTGTTTTTCTTGGAGGCTAAATTCTGCATTTATATTGTTCTACTTTACCAAAGACACAGCCTCATAACACAAGAGACGCGCCGTTTTCTCTTCCTGAAGCACAAACTTGTTTTAATTTTCATTAAATTAATTAATTAATTTAATTAAACGACAGGGTCATGGGCAGCCAAGGCTCACTGATGCACGTGGGGAGCGAAGGCTGGCCCGTGTGGTCCAATCCAACAGGCGAGCTACTGTAGCTCAAATTGCTGAAGAAGTTAATGCTGGTTATGATAGAAAGGTGTCGGAATACATGGTGCATCACAGTTGCAGGGCTGTTTTGGCAGCAAAAGGGGGACCAACACAATATTAGGAAGGTGGTCATAATGTTATGCCTGATCAGTGTATATGGCAAAAGGTATGTAGACACTCATTATTCTTGGTGTGTTTGGCCATTTTAGCTCAGTACACAAACTCTGGCACTAACTATCACAGTGTACTGGTTAGGATTTATTAAAAGCAACAACATGTCATAAATAAGTGCATAAATGAGCACATTTTTAATAATTGCTTTGTTTTATTTTTCTACTTGCAATTTTCTCCCAATCTAGTCATATCCAAATACCCAATTTGTATTACAGCCTCTACTCTTGCAATCCTCCACTCCCAATCATAGGAGAGTCACAACCATTGCACGCCCCTCCAACACGTCGGTCTTTTATCTACTAACAAAAGAGCTGCATGCTTCAGTTGAATGTAATCACATCCAATAAGAAAAGAAATCCTGAGACTGTGTGTCCTGTGCTCTATCTAAGAGATATATCAACAATGCACTCAGACAATAAAACGTCTTCTAGAACCTAACGGAAATAGCAAAGGTTTAGTGATATTAATGGACTGCACCTTTTGCATGTAAACTGCATGTGAAGCTGTTTTAAAATGCAAAGTACTGTGGAAGGGTAACGAGTATTCAATCACAATGCTATTTATTGTGTAATACTATCCCAACTAATGTTTTATAATAAAACCAGGCATTTGTATTAACTGCACATTAATGTCTATAACTTGATTTAGTATGTCTCATTTACATATGTACATAGTGACAGTACTGTTCCCCCAGATATACATAAAGATACGTGAGAAAAACACATATTGAAGGGGAAAAACTGTATTCAGTCACTAAGAGTTCATCTATATGTACTGTATATACAGTCATGTGAAAAAGTTAGGACACCCCATGAAATCCTTTGTCTTTTTGAACATATTTAAACATATGAACATTTGAGCTTCATTTGAACAGTACTGAGAGATGGAGCTTATATAACTAAACAAATAAAATGTTAAAAAATTACTTTTAAACACAAGCTGTAAAATGTAATGAACAAAAATGGAAATTTATTGTGAGGAAAAAGTTAGGACACCCCCACATTTATTACTTCTTAAAATGTCTAAAATTAGAATCCGGTGCACCACATCAGCTGCAATGATTAGACCATCGTTAGACGACAGTGAAGTTTTATTTAAACCTCAGACATTAGTTTGGTTTGCTCTTGATTGTTGAAGTAAGCGATATCACCATGGTGAGATCTAAAGAGCTTTCTGAGGCCTTCAGAAAGAAGGTTGTAAATGCATTTGAGTCTGGGAAGGGATTTAAAAAGATCTAAAAACAATTAGAAATCAGCCATTCCACTGTCCGGAAAATCATTTACATGTGGTGAACATTTAAAACAACTGCCAACATGGCCAGGTCAGGCTGTCCTAGCAAGTTCAGCCCAAGAGCAGACCGCAAGATGCGTAAAGAAATCTCCAATAATCCTACAATGTCATCACGGGACCTACAGCTAGCTCTTGCCACAGTTGATGTCAAGGTACATGCATCTACCATCAGAAAGAGACTGCAAAGTTTGATTTTCATGGGAGGTGAGCAAGGAGGAAACCCTTGCTGTGAAAAAAACATCAGGGCAAGACTAAAGTTTACAAGAGAACAATGTGCTTTGGACAGATGAATCCAAAGCTGAATTATTTGGGCACAGTAACAGAAGACATCTTTGGCGCAAACCAAACACGGCATTTGGGAACAAGAACCTCATACCAACTGTGAAGCATGGAGGTGTAAATGTCATGGTTTGGGGCTGCTTTGCAGCAGCACAGCCTGGCAAGCTCTCCATTATAGAATCCACAATGAATTCTTCACTGTATCAGAGGGTGCTTGAGAAAAATGTAAGACCATCTGTCCAAAAACTGAAGATGAAGCGGAGGTGCACCATGCAACATGCCAACAACCCAAAACATCCAAGTAAATCCACCAAGGAATGGCTCAAAAGAAAGAAATGGAGAGTTCTGGAATGGCCAAGTCAAAGCCCAGATCTTAATCCTATTGAGATGCTGTGGGGTGATTTGAAACTGGCTGTGCATGCAAGAAACCCATCAAACCTCACACAGCTGAAGAAATTCTGCTTGGAGGAGTGGGGGAAACTTTCTTCCAGTCGATGTCAGAGACTGGTAGATGGTTATAGGAAACGTCTAATTAAGGTTATTTCAGCCAAAGGGGGAAACACCAGCTATTAGGGCATAGGGTGTCCTTACTTTTTCCTCACAATAAATTTTCATTTTTGTTTATTACATTTTACAGCTTGTGTTTAAAAGTAATTTGCTCAAATGTTCATTTGTTTAAATATGTTCAAAAAGACAAAGGTTCTCATGGGGTGTTCTAACTTTTTCACATGACTGTATATATGCTGGTGCTGGTCATAAAATTAGAATGTCATGAAAAAGTTGATTTATTTCAGTAATTCCATTCAAAAAGTGAAACTTGTATATTATATTCATTCATTACACACAGACTGATATATTTCAAATGTTTATTTATTTTAATGTTGATGATTATAACTGACAACTAATGAAAACCCCAAATTCAGTATCTCAGAAAATTTGAATATTACTTAAGACCAATACAAAAAAAGGATTTTTAGAAATGTTGGCCAACTGAAAAGTATGAACATGAAAAGTATGAGCATGTACAGCACTCAATACTTAGTTGGGGCTCCTTTTGCCTGGATTACTAAAGCAATGTGGTGTGGCATGGAGTCTGTGGCACTGCTCAGGTGTTATGAGAGCCCAGGTTGCTCTGATAGTGGCCTTCAGCTCTTCTGAATTGTTGGGTCTGGCGTATCGCATCTTCCTCTTCACAATACCCCATAGATTTTCTATGGGGTTAAGGTCAGGCGAGTTTGCTGGCCAATTAAGAACAGGGATACCATGGTCCTTAAACCAGGTACTGGTAGCTTTGGCACTGTGTGCAGGTGCCAAGTCCTGTTGGAAAATGAAATCTGCATCTCCATAAAGTTGGTCAGCAGCAGGAAGCATGAAGTGCTCTAAAACTTCCTGGTAGACGGCTGCGTTGACCTTGGACCTCAGAAAACACAATGGACCAACACCAGCAGATGACATGGCACTCCAAACCATCACTGACTGTGGAAACTTGACACTGGACCTCAAGCAACGTGGATTCTGTGCCTCTCCTCTCTTCCTCCAGACTCTGGGACCTTGATTTCCAAAGGTAATGCAAAATTTACTTTCATCAGAGAACATAACTTTGGACCACTCAGCAGTCCTTTTTGTCTTTAGCCCAGGCGAGACGCGAGACGCTTCTGTCTCTTGTTCAAGAGTGGCTTGACACAAGGAATGCGACAGCTGAAACCCATGTCTTGCATACGTCTGTGCGTGGTGGTTCTTGAAGCACTGACTCCAGCTGCAGTCCACTCTTGTGAATCTCCCCCACATTTTTGAATGGGTTTTGTTTCACAATCCTCTCCAGGGTGCGGTTATCCCTATTGCTTGTACACTTTTTCCTACCACATCTTTTCCTTCCCTTCGCCTCTCTATTAATGTGCTTGGACACAGAGCTCTGTGAACAGCCAGCCTCTTTAGCAATGACCTTTTGTGTCTTGCCCTCCTTGTGCAAGGTGTCAATGGTCGTCTTTTGGACAACTGTCAAGTCAGCAGTCTTCCCCATGATTGTGTAGCCTACAGAACTAGACTGAGAGACCATTTAAAGGCCTTTGCAGGTGTTTTGAGTTAATTAGCTGATTAGAGTGTGGCACCAGGTGTCTTCAATATTGTACCTTGTCACAATATTCTAATTTTCTGAGATACTGAATTTGGGGTTTTCATTACTTGTCAGTTATAATCATCAACATTAAAAGAAATAAACATTTGAAATATATCAGTCTGTGTGTAATGAATGAATATAATATACAAGTTTCACTTTTTGAATGGAATTACTGAAATAAATCAACTTTTTCATGATATTCTAATTTTATGACCAGCACCAGTATATATATATATACTGATCAGCCATAACATTAAAACCACCTCGTTGTTTCTACACTCAATGTCCATTTGATCAGCTCCACTTACCATATAGAAGCACTTTGTAGTTCTGCAATTACTGACTGTAGTCCACCATTTCTCTACATAACTTTTTAGCCTTCTTTTACCCTGTTCTTTAATGGTCAGGACCACCACAGTAGGTATTATTTAGGTGGTGGATCATTCTCAGCCCTGCAGTGACACTGACATGGTGGTGGTGTGTTAGTGTGTGTTGTGCTGGTATGAGTGGATCAGACACAGCAGCACTGCTGAAGTTTTTAAATACCGTGTCCACTCACTGTCCACTCTATTAGACACTCCTACCTAGTTGGTCCACCTTGTAGATGTAAAGTCAGAGACGATCGCTCATCTATTGCTGCTGTTTGAGTTGGTCATCATCTAGACCTTCAGGGTGCTGTTGGCTGGATATATTTTTGGTTTGTAGACTATTCTCAGTCCAGCAGTGACAGTGAGGTGTTTAAAAACTCCATCAGTGCTGCTGTGTCTGATCCACTCATACCAGCACAACACACACTAACACACCACCACCATGTCAGTGTCACTGCAGTGCTGAGAATGATCCACCACCTAAATAATACCTGGTCTGTGGTGGTCCTGTGGTGGTCCTGACCATTGAAGAACAGAGTAAAAGCAAGTTTAAAAAGTATGTAGAGAAACAGATGAACTACAGTCAGTAATTGTAGAACTACAAAGTGCTTCTATATGGTAAGTGGAGCTGATAAAATGGACAGTGAGTGTAGAAACAAGGAGGTGGTTTTAATGTTATGCCTGATCGGTATATATTGCTTTGGTCAGCGCTCGGCTTGAGCAGCAAAAACATACCAGCAGAATCTCACAATTACATTAATGCTGTCCGTTTAACTTTAAATAAATTAGCATAAAAATCCTAAAAAAGTTAAATAGATAATAGATAGATAATGCTTTGCTATCATTGCAAAATCAAAGTGCACACTAAACAGCAGCACCGCGACCCAGATTAACCACACAGCAGCATAAAATCATAACCGCTGCTTACCTTGCTTCTTTTCTTTAAATAAGACCAAATCTATATCCGTGTGTTCCATTAGAGATATAATCCATTGTTTTTCTACTTGGCGGCTATCTTGTATGTTTCCAGAATGTTTCCAGAATATTTCCACAGTATATAAATCCACATCTAACTGTGTTTGTCCACCTAACTAACGAAGTTTATTCTCTCGCTGAAACTGGTTATTGGTTAACTAAGCTGTCACTTTGTTTAATTGCCAGCTCATCTAAACGACGCACATCGAAGAAATAAAAAAATGGCATATATTGCTTTGGATTGGAGGAAAAACTGAAATTCCACCCAAAATCTGAAATCGGAGGCTCTGATTGGTTTAAACAGCTGTTTATCAAGACCTGAACCATGACTGAACAGATGAACTGATTCAGTTGTTTACACACGACACCTGAATGAAATCGAGTGAGCAAGACAAATGAATCGTTACCATAGATAAGAGCACAGCTCCCTGATTCGATTGAAAAGAGTCGTTTCTGACTTGTGTGATTCAGTGATTCAGTTTGCTTTTTCACATACTGATGTGAAGAAATGGGGGAGGGGTAAATTTCATGTGTCTGGAGTCTGACAGAGCTTTAGAGCCAAACAGGCACAAATGTATTGAATAATGACACAATAAAGTACAAATAATTCATCTTATATCATTGATCTGCAATATACTGCAAATACTTCAATGAAAAAGTAGATTTTGTGTTTTTTATTGATTGTTAACTGTTTTTCAATTGTATTTCAGTGTTTTTATATTATATTTGTGTTATTTTCAGTGTATAAGTGTCAAAAACAACCTCATTATTTTACATTGCCTAAAATATATGCAGTTCCACTATACCATGGAACGCATTAACAGGTTTCCCAAACATCCTTATGGGGAAAAAATACCTTGAAACTCAACGTCTTTAAAACTCAACAACACTCCCAAAACCAATTAACATTGAGTTTCAAGGCACCACTGTATAGTTACACAGTTTAAAAGACATTATGTGTGTAAATTTCAAGTGGTTTTATGCATCGTAACAAATAGACAAACTAAACATCAACTCAACAACTACAAACTATGTGGCCACCTGACCATAAGCTTGTTTAACATATTTTAAAACTATGAGCAATAATTATGAGTAGATCTTTGTACTATGACATATTCTTCTGAATATTCATAAGATTTTGCATGTCTTTGCATTTTCAGCAGACGCTTTTGTCCAAAGCGACTTACAGTATACAGTCTAAGCAATTGAGGGTTAAGGGCCCTGCTCAAGGGCCCGACAGTGGCAACCTGGCAGTGGTGGGGTTTAAACTGGCAACTTTAAACTTTGCATACTACTCCATACTACTCCAGTACCTTAACCATTAGGCTACAGTGCTAACTTTGTGACCATCCATTCAAGATGAGAAGGTAAAGCCTTCAATCAAAGTTCCAGTTTACCTCAAAGGTGTTTAATAAGGGTTGAGGTCTTACCAAGCATGTTATCAGGTACACCAATCTGGTATGTACATTTACTGATTATTTTATATGCTACACTGACTATATACAGTAGATTCAATTTATTTATCAGTCATATATAATATACAGTATACAGTGTATCACAAAAGTGAGTACACCCCTCACATTTCTGCAAATATTTCATTATATCTTTTCATGGGACAACACTATAGACATGAAACTTGGATATAACTTAAAGTAGTCAGTGTACATCTTGTATAGCAGTGTAGATTTACTGTCTTCTGAAAATAACTCAACACACAGCCATTAATGTCTAAATAGCTGGCAACATAAGTGAGTACACCCCACAGTGAACATGTCCAAATTGTGCCCAAATGTGTCGTTGTCCCTCCCTGGTGTCGTGTGTCAAGGTCCCAGGTGTAAATGGGGAGCAGGGCTGTTAAATTTGGTGTTTTGGGTACAATTCTCTCATACTGGCCACTGGATATTCAACATGGCACCTCATGGCAAAGAGCTCTCTGAGGATGTGAGAAATAGAATTGTTACTCTCCACAAAGATGGCCTGGGCTATAAGAAGATTGCTAACACCCTGAAACTGAGCTACAGCATGGTGGCCAAGGTCATACAGCGGTTTTCCAGGACAGGTTCCACTCGGAACAGGCTTCGCCAGGGTCGACCAAAGAAGTTGAGTCCACGTGTTCGGCGTCATATCCAGAGGTTGGCTTTAAAAAATAGACACATGAGTGCTGCCAGCATTGCTGCAGAGGTTGAAGACGTGGGAGGTCAGCCTGTCAGTGCTCAGACCATACGCCGCACACTGCATCAACTCGGTCTGCATGGTCGTCATCCCAGAAGGAAGCTGACGCACAAGAAAGCTCGCAAACAGTTTGCTGAAGACAAGCAGTCCAAGAACATGAATTACTGGAATGCCCTGTGGTCTGACGAGACCAAGATAAACTTGTTTGGCTCAGATGGTGTCCAGCATGTGTGGCGGCGCCCTGGTGAGAAGTACCAAGACAACTGTATCTTGCCTACAGTCAAGCATGGTGGTGGTAGCATCATGGTCTTGGGCTGCATGAGTGCTGCTGGCACTGGGGAGCTGCAGTTCATTGAGGGAAACATGAATTCCAACATGTACTGTGACATTCTGAAACAGAGCATGATCCCCTCCCTTCGAAAACTTGGCCTCATGGCAGTTTTCCAACAGGATAACGACCCCAAACACAACCTCCAAGATGACAACTGCCTTGCTGAGGAAGCTGAAGGTAAAGGTGATGGACTAAACCCAATTGAGCACCTGTGGCGCATCCTCAAGTGGAAGGTGGAGGAGTTCAAGGTGTCTAACATCCACCAGCTCCGTGATGTCATCATGGAGGAGTGGAAGAGGATTCCAGTAGCAACCTGTGCAGCTCTGGTGAATTCCATGCCCAGGAGGGTTAAGGCAGTGCTGGATAATAATGGTGGTCACACAAAATATTGACACTTTGGGCACAATTTGGACATGTTCACTGTGGGGTGTACTCACTTATGTTGCCAGCCATTTAGACATTAATGGCTGTGTGTTGAGTTATTTTCAGAAGACAGTAAATCTACACTGCTATACAAGTTGTACACTGACTACTCTAAGTTATATCCAAGTTTCATGTCTATAGTGTTGTCCCATGAAAAGATATAATAAAATATTTGCAGAAATGTGAGGGGTGTACTCACTTTTGTGATACACTGTATATACAGTGTATCACAAAAGTGAGTACACCCCTCACATTTCTGCAGATATTTAAGTATATCTTTTCATGGGACAACACTGACAAAATGACACTTTGACACAATGAAAAGTAGTCTGTGTGCAGCTTATATAACAGTGTAAATTTATTCTTCCCTCAAAATAACTCAATATACACCCATTAATGTCTAAACCACCGGCAACAAAAGTGAGTACACCCCTAAGAGACTACACCCCTAAATGTCCAAATTGAGCACTGCTTGTCATTTTCCCTCCAAAATGTCATGTGACTCGTTAGTGTTACTAGGTCTCAGGTGTGCATAGGGAGCAGGTGTGTTCAATTTAGTAGTACAGCTCTCACACTCTCTCATACTGGTCACTGAAAGTTCCAACATGGCACGTCATGGCAAAGAACTCTCTGAGGATCTTAAAAGACAAATTGTTGCACTACATGAAGATGGCCAAGGCTACAAGAAGATTGCCAACACCCTGAAACTGAGCTGCAGCACAGTGGCCAAGATCATCCAGCGTTTTAAAAGAGCAGGGTCCACTCAGAACAGACCTCGCGTTGGTCGTCCAAAGAAGCTGAGTGCACGTGCTCAGCGTCACATCCAACTGCTGTCTTTGAAAGATAGGCGCAGGAGTGCTGTAAGCATTGCTGCAGAGATTGAAAAGGTGGGGGGTCAGCCTGTCAGTGCTCAGACCATACGCCGCACACTACATCAAATTGGTCTGCATGGCTGTCACCCCAGAAGGAAGCCTCTTCTGAAGTCTCTACTCAAGAAAGCCCGCAAACAGTTTGCTGAAGACATGTCAACAAAGGACATGGATTACTGGAACCATGTCCTATGGTCTGATGAGACCAAGATTAATTTGTTTGGTTCAGATGGTCTCAAGCATGTGTGGCGGCAATCAGGTGAGGAGTACAAAGATAAGTGTGTCATGCCTACAGTCAAGCATGGTGGTGGGAATGCCATGGTCTGGGGCTGCATGAGTGCAGCAGGTGTTGGGGAGTTACATTTCATTGAGGGACACATGAACTCCAATATGTACTGTGAAATACTGAAGCAGAGCATGATCCCCTCCCTCCGGAAACTGGGTCGCAGGGCAGTGTTCCAGCATGATAATGACCCCAAACACACCTCTAAGACGACCACTGCTTTATTGAAGAGGCTGAGGGTAAAGGTGATGGACTGGCCAAGCATGTCTCCAGACCTAAACCCAATAGAACATCTTTGGGGCATCCTCAAGCGGAAGGTGGAGGAGCGCAAAGTCTAGAATATCCGCCAGCTCCGTGATGTCATCATGGAGGAGTGGAAAAGCATTCCAGTGGCAACCTGTGAAGCTCTGGTAAACTCCATGCCCAGGAGAGTTAAGGCAGTTCTGGGAAATAATGGTGGCCACACAAAATATTGACACTTCAGGAACTTTCACTAAGGGGTGTACTCACTTTTGTTGCCGGTGGTTTAGACATTAATGGCTGTAAATTGAGTTATTTTGAGGGAAGAATAAATTTACACTGTTATATAAGCTGCACACAGACTACTTTTCATTGTGTCAAAGTGTCATTTTGTCAGTGTTGTCCCATGAAAAGATATACTTAAATATCTGCAGAAATGTGAGGGGTGTACTCACTTTTGTGATACACTGTATATGGGTCAAAGACGAGACGTAACTTTTTAGTGTCCCCACTTGATAAATAATATACAATTATATTAATATAAGTGGATATACCTTCAATCTACTCCATTTGTACATCTTTACTGAAACCTAAAGTAATTTTTATGGAAAATGTATGATTTTTGAAAAAATAACCCTTGAAACCCCCAAAATGTCATTAAGTGCAACGGTCCCCCTACCTCTTTAAGTAATAAAACATTAAGAAAAAACTAATTAATCTTAATAATAATATTCAATCAGATGTGTTTTTTAATATTAATAATATTCAGGATACTTTCAGTCCCCATTTTCCCAATCTTCAGTTGTCATTCAGTACAACGTTAATAAAAAGCCTTATTTTAATATGCAATCAAGCTACTGCAGTCATGTGACCAATTATAACAACAAAAGTTGTTTACTACCTTAAGTCTGATGTCAAAATCATAATCGCAGAACCAAAGCCATGTACAGCAAGAACCTCAAGGTTAACAACAAAAAACATTTGTTCAGTTCATGAAATAAAATGCGACTTCAAATGGTTTTCACGGCTGAATGAATTTAGATTTACTGCAGCAACTTTTTCACGTGTTATGACACAAATTTCACACTTCCACACTGTTCTGGTGCCTTACAAGTTGTTATGATGGCTTCATTAGCTATGTTTTTCATTGCCTTACTTTTTTCATGATGTAGTAATGTTATAACACATACTTGCCACATACTTGTGGCATATTTTCATTCTACTACTGCTACTTTAATCAATAAAGAACTTAAAAACAAATTAAGTCATGAATATTCTGATGTAACAGGATAATTTGGAGTATGTAATTCAGTGCAACATAAAATCATCATACAGTGCAACAAAAACATTTGCTTAAAATAACTGTAATAAGTAATTATTATATATTTTTTTCATGTGAATGCAAGAGAATCCAGGCCTGCTTCATAGAAAACAGAGTTTGATTAGGTTTCAAATAGAATAGAATGTGTAGCAAAAACATCTTGTATACAAATAAACAAAATCCCAAGATGCATTAGAGTACAAACAATGCACAGAAAATTCAAAACAGAGTAAGTACAGTTTCTTCTGAGGTTTTAAACCTTTTGTAAGAGATATACTAAACTTATAAATTTGAAATGGCTAAGATTGTTCCTTGTGTGTGTATTTTGTCATAAATTAGTCGTTGCACTGAATGACATTTTTGTGCCCTTGTTGTGTGTCAACAACACTAAAATTATCAAAAAAGCAAAATGCTGAGAAAAAAAATACATATTTACATAGGTGACACATTTGTGCACAATATTAAATGAAAAAATTATACAATTTAACCATTTTATTTTTTTGGTACTTGGAACACCCTATTCGTCTTTCACCCATATATATATATATATATATATATATATATATATATATATATATATATATATATACACAAGTGTACAGTACAACGAAATTCTTTCTTTGCATATTCCAGCTTGTTTGGATGCTGGGGTCAGAGTGCCGGCTCAGCCATATTATGGCACCCCTGAAACAGAGAGGGTTAAGGGCTTTGCTCAAGGGCCCAACAGTGACTGTATGGCAGAGCTGGGATTAAAACTCTAAACCTTCTAACTGATAGTCCAAAGCCCTACCCACTAGGCTACCACTGTCCCTAATAAATTACTAATGTGGTAATGGTACAGTGGTGTGTTGTGCAAGTGAAGACAGTTATAGCAAATATGTTTTTAAACACTTCTTTGTCAATGATGGAAGGAAAATGGGGATCCAACCAAAAAATATACTGCCAGCTGTGTCCTGATTAACTGATTTCACTGATTAAAGATTATACAATACTGTAACATGTTTAAGTCAGATTTATCCTGTTATTCAATATCCTGCAGATCCTAAATCACTATAAGCCTTAGTAAACATGACTTGCTGCATTAGTTCCAATAATGTTTTTGATAACACGGCCCACGCTTTTTAATTAAGCAGCCATACCCCAGAACCAAGAGAGGGCTGAACCCATGGGAGCACTAGCCAAAGGCCAGAGAGTGGGCGGCACATAACCTTTGTCCATTGATTCCAGATGATCCTTTTGTGTACCTGCGGATTTCACGCTGAATTGAAGGCCCACTATAAATCTGAAATGGAAATCTATGAGCACACACAATGGACCTGTGACAGCAAAATTTCACTAGAGGAACTGGGGAATGTGTGGATCATGAGTTCTGCACTGGTTGGTATTGAGTGGTCAGAGATAGGGGTATTTATTTCACAAAGGAAGGCATGTATTTCACAGACTTTAGGCAGACTGAAAGCTTTAGGATTATAGCAGGCTTACAGCTATTTCAGACACTTAAAGCTCTGACTGCACTGACTTTTTACAGTGCAGGACAACGTGATAAAACAGTTGAAGCCGCTACTAGCCATTTAGCTTCATATGTAAATGTTACACAAGGTTGGACACCATTTTTAATGGCTAAATAATGTGTACACTGTGCTGTAATCAGCTACATGTTTCATTAAAAATTGTAATTAACAACTTTAAAATAAGAACGAATGGGTAAACATACAATTGTTCTGGAAGGTCAGTAGTTAAAGGCCTTAAATGGCATTTCTGTTGTTAGTCAAGAGTCTATGGAAGAGGCCAATTAGTGCCCACTCTTAGGCAAATTACTTTGCTTGAACCACAGCTTAATCAGAGGTGGTGGCTGGCTTTGTGTGTGTGTGTGTGTGTGTGTGCGAAAATCATCAACAGCCCCCCAAACCCCCCAAAAGAAATTTACTGTATTTATTTATTTATTTTACATACAGTAATTGTGTCCAGAGTCTGTTTTGCCTGTCTGCCAGTGTTTTTCAGATGGCATCTTACACGATTGCGACCTAGACCAGGATTAAGCGTTTAGTAAAAAATTTATTAATGAACCTGGTGTCTACACAGACATGATTGGCTATGTCTGGTTGTAGAGGTATACGTGACTGCTTAGTTAACAAATTACCAGTTTCAGCTTTTTACAGCGAAAAGCTGAGAGAATAAATTATCCGGCTAAGACGGTTTTTGTTAGTTAGGTGGACAAACACAGTTGGAAATGGATTTAGATATTCTGGAAATATTCTGGAAACATACAAGATGGCCAGCAAGTGGATTTTATCCCTAATGGAACAACACACAGATATAGATTTGGTCTCAATTTGAAGAAGAGAAGCTCAGATAAGCAGCGGTTATGATTTTATGCTGCTGTGTGGTTGATCTGGGTCACGGTGCTGCTGTTTACCGTGTGCTTTCATTTTGCAAAGCATTATCAAATATTGAACTTTTTCTGGATTTTTAAGTTCATTTATTTCCAAGTAAAACCAACAGCATAAATGTGATTGTGAGATTCTGCCAGTTTGTTTGCACAGTTGCACACACATCAAGTTTAAGGTAAAAGTAGAGTTTAAGGGTACACATTTCTTGACGAAGGGCGTCAAGTTTCAAAGATTTTGAGTTTAGGCATCGTTGTTACGTTAAGGTACCACTGTATATGCATTTTTGCAAACTGCATGGTGATTTCACTCCAGAGAACAAAGGGAGGATAGTAAGGTCTGAGTATCATTATTATTTTAATAATGGCAAGTAGTATGACTCACCAAAGCACCCCATACCATCACACTACTGCTGCCATGTTTGACCGCTGGAATAATTGTCTTATTATAAAAATACATTTGCTTGAGATCATCCAGGTGCTCAGATTTTTCCAAATATATTTAAAGCAAAAGTTCAAAGAAGCCCCTTAGCTTTTTATAGCATGGCTGTGCTCCTGTGCACAATGCAAGGTCTATTAAACAACCTAGTGGTGTGAAGAAACTTCATTGACCTGCCCAGAGCCCTGACCTCAACTGACCAGGCTGGCCACCCAAACAAACACAATTGGCAGTGACTGGAGGAGTGAGGGGTCGAACAGGTTTTATTGCGGCTGTGCAATTGTGGCCTCTGCTGGCCTCTGCACCAGTAGTGGGACATTTGTGGAGTTTATAGTATGGCGTCCCTTAAGGAGTATGGTACTCTAGGGGTTGCACCACTGGCAAATGAAAAGATGTGACATGTCAGAGGGGACATGTGATAGTCTGAGCCCTAGTGGTACAAGTGCAAAAAGCATTGCAATAGTGGAATCGGCAACAATTCGATTAGAGAAGTGTGTATCAAAATGCAACAAAAAATAAAGAAATAAATAAAATAATCTGAATCTTTTAACTTTTAATCTTTTAAAACAAGTTTATATATATATATACTATATATATTTACAGTGTATCACAAAAGTGAGTACACCCCTCACATTTCTGCAGATATTTAAGTATATCTTTTCATGGGACAACACTGACAAAATGACACTTTGACACAATGAAAAGTAGTCTGTGTGCAGCTTATATAACAGTGTAAATTTATTCTTCCCTCAAAATAACTCAATATACAGCCATTAATGTCTAAACCACCGGCAACAAAAGTGAGTACACCCCTTAGTGAAAGTTCCTGAAGTGTCAATATTTTGTGTGGCCACCATTATTTCCCAGAACTGCCTTAACTCTCCTGGGAATGGAGTTTACCAGAGCTTCACAGGTTGCCACTGGAATGCTTTTCCACTCCTCCATGACGACATCACAGAGCTGGCGGATATTCGAGACTTTGCGCTCCTCCACCTTCCGCTTGAGGATGCCCCAAAGATGTTCTATTGGGTTTAGGTCTGGAGACATGCTTGGCCAGTCCATCACCTTTACCCTCAGCCTCTTCAATAAAGCAGTGGTCGTCTTAGACGTGTGTTTGGGGTCATTATCATGCTGGAACACTGCCCTGCGACCCAGTTTCCGGAGGGAGGGGATCATGCTCTGCTTCAGTATTTCACAGTACATATTGGAGTTCATGTGTCCCTCAATGAAATGTAACTCCCCAACACCTGCTGCACTCATGCAGCCCCAGACCATGGCATTCCCACCACCATGCTTGACTGTAGGCATGACACACTTATCTTTGTACTCCTCACCTGATTGCCGCCACACATGCTTGAGACCATCTGAACCAAACAAATTAATCTTGGTCTCATTAGACCATAGGACATGGTTCCAGTAAACCATGTCCTTTGTTGACATGTCTTCAGCAAACTGTTTGCGGGCTTTCTTGTGTAGAGACTTCAGAAGAGGCTTCCTTCTGGGGTGACAGCCATGCAGACCAATTTGATGTAGTGTGCGGCGTATGGTCTGAGCACTGACAGGCTGACCCCCCCACCTTTTCAATCTCTGCAGCAATGCTGACAGCACTCCTGCGCCTATCTTTCAAAGACAGCAGTTGGATGTGACGCTGAGCACGTGCACTCAGCTTCTTTGGACGACCAACGCGAGGTCTGTTCTGAGTGGACCCTGCTCTTTTAAAACGCTGGATGATCTTGGCCACTGTGCTGCAGCTCAGTTTCAGGGTGTTGGCAATCTTCTTGTAGCCTTGGCCATCTTCATGTAGCGCAACAATTCGTCTTTTAAGATCCTCAGAGAGTTCTTTGCCATGAGGTGCCATGTTGGAACTTTCAGTGACCAGTATGAGAGAGTGTGAAGCTCTCACTACTAAATTGAACACACCTGCTCCCTATGCACACCGGAGACCTAGTAACACTTACAAATCACATGACATTTTGGAGGGAAAATGACAAGCAGTGCTCAATTTGGACATTTAGGGGTGTAGTCTCTTAGGGGTGTACTCACTTTTGTTGCCGGTGGTTTAGACATTAATGGCTGTATATTGAGTTATTTTGAGGGAAGAATAAATTTACACTGTTATATAAGCTGCACACAGACTACTTTTCATTGTGTCAAAGTGTCATTTTGTCAGTGTTGTCCCATGAAAAGATATACTTAAATATCTGCAGAAATGTGAGGGGTGTACTCACTTTTGTGATACACTGTATATATATATATATATTTGTTTATGCATGTTCTCCCCTTTTTCTCCCTTTTAGCGCATCCAATTGCCCGATTGCGTCATGCTTACTCTCCACCAATGCCGATCCCTGCTCTGATTGAGGAGAACGAAGCAAACCCACGCCAACTTCGACACGTGGGCAGCATGCCGTATGCATTTTATCACCTGCACTTTGACAAGTGCAGTGCAGTTGTGTACGGAGAGGACACACCCTAAGAGCACTCTTTTTCTCATCTCTGTGCAGGCGCCATCAATCAGCCAGCAGGGGTCGTAATTGCACCAGTCATGGGAGAGAGACCCCATCCGGCTTAGTCCCGCCCATATCTGAACAACAGGCCAATCGTTGTTCATGTGGCCACTCAGCATTAGCCGGTAGGCAGAGCTGAGATTCAATACGATGTATTCGAGATCCCAGCTCTGGTTCCAGCGTGTGTTTTTACCACTACGCCACCTGAGCGGCCTCAGAAAAAGTTTTTTACACCAATGTTAATTAAGGTTCAAACCTCCAGCTCATGGTCAAACAAAAATCAACCACTTACACATCACATTACCATCATTTACACACAAATCTGTCACAACTTGAAAAGTTACTGATTTCATAAAAAGTGCAAAGCATGTGTATTATTAAACTACATTTTTTAATTTTGGTTCAAGGGTTCTGACAAAAAATGACTATTTAATAAATTATGCAGGTCAACTTGGTTGTATTTTGTAAATTTTAATAAATATTGAAGTGTTTGCCAGCAACACTCTTTGCAATAATATATAGCATGACCAAGCTTTTATTCATGTCTACATAGATTTTGCTTTGTGCAGAGGGGCACAGTCATGCTGGAACAGGAAAGGGCATTCCCTAAACTGTGTGTGTGTTTTCCTTTAAGCATGTGTATTAATATATTAAATTTTTTCATTTTGGTTAACTTTCTTATAATTAAGAATAAGAGTGTTTCATATCAGAAAAGTATGTGGGGTTTTTTCGGCGCTTAGATGGCGCAGTGGTAAAACACACTAGCTCACCAGAGCTGGGATTTCGAATACATCGTATCGGGCTGGGTGGCCAAATGAACAACGATTGGCTGTTGTTCACAGGGTGGGATGAGCCGGACCAGGGTTCCTCATAACTGGTGCAATTATGACCTCTGCTGGCTGATTGACGGCGCCTGCGCAGAATTGGAGAATAATGCTGATCAGGGTGTGGCTCTCCGCTCACAAGGCTGATCCGCATATGAACTCGCCTCGTGCAGGTAAAAAAAAGGCAGTCGGTACTGCACATGTGCCAGTGTGTCAGTTGCCAAAGCTCCTCAGTCAGCAGTGGAGGGTAGTATCGGTAGAGGTAAAGCGTAAGCAACCAGGGTAATTGGATACGACTAGATTAGGGGAGAAAATTTTCGAAAAAATTGGAGAAAAAGAAAGAAAAGAAAAGTACGTTTTTCAAAACGATAAATTGACTATTTTTAGCACTGCTATTTGAAATATGTCTTGTATGGAATACAATGTTTTACACATATACATGGAATATGATGGCCAAATGAGAACTCAAGACTCAAGAAGATAAAAAACGTTGACAGGACAGCATTTTTACAGCTAATCGTGTTTTAGATTTTAATAGGTCCTAATTACTTCCAAACTAGAGAGAAATTCTCAAGATGTCCCCACATCTCCTGGTCCCTTGGTCAGCAGTTAATTAGCAGTTAATACAGAGTCTGCCTGAAGACAGATTAATGGACATCAAATGAATAGCCAAAAGAGATATTAATTTTAGTACCCATGAGCTCAGCTAGATACCCCGGATCATCCCACTTCTCCCTACTCACTGTTCTTTCTACATATTTCTGCAGGCTACACTACCCCTAATGATCCCTCCAAGCTTCTTTAGTGTCAAATCATTTCTACTACATAATTTCACATCATGCTGTGGTCATTTTTTAAAAGTATACAATTAAGCCATATATATGGTGTTATATGGTGAGTGAACACCCCTCCAAATTATCACTCAATTAAAATTCAGTGATATGTTCTGTGGTAACAGTTAAAAAATTTAGTATGCAGGCCCTAACCTCAACACCTTTTGGATTTTCACAGACAAACCTTTGAAGAACACAGTCATTAAAAACAGCCAATAACCAATCACTGTCTATATAGCTTTATTTCTGCCCATGTTTATTTATTTAATTATTTATTAGGATTTTAATGTCATGTTTTATACACTTTGGTTACATTCATGACAGAAACCGTAATTACTCATACACAAGATTCATCAGTTCACAAGTTTAATGTCAAACACCGTCGTGGACAATTTTGTATCTCCAATTAACCTCTCTTGCATGTCTTTGGACTGTGGAAGGAAACCGGAGCTCGCGGAGTAAACCCACGCAAACACAGGAAGAACATGCAAACTCCACACAGAAAGGACCCGGACTGGTCCACCTGGGAATCGAACCCAGGACCTTTTTGCTGTGAGGCAACAGTGCCACCCACTGAGCCACTGTGCTGCCCTCTGCCCATGTAAAACAATTTTCCTTTGGATACAACCTCATGTTCTCTTCTGTGGACATTTACTGCTGTGAAAAATTGTGCTTATATTATTATTTTCTTAAAAAGTTGATTTGATTGTTACAGTAATTTGGTGCATTGAGACACTTTTCACACTCAAAAAGAAGAAATCTGGATGTGAGAAGAGCACTGGCACCAGCTAAACAATAATAATTAACAAGTTATAATTCAGACATTTCACACTTAGTTTTGTCAACAAAGTCTGTTAATAATAAAACCCAATTTCAAAAAAAAAAAAAAAACTATAAAAACAAGAATCTTGATCTTGAGCCTTTATTTTACTGACAAAGTTCAAAGGTTCTGACGAAAAATGACTTTTTATTATTTTGGCAACTTGATTGTATTTTATGAATTTTTTTCTATTTTATTTATGCATTTTCTCCCATTTTCTCCCAATTTAGCGTAGTCAATTTGTCTTCCGCTGCTGGAGGATCCCTGATGGCAGTCAAGGTGGGTATATTGCTGCTCACGCCTCCATCCAACACGTGCGCAGCCCTTTGCGGAACCCTTTTTCACCTACGCACTCTGCACAGGCCTATCTGCCAATCAGGGTCCTTACAGAGCATTTGAAGACCTCACCCATATAGTCCGGTCATCCCGCCCTAGCAGAACCGTGTCTGCTGCAGGCACTGCCAATTATGCCCGCTAGATGGCGACCAGCCGACCGGTGGCAACGCCGAGTTTCAAATCGAGGAGTTCTCGATGATGGTGTGCTAGCGGAATATCCCGCTGCGTTACCTGGGCACCCTGTATTTCGTAAATTTTAATGAATATTGAAGTGTTGTTTGCCTGCAATACTCTTAAAAAGTTTTCTTCATGTCTACATACATTTTGCTTTGTGCAGAAGGGCACAGTCATGCTGGAATAAGAAAGGACCTTCTCTAAACTGTGTGAGTGTTTATGAATATGCATTCACATTTTGCATCAATTTTTGTGAGAGGCTCTTGACCCAGTGTGACCCTGAACAAGATTAGAAGATTAGTGAAAATGTAAGAATGAATAGTGTAATAAATCCAAAAAGCAGTTTCTTTTAGCTTACTAATCATTACTGCAACCAATTGACGAACTGACAACTTGTCCATTGTTTATTCCTGCCCAGTTTCAGACTCACCAGCATTTTAGTTTCCAGACACACTATGCCAGGATGACGATTTTAGTAAGACTAAACAAATGAATGACACTTTAAAGCAGGGTTTATTATTAAAAGGCAAGTAAATGCACTTTAATGTTGTCTTCTTTGTCATGGATGTAATCTGGCAACCCTTTAGCTCAGAACTAAATTCGAGGTCAAGAAAACACACTTGTGATAAGTGAGGAGTAATGCAAGATGAAACAATGCTGCTGTATAAACATGAGGTAAAACTGTTTAGGATAGACAGAACTACAACACTGTGAATCACAGACGGTAAGAAGTCTTCTGTTGTCATAAAAACAAGCCAGCGGGGGTTCCTTTTCTAACATGTCTCTGATGCAATATTCTCTTTACACCTGTCGGTGATAAGACGGCATCCTATACTGTTTAACATTAACAAAAACAACAAAGAAGCTCATTTTACACGTTATGTTTTTTTAAACTTACCTAGGTCATCAAAAAAAACATGTTGACATAGGCAGCGGGGTCATGGGTTAAGTGTGATAAGTAAAATCAGCATATGCTTGAAAATAATCATGACAAGAAATGAAAGAGATCCTTGGAAAAAATAGAGAAAAGAGGTAGTGAGAGTGTCATAAAGGGCAGGCCCACTGAGGAGGATTAATCGTGCAGCCAGATGGAATGGTGAGATTATGACCCATGGTGCGTACAGGCCACACAGGAAATTTATCGAACTTTCATACTCTGGTGAAAAAAAAATATCCTGAAGCACACTTGCTGCACTAACGATTACCCTGGTCAGGGTCACACTGTGAGCACGGTCTATCCAAGAAACCACAGGGCATTACTTACTCCCTCATTCATTAGCACTTACTCATAACTAGAAGCAATTCCGAGTATTTATTTACTGAAATGTGGAGGAAGCCAGAGGTAACAAACAGATACAGAGAAAACAAGGCACATGATTTACTAAAGAACAGTGGAAACTCAATGTCAGTTGGTTCTGGGAGTGGCATTGAGTTTAAAAGGCGTTGAGTTTTAAGGTATTTTTTTCCCATAAGGATGTTTAGGAAACCTGTTAATGTGTTCCATGGTCCCGTGGAATTGCATATATTTTAGGCTAATCTTAATTAGTGATGAGAACTTATGAGCAGTAATAATTAAGAGAGGTTTAGTGTTCCCTTGTCATTCCGTTAATACATTAAGTCATGTTAAGCTTTTTTTTTAACAATAAGTGTTTTTGACTCTCTCGGAGAAGCTGATTATCACAATTTCTCAGAACCCTGAGCTACAGTATAACACAAGTTTAGAAGTGAAACAGTGAGGAAAATCCAGCTAAACACAGATACATGTGGAGCTTTCAGAGTGGATTTGACAATTATTTCACACAAATGCAGATTTGTCTTGTATTCGCATTTTGATGACGTTTTACCGCACTGCTCAAGCCGGGCAGCAGTCACACACACGTTGAGTTTAAAGGAGTATACATTTATTGATGAAGGGTGTTGAGTTTCAAAGATTTTGAGTTTAGGTGAAGTTGAGTTACAAGGTACCACTGTACCATTAAAAATTCATTGTTTTTATTAACAACTTTATTTTTGTCTGGACTAGAGTGGGTCCAGCACTGTCCAGAAACACTAAGCAAATAGCAAGAATACACCGTAGACAGGACGCCTGTTATACCTGGAAGAAATTTAGAGAAGCCAACCCACCTCCAAACCTCTTATGGACAGTGACCAAAAATGAAATCTGAACTCAGATCATCTGTACTGTGAGGCACCTACTTCAGTCACAATTAATTGCAAAACCCTTTTTTTCAGTTTCACTAGAAGCACTTTGAATATGATTAATTTATGGACGTCAGCACATCCATCTACACATTTTTTATCTTTGCACTGTAGTACACTTATTTATTAAGTGTACACTTAATTTATACGTTACAATCTATACCAGCCTTACGATGTATACAGAAATAACACCTCCATTTGTACCCACAGGCCCTGTTGTTTTAGTGTGTTGTTGTTATTATGCAGGTACTTGTTTGTGAAATGTGAATCTTTATAGTGTGTACTATTACTTTTGATATATGTAACTTGCTACTGAGGCCTTCATTTTCTTTGGGATTAATAAAGTATCTATCTATCTATCTATCTATCTATCTATCTATCTATCTATCTATCTATCTATCTATCTATCTATCTATCTATCTATCTATCTATCTATCCATCCATCCATCCATCCATCCATCCATCCATCCATCCATCCATCCATCCATCCATCCATCCATCCATCCATCTATCTATCTATCTATCTAAAGGTATGGACTGACCTGGGCAGTGGGGCTGTAGTTTTATATGTTGTCTTTTTTATTAACCTAAATGAGCTTTCATGAATGTTTCCCTTTTGCATTTTAAAGTAAGCAATACTATAGAAATAGACTTGATAAACACAAGTATGTTTCTTTGTAAAGTAATAAACACTTTTACCACAAATGTCTTATGCAGGTGTTGACCAACAAATCGGATGCATTGACAAGGTAATTTGTTACATGATATCAAAGCTAGTTCTATAAAGTCAAGGGGTTTAGAACATTTCTTTGTGTGTAACAAGCCCACCTGCAGTGGAGATTGGCGGCATGACTTGGTTATGGAATTATTTCTTTCTGCCTTGCCAAAAATGGCCGGCAAAGTGGGCACGGAGGTGCAGATGATCGACGTGTCAGTTCTGCTGACAAGCAACTGCGACTTGTTGACTGTTAATACTTTCCAGGTGGAAGTGTTTCTATTTATTACGGTTTCTTCCTCACATATTTGCCAGATCCTATAATGGGAAATCTTTTTTTCTTTATTTTTAAACCCATGATACCGAGTATGTGACCAGAATACTTCTATCTCTTTCTGGGAACACAACCAAAGCTTGCCTGTTTTGAGCAACACCAGTAAGCTCCCCCAGGGGCAGTGTGCCCTTTTGTTAGAACAGACCCCACGATGAGCACGGGCTGTGCCAGACAGTGGGTTGAGTGCTGCTCGGGCATTGTCTTCCCTGGCTTGTTCTGGGTTTTCTTTCTTTCCTCTTTTTCCAAGAACTGGGTTGTCTTAGGTGCTCTGAGTGGCCCAGTTTTTATTTCTGCTCTATCCCTTTTCTATCCCTTTTTTTCCATTGTGGGCTGTGGATGTTTTTATTTTTTCCTTACCCTTTCTTTGGGGCTTTGTAGTCACAGTTTTATTCCATCTTGGTTAAGCATCTTGTAAATTCGGTTTTTAATTATGCGCCTCAGTGGCAAGTAACAAGCTCTGCTACACTTTCTTTGTTTTTAAATAACAGTGTATGTTAAATACAGATATAAAACAGTTTGAGTGATTACATATTCAAAGGTCCATTATATTGTACAAAAATTTAAATATAAAGTTCATACATTTTAGTACAGATGCAATATAGGGTACCACACTGGGTAAGCAGGTACTATTGGTGCCCCAATACTTCCGGATCCAGGGATTTCGTCTCCACATTAAGTTAGCCTATAATTTTGATATGTTCTCTCTGTGTCTGTGTGGGTTTTCTCCAGATTTGGTTTACTCTCACCTCCCAAAACACTTGCTGTTATCTGAACTGGCTACTATAAATTCCCCCATAAATTATATGAGAGCATAAATGAGCTCTGCAGTGAACTGAAAACTAGTCTGTTGTGAATACTTGTTTAGCACCCTGTATTTTCAGACTAGGCTCTGGACCCACTATAAATGATCTGTATTTTTTTTACCAGGGATGCATGAAAAAGTGTAAATGATTGAGCTGTATGTGAGATGAACTATCATGTTGTTACTATTTTCTTCTTGGTTGATTGATTGCTGTGGTGATTGCTTTGATGAGAAATGATTAAATAATAACCTCCACTGCTTTGAAATGTGAAGCTTAAGTCTGTCATATCACAGTTAACTGAGGGTGTGGTCCTCATCAGCCATAATCAAACTATATAATTTTCTTGATTAAAGAATATATAATAAACACACTGGCTACATTTGCTATGAGCAAATCTATGCACAAACAAAGCAGTCTAGCATTTCCTATTGTATATGCATAAAGGAATAAAAAACAGTGTGTAGTTAAATCCTCTTCAGTTCCTTCAGTATAAAGACTGACATAGTAAGTGACTTTTTTCCCTTTAAAGGAGATAGCGCAGTATCTGTAGCTGCAGTGTGTACATGGCAAGATTGGCAGAGGCAATGATTTTGTGAAGCGCAACTGTCTTCTTTTCTCCTCTACGAGCGTAGCGACCTCCGCCTCACCTCGCCAGTCACCGGAGCTGAGCAGCCCATCATGCCTGTGTCAATATGGCAATTTGTTTTTCTATTGCCTCCCTTATCAAGGTTAAACGGAATCAATCAATCATTCTCTACGGAGCTAAAAGAGAGAGTGAGAAAAGGGGTTGAAACTTCCTGTCAAAAAAAAACGAAGGGTTATAAATAATACGGCAGTCGAAACCAAACACTGCCATTGTGAATTTGTGACAAAAAAAAGGCAATTAACCAGCAGAGGAAACCTAAAACAAATGTCTTTTGAAAGACATTCTGCCAAAAGTAAAAGGAAGGGACATTCAGGCTCATTTTAGCTGTCTTTGAGTTTGAATTACATGCTTCTGGCTCCTGACGGATGTACATTAATATTTTATGTTGATGCATTGCCAGTGAGCTACACTTTCTCATTCATGTTGCTCATAGAAAAAAGATTTACAGATAACAAAGAGGATTTTTGTACCTTTTGTTTTCTATTCAATTCTTTATTCATACAGATGTGTCGTATGCTTGGTCAGCAGCCAAAGATTTAACAATAAAAAATTTTATAGCGTAAACACAGATAAGTTAATAGGAAAAACGTATTCCACTGAATAAAGATATACAAATGCAAATGGTGACTGAAATAAATAAAATATTTGTATTCATCCTGCAAACTAAAAAAAAAAACTCTTGCATCTGGTTTCACTATGAAATATATCTTGATGCATGCTCAATCCATGTACACAACCCCACAAAGTTTAATCAGTTCATCTGGATACAAAACTTGCTGCAGAGATATGTTTCCTCTTTCATTCAAATAACTTCTTCAGTCTGACCTGGTAAATACCCCAACCTTATATATCTACCGCTTCTGGCCAGGGCTCTGCTGTTTACACTTACCTACAAGCCAGGGGGCACTAATTCAGTCATGAAGATGTGCAGATCCTTGATAAGGAAAAATGTGTCAAAGAGGCCATCTATGTGAAGAGGGAATCATCCCTGGACCAAAGTACATCTTTCACCATCTTGCGATCCCGTGATTGCAGCTATACCCTAATCTGATGTATTTGTATGGCCATTATAATAATTTGCACGTGGAACTGATCACCGGTTCTGTTGTTATGGAATGGTGGTTGGGGTATTTACCACCCACTCAGACTGAAGAAGTGACTTGGATGAGTGACAAATTGTATCTTCACACCAAGCTTTGTGTCCAGATACAATAGTACCTTAAAATTCGACATCAGTTTTTTTTTCTGGTAGTGACGTTGAGTTTAAAAGGCGTTGAGTTTCAAGGTATTTTTTCCCATAAGGATGGATGGGAAACCTGTTAGTGCGTTCCATGGTCCTGTGGAACTGCATATATTTTAGGCTAAGGTAAAATAATGGGGTTGTTTTTGATACTTCTACACAAAAAAAAACACTGAAATAGATTTAAAACAGTTAAAATCAATAAAAAAAATACAATAAAACCTGCACTTTACATTTACTTCGTTATTGTTTTCTTATGCTTCTTAATCGTAGAGATAATGTGACTTATTGTACTAAAACAATGAGCGAGGAATTTCAGTAGTGGAGAGAACTTATGAGCAGTAATAATGAAGAGAGGTTTAGTGTTTCTATGTCGTTCTTTTAATACATAAAGTCACATCAAGCTTTTTTTTAATGATAAGCGTTTTAGACTCTCTCTGATTCTCACCATTTCTCAGAACCCCGAGCTATAACACAAGTTTAAAAGTGAAACAGGAGGAAAATCCAGCTAAACATAGATACATGTAGAGTTTTCAGAGTGAATTTGATGGTTATTCCACACAAATGCAGATTCGTCTCATATGCACACTTTGATGACGTTTTACCACTAAAAGCTGAACACGTGGAGTTTAAGGGTACAAATTTCTCCACAAAGTGCATCAAGTTTCAAAGAATTTGAGTTTAGGAGACGTCGAGTTACAAGGTACCACTGTATTCTGATTTAACTTTGCAGCACTATGAAAGATGTTGCTTGCTATTGTTTGAATAGATTTCATTCACCAAAATGCAAACAAGGCAAAAAGGTGAGGGTGAAGGAGCCTTGTCAAAACTGTTAAAAAATTTAATGAAAAATGCTCCTTTTCCTGTTAGTGCAATTACTTCACTAATGTGCAAGTAATAACATGAAACTTTAAATTGTCCCTGGACAGTGTTTGACAGGCCTGGTTCCCAATTAATGTTCCAGTTAATCCCAAATTTGTTCAATGGAGTTGAGGTCAGGGCTCAGCACTGGTCACTGGGGTTCCTCCACACCAAAATCATTAAGCTACATTTTTTTACCACAAAGTTTAAAGCATATAACTACTTTGTGAGTGTGGTTAAAACACTACTCATCAATAAGGAGGGATCTCTGCATACTTTCGTTCAAATTCTGTATAACAAACACAATACAGAAACAAAAGACTGATACAGATTTGAAATTAATACTTTCTGCATTAGTTTGTATAGCAGTGTAGTTTGTTTTAGTATCACTTAAATGCAAGATTAAAACAGTACATTGCTGTACAGCAATAAGGTACTTGAGGTGGAACTAGAAGACATTTTCCATATTTTTTATAATTTTTTTTCAGTACTAGCTGCTTTATGGCACCAGCCTTCAGTGCTAAAACATCTTTTATTTATTTTATTTTTTTATCTGCCTAAACTTCAATCCACAAGACATAGTAGCACGACTTTCATACTGGGGATACAAAGCTATTACAAACTTCCCCTCACAATTAAATTGCCCTCCGTGATGGACACATCTACAGCCAAAAGTTCACTTCTTTTGCTGAGCTTGTCTTTAGGGACATGAACCCTGTCTGGTCCAGGTGCGATGCAAGCCAAGCACCACTGTTTTGTTTTTATACAGCCTTTATTGCACAGCTGTTCCACAGGCTGACTCGGCACTATAATCATCTGGTGAGTGAGTACAACTCCCATAATCATCACGGCCTTCGGAAAAGCTGAAGTACACCAAGCCGAGAGGGATATAAAACTAGACCAACATTGTATCAAAAGTGCAGTGGGACCAGTACTCAAACAGGACAAGTAAGGTAGGTTGCTGAGATTCCAGACACAAAGAAAATGCCAAAAATTACAAAGTTAAATAAAATATCCTAATTAAAGCTGAACGTGACAAATATACCAAATAGTAATGCAACTTAAAAATGTCACTGATTTTAAGGAGGCTAACTGTCTTTAGCTGACACTAGCAGTTTTTTTAACTCAACGAGCAACCAAATTCAGCTCTTCCAGTTGGTGTTCCCTCCAAAGACGTTCCTCAAACACCAATTCATGCATTTGAACATAATTAACAGACCAGTAGAAGGTCTCCTTTTGCTGATTGCTTGAATTTTACATGCCACATCTGTATTTTACCATGTTTTTGCTGACTATGTATAATTTGTCAGCTCCTGGAATGTAAAAAATATAATCAAATAACTTTAAGAGCATCTCATTTTAACTGAATAAATGCTTACCCCTTTAAATTTGGTTGGCATTTATGACTAAGTAATATGTGTATATATTTTTAAACTTTTTAATTTGAAGTTTTACCACGGCTTTATCCTGATTAAGGTCGTGGTGGGTCTGGTTTCTCTGCAATCACTGGGTGCAATGTAGTAACACACCAGACAGCCATCCCTCCACTCCCAGACAGAGCAAATCATCTCTGTATGTAGACGCTCAATCTGCAATAGAACCGCTGGGGATTCAAACCCTTGTTCACAGCAGCAGCGGGCTATCATAATTTACAGCTGCTTCATCCGAGCACCGTTACACATACATATAAAATTCCAGACATGGTGCCAGTAAGTAACATAACACACTCACCACACAGATTAAAATCTACTCGTGATTAGAGACAATTTAGAGTAGCCAGTTTAGCTGAACTGTAATGTCTGGGTAGGCAGAAGGAATACTGAGCACCTTGAAAAATCCATCATAGACATGGTGGGAAAATGCTAAGCTCCAGAAAGTAACAAGATCCAAGAATGGAACCCATCACAAGCTGTATTGCAGGAGCACTTATGTACAAGCAGTGTCTATACACAGGTGACAAATTAAAGGAAAACCAACATTAAAATATGCAAGTAAAATGCTAGGCCACTGCAAGCCACTAAACAGTTTCAGTGCTCACAGGAATTGTATTGAATAGATGGAACAACATAAATTCCCTAAAACAAGCGACCATTAAAAATATACATTTAATGCGACCTGGGACACAGCGGGATATTCCGCTAGGACATCATTGCCAAGATCTTGAACTCCTCGGTTGCCACTGGTCGGCTGGGCAGCATCTAGCGGCCATAATTGGCAGTGCCTGCAGCAGACACTAATTGGCCACCGTGTCTGCTAGGGCAGGATGACCGGACTATGTGGGTGGGGTCTTAAAACACTGTGTAAGGACCCTGATTAGCAGATAGAGATGCCAGTGCAGAATGCATGGTGAAAAGAAAGGGTCCACCAAAGGCTGTGCACGGGTCGGAGGAGGGGTGGACAAGAAATATACCTTCCTTGAATGCAATCAGGGATCCCTAGCAGTGGAAGACAAATTGACTACGCTAAATCAAGAGAAAAATGGGAGAAAATGCATAAATAGATAGAAAAAAAATCTATTTAATTAATTAATACCAGTACGTTCATATTATTGAGAATACTAGTATACATAGGTTAACCTACCCTTCTTACACTGACATAGCAGCCAGCACAGATGCTAATAAATAGGACAATATGAATGGCACGAACGGCTTCAATCCTTCATTCATTTCCTTTAAAAAAAATTTATTATCTAGACATGATGTTGGCACAATTCTGCTGAAGCATTTGTATTTGTTTTTGTAATAATGACATGACAGTATATTTGCAGGTCTGTAATTAAATAATCTTGTATTGTACATTCTGACACTGAGTACATACTATTGCACAGTGTGTCATTTAAAATTGGACAACATTCCTTTATTTCATATAGTGTGATAATTCCCCCTAAGAATCACACTATGTAAACCTGAATTCAAGGGACAAATGGACACATACTATGCCAGCAAGATGTACATTTATTTATTTATTGATGTATAGCTTTAGTTGGTCAGTAGTTTGCATATTTTTACAACACAAAAAGACTATAAAAATAGCATTCCTATTACTACAGTAGCAAAGTTGCAGCAAAATATCAGTAAATCTTGGTTATGATAAAAAGCAGAACAAAAAGGTGCCTCAACCATCTATAGAACTGTCTCTGTTTTAACATCTGACTGTTTTTCCAACAGTGCACTGTTTAAATAAACTCAGATTGTATTGGTTCCTGAGCATTGCCATCCCTGGTTCAAGGGGTCTAGTGGCCTAAGGTGAAGTGTCATGTGATGAACCACAGAAAAGAGAAAAATTGATTGGATGATGGCGACCAGAGATGGGAAACAGAATTCTGTATTGGCATCCCAATAACCGATCAGTAAAAATGCCAAAAAGTGCAAAACTAAGTGCAAGTTCATTAGTAACGATGACTTTGCTTATTATTATTTTTTTTACTTATTGGGCTATCCCGGAACAGTTGACATACCAAACTGCTAAGAAAACCAAGGAGTTAAAATGTACAACCTCTCTAGTAAAGTTTTTCCTAGTGAATTAGGACCACTGGTATCCATTCATTAGAACCCATCCATCATTTTATTTCTCCCACTTCCACGTGTCCCACCTATGAAGCAGAGGATCATTACCTTTGCTTAGCTTTGCTGTTAGCGCTCTGATGCAGTTGCACGGCAATGCACCGTGGTGCCACCCTAATCGTTGTAATGCATCTCTGTTCTTTTAATTAAGGGATAATGTTTAATTTCATGACATTTATGAGGTTATAACATTCATTAGTCCTCAACAGATGCTGCAGCTGAATAGTTAACTAGTCTGGAGCAAGTGCAGACAGTGTGAGCTATCCTACTGGAATTAGATACGCGGTGCCCTGCTCGCTAATGGTCAACAGGAATCATAAGCATCTCTCATTCCTTAATCCCTCCCTTATCTGTAGAAATCGGACAGATTTAAAGAGCGCAGCACTGAACTTTGGACAGCTTGTAGCTGAGGCACATAAAACTGGCATTAAAATTTGTGATTACAATTAGAGGGAAGTTACTCGCAATGAGAATGTCAAAAGCAGTTCTAATCATTTTTATTGTGGCACTTAATTATTGTTGCCAGCACCTGTCCTGAGGCCGAATGTTTCACACTCACATCATTTCAACCTTTAGTTCCTTGTTTAGCCAATAGAAGGGGGCAAAAAGCCTTAGAAAATTATGTAGGTTCTGCCAGATGCATACTTACCCTTAAAGCTAAAACACCTATATGTGTTATAATATATTACCATCATCCATCTCTCACATATCCTTTAGAGCAAAAAGTATGTGGACACCTTCCATAATGATCAAGCTTAGGTGTTTTAGCCACACCCATTGCTAACATGGGTATACAATACTTAAAAATTACCTGATATGTCCACAACTTTATGCTAAGAGTTTGGGGAAGACCACTTCCAGTTTAAGGAAGTCTGTTCTCCTGTGCATGATGTGGATGATGTGCATGTTGCTCACAAATGTCCTTTCATCTGAATGGACACATATTCCAAAATGTTTTAAAAATTATTATTATTATTATTTATTAAGATTTTAACGTCATGTTTTACACACTTTGGTTACAGGTAATTACTGGTTACACAAGATTCATCAGTTTACAAGTTTGATGTCAAACACAGTTATGGACAAATTTGAATCTCCAATTCACCTCACTTGCATTTTTGGACTGTGGGATAAAACCGGAGCTCCTGGAAAAAAACCCCACACAGACACAGGGAGAACATGCAAACTCCACACTCCACACTTGTCTAAATTAACCAATAGGAGGACAGCAGAAAATGACCTTATTTATGGAACACTGTTACTTTGTTGTCTAAAATGTTACTGATAAAACAACCATTGAAAATATCAATTTAACGCAATCAGGTGGCACAGTGGGATATTCTGCTAGGACATCATCGCCAAGATCCTGAACTTGGTTTGAAACTCGGCGTTGCCACCGGTCGGCTGGGCCGCATCTAGCGTCCATAATTGGCAGTGCCTGCATCAGACAATAATTGACCACCGTGTCTGCTAGGGCAGGATGACCGGACTATGTGGGTGGGGTCTTAAAACGCTGTGTAAGGACCCTGATTAGCAGATAGAAATGCCAGTGCAGAATGCATGGGTGAAAAGAAAGGGTCCGCCAAGGAATGTGCATGGGTCGGAGGAGGCGTGGGCAGGAAATATACCTTCCTTGAATGCAATCATGGATCCCCAGCAGCGGAAGACAAATTGACTACGCTAAATCAGGAGAAAAATGGGAGAAAATGCATAAATAAATAGAAAAAAAAATCAATTTAATTAATTAATACCAGTACGTTCATATTATTGAGAATATTTTAATTAAATTAATTAGTACCCACAGACACAGGGAGATCATGCAAACTCCACACAGAAAGGACCCAAACCGTTCCATCTGGGAATCGAACCCAGGATCTTCTTGCTGTGAGACGACAGTGCTAGCCACCGTGCTGCCCTTATGTTTTTTTAAATGTCTCAACAACTTAAACAGCTTATTTTTTAGGAATTCATTCTAATTACAATAACTGCAAAAGATGCGCAAATTGTGCATCAGATTGTATTATATTAGGAGTGCATAACAAATTACTAATGACTTTATATTAATGTGTAATGCTTATATAATTTTAATGGATTTCTGAATGGATTAAAACATAAACGTATTAGATTACATTACATTTACAGCATTTAGCAGACACTTTAATCCAAAACTTACAATTATCACTGAATGCAATTTGAGCAATTTAGGGTTGAGAGCCATGCTCAGGGCCCCAACAGTGGCAACTTGGCAGTGATGGGGCTTGAACTGGCAACCTTCGGATTACTAGTCAAGTACCTTAACCTAGCTATTAGTTGGTCAGTGGATCAAACAAAGATTTAAGTCTTTGTGTACATCCCATTTAAGATTTAAGATTTGTGTACATCCCATGACGTGAAGAACAAATACTTGTTGAAAAGAAACAGTTTTCATTTTATATCAGATTTATTAAAGTGCAATGGGGAATTAGTCATAGGTACAAAAGCACACTGCTGTCTTAACATGAATTAAACAAGTTTTTTTAACAAAGGTCGTGTAATATAAACATTCACCGATACTTAATATTTTGGAAAGTAATGCAAGGGCAAAGACTGAAGCCAGGTAATCAGACTTCGTACTGCACAGCTGTGCCCCATCATCTTCAAAGATGTTAGGCTGGAAACATATTCAAGTATGTAAATGCTTTCGCATGTTGTTGTGTCCTAAAATGTGTCAGAACGCAATTTACAAAGTAATGCCAGCACGAGCCGTGTTCTTAGCAAGAGACTCTATGTCATCTTCTACACTTATAGTGTGAGTTTATTTATCGTCAGTCTATCACATAACCTTTTTAGAACTACACTGATCAGCCATAACATTAAAACCACCTTCTTGTTTCTACACTCACTGTCAATTTTATCAGCTCCACTTACCATATAGGAGCACATTGTAGTTCTACAATTACTGACTGTAGTCCATCTGTTTCTCTACATTTTTAGCCTGCTTTCACCCTGTTCTTCAATGATCAGGACCCCCACAGAACCAAAAAAGAGCAGATATTATTTAGGTGGTGGATTATTGTCAGCACTGCAGTGACACTGACACGATGGTGGTGTGTTAGTGTGTGTTGTGCTGGTATGAGTGGATCAGACACAACAGCACTGCTGGAGTTTTTAAATACCGTGTCCACTCACTGTCCACTCTATTAGACACTCCTACCTTGTTGGTCCACCATGTAGATGTAAAGTTGGAGACGATCGCTCATCTATTGCTGCTGTTTGAGTTGGTCATCTTCTAGACCTTCATCAGTGGTAACAGAACGCTGCCCACGGGGTGCTGTTGGCTGGATATTTTTGGTTGGTGGACTATTCTTAGTCCAGCAGTGACAGTGAGGTGTTTGAAGGCCCATCAGTGTTGCTGTGTCTGATCTACTGTACTCATACCAGCACAACACACACTAACACACCACCACCATGTCAGTGTCACTGCAGTGCTGAGCATCATCCACCACCCAAATAATACCTGCTCTGTGGTGATCCTGTGGGGGTCCTGACCATTGAAGAACAGGGTGAAAGCAGGCTATAAAGTATATAGAGAAACAGATGGACTACAGTCAGGAAAAAAAAAAAAATTTATTTAATTAATTCATTCAATTGTAGTCAATATTCTAAACTCTAAATTCTAAAGTCTATGAGCGCTAGCAAAAACAAACAAAAAAAATGGTAATAATAAGTTTTTTTCACCCATAGAGGCATATATTTGAAGGGGGATTGAGGTTGAATGGCCTTCCCAGAGGTGAGTCTGGGGTTTCTGGGCAGCTGTCTGTAATTAATCCCCTTCCAGGTGCCTGGCCCCCGGCATCTGTGAGCACACCAGAGCCATTGCACCAGTGTGGCCTTCACCCAGCACTCAGGGACACACATCAATAAGATTCATTACGCTTCATTTAATGGAATGTACACACGGTGTACCCAGAACACAAAAATACACCTACACAAATACTTAAACTGACATATTGGTCCATTTAGAATACATTAATGTCAGGTTAATCAACTTGACTTCTATTAGTCACACATTGTTCAGGGCTAATTCACTGAGAACTGATGAACTAATCCCAATTATTTAACTGGGACAGGAGATTCACACAAAACGAGTTGCAAATCAATGTAAACAGATTAGGGCCACCACCTTAATATGTTGTCAAAATAGCTCTGACCTGCTGAGACATGGACTCCAAAAGACATCTGAAGTCCTGAGATATCTGATACCAGGACATTGCGAGATAGATTCTCCTACAGTGCATCCTGGTGCCATCTCTTCCACAGGTAAGTGCTGCACACATGCCTGGCTGTCCACATGATCTTGGTGAAAACAGCCATGAAGGGGTGTAATTGGTCTGCAACAATGTGTACATGTCAAAGTAACAGCCGCATGATACCAGACTTAAGGTTTCCCAGCAGAACAATGCACAGAGTATCACACTGCCACTGTCAGCTTGCCTTCTTACCATAGTGCATCCTAGTGCCATCGCTTCTATTGTATTGTACTCGGAAATGTGACACATGAATCACTATCACAAATTCTGATCTATATTACTTTTTTTAAATATATTTCTGGTTGTAACATACTAGAATTTAATACTATGTATTTAAAAAAAATTTCCCTTTGCAATAAATCAATTGGAATTAAAATGACTAAAATCTATCTGATTATCAGATTATCTCATATGTAAAATTGGATTATTAAAACAAAACATATGTAAATTTTTCTAAAAAGTTAAAAGTAAAAGTTTCTAGCTAAAATGTGTAGAAACCAATTTTTTTTAAATATAAGCGGGGACACTCACTGTCCATTTTATCAGCTCTACTTTGTAGTTCTACATTTACTGACTGTAGTCCATCTGTTTCTCTGCATGCTTTGTTAGCCCCCTTTCATGCTATTATTCAATGGTCAGGACTCTCTCAGGACACCTATAGAGCAGCTATTATTTGTGTGGTGGATCATTCTCAGCATTGCAGTGACAATGACATGGTGGTGGTGTGTTAGTGTGTGATAGAGTTTTTAAACACCTCACTGTCACTGCTGGACTGAGAATAGTCCACCAACCAAAAATATCCAGCTAACAGCGCCCTGTAGGCAGCGTCCTGTGACAAATGATGAAGGTCTAGAAGATGACCAACTCAAACAGCAGCAATAGCTGAGCGATCGTCTCTGACTTTACATCTACAAGGTGAACCAACTAGGTAGGAGTGTCTAATAGAGTGGACAGTGAGTGGACACGGTATTTAAAAACTCCAGCAGCGCTGCTGTGTCTGATCCACTCATACCAGCACAACACACACTAACACAGCACCACCATATCAGTGTCACTGAAGTGCTGAGAATGATCCACCATCTAAATAATACCTGCTCTGTGGTGGTCCTGACCATTGAAGAACAGGGTGAAAGCAAGCTAAAAAAGTATGTAGAGAAATAGATGGACTACAGTCAGTAATTGTAGAACTACAAAGTGCTCCTATATGGTACACTGTAAGCCCGGATAAGTTCAATCTACTTAAAAAATTTGAGGAAACCGGTTGCCTTAAAAAAGTTAAGTAATGTATAATGAAAACTTGAGTTAGCATAACTTAAAACATTAAGTTATTACACCTTAAAGGCAAGTTGATTAAACTTTCTTTTTTTTGTTATACCAACTGCTTTTCCCAATAATTCTACTTAATATCTTGAGCTCAATGGAAAAACTATTGATTTCTTCTTAGTTTTCATGTTAATTACATTTTAAATTATTTTACAAAATAATAGAATTAGAATTACAAATGTTTATAGAGAAACAGACACAATTATAAAATTATTTTTCTTTATTTCACTTCAGAAGTATTTACTTAAAATACATGTCAAGAAAACATCTTTAAAACTGTACAAACTGTATATAAAGTTCTGATGAAACACAAACAGCTCCTCACAGTAACCATGAACCTGTAAAACAACAAAAAGAAACAACAGAAGTATTAAAATCAACATTAACAGCATTAATTTAAGGATTAAAATAAAGCAAGCCAGCACACTCTTTGCTTCGTATGAAGGCTAGCATGCTAACATGCTAGCATGTAGCCTAAATACGGCAAATAAAGCAGCGCTGTTTGATTATTTATTTAGTGTCAACATTAAGATCATTTATTTTAAACAAAATTGTTAAGTACAACACTTACCAAAATTAGACGGAAGATGAAAAAGCCCCATCAGACTGGTGTACATGCTACTCAAAAATAGCATAATGAGGAAGAAAATGTTTGTCCACTTAGTTTAACAAAGGTTCCACTTCACAAAAGACATTTCAGGAAGACAAGTTTACTTTTGCAAAAAGCCTTAAATGAAAAGTAAAAAGTAATTTGCAACAACAGGTTTCAAAAGTTAAAACAAATGGCTGCCTGATTCACCAACAGCAAGCTGAAAAAAGGCGGACTTACATGTAAATGGTGGCGTTTTTCCTGTTTAATTACCTTAACTTAACTTTTTTAAGTTAATCTGATAGAAAAGTAATTTTTTTTGTTTAGTAAACTTAAATCTTTTAGCACATTTAAATGTGTACTCAAATTAGTACAATGTACTCCACATTTTATAGTAGAGCAAAAAAACTTAAATAATTTATGTATGTTGTACTAAAAATGTTTGATTAAATATAAAGTCCGGGCTAACAGTGGGTAAGCGGAGCTGATAAAATGGACAGTGAGTGTAGAAACAAGGAGGTGGTTTTAATGTTATGGCTGATCAGTGTATATATCTGATCAGTGTATATATATATACATATATATATATATATATATATATATATATATATATATATATATACAGTATATATATATATATATATATATATATATATATATATATATATATATATATAAATACAGATATATACAGATGTATACAGATGTACATGTGACAGATAAAGGCTTTCAGTTATGTCTAGTAATCACGACATTTAGAATAAGTGTAATAAATGATGCATTGATTTATCTGTCATTTACTGTTTAAAGCTACAGTATTAAGTCTGTACACTCAGGTTCAGGTCCTGCTATACAGTGGGGTCAAAAAGTATTTAGTCAGCCACTGATTGTGCAAGTTCTCCTACTTAGAAAGATGAGAGAGGTCTGTAATTTTCATCATAGGTACACTTCAACTATGAGAGACAAAATGAGAAAAAAAAAATCCAGGAAATCACATTGTAGGATTTTTAAAGAATTTATTCGTAAATTATGGTTGAAAATAAGTATTTGGTCAATAACAAACAAGCAAGATTTCTGGCTCTCACAGACCTGTAACTTCTTCTTTAAGAAGCTTTTCTGTCCTCCACTCGTTACCTGTATTAATGGCACCTGTTTGACCTCGTTATCTGTATAAAAGACACCTGTCCACAGCCTCAAACAGTCAGACTCCAAACTCAACCATGGCCAAGACTAAAGAGCTGTCGAAGGACACCAGGAAGAAAATTGTAGACTGCACCAGGCTGGGAAGAGTAAATCTACAATAGGCAAGCAGGTTGGTGTGAATAAATCAACTGTGGGAGCAATTGTACGAAAATGGAAGACATACAAGACCATTGATAATCTCCCTTGGGGTCAAGATCTCATCCCGTGGGGTCAAAATGATCATGAGAACGGTGAGCAAAAATCCCAGAACTACACGGAGGGACCTGATGAATGACCTGCAGAGAGCTAGGACCAAAGTAACAAAGGCTACCATCAGTAACACACTACGCCGAGAGGGACTCAAATCCTGCAGTGCCAGGCGTGTCCCCCTGCTTAAGCCAGTACATGTCCAGGCCCATCTGAAGTTTGCCAGAGAGCATATGGATGATCCAGAAGAGGATTGGGAGAATATCATGTGGTCAGATGAAACCAAAATGGAACTTTTTGGTAAAAACTCAACTCGTCGTGTTTGGAGGAAGAAGAAGAACCCAAGAACACCATACCTACTGTGAAGCATGGGGGTGGAAACATCATGCTGTGGGGCTGTTTTTCTGCAAAGGGGACAGGGCGACTGATCCGTGTTAAGGGAAGAATGAACGGGGTCTTGTATCGTGAGATTTTAAGCCAAAACCTCCTTCCATCAGTGAGAGCATTGAAGATGGAACGTGGCTGGGTCTTCAAGCATGACAATGATCCCAAACACACCGCTCGGGCAACGAAGGAGTGGCTCCGTAAAAAGCATTTCAAGGTCCTGGAGTGGCCTAGCCAGTCTCCAGACCTCAACCCCATAGAAAATTTGTGGAGTCCGTGTTGCCCAGCGACAGCCCCAAAACATCACTGCTCTAGAGGAGATCTGCATGGAGGAATGGGCCAAAGTACCAGCTACAGTGTGTGCAAACCTGGTGAAGACTTACAGGAAACGTTTGACCTCTGTCATTGCCAACAAAGGTTATGTTACAAAGTATTGAGTTGAACTTTTGTTATTGACCAAATACTTATTTTCCACCATAATTTACAAATAAATTATTTAGAAATCCTACAATGTGATTTCCTGGATTTTTTTTTCTCATTTTGTCTCTCATAGTTGAAGTGTACCTATGATGAAAATTACAGACCTCTCTCATCTTTCTAAGTAGGAGAACTTGCACAATCAGTGGCTGACTAAATACTTTTTGGCCCCACTGTATAAGCCAAAGCACTATCACACTACCTCTCTCATGTTTAACTTTTAAAATTGTTTCTGAATAATGTATTGCCTCATTCTACAGATATAACAAAAGATGTGTTAATTTTGTTTTACTTGTACATAGTACTTTATTTCAAAAGATTTCTTGCTAAGCTGGCCACATCTGGCTATATTTTCCAAGTTTGTTTTAGAAATAATAGCTTTTACTGTGGTCCTATTGAGTCTTGTAAAATATGTAATGCTATTTCAAACAATTCCTTAGGCCTTTTGAAATTTCCTTACACTGTGGCATAATGTTGATGTACAAACTTCAAGATGACTGCTTGATCTTTATGGGCAGGTTCAACATTTTTCAAAAGTTAATTTATATTCTACCACACTGGTGGTGTTTAATGAGATAAATTATCTTACCAAATAAATTTGGTGAGCTGGTTGAGTAGACAAGGGAGCAATTACTTTTTTTTGATACAAGGATAATAAGTGGGTGGCACGGTGGCTTAGTGGGTAGCACTGTCGCCTCACAGCAAGAAGGTCCTGGGTTCGATCCCCAGGTGGAGCGGTCCGGGTCCTTTCTGTGCGGAGTTTGCATGTTCTCCCCGTGTCTGCGTGGGTTTCCTCCGGGTGCTCGGGTTTCCTCCCACAGTCCAAAAACATGCCACCAGGCTAATTGGAAACACTGAATTGTCCTATAGATACCTAGCCGCTAGATGCACAAACCAGGGCATTGTAGTGCCGGTCCCAAGCCCGGATAAATTGGGAAGGTTGTGTCAGGAAGGGCATCCGGCGTAAAAATTGTCAATGTGGATCATGATCCGCCGAGAGCCAACCCCGCAACCGAACGGGAAAAAGGCAGAGGAAGAAGAAGAACATACAAGGATAATAAGCATGTTAGATGACTTGACTGTTTTTAATTAAATTAAATTGTTTAGCAAACTGTGTTACTCTCTCTAACCAAGTTCCCTTCGAGAAATACATTCTGTTAGATAATCTGACTTCACCCACATGCAATAACATGCAATCAGAAAAGGGGGCAACTACTTTTTCACACCGCTGTATATAAGCAGAGTATTTCTAAGGAATGTAAGCCTCACATTGATTTGAATAAAGTCTAAATAAAGCATAAAGGCTGCTCAATATCAGCAATGTGAATTTTTCATGATGGGGTTAGCAGGTCCACTGTAATCTTAGGAACAGAGACAGCCCTTAGTGTTAGTTGTCTGCCTGTCTTTGACTGTCATATGCATTATTAAATGCATGCTACCAGCTCCTTTTCACATGGGAAACCTTGGTTTGTTTTTATTTTTCATGGAATTATACAAATTTAGTCCAAGAAGACTGAAACATTTCAATAATGCATGAGATTTTTGAGCAGTGTGAATTCTCAAAGGCATTACATTTGTTTGGTATGAGCTGCCTGTGTGTTAAGTAACAAATGATGGAGGACAAAAACTACTACAACATTCATATATCATAAGTGCTTTTCACATGATTTAATTCTCTACGATCATTTAAGTAGTAAAGAATCTGGCATTATCTGATTTTTTATTTTTATCAGTCTGACAATATTATTAAGCCTAAATAGTGTTTCAAACAGTAAAGTACTTAAGGTTATACATGCATCAACACTATACTTGATTTTTCTTTTTACCAGGATGTCTAAATATTCTGCCTTCTAAAGATCACTTTATGTATATATATATATAACAGGGTGGGTCACGCCTCACTATGTAGGAGCCAGATGGAGGCGTTGCACCTGCAAGATTATAAGAAATGAAGCTAATTTGCAGGATGCTCAACCAAGGCAGAACAATATTGTGGCTAGAAAGCCACAAAAGAAAGCAACTACAACCCAACCTTCAGAAAAAGTTGAGACAGTATGAAAAATGCAAATTGAAAATGCAGTGTTTTTTGTTTACATTTGATCTGACTTTTATTTAATTGCAGACAATGCTGATGGAGTTTTTAAACACCTCACTGTCACTGCTGGACTGAGAATAGTCCACCAACCAAAAATATCCAGCCAACAGCACCCCATGGGCAGCATCCTGTGACCACTGATGAAGGTCTAGAAGATAACCAACTCAAACAGCAGCAACAGATGAGCGATCATCTCTGACTTTACATCTACAAGGTGGACCAACAAGGTAGGAGTGTCTAACAGAGTGGACAGTGAGTGGACACGGTATTTAAAAACTCCAGCAGTGCTGCTGTGTCTGATCCACTCACACCAGCACAACACACACTAACACACCACCACCATCATGTCATTGTCACTGCAGTGCTGAGAATGATCCACCACCTTAATAATACCTACTCTGTGGTGGTCCTGTGGGGGTCCTGACCATTGAAGAACAGGGTGAAAGCAGGCTAACAAAGCATGCAGAGAAACAGATGGACTACAGTCAGTAATTGTAGAATTACAAAGTGCTCCTATATGGTATGTGGAGCTGATAAAATGGACAGTGAATGTAGAAACAAGGAGGTGGTTTTAATGTTATGGCTGATCAGTGTATATTGTCCAAGCAATTGAGGGTTAGAGGCCTTGCTCAGGGGCCCATCAGTGGCCTGACAGTAGTGGGGCTTGAACTAGTGACTTCAATTACTAGTCCGGTACCTTAAACGCTAGGCTAACTTCATTCTATCGTTTTTTTGGAAACCCACAGTAAACTTGTGAAAGTTACATTTGTTAAGGTCTTGACACCATTGTCTAAATTTAAGATGTTTTGATGTTGTTTTTGTCATTGCTTTGCTAAGAAATTGTTTTTGTACTGGGAGGATATGAAATGGTAAAAAAGCTATTGGACTGTCAGGCTTTACCAATGCTACAGAGTGCCCTTTTAAGCGGTGGTATTAAAACAAAAACATCATTTCACCTAACAAATAGGCTATCCTTGAAAAGCATTCACAGTGATTCATAGAGGGCAAAGCTTACAACAAATTCCATAACGTACAGAGTGGTAAAAAAGAAGATGAAGTACGAAGTGGTGCTTATATCAGTTACGGAGAAGAAGGGGCATGTCAGAAAATGTGAAAATATCACTCCCTCAACAACAACCTGTAAACAGCCATTTAGCACAATTAAAAAAAGGCCCGAGTGGCAGCAGGTAGAAATAAATCTGCCCGGGTCAGGTCGCGCTGAATGATTTGGCGTCTCTGCGGTTCATTTCTGTGTAAATGTAGCAGAGCTTGGCACATGCTTGTGAGGTGTTTACACCCAGGAGTCGCTGCCTCCCCATGAGAGGGAGAATCCATCAAACTCTCTTGGGAATAGCCAGCTCGAGCAGCTGCTACACCTGTGAGCCAGAAAATGTGTTGTAGTTGCAAGATTGTGTGTTATTGTAGAGTGAAGCTTCTCTGCATCCCCTGTTTTTTTTTTTCCTCCTTCTCGCACCTCTGAACTTCTGTGCTATATTTGCCTGCTGTAGTGTTTTTATCATTAGGCAGAATGAGGATTGGGCCATTACACAGCTACAACCCGATGCAAATGTTACTGAAATTGCACTGCAACTCTTTACCAGCTACGATGCCAGAATAACAAAACAATTGCGGGGAGATCTTTTCAACATTTGCTTCAGTGCCAGCTTCACCCAGAACTAAGCAAAGCTGAGAACGGTATGTGCGAAAAATGTATATCACCTACTAATATTGGCACCTTTTTATGTATTTTCTATTTAACAATCACTGGAGAACTTTAAAAGCCTACACATAGCTCTGACCTCAAAATTAAAATGCAGATCAAAAGACAGGCAGAATAATAACTTAATGCCAATGGTTAAACCACAATGTATATTGGCAATATACAGTACGAGAGGTCTTCAAAAGGTTTCCACACTTCAATATATTCATTGGAAACAGTGAGGGTGGGAGGAGTAGTAATTGGTCGTGTCTGACAGACTGAGAGAGAGCTTATAGTCCGGATTTAGCTCCATCTGATTTCCACCTTTTTGGACACTCAAAGAAGCTGTGTAAATGTAGCAGAGTTGGTAAAAAAAAAGTTCATATAACGCTGAGAAAAAAGCATCAGAAGGTGACCAGTTTAAAAAGTGTGGAAACTTTTTGAAGAACCCTTGTTTATATGTATACATTATTTGTAACCACTTTTGTCTTAATGAGGGATGCTAGACATAAGAAACAATCTCAGTGTATATGCAGCTGTTTAATGATCTAGCCCATGACCAGTGAAATCTCAAGCACTCGAGCTCTAATTTCAGCTATGTTAGAACTGGCCAGGCAACCACACAGACACAACTGGCCACCTCTGAGGAAGAGATTGGTCAAACGAGTTCGCCATTGCTTCTGCAATTGCATACAGCTGTTGGCCTGCACAAGAAATGGTTGATAGTAGCTGGTAGTGCATGACTCGCCCTACGTGATACAACTCTCTTTGAGCCTCCGTCTCTGGCAGGTGAAAAGAAGTGGTCAGTGATTGCACACTTGTTGAGGGACATGTGATAGTCTGCTGAGCTACTTGTTTGCTGGACTGGAGAAAGTTATAACCATACGTGATACTGCTCTCTTAGAGACTCTGTCTCTGGCAGATAAAAAGAAGTGGTCAATGATCGCACACATGTTGGGGGACATGTGATAGCCTGCTGAGCTACTTGTTTGCTGGACTGGAGAAAGTTATAACCATACATGACACGGCTCTCTTACAGCCTTCATCTCTGGCAGGTGAAAGGAAGTGGTCAGTGATTGCACACGTGTTGAGGGACATGTGATAGTCTGCTGAGCTACTTGTTTGCTGGACTGGAGAAAGTTATAACCATACGTGATACGGCTCTCTTAGAACCTCTGTCTCTGGTAGGTTAAAAGAAGAGGTCAATGAAGTGGTCAATGAAAAGAAGCAGTCAATAACTGCACACGTGTTGGGGGACATGTGATAGTCTGCTGAGCTACTTGTTCAATTGACTGGAGAAAGTTATAACCATACGTGATATGGCTCTCTTATAGAGACTCTGTCTCTGGCAGATGAAAAGAAGTGGTCAATGATCACACACGTGTTGGGGGACATGTGATAGCCTGCTGAGCTACTTAGTCAGGATGGGGGTCTGCAGCACTAGAGAACGTGAATTAGATATGACTAGATTAAAGGTAAAGAGAAAAAGGTAAAAAAAAGAACAAAGGGCGCTCAGCTGGTGCTGCAGTAAAACTTGCTAGCACACCAGAGCTGACATTTCAAACTCGTCGGTTTGAAACTCAGCTCTGCCATCCAGCAGGCTGGGCACCTACATGAACAACGATTGACTGTGAATTCCTCATAACTGATTCAATTACGACCTTTGTTGGCTAATTGATGGTACCTGTACAGAGACGAGGGATAATGGAGATCAGGGTGTGTCTCTCCGTACACAAAGCTGATCCGCATATGAACTCGGCTCATGCAGGTGAAAAGATGCAGTCGGCTACTGCACACGTGTCAGAGGGGGTGTGTGGTAATCACAGGACTCCTCAGTCAGAGTGGAGGTCAACATCAGTAGAGAGGAGGAGTAATGCAATCAGGTAATTGGATATGACTAGATTGGGAGGAAAATTGGGAGAAAATAAGTTTTGAAAAATGCTATGAGGTCTGCTCCAAGTTATTCTGACCAGAGAAACTATAAAAATCCAACTCCATGTTCCACTTCAATGTGTGCACTCAAGCAAAAATGACAACAACTTCCATATCATTGTTTCTTTTAAGTTTCTCCTGTTGTTTCTACTCAAAGCTTCCCAGTGAACAAGCAAAGCCTTTTCAAAATTGAAGCCTGAACTCATAGGGCATCTCATCCCTTTTCAGCAGAGTGAAATCTGGTCTCTTCTGAAGAGAGGTTCCACTGAAAGGTCACAGGCCATGTGATCTGTCCACTCAGTAAATTCAAGGAAAAGACAGAAGAAATATTGTTCAGATTTGCTGTGTGTAAATATAGTTTTTAGGCTTTCTCTCTGGCCTGGAAATGAACATCACTGAGGCTCACTGAGGCTTTTCTGGTGCTTAATAAAAGAGCAGACGTGGAATAAAAGTCAGTGTATCAAAGCTTTCCCCTGACATGTGTGATGCATTTATTAAAGTTTCTCATATTAAAAGAGGAAAGGAAAAAGAAAGAGAGGTGATGAAATAACTGATTTAACTAAGCGCCCTCAATAGGGAGATCAAAAGTCTGCTTTTATAAAAAGCACCAGTTCATCACATTTCTCTCATTTCTCACTATTGCTACATATGTATTTAAAAGTAAGAGGTGGTAAAAATTACATTTGGTGTAAAATGCAAAGAGAAACTGACTTTTTGGTGTGATCAAAGTAAGTCCTTTGATATGATTAATAGGGTTAAGTGTAAATATTAAGCATGCATTGCTTAATGTAAAAATACACAAGAAAAACACAATGTGCATGAAATCAATACATTTTTAACATGACGTAGCAGTTATATTACTTTATAAGGAGTGAAATAATAAACATCTGATACAGTTTATAGTACAGTTGTACCATGTAACTCGATGTCCCCTAAACTCGAAATCTTTAAAACTCGATGCCCCTCGTCGAGAAATTTGTACCCTTAAACTCGACGTGTGAGCAACTGCCACTTTGTTTAGCCCTTGGCTGAAGCACAACTGAGACGAATCTACATTCGTGTGTCAAATTCACATGTATCTGTGTTTAGCTGGATTTTTCTCCTGTTTCACTCTTAAACTTGTGTTATAGCTCGGGGTTCTGAGAAATTGTGAGAATCAGCTTTTCCGAGGGAGTCTAAAGCACTTATCATTAAAAAAAGCTTAATGTGACTTAATGTATTAAAAGAACAACCTAGAAACACTAAACCTCTCTTCATTATTACTCCTCATAAGTTCTCTCCACTAATGAAATTCCTCACTCATTGTTTCAGTACAATAAGTCACATTAAGCTTTGTGCACCTGCACACTCCATAGGAAATAACGGCACAGACAGTGCAAAAGCTATTGTGTTGCTTCTCATGTGAATGCACCTTTACTGAACTCGCTAAGAAATACAGTATTCCAAGATTAAGCATCTCCACGATTAAGAAGCATAAGGAAACAATAAAGAAGTAAATGTAAAGTACAGGTTTTATTGTGTTTTCAACTGTTTTCAATTGTATTTCAGTGTTTTTGATTTTATATTTGTGTTATTTTCAGTGTATAAGTGTCAAAAACAACCCCATTATTTTACACTAGCCTAAAATATATGCAGGTCCATGGAACGCATTAACAGGTTTCCCATACATCCTTATGGAAAAAAATACCTTGAAACTCAACGCCTTTTAAACTTAATGCCACTCCCAGATCCAACTGATGTTGAGTTTCAAGGTACCACTGTAACATTGGAACTCTTGCTCTCAGTCTGATTTCTTAGGAGCACATAATCAATAGGATGATAGAAACATCCCTCCGGTCCAAGTTTCCACGCCATCGCATAGCTTAAATATATATAAGCTATTGTAGCCTTTTTGTTAGCTTGAGCCAGTCTACTCACTCTCTGACCCTTCTCAGAGAATATCTCGTGAACATTTCATGCATAAGCTTGTTGTGGTGGGCTTGTACAATGTCTAAGGAAGACTCATTTTCTTTTTACCTGGTACAAAGACGTGTGCTTTTTTTTGCAAGTAGCACCTACTCTTTGATGGCGGGAGTAAAACAGTCCACATCAATAATTAATTGAAAAAACAACAACAAACACAAGCACAGAAACAAGGCATAGTGCCAGTTGGCTATTTCCTCAGATGAAAGCATCTGTGACAAGTACAACGTTGTTGTTTCTCTGGTGTCGTTCTAAAATGCCCTCCCCATCCATGTTTGTCTTGTCAAACCTAAACTCAAAGCATTACCTAAACTCTCATCTTCTAGAACAAGGTAATAGATTCTGATGAAGACATTGAGATATCGCTGTAAAAATGCTGTAATGTAACTTGTGTACTCAAACCCTGTCATTGTGGAATACTGAACACATCCTACGATAAAAAAAAACATACATTTCATGTATACATCACATTTTCATACCCACAACAGATCTGTTTAGAATGAAGACAAAACAACAGAAACAGATGGAAAAAAGCTTCAATTTAAAATAATAAATAATGAATACAAACACAGCTGCACAGGTGACTAACAAAGGGTTGATTACCAGTTACATGAGAACATACACTAACTATGCATAACATTATGACCACTGACAGGTGAAGTGAATAACACTGATTATCTCTTCATTACGGCACCTGTTAGTGGGTGGGATATATTAGTTGATTTGTTAGAAGCAAGAAAAATGGACAAGCGTAAGGATTTGAGCAAGTTTGACAAGGGCCAATGTGATGGCTAGACAACCCGGTCAGAGCATCTCCAAAACTGCAGTGGTCAGTATCTATAAAAAGTGGCCCAAGTAAGGAACAGTGGGCGACAGGGTCATGGGCGGCCAAGGCTCATTGATGCACGTGGGGAGCGAAGGCTGGCCCGTGTGGTGTGATCACACAGACGAGCTACTGTAGCTCAAATTGCTGAAGAAGTTAATGCTGGTTCTGATAGAAAGGTGTCAGAATACACAGTACGTCACAGTTTGTTGTGTATGGGGCTGCATAGCCGCAGACCAGTCAGGGTGCTTATGCTAACCCCTGTCCACCGCCACAAGTGCCAACAATGGGCACGTGAGCATCGGAACTGGACCATGGAGCAATGGAAGAAGGTGGCCTGGTCTGATGAATCACGGTTTCTTTGACATCACGTGGATGGCTGGGTGCGTGTGCAATGCTTACCTGGATGCACTATAAGAAAAGGCAAGCCGGCGGAGGCAGTGTGATGCTTTGGGCAATGTTCTGCTGGGAAACCTATACGACCTAGTCTCAACAACAACATTGTGAGCTTTAGAAAGCAGGAATTTATAACAAAGCTGCCATTTAGACACATTTTTTGTGTCAATTGTAATCACAATGATAATCAGCAAATGTTTTGTTAGCCAGCATTATATATTCGGTAATAAATCATACTGACCATTTTTGCTGTTTGGTTTTACACACAATTATCTCACAATTATTATGTCTTTCTTTTGATTAGATGTTTGTTTTTTTATCTTAAGTTAAAGTCCATGATATCTTCTTGCATGCAGCTGACTGGCAAAGGCAGAGTCCTAAATCACAGAGCAGTTTATCATGTAGTAGATTTAAACTATTCAATATTTACATACACTTTTAGTGCCCTACTAAAAATTTCATAGAGCCATTCTAGAATGCAGCCTGTTATATGTTTTATTTAGATCTCTTGTATACATAAAATGATGAATCAGATTACTGCACAAAAGCTCAGGTACATGTACATTAAATGATTTTAGCAGACGGTTTTATCAGAGGTGACTTTTGTCTGAAAACAATACAAGCAATTTAAGATGAAGGGCCCTTACTTGTAAAAGTGGGGGCAAAAGTGACAACTTGGTGGGGCTAGAACCAGCAATCTTCTGATCACCAATACAGTACCATAACCACTGAGCTACTGGTGTAAATGGATTACAGATAATTAGACAATTAGCTGTTTCCTGTGTAATATGCAATTTGCTGTGAAATTTTAAATGTAAGGTGTGGGTTTAGCGATTTAACATTTTTTATTCGCGTAGCGTATGAAATATTATCTACACGTGATCATCTCTCTGTAGTCTGTGCTGCGCCTCAAAAGAAGTATTATGCTCTTGACAGTTTGTCAATGTAGAGTTTATTTCTTTCTTTATAAACTCAGCAAACTCTAAAGACACTCGGTGACATTAGCAATCGATTAGACAAAATGTCCAAGATGTCGAAGTCTAAAGCAGCTAAAAACACTACTCGGGCGACACAGTGGCTTGGTGGGTACCACTGTCGCCTCACAGCAAGAATGTCCTGGGTTTATCCCTTAGTGAGGCGGTCCGGGTCCTTTCTGTGTGGAGTTTGCATGTTCTCCCCGTGTCTGTGTGGGTTTCCTCCAGGAGCTCTGGTTTCCTCCCACAGTCCAAAAACATACAAACAAGGTGCATTGGAGATACAAAATTGTCCATGACTGTGTTTGAAATTAAAACTTGTGAACTGATGAATCATGTGTAACAAGTAACTACCGTTTCAGTCATGAATGTAACAAAAGTGTGTGAAACATGACATTAAAATCCTAATAAATAAATAAATAAAAACACTATTCAGGTAACTAAGTTTAGAAAACTCCCAACCATTTATGTGTATGAGGGTGTTAAAACACAGACATCATTCAATGACTGCTGTAAAATGTGGCACTTTATAATTTTTATAAATCCGCGAAATCTGAGGTTTTTGAAAAACAAGGTCTGAGAAATTAAGCACATTTTCCTGTGAATTTAGTAGGGCCCTAGTTATTATACATACTTAGTTATTACTGACCTATTCCATTAGTAAACACTCGGCTTTAAATTACACTCAAATATACTATGTTAGCAAATCATTAATAAAGATTAAGCCAAGCTGAACATGGCATGTTAAGTATATGATATGAATGAGACTAAAGGTATAAAATTAACAAAATAGGTTACTTATTTGCTCCCTTTAATGAAGCATGTTGCAGTTAGGGGTCCACCTGGGATAAGGACAACAGGAGATTGAGTTTCTTGTGTCATTCTTATTGATGCATTTGTATGTCATTCAAGTGTTTGGTTGTAACCTCAAACCTAAATATATGTCAAATTCCAAAAATACATTTCTACTGTTAAATGTAGCTTAAATTTGCTTAAATGGAAAGATGTCATCCCACCAACTCATAATTACTGGATTAGGGAAGTCATGTGTCATATCAAACTGGAAAAGATTAGACACACCCTCAATGGATCTGTGGACAAGTTTTATAATATCTGGCAACCTTTTCGAATTTTTGTTGAGAATTTGGAAGCTGGCAGCATTATTATATAACTCTTATTTATGTCATTTTTTAAATTACTTTTATTATTTTTTTAAATTATTATTTTGATCGATTTTTTAAATTCATTTATTAATTTATTTATGTAATGTCTTGCTGGAATCTGGCTATGTACGTTGTTTAAATACATACAGTATGTCTGGTATTTGAGAGGTGGGGGGTTGATGTACTGTCTTTGTGATAAAACTTTGAAAACAATAAAAAGACCTTGTTAAAAAAGAAATTCAGCTTAAATTTGTGATGCTTACATAGAAAACATGATCAATTTTTGTTTGTTTTTTTGTGTTTTTAATTGTTGCTTGAGAGCAAGCGATCAGGTCACGTTCACAAACACGCTACATATATGCAGGGGAACGCAAATTAATCTGAGGTGGCATCTGCAATCAAGCCTAATTTCAATAACATTGTGCTTTGTATTCTGCACTCCCATCAGTGTAATCAAGCGACATCAAAATGTTTTCCTGCACCATGATAGCACAAGCAACAATTACAGAGAGACACAATTCAGTATCTAGACTTCTATTCTATTTGGCTACGTGTTGTTACAGACTGAAAAGCTAGCTAAGTAAACAAGTGTGCGTCAGTGTCAGAGTCAGAGTCAGTGTTTCATCGTTATGAATTTTCAGTGCTTTCTAAAGTTTATAAATTTCTCATTATAAAACCTCCCTTAAGCTCATATGAATCCTCTGACTAGAGAGATGAATCCTCAACATGATGTTTATTTTCATAAGGCTCTAAGGAAATCATCTTTCCTGGGCTATACTTAAAATAGTATGGCTAGATAAATTGACAAGCATGTTTGTCGAGTAAACATTTGGATTTATACAAGTGGCACACAGAAATCATTATGTTTGTGTTGCTGCTGTGCTGAAAATGGTGAAATATCTAAGCTTGGCAAAGGTCTGATTGTGAACCCATTTGATCGATAGATTGGGCAGAAGTGTAAAAATATTGATAGCAAAGCCATAGATTGTATACACCGATCAGCCATAACATTAAAACCACCTCCTTGTTTCTACACTCACTATCAATTTTATCAGCTCCGCTTACCATATAGAAGCACTTTGTAGTTCTACAATTACTGACTGTAGTCCATCTGTTTCTCTGCATGCCTTGTTAGCCCCCTTAAATGTTATTCTTCAATGGTCAGGACTCTCCCAGGACCACAACAGAGCAGGTATTATTTGGGTGGTGGATTATTCTCAGCACTGCAGTGACACTGACATGGTGGTGGTGTGTTAGTTTATGACACAGCAGCGCTGCTGGAGTCTTTTATATATATATATATATATATATATATATATATATATATATATATATATATATATATATATATATATATACAGTGTATCACAAAAGTGAGTACACCCCTCACATTTCTGCAAATATTTCATTATATCTTTTCATGGGACAACACTATAGACATGAAACTTGGATATAACTTAGAGTAGTCAGCGTACAACTTGTATAGCAGTGTAGATTTACTGTCTTCTGAAAATAACTCAACACACAGCCATTAATGTCTAAATGGCTGGCAACATAAGTGAGTACACCCCACAGTGAACATGTCCAAATTGTGCCCAAAGTGTCAATATTTTGTGTGACCACCATTATTATCCAGCACTGCCTTAACCCTCCTGGGCATGGAATTCACCAGAGCTGCACTGGTTGCTACTGGAATCCTCTTCCACTCCTCCATGATGACATCACGGAGCTGGTGGATGTTAGACACCTTGCGCTCCTCCATCTTCCACTTGAGGATGCCCCACAGGTGCTTAATTGGGTTTAGTCCATCACCTTTACCTTCAGCTTCCTCAGCAAGGCAGTTGTCATCTTGGAGGTTGTGTTTGGGGTCGTTATCCTGTTGGAAAACTGCCATGAGGCCCAGTTTTCGAAGGGAGGGGATCATGCTCTGTTTCAGAATGTCACAGTACATGTTGGAATTCATGTTTCCCTCAATGAACTGCAGCTCCCCAGTGCCAGCAACACTCATGCAGCCCAAGACCATGATGCTACCACCACCATGCTTGACTGTAGGCAAGATACAGTTGTCTTGGTACTTCTCACCAGGGCGCCGCCACACATGCTGGACACCATCTGAGCCAAACGAGTTTATCTTGGTCTCGTCAGACCACAGGGCATTCCAGTAATCCATGTTCTTGGACTGCTTGTCTTCAGCAAACTGTTTGCTGGCTTTCTTGTGCGTCAGCTTCCTTCTGGGATGACGACCATGCAGACCGAGTTGATGCAGTGTGCGGCGTATGGTCTGAGCACTGACAGGCTGACCTCCCACGTCTTCAACCTCTGCAGCAATGCTGGCAGCACTCATCTGTCTATTTTTTAAAGCCAACCTCTGGATATGACGCCGAACACGTGGACTCAACTTCTTTGGTCGACCCTGGCGAAGCCTGTTCCGAGTGGAACCTGTCCTGGAAAACCGCTGTATGACCTTGGCCACCATGCTGTAGCTCAGTTTCAGGGTGTTAGCAATCTTCTTATAGCCCAGGCCATCTTTGTGGAGAGCAACAATTCTATTTCTCACATCCTCAGAGAGTTCTTTGCCATGAGGTGCCATGTTGAATATCCAGTGGCCAGTATGAGAGAATTGTACCCAAAACACCAAATTTAACAGCCCCGCTCCCCATTTACACCTGGGACCTTGATACATGACACCAGGGAGGGACAACGACACATTTGGGCACAATTTGGACATGTTCACTGTGGGGTGTACTCACTTATGTTGCCAGCTATTTAGACATTAATGGCTGTGTGTTGAGTTATTTTCAGAAGACAGTAAATCTACACTGCTATACAAGTTGTACACTGACTACTCTAAGTTATATCCAAGTTTCATGTCTATAGTGTTGTCCCATGAAAAGATATAATGAAATATTTGCAGAAATGTGAGGGGTGTACTCACTTTTGTGATACACTGTATATATACCTAGGGGGTATAATTAATAAAATAAAATGCTCAAAAGTGGTGTGTATAATGCAATGTGTTTAATAAACTGGAAATTGAGTGCATGTGAAAAAGCACAGCATGCTACAGTTTATTTATTTATTTTAGGAATTAAATGGTTTACTGGTGCCTATGAGAAAAGCTTACCTCTCCAAAAGTAATCAGCAAAACAACAGACGCACTTCCTAAAATTATTATAGTAATTTCAGCACAAGAGTACAAGCAATTCTTTAGTATTATGGCATGTTTATTTGGTACAGAGACACCATTCTAAATTAAAAGCCCATTTTCAAAGTGCTAAGGAAACACTGAAAACCCATAACAATAACGCTACACAATCAATAATGTTAACAAGCAAACTGAAAAATTCTAATGACACAGAATGAGTCTCAGACTGACTGCACTTCACCAGGGAAAGAAATATCCATGTAAGTGCCAATAAATGATACTATTTTATCACTGAGCTCTCTGTGATTAACGCTGCATGAATGAAATGATGCCTCTTAATGTTGCCATCAACTAAAATGAATATCAGTCAGGCACAGTAATTACTTTTTTTTACATAATGCTTAGTGCTAGCCGAACAGAGATAGAAATATAGCCTGAGACAGAACAAGACTTAATAACAGAACTGTCATGTACTTTTTTATTTAAACTAGCACTGTTTATATAGGCACAGAGAAGTCACCTTTTATAGTCTGTTATCAAACATTATCAGTAGGAATAAGGAGGTCATTACAGAACTTTTGCTTTCACCAAATTAATAATCTGTGTAAGCTAAAAAATTTACTATTTTACCTGGCAGATTTTACAATAAACAATAAAAATAATAAAAGCACTGCCATGATATACACGTCCCTTCACATGTCTGTACACCTTAGACTTTAACTGTGTATGAAAAGAATATGTATTCTGGTAAAGTCTACAATTTACTCACAGAACACTTTTGCTAATAAAATATTTGTAATTATTCTAAAAATATGATTCACTTTTTCATTATGGGTGGATTGATGGGTAAAAATGAACTGCAATGATTTCCATTCAAAAACAAGTAAACAACGCAGTCAAGAAGCCTGAATACTGAATGTTATGACACACAAAGTCTGAATACATTAGAATATCATGTTTCATAAACAAGGGGGCACGGTGGCTCGGTGGGTAGCACTCACCTCACAGCAAAAAGGTCCTGGGTTCAATGCCCAGGCGGGGCGGTCCAGGTCCTTTCTGTGCAGAGTTTGCATGTTCTCCCCGTGTCTGCGTGGGTTTCCTCTGGGAGCTCTGGTTTCCTGCCACAGTCCAAAAAAACATGCAGTCAGGTTAATTGGAGACACTGAATTTGCCTTATAGGTGAATGTGTGTGTGTGTGTGTATGTGTGTCTGCCTGTGATGGACTGGCGCCCCGCCCAGGGTGTTACTGTGTGCCTTGCGCCCATTGAAAAACTGGGATAGGCTCCAGCACCCCCGCAACCCTAATTGGATAAGCGGTTAAGAAAGTGAGTGAGTATTTTATAAACAAACATTTAATCATGTAAAATAAACAGGACATTATGAGGATTTAGGTAGATTTCAGGCATAAAATCTGTTTTAATAATAATAATAATAAAATTTTATTTGAAAAGCACCTTTCATGACACCCAAGGACACTGTACAATAAAAATAATGAAAATCTAAGCAAAATTATAAATAAAATAAACATTTACAAACATGGAAAACACCAAACATGTGGCACAGTTCTGGGTCACCCAAAAGCCAGCTGGAAAAGATGAGTTTTGCAGATGAGCAGGCATGTAGCTCAAGAGGGAGACTATTCCACAGCTTGGGGCCTGCGACACTGAATGCCCTGTCACTAAAAGTACGTAACTTAGAAGGGGGAACTTGTAACAGATGCAAGGTGGAAGAGCGAAGAGACAGAGCTGGAGAATATGATGTTAGCAGACTTCCAAGATATGAAGGTGCGAGGCCATGTAGAGATCTAAAAACCAGCACCAACAGTTTATATTGTATTCTGTATTGTACTGGAAGCCAGTGTAGGTGTTTTAAAGTTGGGGTGATGTGCTTCCAGGATCTAGTATGGGTTAAAATCCTTGCAGCTGAATTTTGTACATACTGCAGCCTGTTCAAAACCCTAGCAGGGAGTCCATAAAGTACAGCATTGCAGTAGTCAATTCTAGAAGTTACAAATGCATGGATAATAGTCTCCGCAGCAGCATACAAAAGAGAGGGACAGATCCTGGCAATGTTCTTAAGATGGAAAAAGGCTACCTTACAAGTATTTTTGATATGGGGCTCAAAATACAGAGTGGAATCAAAGATCACTCCCAGATTTCTAATCTGTCTAGATGATGAAACTGTAAAATCCGGAATAGAAACAGTAATAGTATTAAGCTTCTTAATAGTAGCTGGAGACCTTTAAAAGCTGTTTACATCTTAATTTTTTAGTATTTGTATGGATTTGTATGGCTTTAGGGCAAGTTTTTTTATTTTTTTAGGGATGGTTCAGAGGCAACTGACTGAACTTAGAATGAAATTTATATTGCAGTGATTTCACAGCTTTGCCAGTAAAAATGTAAGTACACGGAATAAAAAAATCAGCATACAGCTATTGTACTACTTCTACTTATACCACTACTATTACCTATACTACCACTACTACTAATAATAATAATAATAAGAAGAAAATAATAATGATAATAATAAAACTAAAAACAGTGGTATTCCTTGTGGAAACAGGGTTTTGTTGCTCTCTGATAAAAATGGGTATCAAACTCATACACATCAGTTTTAAGATTCAAGATTTTATTTTGTTGAAACCTTGTGATTTCAACAGAAAATCCCATCACCTTGTGAACATGAAAGACAGCTGTGACCGATCTTCAATATAAGTAAAGACTGATCTTATTGAGTGTTAATGCACACAAACACATAAGATTCAGTCATGATACACTCTTCAGCTTCATTAATAGTGCAAAGTTACTAAAAGGGTCCATTTACAGATGGTTTCTTTCTCTTTTTTCTAGTTTTGTACAGAATATGTTGTTAGTAATCATTTTTATTTCTTTGTCAGACAGACAGAATCTAAAATGGGGTGTTGTTCCTTTCTGACAGCAATGTGGTTATTGCCTGAGGGAGAAAGTTGGAGGCTGATAGGTAAAGGTAGCAGCTGGTGGTCTGCAGAGAAAAAGAGTGAAAGCTTTGTCTGTCAGAAAAAGTTGATGGAGAAATTGGGGAAGAATGAGAAATGAGATGGAAAGCTTTCCTCCAGAGTGCATATCATGAAATTATGTCTCGGAAGGAGAGGGGAGTAGGAAAAGACGTACACACACAGTTTGCCGTGTTGACACAAACTATCGGGAGTTGCATCGGGGGGGGGGGAGATGGGAAAGAAAACATGGTAGGAAAAGAACAGCAAAACAAACTTGGAACAGAAACATTAGCTGAGGAGGAAAATATGAATAAATAAATATTTGGGTTTTTTTTAACTGCATGCAGAATTTTTATTTCATTGTAAAGCAGGCCATGAAGTTTGGTAAAAATATCTAGGCCTTTCACAATAAACCAATAAATTGCTTTTAAATCATGTAAAAGATCTGACAATAGAGATATTTGATGGTGAAATATGCAGTCTCGATCATGCAATCATTATGTGACTGTGTGTGTGCAAGCATGTATTTAGTTGGAGAGGGAGCAAATACTTTTCATAACACAGTTACATTAATAAGCCAAAACACTAGGACCACTCAACTAATATGCAGTTAAAACAGCTTTTACCTGCCAAAACAAGGACTGTACACCTGGACATTGCAGTCTTAGAGAAAACAGGATTAGGAACTAACTAACTAACTAACTAACTAACCTGCTGCTATGTAGCCCCATACACAGAAGGGTTGCCCACAGTTGCCTTTCTGTTGGTTCTTACTAGACACACTAGACTTCGGAGAATCTGTTGGTGGTTCAAAATTTCTCACTCTTTGGACCATTTTGGACAACCGTAGGTGGGCACTGACCATGGCTCCCTGCAAGCCGAACAACCCCTGCTGTGTCAGAGATTTTAACCCAGTCATCTGGCCATAATGATTAAGCCCTTATAAAAGTTATTCAGATTTTTACACCTGGTCCCAGTATTTTTAAATACAGTGGTATCTTGTAACTCGACGTCCCCTAAACTCAAAATCTTTAAAACTCAACGGCCTTCATCGAGAAATTTACACCCTGAACGAAATACGGTATTTCAAGATCAAGCATCTCCACAATTAAGAAGCATAAGGAAACAATAAAGAAGTAAAGGTAAAGTGCAGGTTTTATTGTATTTTTATTGATTTTTGACTGTTTTCAATTGTATTTCAATTGTATAAGTGTCAAAAACAACCCCATTATTTTACATTAGCCTAAAATATCTGCAACTCCACAGGA